>NW_026947495.1:72980000-73712500 GCF_034190915.1 Cavia porcellus | reverse complement strand
CCAGTAAGACCTGGCTTGTTCTCTTGCTAGTGGGATGTGTTTCTTGATCCACACAGGAAGTCTGGTGATCCCAGCAAAATATTTGTTGATTCACTCCAGGCAACCGAGATTGTAGTTAGAGTACTTGAAAGGTTAAAAAGTTGAAAATGGACCTAGTGTTCACCAACGTGGCTTTAAATTTCCTTTTTTTTTTTTTGGTCTCCTTCTAACTGGAGAAATTTAGTCTGAAGCATTCATGGTGACATCAGTATGAGAGTGACATGGTAAAGAACAGTGAGGTTCCAGGAGAGCAGAACTATGGCTTATACCTGTTTCACATTGCAGGCAGCTTCCAGATTGATCTGGACAATCCGTAACAACAGTGATTGTCATCTTTGGGTGCCCAGTGGATTCACCAAGGAAGTTTTAATGTAAGCTGACATCTTGGATTTACTCCAAGAGGTTCTGACTGGTGTGGTGTGGAGTTCGAGTACTGAGTGTTTTGAAAGTTCTCAGGGGATTCTAATGGTTACACAGCTCAGAACCTACAGAATTTGTCACACACCTGTTCTAAAATATTTCTCCTTTGTGCCAACTTGGGTCTCTCTCAAACTTTTTCCTACTTAAGTAATGTGCCACCGATGTATTGGGGTGAATCGAGGATATAATTGAGGACATAATGAGAATAGTTTGTTTCCTGTTTCACCTTTAAGTTTCTCTGTCTTTCTCCATCTGGGACTGTGTACCCGGAAATGTCTCTTCCTTGCCAGGGAAAACACACCTATTTCTGCTTATTTGCACCCACTTCCTCCTACCTTTTCTGGCACAGGGTGCCCTAAAGGCTGGCTCCCAGACCAATAGGATCATTATCAATGGAAATCCCTTCAGAAATCTAGAGTCACAAGCAGCATGCTAGACCTCCTAAAATAGATCCTTGTGAAAACACAAAATGCATTTTATCCAGGTTCAAATTTCTGAAACAGTTCTGCAGGGAATCTTTTCACCAACCATTTCTTGGTTGCATCTCTGTTCCCTCTTTTGCTGTCTCTGTTTGACTAAAACATAAAAACTATTCTTATCTTGAAATACCAACCTCAATATATTCTTCCCCTCTTAAACAAACAAACAAAAAAATAAAACCTCGTCCCTGAGAACATCCAAAACTCTCAGTATATTTCTTAGCAAATCATGTCTACACTCATTTATCTTTGGTGCTGGGGATCGAACTCATGACCTCCCACTTGCCAGGCAGGTGCTGTGCCACTAAGCTAAATCCCCACTCTGCCTACACCCACCTATTCCTTTCTTCTTTGAAAAAAATTGTTCACTAGCAAGTTGGCTGGGCTGGACACTGTCCATACCCTAGAAGTATGGCGGCATGGGAGCCATCATGCAGGATTTAGAATAACCTGGAAGAAACACACAATTAAACGATATATGATTATTTCTATAAAGATGTACCTGATCCTTCATGCATGTATGAAGGCCGTCATCTCCAGGTCATGAGAGATTTCTTAGAACGTGATATTTCCAATGAGCCATGTGGAAGGAGGGAATGACAGCCATGAAGGCGGAGTAGGGGTGATGGGAAGGAAAGATGCCAGGGATGAAGACAGAGAAGGACTGGGGGTGCCTCGACATGCTTGCAGGTCTGAAAGAAAATATTGGTCTACAACTTTTCCCTTTTCTTATTCTTGTAAAGACCAGCTCTATCATCACGTTTTCTATGCTCCACTTATTCCTAAACTCCTTTCAATCTGCCTTCTGGTGCCAACATTCTAATTAAACTTGAACTCTGAAGTTCCCAGTGCCTTCCCCACACCAAGTGTGACGCTGTTTCCTGCTGTCCTTGGTCCTATAATCTGTGTTAGGGAAGTTCCTCAATGTGCAAATTTTAGTTAAGAGAAACAGCTCTCTGAATTTTACTCTTTTTTTTTTTTTTTTTTTTTTGGTCTTTTTTGTTTTTATCGGTACCAGGGATGGAACTCATGACTGCCTGCTTGCAAGGCAGGCGCTTGTGCCGCTGAGCTAAATCCCCAGCCCCTATAAATTTTACTCTTTAACATGTAAAAATGATCAGAAACTTCTTAGGTTGTTTGTTATCTCAGAGAAACATGAGCAGGTTTTAGTTATGCTACTGCAAGGCCAAACTCTGCCTATGACTCAGAGAAACAGTTGATTAGTTACCTTGCTCCACCTGAAATTTCTTAGTGGTTCATTCTTGGGCTGCAAGTAGGTAAACTCTCTTTCAAATTTAAAAGGTACAGTGTCGAAGTACATGAATCTGATTAGTTATTCTGAAGTATAAAACCCTGTATTATAGAGAAACCATCTTTAAGTAATGTAAATTTAGGTATTTTCTTACTTCTTTTCACAACTAAACGAAATTTTTATTCCTCTTTTCCACAGCTTATTAACAGGACATTGCAATCTAGTAATGTCCTGCTAAGATACAGTGTAGATTGTTTAGAACATCCTAAGCCTGAACTTTTTTAAGTGAGATAGCTGTAGCATTTTAAAAAACTTGAAAATTTAAATAATATGCTTACATTTCTATTTGTTTTTCCGTCCACTTTTGACCTTGCAACTTATTTTTTTGTGTTTCTTGTTTCTGTTTTTAAATATTTTTAGGGTAGAAAATCAGATTAAACTTTATAAATTTCCAGTTCAGCATTACTTTTGTTACATTCCATAAATTTTATTGACTATATAGATTGATACTGTTTTTTCCAGCAGGATTTAAGTAGCTCTATGTTTTAGACAAAGTTTTATTAATTATCTGAAGTGTAGAGATGAAGAGAATTTTGATGGAGAATTTTGATTTCTGTAGGGGCAGACTAAGTGTATGGAAATTACCTACATGCAATTTAACTTTTGCACATTGGGATTTAACTTATTGTTTCATTGTTCTGTAATACTCTGAGATATTTACCTATTTAAAATATATTTCTGAAGCAAGACAACACCATAATAAATTTAAGATTTATGAGATTAATTTTTTCATCTGTATTACAAAAATATTTATTGTAGTTAATAAGATTCTTGGATACATGAATGTTCTTCAGGTTAAAAGATCTAACGTGCAGTTGTAAATAAAGCAGATAATTTTTCCCAAAGCTAAGTATTCGTGAGAAATATTGGTATTCTTAGACCATATTTTATATTTCCCACTCCATCTGTGGACTCTACCCATCCAATTAAAATCCTCCATTTTCTGAGAAAATTAATACTGCTGAGGTAAGTGCTGTGACTAGATCTTTCAAGGCATTTGTAGCTTTTTCTCTTAGTTTCCTTTGTTACTCAGAATAAAACACTAATTTTTTTTAACCTCTTGATTTCTATTACATGTGTGCATGACCATGAGACATTGTTTTAAAATAAAATTAATTTTAGATGTAGAATAAGTTTATATACATCCAGCTCTTTCTAAGTCTAAAACTGTTGAAATTTTAACTTTTTGTCATTGTACTACACAGTTACATTTTTAATTTTAGACAAAATGGATTCACTAAATCATGCACTTACATCTTAGCTGAATCACAAGGGATCATCAGGTAAGTCAAGACCACTCATTCCACTGATTTGTAATAAAAACATGGCAACCTAGGCAAAAAGTAGGAATTTTTCTTCTTAGAAATTGAACTAAAATTACAAAAACAAAAACAGATCAATGGGGATGAACACTATAAACAGTCATAAGGTAGAAAATTAGGACTATGAGAAGTTGTAGCCAAAAGCTTCCAAAGAATTGATTTTGCTTTAATTGACAATGTTATATAGAAAAAAGTTAGTAATTGTTTTGGTTACTTTTTATGCTGCTGAGACAAAATATCCAATACCCAAAGTTAAAGGAGTAAAGATTTATTTTTGATCACAATTTGTAGAGGTTTCAGTCCCTACTAGGATGTCATCAAGGCAGAGTGGCACGGCAGAGCATCACCCAGAGCAGAAACAGTCCATGGGAGAGCAGGCAGGTGGTACCTTGGCAGCAAGCAGCAGCAGAGAGCCCACCTTTTTTTTCACCTAAAGGCCTTTTGGGTGGTGCCGTACACAGCCAGAGTAGGCCTTCGTATTATCCACACCAAAAACTATGTTAATCAGTGAAATAATTCAGTTATCACACCCTTAATCAATATTCACACAGCCTTTATCCATGTTCACATAGCTGAGGTCGAGGGACCTCAAAAACCTGAGCACATGAGGCTTTGGGGAGACATCAAGATATAAGTCATAAGAGTAGAGATTGAGAAGTACTGTCATAAATCAACCCAAATAATACCTACAAAATTTAGCTGAGATTCATCAATTATGGGGAACATAGTAGAAATTTGGGAGTCATCATTTCCATAGATCCAATATCTAAGTTTCTAGATTTTCTCTAGAAAATCAAATTTCTCATTTTTAAAATATTTATCTATCTATATCTATTAATAGATTAGGATTCTTTTGATTATGAAGATTTATGAAAAAATATATACCTATTGTGGTATATATTTCATTGACTTGAGCTACTAGATACGAAAGGCAAAATTTAACAAGAATCCTCTTATGTTGCCATTAATGTGATTAACTTTCAGGAATTTGAGACTGTCTACAATTTAAAGATATTAAATCACAGAGAAGAACATTTGATTATCCGAAAAGTTTATTTATTTTGTGTGTGTGTGTGTGTGTGTGTGTGTGTGTGTGTGTGTGTCTGTGTGTGTGTGTGTTTCAGACATTTGATTGATGGTACCTAATGATTTTGGATATCTGGATACAGATACTGAATTTTTTTTCAGGTACTGATTTCAGATATCTAGTGAGGCTTAAATAGAATAAGGATCATGAGTCGACTTCATTGTTAAGTTGTTAAGTCGACTTCATTCTGGAAAAAGCTACTGAGGACAATTCAGTATGCATGAATCATACTGTTTTAAAAACATTTGTTTTTAAAACTTCTAAATAATTTGAAGTAGTCGGACAAGTTTTTATTGCAAATAAAAGTCAAACTTATTAGCTAGACATTACATTTGAGTTATTTACAAGTGAAGGTAAAAATATCTGTTTGTATTTGTCATGGAACTATGAAACCCAGAATTTCTAGAGCTGATACTGTCAGCTACCCAATTCATTGTCCACACATTTTAAATTTGAAGGTGCCAAGAGTTATAAGACTATCTGATTTCAAGTGAAGTTGTTGAATACTAAGATAATATGTTTAGCTAATTTTTCCATGATGCAGGTTTGGTCAGAGTTAATTTCATTGGTGAGAAAGTATGGTACAATAACCAGGAAGAAATCACAACTTTTTCTTTAAATAACAGAGGAGAGAATTCCTCATAAGCAGTAATCATTTTTTTTTTTTTGCTTCAGAATCTTTAATTCCTTAGACCAGTTCTTGAAAAATCTCCTCCTAATTAGGTGGTCTCAACATCTGTATTCTTGATAATTCTACCAGGTTTATTCTTGAATGTTTAAAAAAGCGATCTACTCTAGATCTGTATATATATATATATATATATATATATATATATATATATATATATATGAAGAGGCCTAGGTATTTTCTTAGATGAAAACACAGACAATTCCTTGGCTAAGGGAAGGCATATTGTGTGATTTTAAAATAAAATATGAAGTTACCAGAATTTTCCTCATGAATCTGAGGAACATAAGATTAAGTTAAGTGAAGTTTTTCCTCATAATTATGCTAGTCATATTTCAAACTTTGTTATCTCATTAAGATATCTTATCAGTGCTTCAGATGATTAATCTTTTGTTGAGAGGAATGTTCTCTGACAATCTGAGAAAAATTAAATGTTTAAAAATGTATAAAAGAAAAATCCATTTTTATTTTATATGTGTTATGTTTAAAGATATAAAATATTTACTTGATTAGTGAATAAGCCATAAAATTAGTCATCCAGAGTTAGCAAATATAAAAATGTGTGAAATGTGTAAAAATATGTGAATTCAGAGGCATACAAGAAACAAGATATAAACCAAATGGTTTTTTTTTTTAAATAATCAGTATTTTTGACCTTTTTCATGACTCTTAGAATTGAATCCAGGAAGAGTTGAACTGCACCCCTAGACCTTTAAATTTTCATTTTATTTCAGGCAGGGTCTTGTTAAGTTGGCCTCACACTGATTTTTCTGCTTCAAGTAGCTGGGATAATATATGGCAAGTGTCACCACATCATTGTTCTGACAGATGATCACTTCATTATTGCTAAGATGAAATAATAAACAGCTTTATGTGAAAATTGTTGTGTTAGCATCTGGAATAGAGATGCGTTTACAAATGTCACACCTCAAAATTGTAAAGTTAGGTGAAATAAATCAGATGCAGTATACAACATTCAATATCACTTGCTTTTGCTTATATGGGAAATCCAAAGTGTAACTGTTAAAGAGCAAGATAAAATGACTGATAATAGGAAAAAGGAATAGCTGTGTGAATAAAATTGGACAAGGGGATGGAGCTAGAGAGGAGAAAGAAGAGAGGAAGGGAATGGAAAAAGAATTAAGATGTGTTGTATGTGTGTATCAACACCGCATGATAAGTTATTCATGTACTGCAAATACGAACTCATAAAAGCAAAAAGAAAAGAGAACTTTTCATTACTACAAACAGAGAAAAACCAAGTGCAGCAAATGCCCTGTTAAGAACTGGATTGTTGACAGGCCAATGAAATTGTAGGATAATGGATTGAATGATTAGGGCTAATGATAAAGTAGCTCAAAAGTAATATTTTCATTGGATAGTTTAAAATAGAGTATGTGATAAATAAATTTTAAAAAAATATACAGTTCTCACCAGTATAAAATTATTATGTTGATTTAGTGAAGAAGTTTGTGAGATGCCACATTCCTGTTATCTTTGCCATATGTGAGAAAAAATTAAATATTCTTAAATTGAAATAATTCTCACCTAGCTTTGAAATTGAGTGAAACCTCAATAATCTAACATCATTTTGGATAGATATTCTTCCTCCTTTATAGACTGAGCTACATGGTACGATTTATAGGAAATTGAAAGGTTAATGAGTCCAGAGGAGTTTCTGTTTGTCACAATTCCTGAGGTGTTTAATTGTGGTGAAAGGGAAATTAAAATTTTAAATAAAAGCCTGCCAAGAATGCCCACCAAAACCAAGCAGACATGTCCAGACAAACCTGATAACAGGGCATTTCTTCCATTATGTAACCCATGGTTGTTCAACTGATGGCCTTGCAATGTAAGTTGAGATGTTTAAACTCCCTAGGCAACCCATCCATCCCTCCCATCATAATGCACCAAATGTACTTTTATATCTCCCATTTGCTCTTCCTATAAAAGACTAAAAGCCCTCTGTGGGGTGGGGGAAGCTCTGACTCCTTTGGAGAAATCCCCGTCAGGCCCACTGGTATAATAAACTGCTTCTGAAACCACCATGGTGCTATGTCTTCCTGGGCTTGATCAATTTTGCCCTAACAGTGGTGCTATAAAAAGTTCCATGCATGTTGCTGCCATGTGCCATCCAACAGAAGAGCAGGCTCGCACAGCAGTGCTCTGGGTGCTCATCCACCAAATGCCTTGGTTCTGGCATAGCTCTTCCCCAAAGTCAAGATGGTCATGAAGCGTAAATGTTTTCAGTTGATTTAGGTCATTGAGGCAGCTGTGATAGCACAACTAAAGATAGGAAAGAGAACTCCCAGAACTGCATCAGAAAGCGGCACGAATGATAGGCTAAGGATAAGAGGATTGGAAATGAGGAGAGTAATTTGCGGTAGATTACAGCCATGTGTCTTTTCCTGTACTGTATTTTTATGTAAGCATTTACTGTATTTTGTGGTCATACCTCCTGTACAGTGTCTGATGAATTAAGCAATTTTTTCCCTAGAAGATATCTCTTGACCAATGTCTTACATACCACCCATTAAAAATGCTATCCTAGACTTAATAATAATGAATCTACTGTCCAAAGTCTGGGTTCCATTGGAAATGAAAGGTCTCTAAACATATCAGCAAAACTAGGCTTGTATGAAATTTATTACAGACTGAAAAGCTTCTTATAAGGGGGAATTAAACATTTAAAATGTTTTTATTTCTCTGAGTCCTTCATAAAAGGAGGGTTTACAAAGTTCTAATTTCCTACTAGATCAAAACTGTTAATTACAATTAGTTCATGGTAATAAGATTATTTCTAATTGATATGATTAAAGTAAAAGTGTCTTTAATGAGATTATAAACCATAATACATTCAAGTGTTAGATGTATCTACCTATTTATTCTGATTTGTTTCTAAGAACAGTTGGTGAAAGAAAAAACAATCCTTTTAGCAATGTTCTTGATACAATTGAGCATAATCAGCTAATTGAAAGCATTACTGATTTTGTTTGTTATTTTGGATATTTGCTTTATTTGGTTATGAATTAAAACAGTTTAGAAAATATTCACACTTTCTATAGATCACCTTGTTCAAATGAATTATCTATGGAAAATCGAGTTGTGCAGATATTATTATTATTCTTGCTTCTCAGCAAGGAAATAGCTGTTGATTTTTGTGACATTTTTGATGGATTTTGAGAGAATTATGCTCATTGAAAAGAGCCAATCACAATAAAGAAAATACAGTATGATTCCTTTTTTGTAGTATTATAAGATGAAAATATTGTAGAAACCAAGATGAAATTGGCACACATCAGAGTCAGGACCCTAGGGGAAGAACCGTGGCTGTGACTGGAACAAGGGTGGCCTGAGGACAGAGCGGTTGACGTCAATGCGTTCATGCCAGCAGTTTCCCAGAACTACATATGTATGTGTGCAGCACCCATTCTTTATCAACCTGGTGAGATCTAAATACAGTTGGTGAATTTCTTGGCCTTGAATTCCGAGCATAGTTACCATTGGAGACCTCTGTATGGTAGCCTATATGGTATGCTCTGTAATATTTCTTTCAATTGCATGTCAGTCTATGATTCTGAAAAATCAGAAAATTAATAAAATATGGTTCATAAAATGTATTTTGTAGAAAATGAAGTCCTGTATAGTTAAAATGTCCTGTAAGAGAATATTATATTAGAAAAAATATATTTTGAATCAGGAAAATTCCTCAATGGCAGTGTTTCGCTCTATCTACTTCTAAAATGGAGCATAAAGCATCTTTCCTCATTATTAGGATTAGATCACATCTGGCGGTCACTTGGTTTGTGTGGGTCAGTTCTAGGTGCTCTGGTAAATTTGCTCAAATTTAAACATTTTTATTTTCTGTACCTTAGGGTGGAGAACATTTCTCTATTGCCGAGCAAGTATAAATTAAAAAAGGTTTTGTATTCTTTCCCTTTATGCTTTGAACCAATCTAAATTAGTCCAAAAGAATGCTCTCATCATTCTACCCTAAATATTTTAAAGCTTCAAATATTCCTTAAAATAAAAAGTATTTAACATAATTGATATTAAAGTATGTGTTTACCTTTTAAGTGAAAAATTGCAGTTAGAAAATCTAGAGTAGCTAAAAATTAGTCTTTTAATCCACTCAGAAAAACTTACTGATACTAAAGCTTACATTCATATAATTCATAATATACCAATTTATGTGAGTCTATATTTACACACACAAATATGCACATGGTGTTTTGTATGTGCTATGTATTCTACGTATTGTAAGAGAGTTTACACATAGAGAAAAAGTATAAAGATTATACTATGTATATACTTTCAAATATTAACAGTATAATATTAAATATCTTCTGTTATTGATAAATAGATGTCTATAAATGGTTGTACAAAGTGTACTTAATGTGGGAATTATAATGTATATTATAAAAATGTGTATGTGTGTGTAACAAAAACAATTCTAAGTTTACATGAAATTTGAGATTTGGTGATTGAAAAATCCGAGGGCTATCAATGTCTATGCATTTTATTTATGGTATGGATTTATTAAGGAAAATAAGTATTTGGAATGTTATTTTAATCATGACATGTTTTACTATCTTTACAAATCCTATAATATTAAGATATTTTAAAAATCTGTATGCCAGAGAATTGATAATTGTGATTAGAAATACATTTCCTTTTGTTTTCTGTCAAATATCCTGTCCAGGCAGGTAAAGGTGTGAGATAGTAAGTCAACTTTAAATAAAGGCACTCACTTCTACCTCATTGGATTCTACTTTCAGAGGGCTATCCATTATCCTTATGCCTCAAGTTACCAAGTCTAAACTGGTATTCTGGTTCTCTCCATCACTTAAATTAGTGTTGTTGTTCATATTGACTATTTATTCCCTACTAGTGAGTGTCTTTCTCACATGTACAGAGTTTCAAATTGTTATTGTTTTGTTTTAGGTACTGGTTTGGAACCCAAAACTGCCCCTTAAAAATATCTCTGAAAGGCAATAAATATAGTGTGTGTGTGTGTGTGTGTGTGTGTGTGTGTGTGTGTATGTGTGTGTGTGTGTGTGTGTGTGTGTTGTGTGTGTATTTGGACACCAAACTCTTCCTCAGTTTTAATACTTTTCCAACCTTCTGGATATTTGTGAATATACAAAGACTGAGTAGAAAGTAAAATTTCACGGAAAGCAAATTATTTTTGTACACAGCAGGATAGATTATTGTGGAAAATGTTAGTGATGCAATTTCATTGCTAAAATGTGACAACATAATAGTTGCACAGGTAAATGTGGAAAGATTTCCTTTCAAGATTTCAAAATGGGAACAGTTCAACCCACAGAGCTCCTTCTGGCCTTTTAAAAAAATTGTCATTTGGGTTCAGGGCTTGTCTCTGCACAGAAGAGTGAGGACCTCCAGGTTTTTTTATACTTCCATTGGTTGCCTCATTCTGGGAGAACATGGCGGACAGATAACAGCAGCTATGGAGGCTCTCTGAGATTGCCAGCTTAGAATCCAGGAATGGTGTGGTGTGAGGAGTCCTAAGCAAGGGGAGATATACCCTGCTGACCCAAGAATGAACTAAGCTGAGAGAAACCAATGGGAAATGCAATCCTGGTGCTATAACAGGAACAGATAAAATCTCAGCACAGAAGCCTGAACCCACGCCACTGGAAACTGCGATTTGAATTTGCAGCCGCCACCACTGCATCTGAATTGGGACAGCAGGGAGAGAGATGCACGAAAACTCTGAGAGTGGGAATCAGCAGACAGAGTTGAGAGGGGGACTGGCGGGGAGCCCTGCATCGATCTGCGGTGAGTGAGAGGAACGGGGACTCTTCCATAGACTAGGAGGCTCCAACAGAGGATATTCTGGGACCAGACAGACTAGCTGGAACAGAACGCTGCAGTGACTTTAGTCACATATTCCCCTCTCAAGCAGGATTGATGAGGAGTGCCTGACCTGGGTGATGCCACAGACTAAGATCCAGTAGGCTAGCCCAAACCAGGCCACAGTTCCTAGCAGTGCACCCTAGCAGTGAAGCTTTCAGTAGGTTGACCTGGAGGGGCGGGCCCAGCAGAGGCTGCCCAGATCTGTGTCTCCCTAGTACACTGCAGTGGGCAGAAACACCTAGCCGGTGTGATTCAAACAAACTGTAACCCTTGTATGGAAGGAACAAAAAGTATGGGAAGAGGGAGCAACAAGAAAGGGTCCTCAGTCTCCAATCCTGAGAACACTGATCCAGGAAAGGTAAATGCAAAGGAGAATGAGGACAGAAAACATGCAATATCAGACAAGGCACCAATAGATATAAAGCAATATCTCTGGAGCCTCATAGACGAGTTCAAAAGTGAAGTATTTAATGAAATAAAACAAGACATAAGTAGAACAGTTAGAGAAATGCTAAGTACTACACAAGAAAAAACAGATGGTGGAATGGAAGAACAGAAAAGAAGGGGAGAATTGTTTGATGGAGAAAATAGAGAAAACATAGAATACGTGAAGCAGGTTCAAAGAGATTACCAGGAAATTAAAAACTCTATTGAAAGCTGGCATAACAGCTTGAAAGAAACTAAGGATAGATTATCTGAACTGGAGGACAGACTTGTAAGGTGGGAACATGAAATGAAAACTTCTTAACAAAGAAACAAACATCAATAATACAAAGGCTAGAAAATGATAAGAGGATCTATAACTTAAGAATTAAGAACATAAAAGAAGAAGTAGAGACACAAACAAATGAACTACAAAAGCTATTCACAGAAATAATCCAGAATTTCCCTAATTTAGCAAAAGGTAGATACTCAGATGTATGAGGCATACAGGACCCCAGCCACCTACAACCCAAACAGAGCTACACTTAGGCATATAATAATCAAAATTTCAGAAATCCAATATAAGAACAGAATATTAAAAGCCATCAAAGACAAGAAACAGATCACTTACAAGGGAATACTCATCAGAATTACAGCAGACTTCTCGGCACAAACCATCAAATCACAAAGAGCATGGGGGGGGGAATAATTCAAGCTTTGAAAGATAATAACCTCCAGCCAAGATTGATATATCCTGCACAACTATCCCTGGGAATTGATGGAAAAACAAGGTGCTTCCAGGATAAAGAGGAACTAGGGGAGTTTGCAACCACCAGTTCAACTCTACAGAGAATACTGCAAGATATTCTAAAAAAAGAAAAATACCAAGATTCCAGAAACAGTGGCAGAGAGCCACAGTGAATGGAGCAAAAAGCAAAATGAAGAAGACAAACTGACAACTAATAACAGAAAAAGAGCTCAACAGAAATGAGGCAGAGAAGGTTAGATGGTAGGAACAGCTATTTTGGAGAAAACAAGAGATCATAATAGCTAGTGCTGATTTAATATCATCTTGTTTTGAAGTCCCATCAAGCTTTTGTTCTTCTGTCTCCATCGGTCTTAATGTGTATCTTATTGGATTTTACTATATGTAATAATATAAACAAAAACCATTATAGACAAGGAGATAATGCAGAAACCACTATTCATTTTCTGTTAGTTGATTCTAAATGCCCTGTAATACTGTCATTCCCTTGAATGGTTTTACATTGTCTTGATATGTTTGATGCTACAGTATACGAATTATACTCAAAGGTTTCAAGGAAAGAGACACTATGGTAACTGCTTTTAGGTCAGGATTATCTTGTGGTGAAACACTATTTTGCTTAAACGATTATGTTTTCACCTGTTCTGTTTTGTTGTTATGCCCTCTTTTATCTCAATCTCCTTTTTTATTATTTACTTTTTTATTTTTATCCTTTTAAATAAGGGAAAAATAAATAAAAAATAGCAGGATATATTATAGTAACTCACTTTGTTTTCCTATTAACTTGATTTGAAACCTTGTATTGCTCTCACCATCTTGTTTTGACTGATTTTCCTCTATTCTGTTATGCTTGATAGTACCAAGTTTCAAAATATAGGCAACAACTGTGAAGACAATAAGATTCATTATGACGCCCATTCTGGTTGACTATTATCTTCTTTTGAAGACCTGTAATGTCTCCAATGTTTTGATTTTATTGGTTTTGTTCTTACTGTTTTGTTCAATTTTATTATAACTGATGATATAGGCAATTCTTTTTAAGATAGCAAGAGCCAATATGGTAACCGTTGTTGATCACCTTGTATTTTGTTTTTGCATTATGTATTATGTCCATCCTTTTGATTTGACTGACTCTGTTCTGTCATGTCACATTTGGTTTTACTCTCTTCAAAAAAAAAGAGTAATAAGAACTGTGGGAGTAATAAAACCCAAAATGTGTAATTGTCATTGTACAAAACGGAGGAAAAGAAAGTACTCTACAGGACATAACTGCATAACTGCATGTATATTTAAGTGTATAAAATAGATAACCATATTCCTGAGTTTTGTTGGATCATTGATCAGAACTGTTTGCAGTCTCACTGAATGTCCACTTTATATGCTTTAATTTTGTAGCTTGAACAACTATTTCTAAGATGACAATATGTAATCTATTAACTAATGATTTCCTACTGTTTATTTTTTCTGAAATTCTGTATAACTTGTACCCTTTTTCTGCTTTTTTTTTCTCCTTAAATAAAATTTAAAAAAAAAATGGGTTCCCTCATGGATATGACTGTGTGGTTATTTTTTCTAAATTAGAAGCCTGAAATTTTCATTTAAATTTTAACACCAACAAAAGAAGATAGAGTTAACAACTCCTCATTGTCTCTAATTCAAACTTATTGACCAGATTTAAACATGTCCACTTGTGTCTATGTCAAGTTATTTATCGAGTCTGCTGAATTAAACAGAACCACCAAAAATACTTAATCACAGTTAGTTATTCCCGTTGTTCTTGGAATTTGAGTGAGCATTTCCTTTCCCATGATATAGATTCACTAGGTTCAGGATGCCTTGCGGATTTTAAAGTCCATCAGGAACCACGTCTCTGAACAGAGCATAATGGCCTTGGGTTCCCATTGACATTGGGAGCTGGCCAAACCTAAAGATGCCAGACTGTACTTTTCCTCCTGCTGTTCCAGCTGAGGTTTTGATGGTGGAGTTTAAAGCTGAGCCAAGTAGGTAAGGAAGTGATTGCCAAGCATCTGACACTGTAGAGATTCAAGCCAAATGGAAATTTGTTTTAAAAGTCAGACCAGTTTCAGTCACTTCAGCATGAGCTATCGTGAATATCTCCTGTAGAGGTACTGCATATTGTTAATATTATCATCATCATTATCGTTAAAGACAGATGTCACTGAAAGATCTTATTCCATTTTTAACCATACCTAGAGAGTTGGACGCAGAGATATGATAGTCAGTATGTGGATTTTGGACTAGGAGTAGCAGCCGGTAGTAATTAACAGCCTGTGTTGGGCTTCCACTTGTTGTCTAACACTGTGAGCTGAAATTCTTAAAAGAACATTGAGGTGCCTATTAATTCTGAAATTGTTAAGGATCTGAATAGCTATTTAGTCATAAAAGTAACATTTTGTTTTTAGTGTGAGCAAAATGATACAGTAATGACTCCCTGAAATTATTTTCTAAAATTTATATTTTTAAAACCGTTAGAATTTCTGTGGAATTTGAAGAGTGGCTCGATGTGCAGGACTCAGAGTAGTCTGGTTATGAAGGTCATTCTAACACAAAAATCAAGCTGTATGAAAGCAGTCAAATGTCCTTAAGCAGCCAGAAAAGAAAATCTGTGAGAATCATCATTGGAGAACAGTCCTCCGTCCCACACACCCCTAAAAACTGATAGCAAAGTCATAGTCAAGGATGTTCTCTGACTAAATGGGAACTTAATGCTTTTCTAAGCTACTATCTTCCTAATTATTGCAATGGCTTACTTGAATAAAAGGGAAGGGATCTTTTTTTCTTATCAGAAGCATCTACTGGGAAAACACCTGCTCTGTCTCAGTAGTCTACAGTTTTAATGGCATCATAATGCAGCACTCAAATGCCCAGCGATGACTCTTTCCTCTCATACAGTTACACAGATGTTGCAATAAATGATCAGCATCGATTTATATGGTGCTTAATGTTCAAGAGTAATGAAAGTAAGGACAGTCAATATTCCCTAATGATGAATTATAAAGTAAGCTATTTAAAACCGCAAGATTTTTCTGAGCAACACCCCAGGCAAACACCTAATTTATGACTCCCTCCTTTAGAACTGGAACACTGGGAGAAGCAAATAGAGAACCAAAGGTCTGTATTTTCTCTTTTCCACCTCTTCCTGCATCTTCTTTTATATGTATTTATTTTCCTCCTTTAGTGTGTTCATTAAAAAATTGTCATGAATATTATTTCAATCTTCAGTGCGTGCTAATAAAAGTGTTCTAGTTCAGAGAGGAAGTGCTCATTATCTGAATAAGATGATATTTAATGGCAATCAATGCTCTTTGTTATTTTAATGAGTACTCAGAGATCCTATAAGCATAATGAGTTCTGTAAGTAACAGTGGATTGTTTCTTTCTCAGAGGAACTTAAATTCATTTATTTTCTAATTATTAAACATTTATGAGGACACAGGAATGAGAAGAAAAAAAATAAATGTTGAGAGTAGAGAAACAAATAGAATCCATTTTCATGTTTCTATTATTTTGGTCACGTCTTAAAAGCTGTTACATTTGTTTTTTGACCTCTTGGACTGAAAAATATCTGAAGCAATTTTGTTTATTTGTTTCTGGTCCATGTTTGTAGTGTATGCAGATTACATCCATCATGGGAAATTGGTATATGCACATGACATTTCTTATTACTTTTAACCTCTGTCCTCTGCTCCCTTCCCTCCTTGCATCCCTGGGATACATATTTAAATGCATGATGATCATGTTCCTCGCAGGGAGTTGGAACACCCACATGGTACTCTGCAACCCTCTTTTTTTAAAAAAAATCTTTTTCCCTTCTTTTCCTCTTCCCCTATCTCTCAACTCTCTTCCCATGTGCCAAAGATCCACATCACTATATCCTGTTGTCTTTTTTAAAAATTCACTTATGTATTGGTTTCCTCATGTAGGAGAAACCATGTAAAATTTAAGCTTTTGTATCTGACTGACTTCACTTACTACTGTGTTCGCGTGGCCACGTTTATGTATTGGTGGTAGGAGATGGGGTGAATGTCATGCATGCAGGTACATGTTGTAAGCTACATTTTAGAACCGAAAACTTCAAATACTGAGAAAGCTGTTGGAAAGCTACTGACACTCGAAAACCAAAATGCTTCCTAACTTATCAAGAAAAAAATCTTTTTGCCTTTACTCTGAAATCTTTTACTCTTTTCTCAACAAGAGTACATCCAAAGGGCAAAAGGCAAGGACATGAAAGAGGATGATGAATGGGGAAGTGTCAGAGAGGGATGCACAGTCCGAAGGCAAGTTTTATCCAGGTGCCAAACAAATTTCATATATTGCTTCTGCCTCCAAACAGAGAATTCTCCTTTAATGACAGAAGGCTAAAGACCTACAGATTTACAGACACACACAGGTTATAACTTTTAAATTCTCTAAATTCTGCCTCTTTTCTTCCTAATACAGAATCCTATCTCCTGGACTTCATGTTCTCAAAGAAGGTGGCAGGTATATTAATAAAAAAGTTTATATAGAAAAGAATAAACCAAACGAATGAGTTTGAGAGAGTAAAGAAACAGTTATGGTACCATTCAGATAAATCCTTGGATGTTAGCGTGTTTTGTTAGCTGATTGCAGTATAACCTTTTATAAAACTTTTATAAATCCCCTTTCTGGGATTAAGTTACAGAGGATTTTTTGTTGTTGTTGTTTATGATTAGGCTAAAGCTGTTGATAACAAAGACTACCTTAGTCATTCTGATGTGAGCTTTTTCTCTCTGTTCTGTAGGGTGGAACTTTTCCGTATTGTGGTTCACTACCTGTCTTAGTAATTATTCTTGCTTTTACTCTGAAACTTGTCAAATTTCTAGCCATGCCTTACTTGCTATGCACAGTTTTGTCACAGTCATATATATTTCACTGCCAATGCTTTCATTTAATTGATACTTACCTCTTTGTGGGGGGAGCTGGCAAGGATTAGACTATTCTCTGTGATCTTCCCAGCTCTGCTTTGGTACAATTTAAAACAGTATGTTAACTAAAAAGTATGCATTTTGAATATGTGTTATTTAACATAGAATGTGATAAACTCTGAATTGCTTAAACATGGATATATGATAAGTGTCTTATTTCTGCCACAACTGCAGGCTCCAGAATTCTTTAGGCTTCTGTATTTTTGCCTATTATTCAATATCGAAATGTACTTAAATAAAATTGGAAGTATCATGACGATATGGGTGAAGTGCTACCCCCAACAGACAATTTTGTATGGCTCTCAGTTCTAAGTGCCCAACAGAATTCATTTCTAAATGGATGTCTGAGGTCCATATTCAGAAATTTAACCTACTACAGTTAGGAGTATCTATTTTTAAATATATTAAGGACTAAATTTATGATTGATTTTCTTCTAGGTAAGAAAGTGAGTGATAAGTATAAGAAAATTTTAAAGGTTCAAAACACACTTTTAAGTGAATATATTAGATAAAATTAGGTAGAATTTGTCCTCAGCTAGTTCCTGATCACTTTTCTTACAGAATTAATACCTGTATTTCTAAGAAAAGCACGTGAGTAGGAAGAGAACCTCACTTTGCTTCTGAGTGTTAGAACTGAAGAGGTCAGGTAGCAGAGAACCTGCCCTTGAGCTGCAGGACTCTGTGGGTTAAGAGCCAACAGGAGTTCACTCCACTTCTGGTGCAAAGCAGGAGGACTCTTCACATCCCTTGGTCCCTGGTAGGACTGCTGTGGAGAATTACCTGTTAGGCTAGTGCCCATCACAGTTCCTGGCTTTACTTGAACAAGGTTCCTGGGGTTGGGGAAACACAGCCAAGTAACAGTGTCCTGCTTTTGGATAGAGAACACCACAATTTCATTCTGCTGCCAACACTGTCGTTAACAAAGAGTAGGCTTCTCCTTAAAGCTTTTCTGTTACAACAGCTTCGACAGATTGGGCAATACTAGATGAGTGAGGGACCTTTCTAAGTCTGAGAGATAACTTAGAACAATAGCAATGGTTTGAAGTGTCTTAGGGAAGGAGAAGTTTATGAAGTATTTGTTCTGTACAATGATTATAAAAATACAGTTGGATATGCAATGTCAACTAAATATTCCCTTGCTAAGTTGATGACTTTTAGAGAAACTAAGTTCTATAAACACCACTGAAATAAGCAGGAAGGACAAGCGGATCTGCGAAACGCGCTACGCAGAAAGACAGACACGCAACATCACAAAAGCTGCTGCCTGGAATGATGCTGTAGAAGTGAGTGGGGAAGACCAGGTAAAAAATGATTAGTACTTATTTCTGTGTTCCAAACTGAGAAATGATTGGGATGTTTCTTCTGTTTGTGTGAGACGCACCAACTCAGAAAGAACACTATTGTTTTCCATGTTTTCTTTAGGAAGAGAATTAAGGACTTGGCAATGTTTAGCCACAAAGCTGATCCCTCAAAAAGAAAAGGCAGGTCACTCACATGGCTGCTGTCTCCATACTTGGAAGATCTACAAGGCTATGGTTACACTCTATAAAATACTATTCCTCTGGAGAAAAGAGATGAAAAGGCAAGCAGAGGTATGTTGCTACTTTTCAAATAAATTGTCCTTTAATTGATTATATTATAAGTGACTATTATAAGCGGCTGACTTAAAATGTATGGTAGGGAAAACTGGAAGGTTTCTGTTTTTCCCTTGAATTCTGCTGAGTCCTAGAAGTATTAGGCAGACACATTGTTAGGCTTCCTGGAGAGACAATAGTGAGGAGACTGAACACACCTAACGATATGAGTGTTGGGGGAAGCTCGAAGGTCAGGCTGACCGCACATATCCAACGGTATAAAACCAAAATGCTTCTTGGCAATTTTCTGTCTTTGAAATGGTTCTTTGGGCAGAGTTTTCTACTATGAGAGCTCAGGACTGAATCGTAGCACGAATTTTTCTTTGTTTTTACCTTTGCATTGCTTATATTATCTCAGAATAATTATATACTGTTTTATTTGGATAACTATTTTATCCAAATTACAATAAATTAATAAATATGTTACTAAGCACTAGTATCAGCTTATTAAATATATAGCAAATTTGATTCCAAAATTTTTAACAGTTCATTAAAGACCTCTGTTGTCTAAAGAAACATCTTTAGAGAGAAATCCATACATGATCAGATATGTGTGAAGTGAGATAAAATAAAACAATCAATAGAAAGCAAAAGATAAGATGAACTTGGCTTTTATCCAGAATTATCTCTAAGGCTTGCCCATTGTGATTTCGGTATAGAACATTTATAAATTTGACATACTGGGACTAAGAATAGACTACTAGATGTTTTAAAAATGTACAATACCATTAAAATTTATATTGTTCTAATTTAATCTTAATTGGAGAAAAGTGATAAAAATATACAATACTAACTTTGTCTTCTACATTGTGCCAACTTTTAAGGGTAAAATAAATCATCACTGTTTGATGCTTATGTCTTTGAGAGGGACTGGTGATATGATGATCCATGAATGGGCATTGGTTTCACTAACGACAGTGGACTGTTTGTTTCTTTACTAATTTTGATCTCAGGTCTGAATAACAAACTGAGGGAAACAATAAAAAAGAATATATAGATATTTGAACAAATGTCTTCAAAAAACTGTGTCCTTCACTTTAGAAAAGAGGCTTGCCAATATTTTTTCCACTGACACTAAGTTAAAACTTACCTGTTTCATTTTAAGGGACAGGAGGAACAAAATGAACCTAGCAGCTGCATAAATTAGGGACTTTGTAGTCCAAAAAGTCTGCAGAATTGCAGAGGCTGATGCTTGCCTAGATGCTGACTCTGCACCGGGCAGACAGACTTCAGGGACGCGTGCAGCTGGGCTGAGGTCAGAGAGTGTAGAGCCAGCAGGTGCCAGAGAATCGCACAGGAAGTAAATGCCCATGTCCACATAAGGAGGGCTGCAGGGGAAAAAAAATCTGGGTTCGTTTACCTGAGGGCATGCAATTTCCCATTGTTTAGAAATTAAGACCTAAAAATAGCTTTTTGGGTCAAGGTAAAGTTAAAGGAGTTTGGCCTTGTTATGAACTGGTGGTGTGGGGAAAGTGAACATATGCAAATTTTATGGCTTCCTTTTACTACAGACACTGGTTGAATGAAAGAGAACGTAAGTGTTGCGTGATTCATAGTCATTCAGTGAGAAGGGACAGCACATTTCTACTACTTCCCCTTCTCACTTTTATAGCTTTGTTATTACCTAATACCAAACATCCCTTTTGGCCGGCAGGGATAGGACTGGTCACTTCAGAGCAGCCTCGTCCATAAATGACTCCTCATACACCACGGTGCAGGCAGCAGCAGGAATAGGGCTTCCTCAGTAGCAAAATGATGGCCAAAAATTCACTTCAAAAGCAGCACACAAGGGCTGGGAATATTATCTCAGCAGCACAGCACCTGCCTGGCCATGACAAGGTCCAGAGTTCACTTCCCAGGAACAAAAATAAAAATATTTTCTGATCAAGGAGATAGCTCAGTGGCACAGCACTTGCCTGGCAAGTGCAAGGTCCTGAGTTGGATACCTGCTACAATAACATAAAAATAAATAAAAATAAGAATGAAAAGAAAGCACACGTACTGGGAAAATGGTCAACGTAACTTTGTTCTAGTTTACTAGAAAGTCATGGCAAAAGGAATCACGCAGTTTAAAAGTAGGAACCTTAAAAGCAAGAGACTGTGCTGAGTGGTGCACCATGATCTTACATCTTTAGGTGGAGAGGCCCATCTTTAGGTGGGCTCTGGTTGGAGAAACAGGTACAGTAGAAGAAAAGCATATGATTTGAGGATGAAACAAGGGGACCAGGAACTGTGGAGTACTCTGAGAATCTGTGTAAACGCAGAGAAATGGATTCTCCCCCAGTGCTTCCCAAAAAAAGCACAGCTGGGGTGATATTTTGATTTCAGCCTAGTGAGACCCAGATCTGACTCCTGACCTACAAACCGTAAGAAAGCACTATGCATCTGCTGTTTTAAAGCTGCAAAACTTTAACAGGTGATAGGTCATGTCAACAATAAGAATCCTGCTATCAATGTGCATATACCTCAAGTTCTCTACGTCTCTCACTTGTATTTTGAATACCCAAAGCTTTTCTTCTGAACACTTCTTTCAATCATTTTTCCCATAACGTTATATCAGTGACACCTTCCCTGGTGGTTGTGTGTTACGTGACATCTTCTCTGCCATCTCAAACAGTTTTGAGGCTGAATTTCTGTTTTATTTATGTTTTCACTATCAATATGTTTCTAAAATATGGCATTTCCTTTCCTGATTTTGTTAATGGGATCTTCACTTCTAGAAGGTAACCCCTTGAGAATAGTGTCTTTATGTCTCTTTCCCCCACAACTTTATCTCTAAGATGTAAAAAAGAATCTAGTATTTTTTTTTAATCTTAGTAGACATTTAATGAATAATTGAATGTAAAGTAGGTGCTGGTTCTTTTTTACATTATTAACAAGCCACACTTAAGCATTCATTTGCTTACATTTTTGTCGATCTTCCCTGGAATATGAGATTCATAAATGCATAAAATTTTTCTTCTTAAGGAGAAGTAGCTCATAAAATGGGCTTTATTTCAAAGAACCAGACCAAGAGACTTCTTGACAATTTTGATATTCTCTTTATAGGAAAGCAAAGGTGCACGGTATTCAGAAAAGTTAGGGAGATACTGATGTAAAGATTTTATATTTTATAGTTTGGAATTCTTTATATTTTATAGTTTGGAATTCTTACCTAAGTACGCGTGGTCACATCAAGATGTTCAGACATAACTTTTGGGAGTTTGAAAACAAAATTCTTATCATGAATTATAGTGGAACACAGTGTTATACACTAATGGATCTATGAATTCTTATCTTTTCAAAAACATAAAGATATGCATCAAGCTATCTATCAGGGAGTTAATGTAAAGACAACTACTAGGAAGTTAAGAAGATAATTTTTTGCCTTATGTGTATGCTAAAATCATTGTATTAGTTTTTCTTTTTGTTATAGTGACTCAAAAAAGCTTTATTTTTGCAGATTAAGATTGTCTTTTCTCATTTTTAGCTACAAATTAAAATAGAAATATCTGTTGTTACTGAAGATACATCCATTTGAAAACATCATTACTGTCTAATTATGTGATATCATGAAAATTATTTTTTAACTTTTAGTGGAGATAAACATTTTACCACATATTAGACAAAAGTCAAATAGCACATAAATTTATCAAATTAAACGGGCTCAATAGAATGCCTATAAAATACCCAAATTAGCTTAAATTTACTTTCTTAGGATTAGAAATTTGAAAGTATGATTTGAATGCAAAAAATGGTACTAGATTATTTTAGAAGAAATATACTTTTATTTATGAAGATTTAATTATGTAGAATACTTACAGAAAAATTATATAAAACATCCAATGGAACCTACAAAGAAGTTACTTAAAAAGGTTGAGTTAGTTAATAGTTGAGTTTATAAACAAGAAGTCTACAAAATTAAAATATATATAAATCAATTATATTTCCATATACTGGCAATAAACACATATGTGAATTGAAAACACATTTATAAATAGTATAAAATATTCAATATTTGGAAAGAACTCTAATGAAAAAAATGCACAATAAAAACTATAAAATATTCTTGAAATATACTTAAATAGAGATATGTAACTTGTTCATGGATCGGAAAGCTCTCTATTAAGATCTCAATTTTTCCAAAATTGATATGCAGATTCAGAGTAATCCACATCAAACTCTCATCAAATGTTTTTGTAGAAAATGACAAACTATACAGAAATACAAAGGTCCTGGAATGTCCAAAATAACATATAATAATAAAATTAGAGGACTTATCATATCTGTTTTTAAATTCCTGTTAAAGATACAGCATTCATAAGAAAGTAATACTGTTGTAAAGACAGACAAACTGAATAGAGAGTTCAGAAAACCACACAAACATGGAAAACTTATTTTTAATGAATGTATAAAGGCAAATCAATGGAAAAGATAGCTTTGGAGCAGTCTTACAACTGGTGCAAGAATAACTGAGCTATTATTGGTTATACGCAAAAACTGAGCTGGAATCTCTTCCTCAGACCATCTGTAACACTTAACCCCAAACAGATTATAAACTGAAGATACAAATATTGAAGAAAATACACAAATCTTCATTTCCTACACCTGATCTTGGATCCAGTTTTGCCCTCAGACTAGATTTTTGATAGTTATGCAGCTATTATTTTTTATGAGAAATATAACATTCAGTCAACTGAAAAAGGCCAAAATTCCTTCACTGAACCAGCCTGCTATTTCCTTAGTTTTTGAATGTATGATAAAATTCTCATATGTCTACAAAAATATTATTAGCAGATCTAAATGAAGACAGCTGAGCAGAATGAAATCCTGCTGGCATATGTCCACCAAGGGATGGATTTTACTATCACTCTCCATATTGGTCACTCATTGCAGTGGGTTCACTCTGGCATGGTAATATGTGAGGTACTTTCTTCCCATATACAAAGTGAATATTATTGATCTTACTTTATAGATCAGAAACAGCATCATCTGATTTCAGAAAATTGTCCAAGTTTATATGCTGGGAGAGACAGAGCTGAGATGTGTTAAGTGGTGTCATTTCCACTCTGTCTTATTGACGAAACCTTTGCATTATCCTCATAGATGACTTATATGACTTCTCTCTTGGTGAATCCTGTCACAAAGGCCTTTGTCTTCTAAACTACTTTCCATAAATACAGATTTTCTTTTCCATTTTCCATTAAGCTGACAGGCATAAAATCCAGTCAGAGCTCCGGAGGAGTGTGTTTTAGAGTAGCAGGGTGATATGGGATATCACAATTCACATGCCCTGTCTGCCTCTCTTCATTCAGGCTTTCACTGAATGAACGTGCTTTTCCATGGGCTTCTTGACAGAATGAAGCTTGACTGTCTTGACTGCTTTCTCAGTCATTATATGTGTTGAAACCTCAAATTTACATTATCCAAACCATGACAAGTGCTAAAATTAATCAATATTGCTTTTTGTACTCCAAATTTGGAGCCTAAAAGACGAAACATCTCACTCAGCTTTTCTAAATTTATTGCACCCGTAAGTCATGCATTAAAATACTCAGCAAACACTTCTGGGCTTTGCAGGCCTAACATTGTGAATCTGATAATAAACCAAACAGACCTGTGTTGTTAGACTACATAAGCACTGATGTGGGTGCAAGTCTCAAATCAAATAATAACATAAGGCACGCTACTGTGGCTTAGATCTAGAATGTTCCCTAAAAATTTCCTTTACAAAGATGGATCTTTTGGAAGATGATTGGATGGTAGGGACTCTGAACTTATCAGTGGATTAATGCTTTTATGGAGGTAGCCCTAGCTGATAGAGGAGGGTCTAGTTCACTGGGGATGTGACCTGGAAGGGTACATCTCCCTAATGGCTCTCCCTTTCAGTTTCTGTTTCCTGATGACCAGGAAATGAGCAGCTTTCTTTCTCCAGACTCTTCCATCATCCCATTTTTTCAGACCACCCATGGATTGAAAATGTGAACCAAAATAAACCTTTCCTTCTTTAAATTGTGGGTGTTGGGTACTGTGTCCCAGAGACAAGAAAGTGACTAAAATGAGGACAAGCAAGTGTATGGGATTGTCCGTGAGAAGAACTGGTTGCTCATGTTCTGGGATCAGAAGGAACTTGGAGTTTAAGAATGACATAGCTAGGATCTAGAAGGCACAGGGAAGATTGCGTAAAATGAATTGAGAAAGGAAAGGAGCTGTAACCTGCTTTACAACATTTAGACCAGAGCAGCATAGAACCACGGAATTGTCCTAAGTAGGGGAGTAATCTGCTTCCAATTTCATTTTTATGAAACCACTATTTATTCATTTTGAAAATGTGTTTTTCTGCTGGGCAGATAAAAAGAGTATTCGAGCAAGACTATGTGACTCAAAGAACCTTTACATGAAGGCAAAAGAGGGTGTTGATTAATAAGTAAAAATCGTTCCTGTCATTACAAGATTTGAAGTGAATTTTCAGTTTTAGAATTCCAGAAAATATGTGAATAAAAGTGTCACTGTAAATTTGCATAGGTAAAAGCACATTCCATTATAAAACAATTGGTAACTTTTATTCCCAATACTATCTACATTTGACACTGTAGTGCTGGTAGGATGCTTCTGAATGTTTCTCAAGATAATTTTTGAAGCTGGCTTAGGGTCTTGTTCTACTGTTTCTGCCATGTGACGCCATCACTGACAATTTAAGTCATCAGCAAAGGTTGCTTTGTTTGAAGGGCCAGGACAGTCATGAACGCTTGTGCCATCGTAACTTTTTATTCCTTAATCAATCCTTGTTTAAGATTGAAAATATACCAACGGAGTGAGATAAAAGAACAGCTGTTTGTGTTCTCCGTTTCTTTATATTCCTGCACTTTATCCAGAAGTTGAAAGGGACAAACATAAGTTCTCAGGGAAAAAATATACTTTATCCTAAACACATTGCCGTAATTAAATTTATAAAAGTGATAGCTGTCAGAGAGAAATTGTTAATAGTGCAAATTTGCCATAATGATGAATTAGTTTATTGTGAAATTAAAGAGTAAATAGTCTTCTGTAGAAAAAGGAGGCTTAACATTATCAGTGCATATGCCAAAAGACTGCAGGTTGTAGGCCTGTGACTTCTTCAGTCTTTCTCTATATTTTGTACAGTCAGAGGGTTTTCTGTATAGTAAGGACTATAAACATATACAGGAAATTTCACAACATTGTAGGTTCCCCAATAATGGAAGTGCTATATTCTGTGAGAGTCTGCTCAAAAGGACCATCTAATTCCAACTTGAGGGTCAAGATTGACTGTTTCCTGAATCAGTGTTTATAGGATAAATAAAATGTACCAGAAAGAGGAGGTAGAGGAAGGGCATATAAAAAGTGCAGAGGGTAGAAGCCACATCTGTGTCCCCCAAATTGGAAGCAACTTGGAATAGCTGAAGTACAGAGAGCTACAGGGTCCTAATGCTGTATGATGGATCTAGAATGGTAAGAAATTTAAACCTTATGTTCAAAGCATTCGAGGATTTTAAACAGCAATTATACAAAGAGATAAATATAAGGTATTACTGTAATTTTTATTATTCCTACTGTAATTTTTATTATTTTCAAGGTTTTATTAAAACCTTGAAAAACTTTGAATAAAATTGAAAATAGAATTAAATCATCAATAGGATTTATTTAAAAGCAGAGTTCAGGTGCTCTTAATAATGCTACTCAGTGTCATTTTATCAGCTCTTTTTCTCTCCTACTGCTGCATTTTGTGTTATTACATATGTGTAAAAAGAAAATTGGAACAGCTACCCTTTAGACAAATGGTGGCAGGTAGATTGTGAAAATGCCCTCTAATAGCACCTTTGAAAACATCTACATTAGGAAAACTGAAGATTTGATGATCTACTTTAATCTTATTATATATTAAAAAGGGACAAATGGCTTTAAAAGAAGAGGGTGCTTAAGGATTCATTGGCAAAGTGAAAGGTTTAAGGAAGCAGAACTTTTCAAAATTCTGCTGAGTCTGCCTAGGTTCCTCTGTCACAGGAACAAGAGTTGGGTTTTCCTTTAATGTCCAGAAGCGTCAGCTGCACGTGGAAAAGTATCCTTTTTTGAAGACTTTAGTTTCATTTCTGCTCTTAGGCAAGCTGATCTAAAAATAACGTCTTCAGCATTTTTGTCATTCACCCTCTTAGGCACAACTCTGACTCCAATTTTCACGGGGATGAAAATACAATCGTTCATTACTTTTGTAAACTATTCCGAGTTGACCAGATACTTTATTCCACACTACTTTCACAAATATGTTGGGGACTTGGTAAAAACCAAGCCTCTCTTCTTGTGATATGTTTTAGAATTTCACAGGGTGAACAAGAGAAGTAAAATCAATGCAATTAAAATAATCAGCAACTAATTGGGAATTTTTGCATTTCCCCAAGTATTCATTTTCAAAAATTATATTTGATTTTAATTATGTATGTACAAAACACACGGCAACATTTAATCATAAAGGCAAGTTTGTTCCTTTCTGCTAAGGTTTTGCATTCATAGCTGACATTTTAAACTTAGCAAATCAAAATAAATGCATTTTTAATCTCTATATGGGTAAGAGGCCCTATCCTTTATCTGTGTAGACATTATACCAGTAGGCAAGGTTTGTAGCATTATTTTTTGAAGGAAAGCAATAAACTGGCACTTGTTTAGGTAAAAATGCTTTATTCGGGAAATTAAAGGGAGTGCATACCTCGTATGGTGGTAATTCCTTAGTGAAATGGGAATATTTCTCTTGCTAATCATCTGGAAACTGTGATAATGAAACACATTGTTTTGAAAAGTAACGGCATAGGTTAAAGCAATAGCAAAGAAATTCTTCATTAAAATGGTGACGGGAACCAGCAACAGAGGAGAACTACAAAGAAAATCATTGTGTTTGGGAATAATCTACTCAAGAAGCAGAAGCTGCTGACACATCTCTTCAAAAGAATATATATTGAATATATTTAGAGGATGAAAGAATGTTCAGTAGAAATGGTTCTCTTTAGGTTGTATTTAAATTTCACAAACAGCCTGACCACTTTGTGTACAATTGGAATATCCTTTCTGAAATACACGCTTTGTTCTTCCAAGTTTCTGAGGGGGCAATTTTTTACTTTCAGAAGATAATGTTCTCTTTTATGTAAATTTCAAATACATCTTCTGTTTTAGAAGTTCTTCTTTCACAGGAAAGTTGTAATGTTCTGGGAACAGTTCTTATGAGTCCTACACTACTAGTTTTCTTGTTCACGTTTCATGTCACCACGGTAAATTTATTGCCATTAAAAAAAAATATTGATGCATTCCGATTGAAAGAAGTCCAAACTGCCTTCAGATTTCTTTAGGTTTTTTTTTTATTTAAAGAGAAAAAAGAAAGGACATAAAAAAACAAAGCAGTAAAAGGGTACAAGTAATACAGAATTTCAAGAAAAAAATATACAGTAAGAAATCACTAGTTAATAGGTTACATATTGTCTTCTTAGAAACAGTTGTCCAAATTATAAAATTAAAGCATATGAAGTGGACGTTCATGCAGTGATATTGGAGACAGTTCCATTCATTGATCCAACAAAAGCTCAGTAATATGGTTTTCCATCCTACACACTCATACCTGCGGTTATATCCCTTAGTCCACCTTCTTTTCCTCTCTTTTTTACAATAACAATTACACTTTTTGGGTTTTATTACTCCCACAGTTCTTATTATTTTTTTTGAAGAGAATAAAACCAAACACGACTAAGCAAAGCAGAGTCAGTTAAAACAGAAGGATGGGCATAGTACATGATGCAAAAATAGAATACCAGGTGATCAAAAGTGGTTACCATTGTGCCTCTTGCTATTTTTAAATTGAGTTGCCTATATCATCAGGTATAATAGAATTGATCAAAACAGTACAGAACAAGACCAATAAAGCCTACACTGGAGACCTTACAGGACTTCAAAAAAAGAAAACAGTCAAACCATAATGGGCATCATAGTATATCTTATTGCCTTCAAAGTGGTTGCCTATACCCTCAAACTTGATACTATCAAACAAAATAGAATATAGTATAATCAGACAGAGCAAGATGGGGAGAGCAATACTGGGGTTCAAATCAGGTGAATAGGAAAAGAAAAAAGTTACTATAATACATCCTGCTATTTTTTAATTTAGTTTTCCCTTAATTAAAAAAATGAAAAAATAGATTAATTTAAAAAAAGGGGGAGATTGAGATAAAAGAGGACATTGTAACAGAACAACACAGGTCAAAACTGAACAATTTAAGCATCAGTGTGTTTCACCACCAGATAATCTAACATAATAGTAGTCACCATAGTGCCTCTTTCCTTGAATTATTTGAGTATAACTTCGTATGCTATAGCAACAAGCATACATATCAAGACAGTTGTGAAGCCATTCGAGAGAATGAAAGAATTGCAGGGTATTTAGAACCAGCTAATAGAACACTAACAATGGTGTCTATATTATCTCTTTGCCTATAAAAAATTTTGTTTATACTATTGCATATAGTAAAATATAGTAAGATACAACATGCTGTGGGGAAAAAGGAACTCTCCTGCACTGTTGGTGAGAGTGTAGACTAGTACAACCATTGTGGAGGTCAGTCTGGAGATTTTTAAGAAAGGTGGGACTGGAAGCCCCATTTGACCCAGCTATACCACTTCTAGGCATATTCCCAGAAGAACTGAAAGCATCATACCACAGTGATATATGCGCACCCATGTTTATAGCAGCATAATTTGTAATAGCCAGATCTTGGAAACAACCTAAGTGTCCATCAACTGAAGAATGGATAAAAAAGTTGTGGTATTTTTACACAATGGAGTACTACTCAGCTATAAAGAATGATCACATTGAGACATTTATAAATAAATGGACGCAGCTTGAGACCATACTCAGAAGTGAAATAAATCAAACTCACATGTATAAATACCAAATAGTTTCCCTAGTGTAAGAAATGATAAGAATACATAAAAGTATGTGGTAATCATGATTCCCAATCATATTGATTTGAAGCCATATAATGTTTTCATTCATTAATTACAATGGTTTTAACCTGGGTTGTTCGATTTGAGTATCTGTGATAGTACGAACAGCTATTTTGAAGAAAACAACACAAAATAAAAGCTAGTGCTGATTTAATATCATCTTGTTTTGAAGTCCCATCAAGCTGTTGTACATCTCTTTCCACTGATTTTAACATGATTTCTTTAGGTTTTAACTGCCTGTACTTTTGCTTTATTAGGGTGCAATATCAGAGTTAGACGTCAGGTCTCCTTAGGAGCTGCTGGGCTGTGACAATTCCATATATACAGCTGTTTACTTACGTTCATGTGGGTTCCAGTCATGTCTCATGTTCTGCTTCAATATGGAATTCCTGGTATTCCTGTACTGCTGCCACACCTGCCCCACTTAGACAAGCCAGAAGTCTGTTCATTTACCTTCCATTATTTCTCCTCTCCTTGAACTGGCCCATGAACTCCCTGAGTTAATCTTATTTTTCATCCTGACTTCTCTGACTTCAGTTTACCAAAATCTAGTTGCCATTATCTTTCTTTGATCATGACAAAATTATTTCTATTATTTTGCTTTTATTTATGTTCTCCACTAATATTTTTCATGTATAACTTCTGTTTTCTACTTTTCAATCTTTTCTGATGTTAAGGATACAACTCTGTTATGGTGGTGGCGAACCTATGGCACGCGTGTGGCAGCAGGCTGTTTGCACCACTGAAAGCTCTAGAAGGTTCGCCATCGCTGGTTTATGAGGTTTTACCACAAATGGCTTATCTCACACTTTTTCCCTTTACTCTCTGTACTCCATGTCTCCCATTCACTCTTTGGTGTGTCTCTAGCTCTTTTTCTTTCCTTTGAAACTTCCATACATATAGTTGTTTCTCTCAATTTTCCTGTCCATTACACACAAAGTACAAATGAGAACAAAATAATTTGTTTCAAATATTCCCTCAAAACTTTGAAGATGATGTCAACCATGTCTACTTATCAACCTTACCGTCTGCTTAACTAAGAATGAGGAATGCTCAATGTGACAAATGCAGTTCTTTATTACGTTACATCATAGATTGGTAACTCTATGATAAATATTGGTAGATTGGTATATATTTATGGAAGTAATGTCCAAGTGTGACTTTGTATATTACATATCAGGATACTCAATCAGGAAGGACAGCAAAGTTTTTTTTTTTTTTTTTTTTTTTTTTTTTTTTTTTTTGTACCAGCGATTGAGCTCGTGACATTGCACTTGCCTGGCAGGTGCTTGTGCTGTTGAGCTATAGCCCCAGCCAGTACAGTAAACTTTTGTCAAGGACTTTATTTATGAAACTGAATGCATTAAACACAAAAATGGATGTGATATGTTATAATATTGAAAATAATAAAGGTAATAATTTCTTCAGCATTCAGATTCTAGTAATACCTGATGAATCGTGTGTGTGTGTGTGTGTGTGTTGTGCTGGAGATCTGAATTGGGGCACTGCCCTACTGAGCTACTTCCTCAGCCTTTTTTAACTTTCCCCATTTTGAGACAGGGTCTTTCTGAGTTGCCCAAGGTGGCCTGGAACTTGCAATCCTGCAGCCTCAGCCTTCTGAGTCACTGGAATTACGGACATGATCCACTGCACATGTTTGAGTTTTACTCTTTTGAATTTTTTTGAATTATATTGTGAAATCATTGTACTTCTCCCTTATTTCTGTGTGAACAAAAGGTTCCACCGAATGAAGCAGCAAACAGATGGAGAGTGCCTTGAAGCCTAAGTCATATCTCACAATTCCAGAATATCTCCTATCTCACAATTCAAGATCGCTCACTTAGTGATGAATTCGACTCCATCCTCACCACTGCTCACTCATATTCCATGTCCAGCATTTTTTATTGCATCTGCTTGCACTGCAAGTTTGATTGAGTGATTTATTGAAATCTCGAGCTTCACAGGAAGAGGCTAGGTTCTCTCAGTTGACTGCCTACTTGGATAACATTCTGCTAACTGAGAGAAAAGGTGTCATGTCACTGACACCTCAAGCAAGAATATAAAGTGATATTTTACGCATCTCTCTTGTGATCAGCATGTATATTTCCCTATAAAATTTGCTGCTTCTTTATGGAGTTCTTCCCAGATTTCCCTCTCGTGTCATCTGTCGAATAGTCCTAGAGTGTCTCTCTTCTAGAATTACTTGTGTAACTACCACATCACAAGATAAGCACCAAAATACTGTTCACATCTACTCGGCTGCTGCCTCTGCAACTTACTGTCATTTCAACAGCCAAAGGTGTCATTGTCTTTTGCCACCTACATGCAATAAAGTCTATCTCTGACTTTCCATTCTGCAACATATAGTCCTGACTCCTTATTAAACCTGTTACGTTACCTGCAATCCTTTCCTTTGGCTTTGTATTCTCAAACAGTTTTGTGAACAGCTAATAACCTGATTTTAGCTTTACTCTATTCTAGTTTAAAATTTTTCTCCTTCTAAAGCAATACCACATGCCTCTCAATATTATTTGTCTCAAGACTATGAAACTTTCTGTCTCTCTCCATCTCACTTTTTCTCTTTCCTTGAATAATGCATAGTTGTACATTCATTTCAGAAAATCTTTCTGGCTTAAGCATAAGGTCGGTAACACAGTCCTGTTGTGTTTATTATGTACAAAGTCATGTTGTAGGGCTATTAATCCTTTTCTATTTGTATTTCTCTTCTATCCTTGAAGCATATCATAACTTATTTTGTTGTAATGTGATTTTATCTTTCATATGATACTCACTCATTTTTACTTTCTTCTTCTTATATATACGTGAGTGTTTGGTTTTAAGCCTAGAAAACAACTCCAAGTCCAAAATCAAGTTTGGGTGGCTATGAGTTAAGTTTTGAAACCATGAAATATTTATAAAATCAAGCTTGAGATACTAGCAGAGGCTGATAAAGCTTGGATGGCTGGAGTCACAGCTCTGTTCATAATTGAATAAAACTCCAGCTACAGGAGGACACTACCACCTCACCACCAAGATTCCTAACATAGCATCACATACCAGACCATAAATCATATCTAACTTCAGTGTAGAGTTTTAGGCGAAGTGATATTTTACTCCTTGACTTTCTTGTTTTTGAATTCAAGACATAGTTTCCCATGAAAATTCAAATGAAGGATGTGTCCTTCCAAGTTGGAAGAGTATTTAAATGCTGGTATTGAAAATCCAATCACATAGTAGTGTTTTTCTTTTTGCCGCTGTTTTAAACTCTAGCCTAGAAAAAAGTTGTATTATTCTTTTTGATATTGTAAACATACTTTCATTATGTATGCTTTAAATTGACTGATAAAATTATATGAACTTGTCATATATAACATGATGTTTTAAAGAATATACACATATGGCTGACTTAGTCTAGCTAATAAACATGCCCTACTTCATTTTTCTGTCATTTTTGAGATGAAAATGCTGTGCATCCTGTTTCTTAACATTTTTCAAGGGTACAATATATTATTAACCTCAACTGCCATGTATTATTCTTGTTTGCTGTTATTTTTAGGCATGTGTTTTAGGCATGAGTTTGGGATAATGTATGTAATTTAGGCATGAATTTTAGACAATGTTTTCAAAGTGTTTTGCTTCAGTATGATTGTCTTTCACACCACATGACAGAAATTTTCTCTGTGAATTAGCACAGTGCCGTGTGTGTTAAATAATTAAGCGATTTGGCCTTAATTTTTTTTATTTCAAATAATGTGTATTTTAAGACTACCATTTGAGTCAAATATTTATTTTACTGTCATTAATGATTGATGAAAAGTTCAAAATAGAATTTTATGTGTCCTATATCTTAACTGAATTACCTGTTTCTAAAGTGCAATCTGCTGGATTTTATTGGCAAAATCTATCACAACTTTTAATGAGCCATGTCTTGCAAAAAATAAAAAGCTGGCAAGCAAATAATTAAACCAGGTTTTCTTCATTTAAACACATAGGACTAATTAGACACTGGTTTAGTTTGCTGGTAAAACAGGACATTTTAAGTAGTATTAATTATTTTGGGGTTCATTTCATTTATTTGGAGTATGAATCTATTTGGGCTATAGAATAGAAATATAACATCTTGCTGAATTTATGCAAAATAAATTAGTATTTTCATCATATAGAAATTCAGTCCATATGTGTATATGTGCCTTTTTTTATTCTGGAATTATTGAATCCTTAAATATTTAGTTCAAAATATTGTACCTGTATCTATATACTCACTAGCTTCAAAAACACCTTGACCAGAAATATATCCAGAATTGTAGCTTTAGTTACTTCTTGTAGATTGATTCTCCCTTCTCAAAAAATTTTTAAAACAACCTTGCTATTGAAAAATAATATCTTGTTCTGTGTATAAATACATAAAATATTATTATATAACATCTTTGTGGCCACTTAGTGAAAGAAGAGGGAAAAATAGGCTCACAGTTTAATCCATCTATAAACGGCATCTATGCATCTACTAGAAATATCTTGATGATTTACAAATTGGAATTAGTTCTCAAATTATAGATAATGTGTTTAAATGTTAGTAATTAAGTCTAAATTTAAAAGAATGTGGGCTCTGTGTGCTTTAACATGTGAACAGAATAAAAAGATGTGAGGAATGCTCTTCAGTATTCAGAAGCTCTTGGCCAGTTAGGCTGGGTAGTTAGTCCTCATTGCTAAACCTCACCATGAACCAGGATAGGTCTGCTTCAGACTTGCTGTGGCCCTATGTCTCGCTTGTTAATAGAAACAAAACCCAACCAGTATTCATGTTGGAACTGCACTCATATAGCTCATGTTACATAGAGAACCAATACCACAGCAGCACAGAGGAGATTGCTAAGCCTGAACGCTGAGTGTGATGCCCACGTCTCTGAGGGCCACTCTGTGGTTACCGACCTACTTTCCAGACACAACGGCTGGCTGACAGGATTTCTCTTGGTCACACAGTGGAATACACCCCTAAATTCCTCATTGTTACTGGGGAAAATAGTACCAAATGCATCTCATCGGGATGAATAGCATGACCTCAAAATAGCCTTTCTAAAATCAAACTGCTTCTTTTTTAAACATTTGTATACATTAAATATTCTTTATGCATGACGTACTTACATATTGAATAATTAGTTAGATTTTTAACTGTGGCAAGGTCTTGCTATGTAGTTCAGGCTGGCCCTGAACCCACTATGTAAGTTAGACTGTTTTCAAACCATCAAGCACACGCCTGCCTCTGCCTCCCTGAGATTACAAGCATACACTGCTGCACTGTTTATACTTACATATGTGAAGAAAACTCACATGTTTAAAGGGCTCTCTCTTCTCTGTTAAATTGATCATAATTAAGAGTTACAATTTTTTGCTTATATAATTATCTTATTTCCTGAATTATCTTGATTTTATTCACTGATGCAAAACCCCAATTAAATATCATTGTTTTTTCTGTCCCCCTGGATCATTTGTGGGTTCTTTCTTTAGTTATGTATAATGAAAATGGAAGAGGTCTTAAAAATAACCCTCCCCTACATGTGTACTGAATAATTTTTAACTTTGCAATAGTTACTTCAAAATCCACAGTAGTTTACAGAGATAACTTGGAATTCATCGACTGTATTAAAACAGCGTTTTATGAAATGAAGGCTTTGCACTCAGGACTCTATGGTGGACACGGCTCAGTTGAGGGCAGTGGAGGGGACGGCAGGGGTCCCCATTTGCAGCAGCAGTGGGGTGGTGCACCTGGCAGCGTGGCAGCTAAGGTCCGCCTGTGTGCGGACAGAGTCCAGATGTTCTCACAGCGGGCAGCGAGCACCAGCTGCAGAAATCACCCAGGGTCCCTGGCCTCCGGCCTGTCTCCTGACAAGACCTTGTGTTCCAGCCCTGCTGCAGGTTCTCCCAGCTCCCCTGACGTTCCCACTTCTTGGCTTAGTTTAACCAGAGTCACAGCTTTTTCCTTTAAAGTTTATTTCCTTTAAAGTTTAAAGTCAAGAAACAGTGATTGAAAAAAAAAAATAAAACAATGATTGAGTTAATTTATATGGCATTGATGTCTTAGGCCATATGGAAATTTTCTCTTACTTTGAATAATACTATTTCCTTTTTCTAATATTCCTCTTCATTCTAATCTGTCATAAAACAATTCATGTTTTAATCAACAAACAGAGTCTTGAATTGGGTATGGAAACACATTGGGATTTTTTTTACTCTTGACAGACAAAAGTACAGCTCATCACTGGACAGTGAAACTCCTTCCCAGTATATGGTTATTAAAAGGCATAGAAATGCATTTTTCCACCCTGAGTCAAGAATATATATTGTGCTCCAAAAGACAGAGAGATGGGAATCCACACATTGATCATTCCTAGCCATAAAAAGGGTTAGTTCCACAGTGAAGGACCTTTCCCCCTTCCTAGAGCTTGTATTTTAAACAATGTGGATCACCTGGCATTTTACTTCCAAGTTTCTGAAGATTAATTACCTTGGAAACTAAACTCCTTTTAAAAAATATTTTATTTGACAAAATAAACTTGGTTATTGTTACATATGAAGTTTGGAGACTATTGTATGAGTTAATATTTTCCTTTGTGCTCATATGCAAGAAATCAATCCTGCTAACACTGAATTGGCCATTATATTTCAATTATCTATATTAAGCAATCGCAAGTCTTTAATGGTATAATTACATATGATAGAACCATTGTGAATTGGAACATCAGAATTTGCCAGTATATTATGTGAATGTTAATTCTATCTCTGGCTAATAAATAAGCAAGTAGATATACTTTTAATAGTGAAAGTTCAATGAATGGATGAAAAATTGGAATTCATGTGCAGAATAGATGTTTGCAAGGTATGAGAAAAGTGAAAGAGCTCACCAGATTCTTCGTTATGATGTCTAACTCTGGAGAACAGTGAAAGAAACCACTATTTATCAAAAATGCGTAGTCAAAAGTGAGGGATTTCCCTCAAGAAGAATTAATTAAGTACACTTCTGATAATGTGTCATTCTCAGGCAGGCAGAAAAAAATAATATAGGGGAAAGAGGAAACTTGGAACTTGCAGAAAAATAAAGGGGGCAAACTCAGAGGAGGAATGGTTACCCTTTAATTTCCCAGGGGATGGTGCTTAGTAGGATGTGGGTAACTTTTGATTGGAGGCTTGTTTAACTTGTGCCTTAACAGATTTAGATAATAATCAGCACGTTAGCATGTTATAGCTGTTTTTATGAGCCATCTGTCATTCTAACTGGGTTGTGAATGGAGAGCGAGTGAGAGCGAGAGCGAGAGAGATAGAGACTGAGACTTGACACTTACAACAATTCATAAGTTTGGTTCTGTTAGCAACTGCAGTGTACAAATAGGAAAGTATGGAAACAAAACATTAAAAAACTTGCACAAGAACTCACAGATCGTAACAACTAGCTAAGCCAATGGGCTGTAGCACTAACACGTTTCATTCTACAACTAGCTCTCAGATAATAGCTCTGCTAACGGGGAGGACCTTAGGCAACCTTCCTTCACCATTAAACCATGTGTCCTTTCCATGCTCAGGAAGAAGTAAAGAAGTAGGGACACCAATCTGGGCTTTGTGCAAATGTTCAAACTGAGCCAGTGAGACATTCTTGCTTAGGAGTTTACTTAAGAAGTATATGGAAGACCTGTGTGCAGTGGTACACAGCTGTGACACTTGGCAGTACTCAGAAGGCTGAGGCAGGAAGATTGCTGTGAAAGACCAGCCTAGGCTACATACTGAGTTCATGAGCAGCCTAGACTATGTAGAAAGATGCTGCCTCAATAAAATAAAATAAAATAAAATAAAATAAAATAAAATAAAATAAAATAGCTTCATAACACAAGACAGAAGTCGAGAGCATGTTGATCTGGATATCACCATGGATCCTAACACTGAGAGTTACTGAGCTTTTTCAAAGGGAAGAATGAAATAGGCCAGCAGATTATAAAGAATGAGCAGGCAGATGATGGGTGATATAGATTAGGGAGGAGACACCAGTGTCAGGATCTGCTGGGGAAGAACTAAAGGAAAAAGCAATGGCATTAACTGTGGGTCAGAAAGTGATTATAAATACACACATACACCATTTACCTTACCTGTCCACTCACTCATTGGTTCATTCTCTTGCTTGCTTCTTTGTCCGCATGTATTTACTGGTTTGCAGGTTCTTAGGAACACCGACACACACATCTCCACCCGTGCTTACTACAGGAAGCATCCTGTCTAGTGAAGATGGAAGGATCAGTACAACAGAACAAATTATTCATCAAAGAAACAATATACACACACTGAGAAAACCTGGAAAACTTTTTAGAGGAGATGTCAAAATTAGAGTTTGGGGGGGGCGGATGGCCAAGTTTTGAAGTTTGTTGACAATGAAGACAGTGCTTATAAAGAGAAAATTGGGGAACAGGTCACAAAGCACAGCCTTCTGGGGTCACTGTGAGTGAGACACTGTTTATATGGGGCAGTTGGAGGAGATGCCTACAATGCAAATAGCCTTATTTTAAAAAATATTTTTAAGTTGGCAAATAATATATACTGGCATCAAATTGACTGATTCTGTTTTCTGATAGGAAAAAAGAATTTCATTGACAGAAAATAAGCAAATAGCCATAATGACTAGAAAAAGAATCCAGATAATTTTTTCCACTACCAAGCGATTTCATACCAGTTCTTGGAACAGGCTCCCTCCAGGGCAGGACCAAACCTGGCCCTCTCATGTCACCATTCAGATGGGAGAGAAAGCTCAAAAGGCAAGAAAGTGGAGAACAAAGGGAAGCACAATGGGTATTTTTAGCTCATGCAAGCAAGAGTGTCCTTAAATTCACAGGAATCACAGACACTGAAAGAGACCTGATCTTACCTCAGACAAAAGAAGCACCACCAGTCTCTCTGTCACCTTCCTTACCTCAGAGAGACCTAAAGCCCAATCTGCATCTCAAAGAACAACTTCTCAAAGACACAGTTTGGAAAGCGCTGTGTACCTCCTCTAAATCCCCTGTGTGGTTTAGCACAGGAACACACTGAGAAGTCCTGAATAACATTTTTCAAAGCTTATTGGATAAGGAAGCTTATTTATATGCAACCCATTAACATCCTACAGAATACACTTGGGGAAATATTGCAGTAAAAGAAGAGATCATTGAAGTTTGCCAGGACTTTTCCACCCTAAAATGACACATTATTCATAAATATGCACTTTTAAACATAATACTTCCCAAATATATAAAATTGGAGTGAATAAAGAGTAATTTCTCCATGATGGATAATTCCAGTAGCTCTGTGATAGCCAGGAGGATTAGGTAATGACAAGGTAGCCCCCAAATTAATACTCCACAACTGGTAGCTTCTTAGAGCTGAAAATAGACCTTTGTGGTGGATTAAAAACTGATGGTCAGCTTAAACACCAGCTGAACTGAATCAGGGTGGTGCTGAGTGTAGATGGCCCAGCTGAGGAGTGCTGTAGGAGACCTGGAGAGGAAGAGAAGTGTTGTTAGTATGTGGTGCTGTGGGTTCTCCTGGAGGAGCTTGTCGAAATTCCTTCCTGATAGAAAATTAGCTCTTATCATCATCAGAGGAGCTCAGGACCTTGTTGCTGAGAATGGCTGCGGTTCACTTTGGGGGAGCTCTGGCCCTTACTTTGAGCATTGCTTTCTGGCTCCAGAGGGTAAGAGGATGTGCCGTTCAATCTCCAGGAGAAGCTTGTCCCACTGGCTTCCTGACGTGAACTTGGCTGTTCCCATTGTTGGAGGAGCTCGGGACCTCATTGTCCCTGAGAATGTCTGTGGTCCTTATTTTGAGCATTGCTTCCTGATTTCAGTGCAGATCTCTCAGCCTGCTGGCACAATTCCTTCACCCCGCTGGCACAGACTTTCTAGCTTCCACTGCTGACCCTTGGGCCTTCCCAGCACAGATCTGTGAAACAGACTTGCATGAGCCACGGTCGTGGGCTCTGGGCCTCCAACTGGACTCATGAGGGGCATTGCCATGGGCTCTAGGTTTTCAGCTGAACTAATGCAGGATATTGCCATGGGACCCAGACCCTTGGCTGGGTTCTTTTGATCTCTAGTGTGTGCACAGATTTCTTGTACTTTCTTTGTATTTGACTCCTTGAATTACCAGTATAAATGGTACTATAAATTATGTTTCCTGTATTGTCTTGTTCTTCTTGCAAACCCCTGGCTACAACAATCTTTTTTCTTATACTTTGAAAAAGGTTTTCACTGTTGAAAGGGTCAGGCCAATCGGTGAAGCTGTGACACTGGAGCTCGAGTCTTTTAGCTTTGGTTAGTACAGTGACAATTTTCATTATTCTTTATATTTAATGTAGGTTAAGTTTTTAAAACCTCCCGTAACCTTAACAGTTCAACAGAACCAGAAAGGTTTCCTGTTCTCTCCAAAAGTGTTCAAAATCCATGGACTCTTTTTATCCTCTGACAACCTCTGGTACAGTCCTGACCCCTCTCTCCTACACTCCAGCAGGAGCCTTTATTTGGTCTGCGTTTCTGTTATAAACTCTTCACAAAGTAGCCAGAGTGTCACTTTCTAAGGATAACTCATGCTACATCGCTTCTTTTGTCCCAAGTTCTTAAAATAGCTTTCCTTGCTCGAAGGGTAAAATCCAAATTACTCTGGCCTGCAAGTCTGTATGGCTGCAGGGTCTTCAGCTGACTTCCGCAGAGAAGGAACCTGAAGAGCTAGCACCTTGTTTTAATGGTCAGATTCTTTAGTGTTGTTGTTCATGGAGCTGCTCCATTTCCCACTTCTTCAACTGATTCCAGTGGCTCACACTGCTACATATGTTGACCTGATACATTGAGCCTTCTTGAAGGTGCTTCTGTGTCTGCCTGGTGCTGTTGTTTTTGCTGTGTTACTTGTGTATCCCAGTGGCTGTCGCCACGTGGTCTACATTACTCAAACACCTCACACAGCACTTCTACGTTTTTCATTGTCATTTGTTTCCCAAACTGGGAGGTGCACATAGACCAAAGATCAGAGACCTTTAAGTCATCCCCTTTCAACTGCGTACCCTGACTATTCATGCAGAAGGGCTGGGTTGTCTGGTGATGGTGGTGTCTTAGCCTTGAGGGAGTTTTGTCTGTAGAGAGTTCTGTAACAACACCAATGCATACACAAGCTAGTCAGTGTGGATGCATATATCTGCTTACACTTACTCTTAAATCCTAAAAGAATTAGAAGCGGTTTTACTCTGCAGTGAGGGATGGCTCCCAATAACTTTAGAACCTGTTCTTTGGAAATAGTTGGTAGTAAAGAACTCTCCTTTTGTAAGTAACATAGGGAATAATGACTGTAAAAGATCGAGAGTGTTATCCAGGTTTCCCAAACCCAGCTACATCCAATGGGCATGAAAAACAAAACGAAGCAAGACAAAAACGAAGCTTTATAGTCTGTGGGGTGGTAGTTGACAAAGGGTCACAGTGATTGGTCCAGAGTTGCCAAAGATGGCAAAAAATAACTGAAAATAGATTTAATAACTCTAGTAATTCTATTATTATTAAGTGGAATCAAAACCAAAATATTTCAATTTCACAGAAATTTTCTGAAATATACATTTTGAAAAAAACTTGAAAATCTCAGAAATCTATGTCAATTTTATATTCTGTCTTCAACAGACTACAAGAATGTTTCACCACCATCTTTGATCGAGGTGATCATGTATAATACATATGATTTTATTTTATGAGTGCTAATATGACTGATTTTAAGATTTATTTTATTTAAAGAAAGACTAAACAATACAGAAGATAGGTAGAAATAATACAAACGTTCAGAGAAAAAAAATAAACAGTAAGAAATTACTAGTTGATGTTTACATATTGTTGTTTTACAAATAGTTGCTCAAGATACAAAAATGGAACATGTAAAGTGGGAATTCAAACAATGAGATTGCAAACAGTTCTGTTCTACTGTCCAACAAAAACTTAGTAACATGGTTGTCAATCCTATACACTTAAACATATATGCAGTTATCCATATCTTCAATTATATTTAGATTAAACAAACTAAAGCAGGTTAAAATCATTCTGAACAAAGAATAATAGTGTTTCTGGATTTCACATCATGACACTCCGTGATCAGCACGGGGTACTGTAGTGTCTTTTTAAAAACTTTTAATTTAAAGAAAGACTAAACAAAACAGAAAACAGAAATAATACATAATTTCAACGAAAAAAAAATAAACAGTAAGAAATTACTAGTTGATGATTACAGATTGTCTTCTTACAAATAGCTATTCAAGATACTAAAGTGGAACACATAAAGTGGGGATTCAAACAGTGAGATTGCAACCAGTTCTGTTCAACTATCTAACAAAAACTTAGAAATATGATTATCAATCCTATACACTTAAACATACATGCAATTATCCATATCTTCAATTATGTTGACATTGAATAAACCCAAGCAGGCTAATATCACTCTGAACAAAGAATAATACTATTGCTGGTTTCACATTATGACTTTCCAGGATCAGCACTGTGTATTTTAGTGTCTCTTTTTCTTCTGTTCATTTCATCATGTGTCATAAGATCAGTTCTCATACACTGTTTATAGATTCTACACATGCATGAGTCTTAGCATGTATTTGTATCCTTTCTATATTAGAGGGAGAAGCAAAACAAAGCAAGACAAAACAAAACATATTCCTATAAACACATAAAATGAAATAAACATATAAGACCATTGTACAAAGAGTTCTACCATGGTTCCTGTGTTGTCTCTTGTTATCTCCAATAGAATTGGCTATATCATCAGACATTAGTATAATTGAATATATCAGTACATAACAGTATTAATAAAAACTTTGTATATAGTATATAAATTCAAAAACCAGCAGTTATCAAACCAGAATGTGTATCGTAGAGTCTTGTCATCTTCAGTGTAGTTGCCTATACTCTCAGACTTGATACTATCAATCATGTCAGTTTTGAATAAAATCTTCTCTGCCTCATTTCTGTTATGCTATTTTTTTTGCCATCAGTTGTCTGCTTATCTTCTTCATTCTGTGTTCTGCTCCATTCTTTGAGGCCTCTCTGCCACTGTTCTTGGAATCCTAATATTTTTCTCTCTCTCTCTAGAATGCCTTGCAGTATTCTCTGCAGAGTTGGATTGATGGTAGCAAATTTCCCAAGTTCCTCTTTGTTTTGGAAGCATCTTGTTTCTCCATTAATTTCTAGGGACAGTTTATCAGGGTATATCAATCTGGGATGGAGGTTATTTTCTTTCAGAACTTGGAATATTTTGCTCCAGGCTCTTCTTGACTTGAAGGTTTGTATCAAGAAGTCTGCCATTATTCTGATGGGCCTTCCTCTGTAGGTTATCTGTTTCTTGTTTCTAACATCTTTTTTTTTTATTTAAAGAGAAAACTACAACAAAATAAAACAATAAAAGGCTACAAGTAATACAGAATTTCAAGAGAAAAAATATACAGTAAGAATTCACTAGTTAATAGATTTTACATATTGTCATCTCAGAAACAGTTGTCCAGGTTACAAAATTAAAGCATACAAACTGGACATTAATACAGTGAGATTGCAGACCATTCTGTTCAATGATCCAACAAAAACTCAGTACTATGGTTTTCTATTCTACACACTTAAATATAGTTGCATTTATATCCTTTAGATCACTTTCTTTCCTCTCTTTTTTATGCTAACAATTACACACTTTAGGTTCCATTACTCCCACAGTTCTTACAACTTTTTCTTTGAAGAGGAAAAGAAAAAAAAAAAAAACAAGAAACAAAACAGAACAGAACAAAAAACCCCAATGTGACAAAGCAAATCAGGGTCAGTTAGAACAGGAGGATGGACATAGTATATAATGCAAAAAGAGATTACTAGGTGATCAACAATGGTTACCATTATGCCTCTTGTTATCCTAAAAAGAGTTGCCTATATCAGCTGGTATAAAAGAATTGAACAAAATAGCATAGAACAAGACCAATAAAACCCAAATTGGAGACTTTACAGGACTTCCAAAGAAGATAATAGTCAAACCATAATGCGCATTGTAGAATACCTGGTTGCCTTCAAAGTGGTTGCCTATACCCTCAAATTTGATACTATTAGACAAAACAGAATATAATAAAATCAGTCAGAATAAGATGTGGAGAAGAATACAGGGGTTCAAATCAGGTTAATAGGAAAAAAAGTTACTATAATATACCCTGCTATTTTTAATTTAGTTTTCCCTTAAATAAAAGATACTAAGAAATAAGTTAATTTTTAAAAAAAGAAAAAAAGGGGGGAGATTGAGATAAAAAAGAACATATCAATAGAACAACACAGGTCAGCACCAAACAATTTAAGCATCATTGTGTTTCACCACCAGATAGCCTGACATTAATAGTAGTTACCATAGTGTCTCTTTCCTTGAAATATTGGAGTCTAACTTCATATACTGTAGCATCAAACTTATCAAGATAGTGTGAAACCATTCAAGAGAATGAAAGTATTGCAGGGTATTTAGAACCAGCTAACAGAAACCAAACATTGGTTTCTATATTATCTCTTTGCCTATAAAAAATTTTGCTTATACTATTGCATACATTAAAATATAATAAGATACAACATGCTAAAACTAATGGAAACAGATTAACAACAACTTGATGGGGCTTCAAAACAGGATGATATTAAATCAGCACTAGCTATTACGCTATCTTATTTTCTTCAGAATAGCTATTCATAGTATCACAGACAATAAAATAAAACAACACAGATTAAAACCATTCCAATTAATGAGTGAAAACATTAAATGGCTTCAAACCAGTGTGACTGGAAATCATGATTACCACGTACTTTTATGTATTCTTATCATTTCTTACACGAGGGAAACAATTCGGTATTCATACATGTGAGTTTGATTTATTTTACTTATGAGTATGGTCTCAAGCTGCATCCATTTATATATAAATGTCTCAATGTGATCATTCTATATAGCTGAGTAGTACTCCATTGTATAAAAATACCACAATTTTTTTGTCCATTCTTCAGTTGATGGACACTTGGGTTGTTTCCAAGATTTGGCTATTACAAGTTGTGCTGCTATAAACATGGGTGCGCATATATCACTGTGGTATGATGCTTTCAGTTCTTCTGGGAGTATGCCTAGAAGTAGAATAGCTGGGTCAATTGGGGCTTCCAATCGCAGCTTTCTGAGAAATCTCCAGACTGACCTCCACAATGGTTACACTAGTCTACACTCCCACCAACAGTGCAGGAGAGTTCCTTTTCCCCACAGCCTCTCCAGCATTTGTTGTTGGTGGTTTTCTTAATCTTGGTCATTCTTTCAGGCATGAGATGAAATCTCAGTATGTTTTTAATTAGCATTTCTCTAATGACTAATGGTGATGAACATTTTTTCATGTATTTATTTGCCGTTTATATTTCTTCATCTGAAACTTTTTATTCATCTCAGATGCCCATTTTTGGATTGGGTCTTTGAATTTTGGGGGTCTGATTTTTTTTTTGAATCTTTATATGTTTTAGACAGAAGTCCTTTGTCTGAGGGGCAGTTCACTACGATTCTTTCCCAGTTTGTGGGTTTTCTTTTCACTGTGTTAGAGATTTCTTTTGACGTGCAGAAACTTTTTAATAAGATGTGATCCCAGTTATTGACTCTGGGAAGTGTTTCCGTGTGGTTTGAGTCTTGTTCATGAATTCTCTACCTACCCCTGTGTCTTCAAGATTTTTACCCAATTTGCTTTCAATAAATTTAGTGTTTCTGTTTTAATATTTAGATCTTTGATCCATTTAGATTTTATTTTAGTACATGGTGATAGGCATGGGTCTAGTTTTGTTTTTGGCATATGGAGAGCCAGTTTTTCCAACATCATTTATTAAAGAAACTGTCATTCTTCCAATGGATATGTTTGGCCCCTTTATCAAAGATAAGGTGGTTGAGTGTGTTTGTAATTGTGGTTGTATCTTCTAATCTATTCCATTGATCTTTGGCTCTGTTTTGGTTCCAGTACCATGTTGATTTTACTACAGTTGCTTTGTAGTATAACTTCAAGTCAGGGATTGTGATGTCTACTGCCTTGCCTTTGCTGCTTAGAACTGTCTTTGTTATTCTAAATCTCTTCTCACTCCAGATGAATTTTAGGAGTGATTTCTCAAGATCTATGAGGTATGTTGATGGTATTTTTATTGGGATTGCATTGAATCTGTATAACAGTTTTGGAAGAATGGCCATTTTCACAATATTTATTCTTCCTATCCATGAGCAAGGGATGTCTTTCCATTTTCTGAGATCATCTTCAATTTCATATTTCAGCGTATTATAATTTTCCCTGTATAGGTCTTTCACTTCTTTCATGAGAATAATTCCTAAGTATTTCATTTTTTGGTTTCTAGTGTGAAGGATGTGGTTTCTCTTATTTCTCACTCTGTGATTTTGTTGTTCATGTATAGGAATGCTATTGATTTTTGAGTATTGATTTTGTATCCACCACATTGGTGAATTTATTTATTATATCTAGGAATCTTTCAATGCAGTTTTGGGGGTTTTCTATGTAGTGTATCGTATCATCTGCAAAGAGTGATAATGGGATAACTTCTTTTCCTATCTTTATGCTTTTATTTCTCTCTCTTGTCTAATTTTGGCTAGTATTTCCAGTACCATTAAATAGGAGTGGTGACAGGGGACATATTTGTCTTGTGCCTGATTTTAAAGTAAAGGCCTTCAATTTTTGGCCATTTAGTGTGATACTGGCTGTTGGTTTGTCATAGATGGCCTTTATTATGTTGAGGTAAAGACCATCTATTTCAATTTTCTGCAGGGTTCTTATTATAAATGCATGTTGTACCTTACCAAAAGCTTTTTCTGCATCTATATAAATGATCATGTGATTCTTACTTTTGACTCTATTGATATAGTGAATTACATTTATTGATTTACATGTGTTCAACCATTCCGGCATGCCTGGGATGAATCCCACTTGGTCATGGTGTATAATCTTCTTGATGATTTGCTGCATCCTGTTTGCCAATATTTTATTGAGGATTTTTGCATCTGTGTTCATTAGGGAGATTGGTCTGTAGTTCTCTTTTTTTGTTGGGTCTTTCTCAAGTTTTGGTACTAGAGTAATATTTGCTTCCAGGAATGACTTGGGAAAGATTACTTCCTTTTCAATTTCATTGAAGAGTTTGAGGAGTGTCAGCATTAGGTCTTCTTTGTATTTCTTGTAGAATTCTGCAGTGAATTGGTCTGGGCCTGTGCTCTTCTTTGTAGGTAAGGACTTAATTACGTTTTCAATTTCATTAATAGAAATTGGGTTATTCAGCAGTTTTACATCTTCTTGACCTAGCTTTGGTACTTCATATGCTTCTAGGAATCTGTCTATTTCTTCTGTGTTATCAAACCTTTGAGAGTAGAGGTTTTTGAAATAAGTGTTGATAATTTTCTGTATTTCTACAGTGTCTGTAGTGATTTCACATTTTTCATTCCTTATTGCATGAATTTGAGCTTTTTCTTCCCTTTTTAAAATAAGGTTGGCTAGGCACTTATCAATTTTATTTATTCTTTCAAAGAACCAACTCTTTGATTCATTGATTTTTTGGATTGTTTTCTTAGTCTCTGTTGCATTGATTTCTGCTCCGACTTTTATTATTTTCTCTCTTCTTTTGGCTTTGGGCTTGACATACGCTTGCTTTTTTTTCTAGATGTTTGAGGTGTAACATCAGGTAATTTATTTGTATTCATTCTGTTTTCCTGATGTGGGAACTCAGTGCAATAAATTTTACTCTGAGGACAGCTTTCATTGCATCCCACAGATTCCGGTAAGTTGTATTTGTGTTTTCATTTGTTTGTAGGTATTGTTTAATTTCTTCTTTAAGTTCCTCTGTGACCCACTGATTACTCAAGAGTGTGTTATTCAGTTTCCATGTGTTTATGCGATTTTTGCAGTGTCCTTTATCATTAATTTCTAATTTCATAGTGCTATGATCTGATAACATGCAAGGGATAATTTCAACCCTTTTGCGTTTATTTAAATATGTTCTGTGAGTTAATGGATGCTCTATTTTAGAGAATGATCCATGTGCTGCTGAGAAGAAAGTGTATTATGTTGTTGTTTGGGTGGAATACTCTGTATATGTCTATCAATTTCATTGTTCACAGGTGTGATTCAGTTCTTTTATTTCCTTGCTGATTTTCTGTCTGGTGGATCTGTCCCTTGGTGTTAATGGTGTGTAAAATCTCCTGTTATAATTGTATTACTACTAGTTTGCTTTTTCATTTCTGATATTACTTGTTTTGTATAACATGGATGCTCTGGAATTTGGTGCATATATATTTAAGATAGTTATCCCTTCCTCTTGAAGTTTTCCTGTAACCAGTATGTAGTGACCTTTATCTCTTCTGATCATTATTGGCTTGAAGTTCACATTGTCTACAAATAGAAGAGCTACCCTCACTTTTTTTAGGTTCCTGTTGCATGAAGTATTGTTTTCCATCCTTTGACTTTCAGTCTGTGAGTATCCTTTTGGGTTAGATGGGTTTCTTGAAGACAGCATATGGTTGGATTTTGTTTCTTGATCCATTCTGCCAGTCTATTTCTTTTAATTGGTGCATTGAGACCTTTTACATTAATGGTTATAACTATTATATATTGGTTTATTGCTGACATGTTATATTTCTGCTGTTGCATCTTTATCTTTCTGTTCTGTTTAATTGTTGCTTTGTTTAGTGTTTTTTTCCTTAGTGTATCTAAACTGTCTTTCAGTATTCTTTGCAGGATTGGCTTGGTGATCATGAAGTTCTTCAGCTGTTCTTTGTGGTGGAAGTATCTTATTTCTCCATAGATTTTGAAGGACAGTTTTGCAGGGTACCTCAGTCTCGGTTGGAAATCATTTTCCTTTAGGATCTGAAATACTTCACTCCATGTTCTTCTTGCCTGTATTGTTTGTATTGAAAAGTCTGCTGTGATTCTGATAGGTTTTCCTTTATAGGTGATTTGTCTTTTCTCTCTGACAGTTTTAATATTCTATTCTTTTGTTCGATTTCTGGAATGGTGATTATTATATGTCTGGGTGTAGTTTTCTTTTGGCTATAGCTATTTGGAGTTCTGGATGCTTCATTGATCTTGATATCAGTTTCCAATTTCATGTTTGGGAAATTTTCAGCTATTACTTCTCTAAATATCCTCTTGACATCCTTTATGTTGTCTCTTTTTTTCATTTATCCCTATCAACCTTATGTTGTTTTTCTTTGCGTCATCTTGCAGGTGTTGAATTGTTATTTCTTGATTTCTTGTTATTTTTTAAAAGATCTTTCATTTCCTATTCACTACCTGCAATCTTGTCTTCAAGGTCTGACATTCTATCTTCACATTCATTGAGGCAGTTTTTACAACTTTCAATGGAATTTTTGATTTCCTGTATATCTCTGTGCGTCTGTTTTGTATATTCTGTTTGTTTCTTATATTGTTCATCCAGGGATTCCACCTTCTTGTTTAGTTCCTCCAATTTTTTAACTGTGTCTTCTTTAGATATGTTCAGCATCTCCTTCATTTCTTTTATCATTTCTTCTTTTACCTGAGAGATTATTTCTAGTTTGAATTCCTTTAAAGCTTCTTGGAGTTGCTTTTTTATTTCGGTTACTATTGTTTCAGGTATTTCAGGTATATGCCATGTATTTTCTTCTATGTACATGGCCCCTAGGCTTTCTTGGAATGGGCTGGATGTTTGAGATTGCATTTTGGTCTTTTGTTTTTTTCATTTTCCTGTATTTCTGTGTTTCAGGTGTTGTTCCAGATTTTCCCCTGGGCATGTTGGAAATTATCTCTTATGACCTGGGCTCTTGGGACTCCTCTGGTAGTGTAGCTCCCGCCTTGGGCAGCAGAGCCCCTGGATTAAAAGAGGGTTGCCAGCCTCCTCTCAGGTAGACCTAAAGCCTCCTCAAGCTGCACAGTTTCCTCCTCTTTTATCAAAGCTCCCCTGAGGGAAAGAAGGCCACCTGGTGTGGTCCAGGCAAACCCAATTCCTGCTAAGCCCAATCTAGTGTGACTGCAAGCCCGGCAGACCCCTAACCCCCTAAAGCCAGGATCTCATACTCTCCCCCGGATTGAATGTTGTATATTCATCCAGCTCCTTGGATGGCAAAGCTCCCCAGGCTGATAGAGGATCACCCTATGGCCTAAGTAGGCCTCAAACCTCCTCAGCAGTGCTGCACCCTCCTCCAGGCAGTGGCAGTAGTGCTGGTGCTCTCCAGGCCAAAAGAAGGTCGCAGACGAGGCCTGAGTAGGTTCCAGCATCTTGGCCCAGCTCCCTCCTTCCAGCCAGCAGCTGTGGTGTTCTCCTCAGGCGGGACAGGTGGCAGGTGGGGCTGGACTGGAGTCCTTCCGTTTGGCTGTTCCACAAAGTACATTTTTAAAAACTGAATTTCTAGACCAAGTGTGGTTGTGCACACCTGTAATCTCAGTACTTGGGAGGCCGAGGTAGGAGGATCATTATGAGTTCGAGGCCACCTGGGACTATATAGCAAGATGAATTTGGAGGTTTCAGTCCATACTCAACTGGCTACAAGGCAAGGTGGCATGGCAGTTGCAAATTGCAGGTTCCAACTGGCAATTGAGAGACTCTAACAGCTTTTAATATTCTGTTCTTATATTGAATTTCTGGGATCTTGGTTATTATATACTTGGGTGTAGTTCTGTTTTGGTTGTAGGTGGCTGGAGTTCTGTATGCAACATATATCAGAATATCATTTCCTTTTCCTATGTTTGGGAAGTTTTCTTTAAGTATTTCTGTGAATAACCTTTTAGTTCCTTTGTTTGTACCCCTGCTTCTTCATTCACATTCTTTATTCTCAAGTTATAGATACTCTTGTCATCTTCTAGCCTTTGTATTGTTACTGCTTGTTTCCTTGTTATTTTATAATGTTTTTCCTTTCACAATCCCACATTGCAAAATTGTCCCCCAGTTTGGATAATCTATCCTTAGTTTCTTTCAAGCATATTTGGCATCTTTCCATAGAGTTTTTAATTTCCTGGTAATCTCTTTGAATCTGCTTCATGTATTCTATATTTTTTATATTCCTCATCAAATGGCTCTCTCCTTTGTTTGAGTTCCTCCCTTCTTCCATCCGTGTCTCCTTGAGGAGTGTTTAGTATCTCTTTTATTAATCTTATATCTTCCTTTTTTAAAAAAAATTTTATTTAAAGTGAAAAAAGAAAAAAAAACAGAAAAAAGGTACAAGTTATCAGAATTTCAGAAAAAATAAACAGTAGGAAATCACTAGTTAATTACATATTGTCATCTTAGAAATAGTTGTTGAAGTTACAAAATTAAAGCATATAGAGGGGACTTTCCAACAGTGAGACTGCAAACAGTTTTGTTCAATGATCCAACAGAACTCAGTAATATGGATGTCTATTTTATACACTTAAATATATATGGAGTTATGTTTTTTAGAAAACTTTCTTTTCCTTTCTTTTGTACAATGACAATTACACATTTTGGGTTTTATTACTCCCACAGTTCTTATTTTCTTTTTTTTTTTTTGAAGAAAGTAAAACCAAATGTAACATAACAGGACAGAGTCAGTCAAATCAAAATGATGGACATAATACATAATGTAAAAACAAAATACAAGATGATCAACAATGGTTACCATAATGCCTCTTGTTATCTTACATTGAACAAAACAGTAAAGAATAAGACCAATAAAACCAAAACATTGAACACATTAGAGGACTTCAAAAGAAGATAATAGTCAAGCAGAACGGGCCTCACAATGAATCTTATTGTCTTCATAGTTGTTGCCCATACTTTCAAACTTGGTACTATCAAGCATAACAGAACAGAGGAAAATCAATCAAAACAAGATGGTGAGAGCAATACAGAGTTTCAAATCAAGTTAATAGGAAATCAAAGTGGGTTACTGTAATATATCCTGCTATTTTTAAATTTATTTTTCCCTTAATTAAAAGGATAAAAATGAAAAAGTAGATAATAAAATGGAGATTGAGATAAAAAAAGAAGGCATAACAACAAAATAGCATAGGTCAAAACATAGCCATTTAAGCAAAATAGTGTTTCACCACAAGATAATCTCGACATAATAGTAGTTACCATAGTGTCTCTTCCCTTAAAATCTTTGGGCATAACTTCGTATACTGTAGCATCAAACATATCAAGACAATGTAAAACCATTCAAGAGAATGACAGTATTACAGGTTATTTAGAATCAACTAACAGAAAATGAACAATGGTTTCTGTATAATCTCCTTGTCTATAAAAGTTTTTGTTTATATTATCACATATAATAAAATCCAATAAGATACAACACGTTAAAACCGATGGAGACCGAAGAACAAAAGCTTGATGGGACTTCAAAACAGAGGATATTAAATCAGCACTACCTATTATGATGTCTTGTTTTCTCCAAAATGGCTGTTCCTACCATCCAAACTTCTCTGCCTCATTTCTGTTGAGCTCTTTTTCTGTCATTAGTTGTCAGTTTGTCCTCTTCATTTTGCTTTCTGCTCCATTCATTGTGGCTGCTCTGCCACTGTTTCTGGAATCTAGGTATTTTTCATTTTTAGAATATCCTGCAGTAATCTCTGTAGAGTTGAATTGTTGTTTGCAAATTCCCCTAGTTACTCTTTATCCTGGAAGCACCTTGTTTTTCCATCAATTTCTAGGGACAGTTGTGCAGGATATATCAATCTTGGCTGGAGGTTATTATCTTTCAAAGCTTGAATTATTTCCCCCCACGCTCTTTGTGATTTGATGGTTTGTGCCGAGAAGTCTCCTGTAATTCTGATGGGTGTTCCCTTGTAAGTGATCCATTTCTTGTCTTTGATGGCTTTTAATATTCTGTTCTTATATTGGATTTCTGGAATTTTGATTATTATATGCGTTGGTGTAGCTCTGTTTGGGTTGTAGGTGGCTGGGGTCCTGTATGTCTCATACATCTGAGTATCTTTACCTTTTGCTAAATTAGGGAAATTCTCCTGGATTATTTCTGTGAAAGCTTTTGTAGTTCATTTGTTTGTGTCCCTACTTCTTCTTTTATGTTCTTAATTCTTAAGTTATAGGTCCTCTTATCATCTTCTAGTCTTTTTATTATTGCTGTTTGTTTTCTTGTTATTTTTAAGAAGTTTTTCATTTCGTGCTCCCACCTTACAAATCTGTCCTCCAGTTTTGATAATCTATCCTTAGTTTCTGTCAAGCTGTTATGCCACCTTTCAATAGAGTTTTTGGTTTCCTGGTAATCTCTTTGAACCTGCTTCACATATTCTATGTTTTCTCTATTTTCTTCATCAAACAATTCTCCCATTTTTTTCTGTTCGTCCATTCCACCATCTGTTTTTTCTTGGGTGGTGCTTAGCATTTCTCTAACTATTCTACTTATTTCTTACTTCATTTCATTAAATACTTCATTTTTGAACTCGTCTATGAGGCTCTGGAGATACCACTTTATGTGTATAGGTGCCGTGTCTGATATTGCATGTTTTCTGTCTTCATTGTCTTTCGCATTTACCTTTCCTGGATCAGTGTTCTCAGGATTGGGGATGGAGTACCCTTTCTTGATGCTCCCTTTCCCCATACTTTTTGTTCCTTCCATACAAGCGTGTATAGGAGGCCCAGTTTTTTTTTTTTTTTTTCTCTTTGTCTGTTACAGTTTGTTTGAATCTGCCGGCTAGGTGTTCCTGCCCACTTCAGTGAACTAGGGAGACACAGACCTGGGCAGCCTCTGCTGGACCCGCCCCTCCAGGTCAACCTACTGAATGCTTCAGTACTAGGGTGCACTGCCAGGTGCAGGGATCTGATTTGGGCTAGCCTACTGGATCTTAGTCTGCAGCGTCACCAGGCCAAGTGCTCCCCATCACTCCCACTTGAGAGGGGAATATGCGACTAAAGTCACTGCAGGGCCCTGTTCTGGCTAGTCTGCTCGTTCCCAGAATGTCCTGTGTTGGAGCCTCCTAGTCTATGAAAGCTTCCCCATTTCTCTTACTCACCGCAGGTTCCATGCAGGACTCCCCGCCAGTCCCTCTCTCAATGCCATTTGGTTTGCCGATTCCAGCTCTCAGAGCTTTCTGTGTCTCTCTCTCTGCCTTGCAGATTGGGACGCAGTAGTGGCAGCAGGAAATTCAAATCATGGCTTCCAATGGCATGGGATCCAGCTTCCGCAATGAGATTTTATCTGTTCCTGTTGTAGCATCAGGATTGCATTTCCAGTTGGTTTCTCTCAGCTTAGTTCATTCCTGGGTCAGCAGAGTACATCTCCCCTCGTGTAGGATTCCTCACATGGCACTGCTCCTGGATTCTAAACTAGCGATCTCAGAGAGTCTCCATGGCTGCTGTTATTTGTCTGCCATGTTCTCCTATCTTGCTTCACTTGGCTAAATATTTCACTTTTGAACTCGTCTATGAGGTCCTGAAATATCTCTTTATGTCCACTGGTGCCATGTCTGATATTGCATGTTTGCTGTTCTCATTCTCCTTTGTATTTACCTGATGTGGGTGAGTGTTCTCAGGATTGGGACCTGGGGACTTTTTGTTGTTGCTTCCTCTTTCCATCTTTCTTGCTTCTTCCAGGAGGCACCAGTTTCTTTCTTTGTTGGTTACAATTCTTCTGAAGTGCGCTGGCTAGATGACCCTTCCCACTGCAGTGTGCTAGTGAGTTGCAGACAGGGACAGCATATGCTGGCCCCTTCCCTCCATGTCAGCCAAGCTGCTGCGGCCTGCACAGTATTACTTTGTGCCACCTCCCCTCTGGGTCAGTCAAACTTCTGAGGCTTCACTGGGTTAGTATGGTTAGTGTGTGCCATCGCTATAGGAAATTGATTTCAGGTAACCTATTGGGTCTCAGCCAGGTCACGTGATCCAGGCCTAGCTCACTCCACCAGTCCCATTCAGGAAGGGAATAACTGACTGAAGTCACTGCTGCTTCTTGTACTTGCCAGTTCTACCCCGTCCCAGAATGTCGTCCGCCGGAGCCCCCCTTTCTATGGAAAGGGTCTACTCCCATCACTCACCACAGGTTGATGTAGGCAGCCTGCTAACTCAGCTCTTTTTTCAGCTCACCAACCCCCAAACTCAATGTAACTGTGCCTCCAGTGAGTCGAAGCGGCGGGAACTCGGATGGCTTGGCAAGTTGTGGCGGGACCTCCGCAAGTCAAGCGGGACTTCGATGGTCGGCAAGTCACCTGCTGTGGCGGAAACACTGAACCTTTAGCTGTTCCAATAATAGCACTGGGACTGTATATTTGGTTGGTTCTTCTCACCTTAGTTTCTTCTTGAGATGAGAGAATTCATCTCCCTCTGTTTGGGGCTCCCCACTCTGTATTATTTTGAATTCTAAGTTGACTATCTCAGGGAGCCTCTGTAGCCAGTCGTTATCTATCTGCCATCTTTAATCTATCTGAATTTTAGATTTATATCCTCTAAAATCAGATAAATGGTGTCTTTTCAAAAATCATCCTTTGATTTTTTAATGGTCTAAAAGCTTCAATATTTCTCAAGGGTTTTCTGCATGTGTCATTTAGCTCTTACCTGCATAGCCATTCATAATTCCCTTGCACAGACATTTGTCATTTATGAATAGATATTCATGACATCAGCTTGATTAATGAGCTCTTCTTTTTCATCCCTATGGTTTAACAGAATGTGATATTAACCAAGCTCTTGAGGTTGGGATGAGATGTGCTAATTCCTGTTTTTAAAGGCAAATGGTACATTTTCAGCCAGGAAAAGTTGTGGCTTTTTAATTAATGTCTAGCATTTCTAGTAGTTAATTCTTCAAATTCTTTCAACTGTAATGACAATGGTGAAATAATGATAATTGCTGCAGTTGCTTTTGTTACTTCATTCTCTGACATTAATCTGTTTATACCCAAACCTCATGGAGGGAATGTGGCCTGAATATTTGTTATAAAGTAATATTGGTCATTGCTTGAAATGCTAAATGTTAGATAGTTAAACTGTATATTTTTTTCATTTTTAGATTTCATTTTATCAATAAAATATATTAGTTTTTATATTAATATTTTTATAATACTCTTGGTTATATAATAATCCTAATTTAAATTTAAATAGAATTTTCAACTGTGTATTTGCTAACTTCTGTAGAACCTCAAGAAGTCAATAACATTATCTGTTATTTGATAGTAAGCACATTAGCAATTTTCCCCAATTACCTCTCAGGGTGGGATTATTATTCTGAAAGTCTGAAAGACAAATATATTAGATTTTAAGTGTGAATTCATAAGAGAAATAGGAAATAGAGATGTGAAAATATGATTAAAAATTTTCCATACAATTAAATTGTTACACTCACTTTTATATTGCCTCAAAATATATAGAGAATGAATTTTTAAATCCATATACATAAAGCAGTACACACTAGTGACCAATATTATAAAAAAGACACTGAAAGCCATTTTTCTTACCTGATACATTTTCCAGGGTCTGTTGCTTGCCATTTGAGTATAACTGTATGATATGGGCAGGACATAATACATAAGCATTACTGCTGGATTCAGAGATTATTAGAATAATACTTTCCACAGATATCTTTATGTTCAGAACACTTGAGGATGCATTTTTAGTTGGGTTTGCAGAATGGCAGTTTGACAAAAACAAAATCTAATTGTACCTTTCTTCATGTTTCTGAGTTTCAGGTCCTTATGTGCCTACCCAACCAGAGCAATAATAAAAGATATCAGTTGGCTTAGATTTGTACTCTGTATCCTCTCAATACTACTCATTTTGAAAAAAATACACATTGCAATATCTTATATTCATATTCATCATACACTTTAAAGTTGTGTACATTTCTGCTTCCATATTTTTTATAACTTCAGAAAGGAAACAATTTTGAACCAAATCCCAGGATATTATCGTTACTGCTGTTGTTTCCTAGGAAATGAAACCCAATGTTTTCTTGGTGTATGCTAGGTAAGGGCTCTATCACTGAGATAGAGGCTGATATCTTTTATTATTGCTCTGGTTGGGTAGGCACATAAGAACCTGAAACTCAGAAACATGAAGAGAGGTACAATTAGATTTTGTCTTTGTTAAACTGTCGTTCTGTGAACCCAACTAAAAATGCATCCTCAAATGTTCTGAACATAAAGAGATCTGTGGAAAGTATTATTCTAATAATCTCTGAATCTAGCAATAATGCTTATGGATACTTAAATTATGAAAGGTAATTGCTTTCCAATATGTGATAATAGGAAAAAAGAGTCATGATTAGCAGATGTTCTCTGAAAAACATGAGAAAATAATTTTAAAATGTCCATGGTTTATAAGCAGCTAATTTGTTGCCTCAAAATATGTTACAGATAAGTGTACCTTTTACAGGAAATTGAATGTGTTTAAATTGCTGATGAGAGTGGTCTACAAAGAAAATTGTTTCTGATTTTGGGAATAGGAGCAAATAAATAAACATGTACACTGGAGTAAAATACATTTTGTAGCACAGGCAACATGACTATTACTAAGGAGTTCAAGGGGAAAGTAGAAAGGAAGAGTCAGATTTTAAGCCATAATTGAGCACAGTGGTCCTGTTGCTTGAAGGTACAACATTCCCCAAATCACTATGAGGAAGAAATCAGTCATAAAACACAAGGAATTAAACTTTGATTGTGAACTTAAAGTTCTCGAGGACAAGAAGAGATCATTGAGAAACTATTCATTGTACAGAAAGAAACACAAGTGGGGATGGGCAAGCAAAATACAAATCTCATTTGTTTTGGTTACTTCTTTTGTTGAGATAAAATAGCTGATGCCCAAAATTTAGAGGGGAAACATTTATTTATCAGCTGTGGAGGTTTCACAGTCCACAATCGCCTAGGCTGTCTCCAAGTCGGGGAGGCAAGGCTGAGAAGCAACCGTTCATAGTGGCCAAAGCCAGCAAAAGCAAGAAAAGCAAAAGTTTTCTCTCCCTATATTTGTATGCAGGCTTCCCATCTTAGGGTGGGTGCAGCGTGCACAACTTCAGTCCCAGCACTAGACAATGAACCAGTCACAGACTCTCAATTTAGCTGCCTTAGAAAATCCTCCCTCCAAGACCACATGAGGCTCTGGTGTGACATTCAAGCACAAGCCATAACACCATCTCTTCAACTGAAAACAATTTGGAGAGCCTAGGTTTTGGAATACATAAAGAAACTTAATAGGAAAGAAGATCACTAGCAAAATCAGCAAGTAGGGCATGCAGTTCCACAAGAAATCTATCTTATAAAACTATATGACAATAAATGTAATATGAATATGTAAGAATCATTCTCAAGGAATTGTTGTCTAAAAGAACAATATGATACAAGATAGACTCAGAGAGAAATAAAACGAAACCTGGGTCATAAAGAAGAAAGGAAAGTAGAAATCTAAGAGATACAAAAATAGTACTACCAAGATTAAAAAAAATGTATCATGAACCCTTAGTTGAATGTGTATGAAAGAATCATGGGTGAACTGAAACACAATAGTGATATCCAGAATTCACCTCAACAAACAAACAAGAAGCAGTGAAGTAACTTGCAGGTTAGATGAACTATCTTCATATTTTGAGTTCAGTGAAATGAGATGGAGAAGCAATATTTGAAGGATGGTAGTTATAAAATGCCCCCAAATTGAGAAATCTATGGCATTTCAATAAATGTGGCTTGAATACTTAAAAATTTCAAGTTCATGTGCAGATATTGAATAAATCCACCAAATTTCATTATAAAGAAAAAAAAAACCTTGAAGCAGAATCAGGAAAAATGCAGTACTCCAACAGGCATAAAAATAAATGCAGAACAGGTCACTCAAGTGTCAGAGCAGTGTTTTCAGAAATAAGAGGATTGAGGGTGTCTATCACCCTGGATCTTCATTTGAAGAGCTATGTAAAAATACACCCTATCAGAATGTCCATGAGTATGTAAAGGAAGCCAGAGAGACCTGTTGAAGAGTGAAATAATGGTGAATATTTAAAAGTCTTGGGGCTGGGGATTTAGCTCAGCGGCATAATCACCTTCCTTGCAAGCAGACAGTTGTGAGTTCGACCCCAGAACTGATTTTAAAAAAAGTCTTTTAGCAAATTTATTAACTTTACACTGAAAGCAGAATTTTACATTAATAAAAAACAGATAATACAGATAAAGGTGTAGATTAGAATGTCTAGATTGAAGGGGTACACAACAAATCAAGTGTGCTGCCCTCCTGGCAGTGTTGAATAGGGAAATAAAAATAATGGTTGTCTTTAGACACTGAGACAAAAAATTTATCATTCAGAATGTACATCAGAAATCTACAGTAACTACTGAAAGAATAACTTCTGAAGATTATAAGGTGAATAGGAATACAAAGAACACTTTGGGCTGTTCAAAGGTAGAAAGTAACACAAAAGACATAGATGATAAATAATTGAACAAATTATGAGATAACTAAGCCCATATATTAGTAATTGAAAAAGTATGAATGTGTTTAATTCACACATTAAGTAAAAAATAAGTGGATTAAAAACAGTAAAACCTTGTGATATGCAGCTTACAAGACACACACCAAAACACAGTCAACCAGAGAATATAAAATTAAGAGAATGGAAAATATATATCACTCATCTACTTCAAACAAACAGATTAACAAATAAACATCTGGTGATTAAATATGGAAGCTGAAGAGGTGCACACATAGATGATAATTTGATGTGTAATATTAATGATACCTATAATATTATATAATGTCCCTCTGTATTGTGTACACATTTCTATGAATGTCTTATTTATTTTGGCTGATTCAATTCTTAATCTAACCAAAAGGACTTCAGAAGTCATAATTATTATGGTGTTTTACCAGGTGAATGGACAACTTTGCTTTTAGATCTTTAGCATTTGAAATGGGCAAAGAATTTCCTTTCCAAAAGCTCAACCTGACATCTAATAGAAAATGAATCCATTACTGTAAACAAGAAATATAAACACAAGAAGAAAATCAGGAAGCTGAAAAATCTAGGAAAAAAATTCACTTTTCTACTAATTAAAACAAGAAACTAGTGCTTTATTCTCATCAGTTTGGGCAAAAATTGGAAAATAGGACAGTGGGAGAGGGTGCCAAAAAGCATAAATAGAAGATTAAATTGTCATAGCCAGTCTGGAGGGCGTACAGAATAAATTTCATTTCTAGAGTACTGAGAAAGTTCATTTCTAGGAATAAACCCTAGAGAAATGCTTATACAGAAAGCATATGAAAAATTTCACACACAATCAATGCTTTTAGTAGAGAATTACTGGAGTTAATTTGATAAGAATAAATCTCAAATGAATGATGTTGATGTGCATCTAGAATTATGTAAAGATACTTCAAATAGAATGCTATTTACAAAAGCAGACAAGTAAATGTTATTTATTGTTTCAGGACCCATACGTATTAAAATTATAAAGCCATGACAGGCAATAATGAAGCAAAATTTTAAGAATTGGTTATTTCTGGGAATAAAGAAAGGGCACAGAACTCAAGAGGATTATACAGAAAGACTGAATTTCATCTGTAGTGTTGGTTTAAAAAATAATGCGAAGAAAAAGCAAAACCTTAACTGTGTACTACAAAGTGTCAGCAACTGGGATCTCATCTTAGTAAAAAACTAATACATAGCAAAAGACATCATCACAGCAAAAACTAATGCGCAGCAAAAGACAAGAATAAAAGACATCCCACAGAATGGGAAAAAAATTAGCCAGTTGTTATTTAGACAAAAGACTGATATCCAGAACATACAAGGAACTGAAACAAAGCAAAAAACAGACCTCCAAATGTAAAGTCCCAGCCCCAAAAAAGGTATCTGATATGAATATACAGTTCTCAGGTGAAGAAGTAGAAACTGTGAAAAAGTGTTTTGTGGTTGTTTGAAAAATGCAAATTAACATAATACTGAGATTCCACCTCACTCTGGAAAGAATGGCTATCATTAAGAAATCAACAAATAATAAATGCTGGCTGGCTTTTTGGGGAAAGGAACCCTTCTCCACTGTTGATGGGAGTGCAGACTGGTGCAACCACTGTGGGAATCAGGGTGGAAATTCCTCAAAAATCTAGGACTAGATGTTCCATTTAATCCAGCTATTTCCCTTCCTTGTATCTTCCCAAAGGAATTAAAAGCATCATTACACAGAGATATAGTCTGTGTTAAGTCTATGTTTAAGGCAGCACAGTTTGTAATATCTAAATCTTGGAAACACTCCAAATACTCTTCAACAAAAACTGAATATAAAGACTTTTTTAAAATACAACAGAGTAGTACACTGTCATAAAAAAGTATAAACTTGAGACATTTAAAGCTAAATGGATGGACTGTGAGACCATATTTGTAAGTGAAAGGAATAAAACAAACATTTATAAATAATCACATTGTCTCTTTGTTGTGAGAAACTGGAAGTATCAATAAGAACCTATAAAAGGTACTGTGAAATAGGAAAAAACTGCTTAAAAGAAAAGGGCAACTATGTAAGAGATAGGGAGAAAACAAGGAAGGGAAAAGAAAAAACTTGAGAAAAGAAAGATAAAAAGGAAATAAAGCTTTGCAAATAAGGAGGGTAAAAGGGTTGAAGGGAGGAGTGGGGAATAGGAAAAAAGACAAATCAAGATACATCATTGATAGGAACAAATTCTCTGTGGTGAATGCAATTATATAAATCTAAGTGATACTAATAAAATTAATAAAAATAATGTGAAGCAAACATATTAAAATGTTAAAATATGTTAAAACTGAGCTATGTATATATAATATGCATTAAATCAGTCTTTATATTTGTAAAATTTAATTTATATGATATGACATAGATTTCAATATACTTATTAATTTTATGATGCTTCATATAGCTCAAATACATTTGCTCCTTCCCAATCATTTCATTTTTAATTTGCATAATACCTGGAACATACCATAGATAGAGTTTAACTAATACTTGCTGAGCAAAGGAATGCTGACCGAATATCAAAATCCCTTGTTCTACATAGAGCATACAGAGATAACTGGCAGAAACACTGCAATATGAAAAAAAAACCCCACAAATATAGACCTTCCAAAGTGTACTGTTAAAACATTGACTTCGTGCTTTTTAAAGATTTTCTTAGAAACAATGTACTAATATTCTTAGATTTCCATACCTTTCCAAACAAGTGCATAGGTTATTTTAGGTTAACTTTGATCTGATCAGCATACGTAACAATATTTCTTTAAAACTTTGAAGAGTAACATGAACATATGTTTTTGAAGTTTATAACAATTATCTGTATGTCTCTTACAGTAAACTAAAAACAAATGAGAAGCAATTGAATTCTACCTAGCAAGTCAGCTCAATAGGAATTAATAATCTGAACAGCTGTTGTTTGTAAGTAGGAACAGCATGTTCATGTCATCAATGGATGACATTAAAAGGGCAATTCAACCAAAAATGATGGTTTCAATCATGCTAATTACACAACAGAAATAATATATGAATTTCCAAATACTAATAAGATTAGGGCTTGTTTACATTATGACAGTATCAGTGAAAACATCTGACTAATGTAGATTTCATTTATTGATGAGATTTGTATATAACAAAACTTTTTTCCTCTCATGTTAGCCTGGAGGCAAATCAATAACTTAATTTTGTCCGCACAGTCTTATGACTTATAGATGGTCTGAATCTAAGCACCGCATGGAGAAGCGCTCCTGTGTCCAGTGAAATCTCCTTTCCTGATGAGGGAAAGCACCAGGCTCGTGGCTGTCACCAGGCACTGGCGGATGACGAGGCAGTGGTCATGGTGGCTGACATCACCTACAAGGATGTGGACTCGGTATTATGGCAAGAGATTGGGAAGGGACATCAAAGAAAGTTTTTATGAGTTTTAAGAAAACACAATGAGATTATGGCTCGTTTTGAAGTGGCTTTAAAGTGACTCACTATATTAAATTGCATTAAGATAAGGAGCTGCCGAGATGGTAAAGACACAAGTTCGTGATTTTGCTGTTTAAATCAAGCCTAGAGAAGCTTCCAAATGAAGGAAGATCATGTGTCTGAAGACCACACAAACGCTGGACATCCCTAGGGACACAAAAGGTGTCCAGGCCTGAGGCACTGAACTCTCCCTGGGGTCCTGCTGTCACAGCAGTAGAGTAGGTTGGAGAAATCTCCTTCAGGATGGTCTCTCCTCTCCACAGCATCGTCCTGGAGGAGTTATAATCTTTCCACAAATGACACGAGGCAAATTAAATAAGAACACCAATGCATGTATATATACAGAAATATGTATAAATGAAGTGAAAGTTATAGATTTATAATACAGAACCATGTGAGCTGAAGGTTTATCAATATTTAAAATAAAGAAATATCCTGAAAAATAATAATTATATTGACAATATGGAATAGATAATGGTCATCATAACGAAATGTAACCAAGTGATAAAGAACCATTTTATTTCCAAAGCAAACCAAGCCAAAGCAGAATCCGTGGGCAGAAGCATTTTTATTTTCAGATGACAGATTCTTTGTTGCCTTGTAACCTGGGCAAAATGTGGTGTACTCCAGTCTCTTCACAAAAGACCGTTCCTTGACTTGACTTTTCTTTTTAAGATATGCCATCATAAGGGAGGAGAAGCAGCAGTCTAGAATGTGTGTAGAGCATATGTGAGGCCAGCTCCAAAAAAAGTAAAAAGTATTTTATAAAAATACCTAAAAGTTATTAGGGGCTGGGGATTTAGCTCAGCGGCATAAGTGCCTGCCTTGCAAGCAAGCAGTCGTGAGTTAGATCCCTGGTACCGATAAAAAGGAAAAAGACAAAAAAAAAAAAAAAAAAAAAAAAAACCTAAAAGTTATGGCTTTCCTATTTGGTCACCTTGTTCTTCACTCACAGCTACAAATGTCTAACTTCCCACTTCACTGTGAGGAGGTCTAAACCATAGACATTTTAGGGTGAATTACAGCAAAATATTCAAAATTGATGAGATTAATTTCTTGCAAAATGCAATGTGGTTCTAAAGTTTCATTAATTCTGCCAAAAGCTGTGATTGAATTTTCATCCTTGGTACCAAGGGATTTTTGGTAATAATTAGCATAGAGTTTTATTTTTTTCATACTGCATCATGGCTTTTGATAATAAAATCACTCACAAGGAACATTTGTTATAAGCTAGTCATCTAAAATAGTTAATTTAAATGTATAAATATTTTACAAATAGGATTGGTGCTAACTCATGCAATACACCAAATTGTTTTATCTGTCAGAAACTTCTGAGTCTGTCTTACCTGAATGTTTTGGACAAGCTTTGCAGTGCACTAACAGCATCTGATTATATATCAAGACTGTACAGAATGGAACTCAGTGAGACTCTTCGTGGAATCCGTGATAAGACCAATGCACATAGTAAAGAGCTCATTCTATTATTTTCTATTTTCTTGTAAAGATAAAGGTGAAAGGTTAGCAATAGTGGTGGCCTAAGGGCTGGGGATTTAGCTCAGTGGCGTTAAGTGCCTGCCTGGCAACTATGAGGTCATGAGTTTGATCTCTGGTTCTGGAAGAAAAAAAATGTGGTGAAATATTTGTGTCTAAAATCAGTTTGCTTCTCATATTGAGTATTGCATTGAATGATTCATTCTTATAATTTGTGGACAAAGAAGCTCAAATATAAACATTAAGGTAATACTCAGCTTCTAAAATGTTTTCTAATCTGGGAAGATAAGAATTTATTTTCAAGAGATTAAATTTGACTTTATTTTGAGATTATCTTGCTTGCTTTGGTAACACATATACTAAAATTTTTGAGATTATGTTAAGTGCTGACAGAATAAAACTGACAGAAATTCATCTTTCAAGGAAAGAGAGACATTATAAAACAAAGAGCTCCCTGATTGAGCTATTCTAATTTAAGAAAATTATGCATTTTGCAGTAGATGAAGTTATTGGGACCTAAAGATGTAAAAAATTTAGAGATCTTCCAAGAGAATGGAATATCTCACATACAAAAAAATGCGGCAATTTTCAAGGCTAGGAATGTTTCCAAATTGAACAATGGTTCTTGAGACTGAGTCCAATCTCCCTCTGAAATCTACAAAAAAAAAAAAAAAAAAAGAATTCATTTTAACATTTTATCCATTACTTATGGTGATCGTAAGAATCCTTTTAAAATCACCTTTTTTGATTTTGCGTGTTTTTCTTTTCCTCTTGCTATTTAAACATTTCATAGAGATTTAAGTGTGATGAAAGCTATGAAGACATGGTTCTACCCGGGAATAAACTCTGTCATAGGAAATACATAATTTGGCACTGTCTGGGGTGAATTTGAGACCTTCATTCTATTTAGCAAAGCTCCTCAGGAGTTAAGGGGGAATCAGTGTCCAGGTGAAAGTATTGTAACACCGCATGCTTTTCACCTGTCTCTCTCTCTCTCTCTCTCTCTCTCTCTCTCTCTCTCTCTCTCTCTCTCTGAAACATCTACTTTAGAGGATTCATGATGTACAATACATTTTAATCTTGCTGGAAACAAAGGATATGTGAGACAATTTTGTTTTTTCTATGGGTAGAATTAGCATATTCAAACTTTGGTAGCAGGAAGTGGTGAGATCTCCATAGTAACTTCTCTTTTTGCCAAAGATGGTCTCAAAAAGATTTTACATAGTGTCACTTGGGGTCTGAAAGCACACACTGAGCTAACAGTGGGCATCTGGTGATGTAGTTGAAGCAAGTGTATCGTGCTCTGTAGTGTGACACTTGCTTGCTTTTTGACTTAATTAATTTTGACTTAATTGAGCATAATCTGTAAGCCTAAAACTAAGACATTTTAAGAAAGCTTTTTAAGGATCACGTGTCAGTTGACTTCATGGATCTTACGTTCTTGGGGCAGTGTAGGAGTGACCCTGTGCTCTGGAGTTCCCAGAGTGTACAGGAACAGATTGAGGACATTTAAAGCCATCTAGGCACTTCAGTGTGTTAGTGATTTTCAACCAGATCCACCTATGCTACCCAGGCTCTGTGCCACAGCCGTACACTTATGAAACTTTAATAATGCATTATAATGACTATGGAGAACTCAAGGGTCCTTCTGTGCGCTCCATTTCTGATGTGAGTTAGGATACAACTGAATTGGTTTTCTAGAGTAGGAGGGAAAATAGCTCACTATTGTCCTCAAAGGCTGTATTCTTTAGATTCCCTGTTTTGTAGCTGCTCCTGGTTTGTGCGACTTTCCTTCCACTCATGCTCAGTGATCCCTCTGTGAGAGGGGGGGACCCAGAAGTCTCTGATCCTCACCTCACCCTCTGCAGCAGGACACACGGAATTTCCTGAGCCCAGGAGCTGTGCTGGCTTGATTTGAAGGTAAAGAAATTGGAAGGAAGGTCATGGACTAAATCCTTTTTTTTATGACACACCAGAGAGAAACGTTCTTTCCTCTTCTCCTGTTCTCCTAAATAGTTAATCTAATTCTTTGTCTGCCCTGATAAACATGCAGTGCATTGCACTTTTAATCTAAAGTGTTCCTTTATGAAATAACTGCCTCGTGTCACAGGGAAAGCTCTTTATAGCTGTATTCTTTGATTCATCTACTTCTAGCTGTGACATTGATTGATGTTTATTAAATCCCTAAGCTCCTACTGGAAAATGTGGTTATTATCTTAGAGCATATAATCAAAGAGGTGTGGGAGAAATTATGCAGGAAGAGAAAAATTTTCCTGACTTTAAAGAAAAAATTGTTTTAATAATGGCAATTATACATGGAAGAGAAACATTTGAACAAATAGAATTTTTATCTAAAATTTTAAAATCAAAACTGCACTTTGGTTACTGTCCTTTCCCTTACTAGTTTGCCAGTTGGTGACCTAGATGCATTTTAACATCTGTGCTACAGTTAAAAGCAATATACTACGACTGTCTGACTGACTCTGGTTAGTATTCCATTTGGCAGTAACAGGGAGATTATAGTCCAGTGTTAAAGATCTCCTTTTCAAATTTTTAGAAATTTGAAATTTCTAAAATGCCTGAATGCCTGTGAAAAGGCATTGAGGTATCAGTTAAACTTTAATCATTCTAAAAGTTTAGTCATTTTAATGGATTTCATTACCATGTGCTTTTAAAGACAGATTCTTGATCATGTGCTTCCTGGTTGTTAAAAAAGAGTTAACCAGATAACCATATTGACAAAGGGAATTCCAAGAGTTATGAAAACACTTGGGGACAGTGTCTTTATCACCAGCCAAATGCACAGAATTATGCTCTCAGTTCAGTCATTTGTTTTCCTGTACGATCATTCCAGAGTCTGAAGCCAAGTAGTTGAATAACATTGCAACACAGCCCTCAATTACAGTCAACAGTAACATTCCTGGAGCAATTTGGTAGAAATCTGTTTGTGGTGAGTTGTAGCAAAGCACAATTATATTGCATTTTACAACAAGTAGAATGCAAACTTAAAGGTTTCTTTTTTCTTTCAAATCAGTGCTATAATATACAGACGAGAGTGTTATTTTCTGGGGAGGAGGAAATCAAAGTTGTAGTTTATACTTGTTTGCCAGTCAAGCACCAGAGATACTCTCTGGTTGAAAACTCCTCTGTTCTACTCCTTGTTTTAAAACACTGGGAAAATGCTGAGATGTTCTATGAAGAATAGGGCAAAGCAGTGAACAGTTTTCTGTACCTTCTATTGGCAATTTAAATCACTTCAGGATGGTCAGAATATTCTGCCTTCCACAGAGAAAAATATCTAAAAATACCTAGTAGTCACTCAGTAACTGTCGCCTTGATAACCATTTCCATATTCCTAATCCAAAGACTCTGATTAGCTCTGAAAGTGAAAGAAATAGTCATCTTAAATGATGACTCTCAGACATTTTTTGAGACACCGGATGGCCACATGGCAAATTTCTAACCTTATAAATTAGAGCTTCAATTAAGTGCAGCCCTTTGTACTTGGGTGAGGATGCCAGTGGTGCATGCTTTTGATTCAGTAAGACATTTCAGTTTACCAGAATAGAAGAGCTTAAATCCCAGTATGGCCACTCACTACTCAGTGACCCTTAAGAGCTTTAAATAGATTTCTGTAGAAGCTTCAGATGTTGTTTCCTTCTCAATGAATCAGATTGGTAATACCGTGTATATCAAAGGGAAATTGTGAGCCTTGAATAAACTGTTAAGCAGAACACTTGGAACAATGCCTGGCTCAATGTAAATACTCCAACAAAGGATAATTGGTATCAGTGTTTATTATTGCTGAAAATAACCCTGATCTCATATCAAATAGGTAGTCATTGATAATACTGTGAATAAATATCAAAGGTTTTTAATGTTTCTTAAAAATCTGGTCATATTTTTTCTATCGTGAAAGTGATGACCATTAAGCATATCTGGTGATTCATTTAAAAAATATTTAGCAAGTGACTCTCAATTCATTAGGCAACATGTGGAGAAAAAATTTAAAAGTGAGTAAAAAAGGCTATTAATAGAAATTATTTCATATAATTTAAGAACCAGTCATTATTTTGTATTTTTCCAGATGTTATTTTAAACAAAAACTGCTAATGAGAACTGTTCTATGAAATAAATAAAAGAAAATTTTATTTCAGATAAGTTGACACTAGAAAAACAAGTTACATGTCCAGAAGAGTATATTCTTTAAAAATGTACAAACTTTCCCATTTTATATTGTCTTAAAATGTTTTTAGAGTTATTTGCAGTTCATCAGTTTTCAAAGATCACTTCAGAGTGATGTGATCACAAGAAAGATAGATCAGAAATTAACCTATCAGTGTAAGTGTAAGTGTAAGTAAAAACATTGTAAGTAAGTTCTAAGGGGGGAAAAAAAACCCCATGACACTGAGATTTACTAAGAGGAAACAAGACATAGAATACAGTAAGTGGAAAAGCTTTCTTCTGTGTAGGTACTAGATAGTCATTGTGACTTTACTGAACATTCAGCCAGAAGGTAAACCTCCCACACTGTGTATGGGAATCTACACACAGTAGGAGTCTGCTGACTATAATATACAGGTGGACTATAGCTTGGACAGCTTAAGTCATTAGAAATAAAAATAAATTACTGGAAAAGACGAGAACTACTTATTATTCAGAACTTACACATTATCAGCAAGCAGAATGCTTTCAATTAGCAATATCTAAAAATGTGAGTTTCACTTGCCTATGTAATTTACTGGCTCATGTAACTAAAAGTCACACAGAACCTTAGTTAGGGGCTCCGTATTTTCAAGGGGCCAATATCTCTCTGTGATTTATTTTAAATGATTCTGGCCTCATTTTCCCTGGTGAAGATCAAGAGCTATGGATGAGGAGTATTCTATGAAATATGTGCATAGAATATATGTGAGTAAGCTTTGTGAATAGAACAGAACTTCACTTAGGCTGGTTCCCAAGATAGAGACCAGCACTCCCAGGGCTATGTTTTTCTGCAGTTAGGGTAGATGAAAGAGTGGACTTCTCCACATGTATAGTCATTCTGATTGGATCTACTCATGTTTATGTGCTGAACCAGTCACCAGAAAACGAACTGATAGGTTGTGATCTGGTAATTTGTCCCAAAAATGGACCAGAGAAGATTCACTTCCTTAGAACACTCTACTTCAGTAGAAATCTACAGCTACTGAGGGAGAGTTGGAACCCTTATTAAAAGAATACTAGCAAATGAATCATTTAGGTCCTCTTATGAAGAAATGAGTTATAACTTCTCTTTGGCAATTTCAGTAAAATTATGCCTTAGTTTATGAAATAGACTGGACAGCCTCTCAGTCTTGTCATAAAGATACAAATAATACATACCGTAATTTCACTTCAAATATGTAACAAAGGATACAGTGGGAAGAACTCTAGTTGTTATCTAGACACATAGGATCTAGCACTGTTTCTATTCTTGGTAAAAGTTAAAATTAGCAAATCACTTAAATTTTCTAATGATTAGTTTCTCATTCTAGAAAGTCTATTGGCTTTTGCCTTTTCTTCTTAGCAACACTGCATTTATCAAAGAAGATAATATATGAGAAATATTTCATACAGTGAATAATAATAAGTCACATTGCATTGGCCAAGCATGGGCTTAAAATAAATATTTTTAAGAGCCTACTGTATTCATATTTAGAGCCGGTCAAGGTTTTATTGTCTATGAACTCCTACAGACAGATATTCATTTTCATAAATGAACAAAATATTTAGGTTACTAAATCTATTGCATTTATCGTACTACAGTTAGTTTTATTTAATAAATTGGAATTGTTGAAAAAGCATAGTCTATATCTCCTCTGTGCAGGTAATTTTAGTACCCTTTCTTATGTCTTCTTTTCATTGTTTTTTCTATTAGGTTTAAAATAAAACACAACAGGAAAGGAAAGAAGTAGGTGTTTCTGTAATTTAGAGCTCAAGAAATAAATCAGTGCCATTGTTTTGGTGAAGGTCAATACCAAATAATTCTTAAGGTATGAACCATTTTGGCTCTTATCTTATGGGCTCTTAGATTTATTTGAAAGTAAGCCATCTACTTTCATAATGTTGTAAACTGTGTATTAAAATTGTGCAAGATACTTGAATCATTATAAGTATCAGCTTTAGAAAAATATTGCTTTTTATCATTCTGGGTACTGCATTGTTTAACATATTAATTTAAAATTTATTCTCAGAAGTGTCAGTATTTGTACATATTCACATACCTCTTTGTTCTTACCAATTCAGATGAGGATAAAAATATAAGTCTTTGCTACTATGCAAAAACAATTTTAAATATATTCAAACTTATTTTAAATAAGCTTGAATAGGCTTGACATCCGCCACCTATATTGGCTCATTTCAACGAGCCAATATAGAAGAGCCTCATTTCAAAGAGCCTAACTGTAGAAGGCATTTATTAATCATATATTTAACCTTTATTATATACAAGACATCTTATGAAAGAGCCTAAATATCACGTCTCAAAAAAAAAATCAATGTTTCTGTCTTTTTGAATTTAGTATCACTATAGGTATGATGCAGAATTATTTCCTACTGGTGTGAATGGTATCCCAGAGAAGGTGGTTGAGAACTTACTTTCATCTTTGGGACCCAAGAAAGAGCTTGTGCAGACTGTAATTAACCGGATAGATATGCGCATCTTCGTCTGAGTGGATGTGAGCTCTTAACTGAAGAAGGGGATGAGTGAATCCACAGAGGCTGGGAAACAGAGGATGAGGGTTGGCATGGACTGGCTGACTGGCACCCAGCTGGCTTCAGTGGGCCTGCAAGTGATGCCTTGTTTATCCTGCACCATAAATTAGCATTATTTAGAATTGTTACCAAAGTTACAAAGCAGGAAAACTCCAGGTTCCCAGGTCCTGGTAAAAAACAAAGATTTACGTCCACTCCACAAGGCAGTGGTCCAATAGCTCCACACGACTTAGCTGGAGCTGAGACACTGCTGCTGCCGTGGAAGGCAGAAATCACCTTTCCTTCTCCAAAAAATCAATTCATTTATTTACTAGTTTTGTTTCTGCAATTGACTTAGTTGCCTCTGGCCAGGATTACAGGGTTAATGTATGTGTTGTTGATTGCTGTTTCTGTTCTACTACGTATCAAAACTTGTAAAATTTATTGAAAGTAATAAAAGTTCCATAAAAAGTTGAAATTATTTTTGCAGGTAGATTACAAACAAGTTTTTTTTTTTCAGAACTAATAAAATTTGTGATTCATTTTATATTGTACTCTAAATATAATCAAAATAGAATTTTTTAATCCCATGTTAAGAGGCAATTACTTAGGTAATTTTTTTTCAGGAAATCAACAATTTTATGTTTGCAATAATTTTCACCCAACTTGGTAGGGTACACTGTTGATTCATTGAGCTGTTTTTAGAATGCAAAATGCAAACATTAAAAATGTGAATATTAACTATTCCTTAATCTTTATGTATAAGAGTGAAAAGAAATTGTGACACAATCCCTTTCAGGATTAAAAAGCATGTGGGGAATTGTGTTGTATTAGGTCAGCCTCATCTTAAAGGTAGATTTGAAGGTCTTATTTCTCCTGTCATTTTTTTTAATCTGCAGAAAGGACACACGGCAAATAGCAGGACAAGATTCAATTTCAGGTGGCTGGCTCAGCTCCCAGCTTGTCACGATTTAATCGGGGAAGTAAAGACTAGAATGAACTCTTACATATTATACCAGTGCAAATGGGTTGGCATCATTCCTCTTTGAAATACTGAAGATCTTTACACCATTCTGAGCTGATTATGCAGTTATCTCTCTGTTTATAGTGGGGGTACGAGAAGGACCTGTAATTCACCAGATTTCAGATGTACCCTCTGCCAAAGATTAATAGGTAGGTGCTAAATTAGTCTGGGAAGAGGTCACAATTGAAAACTATAGTAAAGCATTCTTTAGCTTTAAAATTGTGCCTGAATTGTGGCACAGACCGGATGAGTCATTGGATGATGGCTAGAAAAGTAGGAGGTGTTGGACCATTGAAAGGTTTCTTGTAATCTACAGAACAGTCAGGAAGGCAGCTGGACTGGGTTATGTCTGACCGGAACCTTCCTACTCCACTAAAGCAGGCTGCTAAGAGAGTCTAACAGATAATACACATAAAAATCATGATTTTGGAAGTTGTGAAAAAGTTGCTGAGTAGCCTGCTGGAAGAATCTTGAAAACACTCTACGGTAGAGGTAACCTGATGGAATGTCCTTTGATGAAACCAGTCATCACAGAAGCATTTCCAGCTGGTGGAGGGGTCGCCAGAGCCAGCTATGTAGCTCCTCATTTTCATAGCTCTGTTCTGACCAATGATGACTCCTTTTTTAATAAGATATGAGATAATTCTATGAAATTAAGGGTCGGATCAGGAAGATTTAAGGGATGCAAACATGAGAAGTGAGATTAAAAGCTGAAGACTGAAACTAGATCAGCATTGCAATTCTAATTTTCTTTAGACACCAAAATACTTTTGGATTGGAATGTGTCTGCTGAATAGAACTAAGTTTAATCCTTGTCAGGGAAGAATAGAAATTTAGAGTCAACCAGCTTGCATATACAGAATGGAATATATCACTTAAAGTCCCTTTTTCATTTGCATATATACACAGAAGTCACTTCTGTGTGTCTACCTATCAATGGCTGCCTATTAACTCACACATCTCCTATCTTGGACATTTGTCTTAACCTAGGACAGTTTTAAGCTGCCTGGAACAGATATATTTCATGCTATGCTATGCTTCAAATGTCAATAAGCATAGGTTTTAGACAAGCTTCTTGTATACCAGTGTTCAATAAATGACAATGATTGCTATGGTTTAGATCTAAAAGGCCCAGCAAAAATCTCTCACAGTAAAAGGTGGGACTTTGGAGAATTAGATTTTGAGGCATTATATCCATCAGTAAGGTATTGTAGAGTTCAGAGTGGAACGCACTGCTGGGAGATGGAGTCTGCTCAAAAGAGCCAGGTCACAGGGACGTGACTTGGAAGGGATATGTGTTTCTCTCCCTCGCCCCTTCCTCTGTGCTATGCTCCTGGTGTCCACCAAAGTCAGATCTCCTCCTCCTTCCCCTTGGCCTGGGAGCCTTTCATCTATGGACTGTAATCATGAGACAGAAAGAAAAAACAAAATGAAACCTCTCCTCCTTTACATGAGGTATTTTGTTCCAGTGATGAAGAAAGTGACTAACACAGAGATCACCCACGTGCTTATATTCATTGACCTCAGTACAGAATTTTATACTCTTAACCATCATTACTTAGTAAATAACAACGAAATTCAGGTTCTTGAATTTGTTTGTTATGGTATATAATTATTTAGGATATTATAATTTTTATAATTTCACTTATCTAGATAACCTTTGATTCTTGTTGGAATAACTTTATTGTAGTCTGTTACAATACTATTTATATAAACCAGGTATGGTAGCACACACCTTTAATCTCAGTACTTGGGAGGCAGAGACAGGAGGATTGTTGTAAGTTTGATGCCATCCTGGGCTATATAGTGAGTTTAATGCCTATCTGAATTACACAGCAAGACTGTTCCTCAAAAAAAAAATACTATTCATATAAAAATAATAATTACCATGATGATTTGTAATATATTTCTTTTTTCTGTAAAATATTAATAATTTTTTTAAATTTTTTTCATTAAATGTTTACTCTCACTAGGGTTATGTGTTAGCTACTTTTCTCATTGCTGAGATAAAATACCTGACACTTAAAGTCAAAGGAGAAGAGGTTTATTTAGCTCACAGTTTGTAGAGGTTTGTTGTTGGCTGGTTCCAGGTTAGAGTGACATCACAGAGGAACAGTACATGGCAGGCAAAAGTCAGCAAAGCTGGGAGGCAGTGAAGAAGCAGCAGGGGATGACAGCAGCCCTCTTTCTGTCACTCATCTCCTGTCCAGACCACACCCCCTTAGAGCAAGTAGCACTCACACCCAGGGTGCTCCTTCCCATTACCCATACCAGAACTATGCAAAGCCAATCAGTGCTCTCCTTTAGTAATCAAATACCTTTGTTCTTTGCAAGACACATTTTAGATCCAGCCCCCTCTGAAAAGACCCACCAATGACCACATGAGGCATTGAGGGAACGGCTAAACACAAGCCATAACAGTTGTCTATATCCTTCTGTCATGGTTTGTGTTTGTGTCCCCCAGGATTCATGAGTTTGCATTGTTCATTTGTGATGGTTCATTGTATAGTGCTTGGATTGATGGTGTCAGTGCTCCACCTACATAGGGGTGGAGCCAGGATGTAATGTAATGGCAGGAAGAAGGTGTGTCTTTCTCTTTGCTGGTTCGAGTTTGCTGTGGGCGGCCGCCATGAACTGCAGCCCAGCCATGCCTGGCTGTCTTGGAGCCAACTGAGTGTGGACTGAAACCTCCAAAAACTGTAAGAAATAAACCTTTCCTTTCCCAGCCTTGGGCTTCAGGTATTTCGTCTCAGCGATGAGTAAAAAGTAACTAAGACACCTTCCATATAGGAAGGTAGAGCTAGGTACAATTAGTATTTTAGGGATTATTGACCTACAAAATACTATATGGTTTCATTGAGTTAGAACTTACTCAGATTTAATTCATAGTTTAAATCTACTTTAATTTCATAGTTTCTCTGAACATGCTTCTGATTACCTCAGTATAAACACAACTGTGCAACAGTAGGATGAACCAGAGTGCCAGGGAATTAAAAGTTGATAATCACTGAGTTCAAGGCATGTAATTGGTTGTCACAACATGCAATTATACCTCCTATCAGTGGTTCCGGACATGATTATATGCAGAAGGATGTCTTCAAAAATTACAGTCAATTAACATATTGAATGAAGATTGAAAGTATCTCTATAATAAATGAAGACAAAAATGTAAACTAATGCTAAAATAATCAGTTTGTTATAAAATTCACAAATACTGGTTATCAAAACTGAAAATGGAAGCATGCACTAATGTCCTTTAAAATATAGTACAATAGGCAAATACCTTTCCCCCTCATGAATAAGAAGTTTTTATAAGAAGTTCCAAGAATGTTAAAAATCAGCGTAACCCCTGGAAGATTTGCAGAGAACATTTGATTATCGTTAAGTCCAATGACATAAATCTTTCAGTTTTATTTCTTAATAGAATTCAGAGGTAGTAATATCTTTTAAGATTGCCCTTAAATAATATCCAGGAGTTTAAAGTAAATGTCTGAAAGATGATTTGCATGACATTATCTAATTAAAGGACACGTGGTAATAGATTATAGAATGTGATTTTTGGTCCTTTTAAATTTTAGTATTTCCTCTCTCTCTCTCTCTCTCTCTCTTTCTCTCTCTGTCTCTCTCTTTCTGTCTCTCTCAAGCATGCTTTTTATGTAAATTTCCAAAATTAATCAAATCTTTATTGTCCAATTAACTTTTCTGTTGCTGGGACAAAATACTTATCATAGACAATTTAACGAGAAAAGAGAATTTTGGGCTAATAGTTTTAGAGCACCGTGGTCAACTAGCTTGGAGGCAGAAGAATAATGGTGTAAGGTGTGGTGGAGGAAAATGGCTCACTTCATGTCAGCCAGAGAGCAGACCAGCAGAAAAAGAGTCTGAGAGAAGGGGACAAAAAATAAATACAGTCCCCAGGGTCACACCCTGTATCGGCCAGCTTTGGAATTCGAACAGACTGCCTGACACATACAGTTTAAAGGAGAGAGGGTTTAATTTGGTGCATAGTTTTTGGAGATTCATTTCGTGGAAGACTGTTTAAAGGCAGAAAACACATGATTAAAGGGCAGTATGGGGAGAGCTGTTCAACCCACGGCCACTAGAAGCAGAGAGAGAAGGGAAGAGCTGGGGAGGAATAGAAATGCCCCATGACACACATCTGCCACTCAGGCCCGCCTCCATCAAATGCATTTAGCTGTGAACTCATCAATGGATGAACCTACTGCTATGTGTAGTGTCCTTCCCCATGGTCCAGTCACCTTCCAAAAGATCCATTTCTGGGCACATGGCTCTTGGGGGGCATTTGAGATCTAAACCTGTAACACATTCCATGATTCGCTCAACACATCCAGAAGTATACTTTATTAATCTAGGCTGTCTCAAACCAATCACATTGATAATCAGTAACATCATCTACAATGTCTTTATGTGTAGTTTTGTGTGTCTACAAAAGCATTCATAATTATAAAGAAACAGTAGCATGAGACAGGAAGGAAGCCAGGCAGAAGTATTCCCTTTCTAATCTCTCCTTGAAAGACACGAGGCTTCCAATATTGAACAATTTGCTGGTTAGAAACAAATATAGCACTTAAATTCATACATAGAGGTTATAATTAATTCAGTTATACAGAGATGAAAATTTGAGTTCAGTCTTTGATAGGAAAGGTGAAAGGTTTGGCCCAGACAGGACACCTGGTATCAAAAGGTATTTGAGAACATATAAACATGTTTGAAGCATTATTGAAATCTGTACAACAAACTGTATATGTTAAAACTGTAATTATGAGGTCTTAATGTATGTGCTGAGAAACTGGCACTAAGATTAAGATCATATTAGTGATAACTCCCAACAGTTTCTTGTGTCCTTATCTAAGTCTTATAATCTAACATCATATGTAGGTATCTGCTTCCGCTCAATATGTTAGTTTGTATATCCTAAAAATTGTGAAAATGGAGTCACATAGTATGTATTTTTGTTCTGTTTTGTAGCCTGACTTCTTAGACTAATTACTGTGAGTTGACTCATGATAACTATCAGTGTCTTTTGTTTATTTTTAGTGACTAGTACATCATTGGATAGATACGTACCACAATTCATTTATCCATTCACCAGCTGATGGACATTTGTTTTGATTTAACTCCTTGGATATAGTGAACAATGCCACAATGAAAAGACTTGTGTGTAAGCCATGATACGAAGGTGTACTATTATTTCACCTTGGTAAACATCTAAGAGTAGAATGTCTGGACCAAATGGGAAACTCCTGTCTAGCTTTTAAAAAATTGCCACAATGTTTCCTGAAGTGGATGCTACATTTACACTTTCAAATGTGACTTAGAAAACATTTAAACTCTGTCAAGCCCAACCTCATAAGAAAATGTTGGATGAACTAAAAATCAGTGAATTTCTAAGACCCACTGGAGAACAAACATCTTAGAGGAAACCACCACTTTAAAAACTTGAGAGATAGGTGAATTTAAAAAGATACAGTATCCATAGTTTCCTTACATCGGTAGAAGATCTTCAACATTACAATGTAGAATCACCTGGTACTTCACTGGTAATTTTGATGAATTGCTGGAGGCTAAATGTTGACTGTTGTGGAAGTTGGAAACTCCCAAAAGCTGTAATTTTCTAATTTTCTTCCCAGACTTTCCCTCCAGGGTCTCCTTTAAGAAAAGTCCCCTTTTGACCTTCATAGAGAAAAGAGCAGGATAGCCTGTGAACCCTTTCGAACACAGGTCTACACTCTAGGTAGAAAGATTCTACCAAAAAGCAGTGCTGACACCTACTTCACTTGACAGAAGAATTTCCACCCACTAGAACCTGTTCTGCCCTTTCAGTTCTCACCTAATAAAACCTGAGAAAAGATACCAAGGAAAACAGATTATGAATTCTGTGCCTAGGAAAGAAATTAAGAGAAAAGGGAGCAAATAGTTATACACCTGAAAATTTGTATACTACATGGAAAACTTTGAAATGAAGACTCATTAAAATGCTAAGATTCATTAAGAAGATGATCAAACAGCTTTCCTTATCATCACACCAATATAACAGTGGAAAGGGCTCAAAGATGGGAATCTTTACAAGGAACAGTGATAAAGTAAGGCACAAAATCATGACAAGACAAATCTAGACTCTAGTAATTTGATTCCTCCAGCACAAGTACCTACCCCCAAAATTGCTAAACACATTTCTTAACCAGAGACACTTAAATCTTCTAATTGTCTTATTTACTTCAGCTTTTAATATGTTTCTGGCTTCCAACAATACCAAAAAAGTATTAGGCAGCCCAAAATGTCAGATAAAACATAAATTGAAGAGAGAAAGCAATCATCAGGGCTGGACTCAAATAGGAAATATTTATTGGAATTATCAGACATCTTATCTAATGTTAACATATTAAGACTCAAAAAAAAAAAAAAAAACAAAACAGAAAACATGTACAATTGTAGAGTTGCCACAAAAAAGATGTAAACCATAGAGAGATCAACATGATATACTACAAATAAAAAACTATAGTGGAAATGAAACACCTTAACACACTCATCAATAGATTTGTTATAATCAGGAAAAGAATTAAATGATTATAACATTCAACAATAGAGACATCCCAAGTTGAAACACAAACAAAAAGTTAAAACAAAATAGATACCAAATTCCAGGAAGAACGCATCCCTGCCCCCAACAAAAATAAAACCCCAAGTAAAATACATACTCTTAGGAAAACAAAACAGTCTAAGGGATATTATATTCAAGCTGCAAAAGATAAATGATAAAATACAGTCTGGGAAAGAAAAGCACTTTACTCATAAACAGAAATAAGAAATACAGACTTGTTGTAGAAGTCAAGCACACAAGAAAAGAGTATAGTGAAATCTTTCTGAAATGTTGCAAAAAAAAAAAAAAACAAAAACAAAAACAAAAAACCTCAGCTGACAGGATTCTCTGTCTAGTGAAAGTAGATCTGTATCCCTCAAAAGTAAAGTGGAAATAAAAACCTCTCCTACAGGCAAAAGCTGAAAGAATGCATCAATAACAGCTATTTCCTGAGAGAAATATTTAAAGAAGTTCTTCAGGCAAAAGGAAAATGATACAGGTCAGAAACTGTTCTATATAAAGAAAGGAAGAGAGTGAAAAAAAGAAATAAATGCAAAATACATTGCTGTTTATTGATCTAAAAGATAGTTGTGGTTTTGAAGCACTAATAGAAGCGTGCACTGGTAACCTAGTTTGTGAATAAATAAAATAGAAATGCAGCAAAGTCACAGAGATTAGAGAAGCTGGTGAACCCAGTTACAAGTGTCTCTTACTACACAGCTGGTAGAATTATTATTTTTATTACTTAAAAATGCACTGTAAAACATTGGACAGTTACTAAAGGCAATACTTAAAAAGGATTATACAAGAATTTCCAAGACACTATTTTATGAAATTTCAATTAAAACTAAACAGAACAAAAAAAAGTATCTATATGTACCATTTTACTTTTTCACCAATCTGGTATGAGAGTTCCAGCTAAAATATATCCTTATAATAATAGGAATGGTCAGTGCTTTCAAGCTGAGATTCTAAAAGGTGTCTCTTTGTGTTTTAAACTGCATTTCCCTAAGGCAGATGGATATTTAGCATTAGTTCATGACCTGGTGCAGTTATAGATTGTCTCTATTAAAACATATGTTTGGAACTTTTCCCAATAGAAAAAAATTATTTGCTTTCCTACCTACTGATTTCTGAAAGTTCTATGTGCATTCTGCATAAAAGCCCTTTATTAAACCTAGAATTATGATACTTTCTCTGAAACTATGATTTCTATTTCTAATCTATTCACAATATTTTTGGAAAGGTAGAATTTCTTAATTCTTTCTATGTAAGTGTTGATTTTTCTTTGAAGTGTCATGTTTTTATGATTACGTCTGAGAACTTCTTTTCCAAAGGTCACTTTCAGTTATATTATTTCCCTCCATTTCATTTATCAGCTTTACTGTCTTGACATTGAAACTGCATTGCATTGACTACTGTACCTTTAGCCTATGCCTGATGGATAGCTCAAGTCTTCCTGCTTTTGTTTGTTACTGAGTAGATTTTAAATTTAAATATTACTTGTCTATGTTTGCTTTTGCTTCTTTTGTTTTTTGAGGGATTTTTTTTGGATTTCAAGGAATCCTTGCACCTTTCTGTATCCAGGAAAACTTCTGAGTTTTCTTTTTTTAATTTAAAGAAAGACAAAACAAAATAGAAAATGGGCAGAAACTACATACTTTCAAAGAAAAGAAATAGACAGTAATAAATCACTAGCTGATGCATACATATTGTCCCCTATAAATAGTTGTTTAAGGTACACAAGTGGAACATATAAATGGGATTTTAACCAGGAAGTTCTGTTCAACTATCCAACAAAAATTAAGTATTATGGCTATCAATCCTATATACTTAGACATGTATGCATTTATTCATATCTTCATTTATGTTGATACCTAACAGAGCATATTAGATTAAAATCCTTCTGAACAAAGATTAATAATATTGCTGGATTTCACGTCATAACACTCCAGAATCAGCACTGGGTACTACAGTGTCCCTTTATTTCTTTCAAAGTTTTGTTCATTTCATCATGTGTCACCAGATCAGTGCTCATAAACTGTTTATAGGTTTTACGTAAGCATGAGTCTTAATATGTAGTTCTATCCTTTCTATGTTAGAGGGAAAAACATAACAAAGCAGGACAGAACTAAACTTTTTCCTATAGACATATAAAACTAAAAAGACAGATAAATCTGCTGTATAAGGAGTTCTATCCTGGTCACTGTGCTGTTTCTTGTTATCATCAACAGAATCGGCTATATCATCAGATAAAGTATAATTGAGTATATCAGTACATAACAGAATTAACAGAAATACAACTTTATAGATAGTGCAGAGCTACAAAAACAGGTAGTAATCAAATCAGAATGAATATCGTAGTGAATCATTGTCACATTCAGTATAGTTGTCTGTACTCCTCAACTTATTGCCATCAACCTTACAGGTTTTGAATAAAATCTGTCAATAATAAGCAGCAATCAAACAAGTCAGATTTAACTAAGATCAGTCATGATATAACAGTGTAAGTCATACATGGATCCTGATTGAGTTAATAGGGAATTAAAGATGTCCCCTATGCTATGGACAGCCATCCATGCCCCTCAGATCCAATGCTTTGTATACACACTAGGACAGAACGAGTTCCAACCAAGCAGAGTGGTGCAAGTAATAGGGGTTTTAATTTCTGATACACCATTAGTTATATCTTCTGCTGTTTTTTTTGAGGACTGTTCCTCATTTTTGCTCCCCCAGAATGAACTGTGTATTTTTGAGTCTCCCCAACACTCATGGTTTTGTATTGGGGGGACAACCTGCTATTTACTTAAGTGTTTCTGAACTTTCTCACTCCTGGACTGGATTTCTAGTTATATTTCTTCATTTATTAAAGCCTATCTGTTCAACCTATTCATATATACTGGTCTAGTTACCCCTATTACTCTCTGGTTCCCTATCACATTGAGTTCCATTTTCTCATGTTTGATTTTGTTCCATATAATCTTCTTTAGGCTAATTATGTTTCCTATAAAGAGCCACTCGGTGGACCCTATCTCTTGATCCATTCTGCCTGCTATTCTCTATTGTTTCCCTGAAGTTAGGGTATCTAGGCCATCTATATTAGAAATTATATCCACCCTTCTCTGCCTCGTTTCTGTTGAGCTCTTTTTCTGTCATTAGTTGTCAGTTTTTCTTCATTTCACTTTCTGTTCCATTCATTGTGGCCTCTCTGTTACTGTTTTTGGAATCTTGGTATTTTTCTCTTTTAGAATGTCTTGCAGTATTCTCTGTAGAGTTGAATTGGTGGTTGCAAATTCCCCTAGTTCCTCTTTATCTTGGAAGCACCTTGTTTCTCCATTAATTTCTAGGGACAGTTGTGCAGGATATATCAATCTTGGCTGGAGGTTACCTTTCAAAGCTTGAATTATTTCGCCCCACACTCTTCATGATTTGATGGTTTGTGATGAGAAGTCCACTGTAATTCTGATGGGGGTTCCCTTGTAAGTGATCTGTTTCTTGTCTCTGGTGGCTTTTAATATTCTGTTCTTATATTGGATTTCTGGAATTTTGATTATTATATGCCTTGGTGTAGTTCTGTTTGGGTTGTAGGTGGTTGGGGTCCTGTATGCCTCGTACATCTGAGTATCTTTAACTTTTCCTAAATTAGGAAAATTCTCCTGGATTATTTCTGTGAACACCCTTTGTAGTTCATTTGTTTGTGTCTCTACTTCTTCCTTTACATTCTTAATTCTTAAGTTATAGATCCTCTTATCATCTTCTAGCCTTTGTATTATTGCGGTTTGTTCCCGTGTTATTTTTAAGAAGTTTTTCATTTCATGCTCCCACATTACAAATCTGCCCTCCAGTTCAGAAACTCTATCCCTAGTTTCTTTCAAGCTGTTATTCCAGCTTTCAATAGAGTTTTTAGTTTCCTGGTAATATCTTTGAACCTGCTTCATGTATTCTATGTTTTCTCTATTTTCTCCATCAAACAATTCTCCCCTTTTTTTCTGTTCTTCCATTCCACCATCTGTTTTTTCTTGGGTGGTGCTTAGCATTTCTCTAACTATTCTACTTATTTCTTACTTCATTTCATTAAATACTTCATTTCTGAACTCGTCTATGAGGCTCTGGAGATACCACTTTATGTGTATAGGTGTCATGTCTGATATTGCATGTTTTCTGTCCTCATTCTCCTTTGCATTTACCTTTCCTGGATCAGTGCTCTCAGGATTGGGGACCAAAGACCCTTTATTGTTGCCTTCTCTTCTCATATTTTTTGTTCCTTCCATACAGGCATATATAGGGGGCCAGGTTTTTTCCTTGTGGGTTACAGTTTGTTTGAATTGCACCGGCTAGTGTTCCCGCCCACTGCAGTGTACTAGGGAGACACAGACCTGGGCAGCCTCTGCTGGGCCTGCCCCTCCAGGTCAACCTACTGAAGGCTTCACTGCTAGGGTGCACCTGCAGGTGCAGGGACCTATTTTGGGCTAGCCTACTGGGTCTTAGTCCGTGGCATCACCCAGGCCAAGCACTCCCCACCAATCCCACTTGAGAGGGGAATATGTGACTGGAGTCAGTGCAGCATCCTATTCCGGCTAAACTGCCTGGTCCCAGAATGTCCTCTGTTGGAGCCTCCTTATCTATGGAGGGGTCCCCATTCTTATCAGTCACCTTAGGTCAATGCAGGGCTCCCCACCCATTCCACTCTCAACTCTGTTTGCTGATTCCCGTTCGCAGAGCTTTCGTGTCTCTATCCCTGTTGTGTGGATTCAGATGTAGCAGCGGTAGCAGGAAATTCAAATCGTGGTTTCCAGTGGCACGGGTTCCAGCTTTGGCACTGAGATTTTATCTGTTCTGGTCATGGCACCAGGATTGCATTTCCAGTTGGTTTCCCTCAGCTTAGTTCATTCCTGGGTGGGCAGGGAATATTACACCCTGCTTAGGACCCCCACATCGTACCATTCCTGAATTCTAAACTGGCTATCTCAGACAGCCTCTGTAGCTGCTGTTATCTCCACTCAACTGCTCTTAAAAAGACCAACTTCTGAGTTTTCTTCTCGTGGTTTTGTAATTTTAAATGTTACACTTAAGCCTTCAATTTATTTTGAGTTGATTTTTCAGTTGGTGAGAGATAGACACCAAGTTTCATTTCTTTTGCATGTTGCTAATCAATTTTTCCGATACTGTTTATTGAAAAGACTGTCCTTGTCTGCTCTTAGCAGCTTTACATAAATCAGTTGTTTCTAGGTGTGTGGGCTTACTTTAGGCTATTATATTGTTTTGGCCTCTATGTGGTTTTCTCTTTTAAATGCCAATACTATGTTGTTTTGACTGCCACTTTGCAGGATATTTTGAAGTCAGTTAGGATAGTGCTTTGTTCTTTCTGCTCAAGATTTCAATTACAAGGGTTCAGTTTTGGTTCCATATAAATTTTAGAGTTATTTTTCCTAGTGAACGATGCCATTAGTTGCTGTCTAGCTTCTTCATGTGACCTTATGGGAATAGACTTGAAATTTTGGCCTTGTTTTCCAAGAGAATTTATAATAACTTTTAGCAATTCAGTGCAAGCATTTATTACACATATATATAAATATCAGTGTCACACTCTGTTTGATACCGGTATTTAATTTTATATTATATATCTTTTCACATTTTAGTAAATAATACAGTCCTGACTGGAATATAATTAAACTAATCTAGAATCTCTGTCATTGTATTCCTCCACATGGAGCCAAGTTTTCTAATACCAAAATGCTGTTCCAGTCATATTCCCTTAGGAAGGTTAAAAGCATTAGATGGGATCTAGCTGAGAACACATCCTCTTGGTTGTAGCTTACAGGAAGCACTCCACAGACGTGATTTATTGTGCTTTCATGCTTCCTTTGTTTTTGCTTATTTTTAAAGAGTTGATTATTTTTCCAGTAGTTGAGATTTAGTAAGAGCACAATTTAAAATATAATAAACATCCCTCTCTTCGTAACAGCCACATTTGATTGCTGTGGAGAGTACCTAGACTTCAAATTATTTAAAAATACTAAACAAAATGTATCCCAGTGTTAATCCCAGAAAACTTTGTCCCATGAGGAATGCGACTCCTACTAACAAATAGAACATAATGATTAATAATGCTAATGGAACTGTGCTTAGTGAATATGTTTCTGTTACTGAATAAGAGTTACCAGTCTTCTAACATAGCCTGATGGTACACAGAACTGGAGGGTACACAGAACACAGAGCTGGAATGAGGGTCCCAGGTCAAAATGATCAACCAAAGCCTTTTCCTTTACTTAGTCACTTCCTTTACTTGGTTTATTGTAATTGTCATCACCATTGTCACTGTCACTATAGCTTCTCTTTAAAAATAATTCCATAATACCACTATAACACAATCATTTATTATATAACATAAATTGAATGGATATTTATGTTCTGCATAACCACATCTATAAGAGTATTAAGTGTTAATTAAATTGAAATTTTACTTCATCTGAATTTATTGAACTGAAAAATCACTATACTTCTTAATTTTTTGCCTAGTCCATTTTAGATGAAAATATAGATTTCTTGGGAAATTATTATGAGCTAGCTATGATACCATTAAAATAGTAAGTAAATAAATGAAGAACTTTGAGATTCATAATCAATTCTGAAACACAACATTGCAGGTACTGTGATAAAATATTTGTACTGAAATCATTTTGCCAAGTTATAAATAAAATAGGATGAAAATATCAGTTTCTTGAAGTTTTGTGTGGTTGGATGATGTAATCTCTTTGGGTACTTTGTCCAGAATATGGAACAAAGGTCTATATGATCTCTATATTAACACATGAGATGACACTTATGATTGAAGGACTGAACATGCAGAAGTGCTCTCTGTATTATTTTATTTTATTTCTTTAAACTGGACAGTCCTCACAGATGGGCAGAGGTTTGTTCGTATAACTATGCCTGTGATGATAAGATAAAGGTAACATAATGAAGATAAAGGAAACGTGCCTTGTGTGATTGGTAAACTGGAAATTGGCGGTGATATGCTTTTTATTCTTATGAACAATTGGCGTGTTGTGTATGGCACTATTCATGGGACTAGTGGGTCAAAACTTCTTGTGTATTTAGAATATTGATAGTGGTTTTGCTTCTGAGCAATAGTAATTGACATGACAGTAGTAGTTTGAATGGACTTTTTATTTTAGCTCTGCTTGAGGAAAAAGTACTTTTGCTAAGAAAAAAACCCTCATAGATTTGTACTAAAATAATAGCTAGGAAAGCTAAGACAGGCTAGGAAAAAGTTGTGTTCAAAGGACTGAAAAAGGTTAAATAAAGATCTATGGTAAAATAGACATAATAGTATCTTTAAATTATTAGCGTGACAGCTACTAAGCGTGTCTCCATATCTATGAGCCTATTTGGTGAGAGGAGCCTTCAATAACCATATGGAGGTGAAGAGTCTTCTTTATAACTTAAAACTCAAGCTTCCATTGACTGGAGTGTTGTGTAGATGTGGCTGAATGGTACTACTTTGTTCTTGCTTTTTGTTTTTCCTTGGGATTTCTTCTTAGCAATCCAGTCATATAATTATCTCATGAAGTGCTCTCCTTGAATAATTCACATTTACTTTTGCTGTCTCAGAATAAGTTATAAAATCAAAGTGTCAGGAAGGGCAGAAACATTTTTCCTTACACAACTTCAACTGCAAGAATAAAGCTGATGTGACCATACTGACAATTTAAATTCACCTTGAATGTTCAGATTACTTGAAGCAATGCCTATGGAGACCATGAAAACAAGCTAGTTTTCTGTTAAAAATACAAAATGCTAAATGTATATGTAATAAGTTTTAAATTTTGAATAGGAGAATATTTGGCTTAGTAAATGGATTGGTTCTTACCATACTCTGCTATTTAAATTTCATAAAATTGGCTACTCATGATGTTCCACAATAGAAGTTTAAAGTCAGAAGCTGAACTTCTAGAAGAGTAAACCATGTGATAGTGAAATGCAGTTCCAGATTGAATTTTGTGCAAACGTAGCAAAGCTTGGGTTACATGTAGTCTGGTTTTATATGCACTGATCAGCTCAACTTATAGGAAAATAACAAATGTAGAATATACTTTCTGCATGCTAATTTTGTTCAAAAAATGTGGAATTAGGCCAATGCACATGGCAATAAATTTCTTTTGAAAAGTCTAAGATTTCAACTAGGGTTGCTGGATAAAATACAAAGTATCCAGTTAAATTTGAATTTGAGATAAACAGTGAATATTTTTGTTCCAAATATTGCGTTGGGTGTAATTCATACGAAGAGTATCCATTATTTAGATGAAATTCAAGATTAGCTGGGAGTTCTGAATTTTGATTAAAATCTGGTTGCAAATGATTAGTTGTTTATCTACTGATTACTGGGCACGACTGGCTGGGACATTTGAAACTTCTTAGAGTCTTCACGTCTCTATGATTAGATAATCTATTCCTTCAAGACTTGCTGGTTTGTGTTAGAGTAAAGGACTGTTTTCTGGAATTTTTTTGAGGAGGCACCTTTGCTCTTTTGCTTGACTGGTTTGCTAATGCCTGGTTAAAAAATATAAATAAACAGAAGTCAATGTCCAATATAATTGCTCCCCCTCCTTTTGTTTTTGAGAATGCATGCTAAAAGTAAAATGAACGATACTGTTTCTAATGCTTCTGATTATCTTCTTGATGTCTTTGGAAGCTACAATTAGTTTATTTCAATAAACATTTCATTTCAATTACTTTAATGCTTGCTTTTCTTTCATCCTCCTAGTCATTTAATATTAAACTTGAGATAAATTCTTTACATTACTTCTTTCCCCCCATTACAGAGCCAATTCTGTCTGCTAACTTCTAAGAAAGTATGTTTTATTACATATTCTGATTAAATCCTGGACTTTTAATACCTTTCCAGGAATGCAATTAAATTGATGGATATTTCCAATGTTTGATTAAATAAAAAGGGAGCCTTTATATATATTTTTTAGATTGAGTTTCTTTCGTAAGTATTTTCTCTGGAATTATTGCTCTTATTAATTTTCCATCTGCTTGCATAAGAATAGTAACACTGCCTGGAAGCACAGGGCTTTCACTTTTTAAATTCTTTCATAAAGCTATGTGGGTTCTGTTTTAATTACAGTTTTGTGGAAGCATCCTTCTCTGTCAGAATTTATTAAGTTGCTGCCATCTATAAAGCTAAGTAAGGACAGAAATGTAAGTCATCTCACACATAGTGTCTATATTAAATTTGAGGATATTCATTAAACTTTTCATTTGGTAAGTTTATTTTGTCTTACAATTATGTCTCATACTAAAACACCTGTCTCATTTTTCAGTATGTTTCTGTCTCTCTGTCTCTGTTTATCTCTCTTTCTTTCTTTTTGTACCTCTCTCTCTCTGTTTCTCTTCCCCTGTGTGTGTTTCTGCCTCTCTTTTTTCTTGTGCCTTCTCTCCTGTACAGATAAGAGTATTCCAGAGATTAGACTGACATTTTTTTTCTTTCTTCCCTCTACTTTTAGTTCAATGAAGTCTCACTGGACTTTTATCCAAAGGACTATTCAGTCTCTCCACATGGATATCTCAGGCACAAAACAAATCAAAACTTACGTGTCTAAAATTGACTCCCGTCACCCACCCACCTGTCAAACTTGTTCCTATACACTGTTTTCATAGTTCAGAAAATGACACTACTATCAGCTAGTAGAAATTCTTGAAACATTTGAACCATTTTTATCTCCACATCCATATCGCACACAACAAATTTTGGGTTTACACCCTCAAAATATATACAAGGACAGTCACTTTTCAGTGTGCCCAAACTCTCATCCTGTCTGCACAGACCAGCCTAGTAGCTTTCTTCCTGGTCCACCTGCTGCACCTGTAGAGATCTTCAGTATCCTGTAATTTGTTGTGTGGCAATGCCAGAGTTTCCTTACTGCATCATCAAATTGTCTCCTCTCACTTTAATCCTTCTGCTAGTTCCTTCATGCTTCACCTTGAGCCCCGCCAGTGTGTGTGTTCTGGCTCCTGTCCCCTGATTCCTGTTCCTCTCCTGGATCTTTATTCTTTGTGCTCCACCCGCTGTAGAATCCTTGTTGACCATCGATGGTACAAAGCCTGCTTCCGTCTCTTTGCTTTCTCTTTATATTCCTGAATTTCATGTGCCAATATCTGGACAGTTGTTTCCTTCCCTTCACTGAGATCTTCATTTAAATAAGTCTACTTGAAAAGCTGTCTGTCTTTGCTCAGCTTACAGTAGAAATCTTCTGTTCTCATTCTCTGACCTACTTTGTGTTTTCTTGGTTGTGTATGTTACTACTTAGCAATATTATTGTATTTGTTCAGTTTTACGTTTCTCTGTTGTGATTTGTATCTAGACTATTGTGTAATTTGGATCTAGACTATACTTCCTGCCTAATTGCTACTCATCATCACATGAATTTCTAACAAATTGGATTATTGCATGATTGTAGAACATCAAGGGTGAGTTACTAACTCCATACATTTTCTATCTCCTTTTGAGCTTTGTTCATGGTCATGGTCTTGTGAAATCATTAATTATTCAAATTTATACCTGAAAATTCATTTTTTGAGAAAGGCCTTGACCATTGCAACACCTTTCAAATCTACCCAAACTCATTTGTACTTCCTTTGTGGTAACTAATTGGCATTTTAGGTACTCTTTATGTGCCTGTTTCCTTAGGGATGCTGGAGACTCTGCCTTCTTTCTGATTTTATTTTCTGCAGAGCTCCTCAAATATCATAGACAAATTATTGCCTGTCTGTTGAGTAATACTTTGCTTTTTCTTGTCAGATAAAACTGTTCTATGCAGTTGGTTTTTACTACAAGTTGTAAAGATATCATTTACTTTTATATTTTTCAAACTTCCACTGCTTCTTATGTAACGAGGCACATGTTTATTACCAAAAGTATACCTCCTAAATCACTGCATTTAAGTGTTTTGGACTTAATTATTACCTTTTGAGGAAATAAACTACTTCTACTTTAAATCAATCTAACTGATCATCATTATTAAAGTTTTGAATAAAAACAATTTCTTGAATAACATTACTGAAGATAGTTCCAAAGAAAACTTTCGAAATTCTTTATACCTTTTCCCCTTATTTTCTTCACAGGTCCATCAAATATATTTTGGACAAAAATGCAGTGAGTGCTTTCATATTGTGGACTAAAAATCTATAATTTCTGAGCAGAATCACTTTCTTCACTTCTAGGAGGTCACCCACCGGTGTCTCTGGCTTTGTCTCAATATAAATAAGACAATAGTCAGTGAATTAATCTGACCAGTAAGAATGGTAGAAAAGAACACTGGAAAACCAAAAAACTAGCTTACCTCCCTGGTAAGCGGCTGTGGTGTGGCAGTCTGTGGCCCCTCCAGGGGAAGAACCACCAGCGTCTCCTGAGATCTGCGCCATGTTGGAACTTAGGGCTCTGGGAAACCAAGCAACTAGTTCGCCTCCCTGGTAGGCAGCTATGCACCTACTGGCGTGTGGGCTGAGGATTAAACACCCCATCTCCCCGCTCCCCTCATTAGCAAATGGGAGCCAGAGATCTGAGCATCTCTTGGGAGTTTGATTATATGCAATACAGCAAATAAGGGGGATTTCACCATCTGTTTGAAGGCAAATATTTTTACTACTGTTTTGCTTTACTCTTATTAAGGTACTGCTCTATTCAATATTGTTTTGATAAGTTCTATAATGTTCTGTATTTCATTTTATTTTGTTATACGTGATTGAAAGAACAACTATTGTGAAGATAACGAGATATACTGTGATACCTATTACTGTTATCCTGGTAATCTGCTGTGAAGTTCTATACCAATTTCACTGCACTCTCTCAATTGGCTTTGTTCTCTTGAATTTTACTACCTTCAAAATAATTTTAAAAAACTACACACACACACACAGACACACACACACGCAAGCAGTATAGTGGTTTTCCAGGGCTGGAAAGAAATATGAAATGATTGCTAGTGAGCCCTGGTTTTTTTTTTTTTTTTTTGGTGCAATAAAAATATTCCAAAATAGATTATGGTGATGGTTGCAAAATTGTAAATGGAATAAAAACTATTGCATTGTACTTTTTAACTTGGTAAGCTGCATGCTATGTGAATTATCTCAATAAAGCCTTTATTTAAAAAAGAAGAATGGTAGAAATACTGATTTTGTTTATCACATGCAACCAAGCTAAGTTTGCTTCAGGATCTGGAGCAAGACAATAAAACCCTTTTTTCTCGTCATTCCTAAAGACAAGCATTTAGTTAGGGGAAAAATAATCCTGTATATTTATTTTGCATATAATCTCAGTGTGAACTGTCTCCTGTTTTCAGAAAGTTGCTTCCTCTTGTAAATCACATTGCTGGACATAATGCTCTTCTTTTTGGTCCAGCATTGTTCACCAGTGGAGTTCAGCAAGCACACCCCTTCTCTTTGTAACATTAAAAGGAAGAAGTTTTCTCATATTCATAGTGGTACTGGGCACTTATCATATTCTGAAGACATCTTAAACATGTAATGCAACAATATGTTAATTAGTTCATTTTGATACTCTTCAACCTATTTGTTATGGCAGGAACTCAAGTGCTGATATTCTCCAATGAATGTTTAATTTCTGTACTAGGAGTTCAAAAGTTTTAGATGGATTTTGAAGAAAAGAGCTGCCTATCCTTTTTATTTTTGTAGAAATTCTCAAATTCCTGTTTAAAACAAACAAATTCAAAAAATGGAATTTGGCTGACTGGAAGGGGTTATTTGAGATGCACTAACATACTTGGTGGGGACTCCAATGAAGTCTGTCTTCAGATTTCCAAATTCCTATCCTATGTCCTCAACAGGACACCAGTGTGGTTCCATCCTGTTGGAAGCCCAGCCTCAAAGGTGGAGTTGGAATATCATCCATGTAACTGTTGGAAAACATCCTACTGTTGCTTCTCACATCTCCCAAGATCTTTGTCAAACTCAGTAAGCAGGATTAGCTACTTATCAAAAGCTAAACATGGACTCTTCCCTGCAGGCTGGATATATTTCCATCTCACTGAACTATGTCCTTTTGAAGTACCGTTACTATTCCTTTACTGGTGGAATTTTCCAATTTTTCCTTGTTTAAAAAATGTATCTTGTGTTTCACATTCAGGTTTTTTACATCTTGTCAATAGCTCAAAGATATTCCCTTTCTTCTGGCTTCCAGAAGCCAGAAGGAGGATTCATTGAGGATTCCATATATTCTTTGGCAGGTGATTGAATGTTTTCTATATTTCTTAATATATTACTTTATGTTAATTTATGCAATTACACTACAGTGTTCCTGTATATGACTTATTTTTATTTAGACTCTTGTTTACATATTGTCTCTCATACATATGGGTTTATGCCATTTATTATGGTTGAGCAAACCTTAGCTATGATCTAAAAAACTCAGTCTCTCTAGTTTTACTGATGGGACTTTAATTGAATGTATGCCAGATCACCTCATTTTTTCTAACATCTCTTGAAATCTCTTATATTTTATAAATCTGTGGTTTCTCAGTTCTCGAGTAATGTTTTGAATAGCATCTAGGTCGCTACTTTAAATGAATTTAAATATGTGTTTCAGTTTTTTTGAGGAAGACATCAGTTTGTTCTCTTAGTTTTTTCATATGTATCATATATGTTCAAATATATATTTCAAATCATATATATATGATTATTTGAAGCAATTCAAATGGATTGTTCAGATATCCGAATGACTTTGGATTGTATTTTTTCCCCCAATTTTTGGTCAATATATTCTTATTTCATTACACATTTTTCCTGGCGTGACTGTGTTTATGTCTTTAAATATTTTATTGCATATCTATTAAATATGCAGTTAATGGAAATATTTCTCATTTTTGCTCATTCTACCTCAAAATATTATTTTTATAACTGTAAGTATCTTCTTGTGAAGCACATATTTGCTTTACCTAAATGTGTATGAACACTGAGGTATATAATGAGAGTTCTTTCATTCAGAGAAGACTTATTTTTCTGTCTGTCTGTCTATCTATCTATCTAAGACCAACTTGAAATACCAACCTTATACTCCTTTTAGAGCCTTTGGCTTAATCCTGTGTACTTCTTCTTCCTGTGTTCATCTTCTTCCTCTTTTCTTAGACAGCAAGGTTGTTTAGATCTCATCTATCTTTCTTCTGGGTTTACTACTCCAAGCTCAGATATCAACCTTCTTTGTTTTTCATGCCTTAGAATTATCTTATATTCCATCTCCCCAACTTAGTCTTACAATGAAATTCATATTTTACATAGGATCTACCCACTTTTTCATGTTAATAAAGTGTAAAGAACTGTGTATATGCTTCAATGGTAGTAGAAATCAATTTTCCTTATTTATCTGAGCAATTGGTAAAATAGGAACATTTCATATTGATTAGTATTATACAATATTTGCAGAATTCTGGGAAAAACTACAAAGCTAATTTAAAAACAGCAAAATGATTTAATGAGTCACAGCTGGTCCAAGCTTTTAAATCTCCCAGGGATGGTCAAGAGTGTCTCCCAAGAAATGCTTTAAAGTTGACTGCTGTTTCTGGTTTAGCTCTACAATTTATTGCCTTTCTGAGTTGCTAATTTTTATAAATGCTGATCTTATTTTTAATTCTGCCAAGAAAAGTCTCATTCAGCCAATATTTACAAATATTTCATTTTTTTTCCAATAAAGGAAATTTGTCATTTAGATTTTTAAAAATAAGACTCCTTTACCCACTTATTAAGGGTGAAATAATTTCTGCTGGCTGGATCAAAGCACTTTTCAGTGATTGTTCTTCCATCTTGGAATCCCTACAGGAAGCATTTATCTTTTGGCAAGATCCTATGAATTTAATGAAAGATTTTAATCTTAATGTCTTCATAGTAAAGTCTTCTTCACTATTTATAACAGAAAAATTCTAAGAAATTATCGTGCAAACAATATGTTTGCCTCTGTCCTGTGGCCTCATGCTTTATGAAAAATTTGGTCATCTATCTATAATTTGATGGATGCCATAAAGTGAAAATTGTTAGTGAGAATAAACTAAATTGATTTCGAACATGCAGAACATCCAGGGAAAGTGTCTCATGAGAAATTAAAATAATAGTAAAGCTAGATCAATTAAGAGTTGGATAGATCAATTAAGTATGGGAAAAATGAAGGGACGCAGAAGAAATATTCTAGGCAGAAGGAAAAACATGTAGAAAGATCTTAAGGCAGAACCATAAAAAGCAGTGAAAGAAACAGCACAAAAGGTACTTAGGAATGAGTGATCAGAAGAGATGTAGGATATGTGGAGAGAATTTCACTGTCAGCAGATGCTAAGAAAGTTAGATTCAAATCTATTAACAAGGTGAAGCATTGAAGGTATTTAACTTTAAAAAAAATGAAAAATCGCCTTTGGCATTTTAAAAAGTAACCACAGTGGGGAAAACAGATTTGGCTGGGACTGGGGACAGGAGCGAGTTTGGGACCAAGGTGGAGCTATGGCCCCATCCTAGGGAGAAGCAGTGATGGGTTGGGTTGGACTCAGACTATCGTGGACACAGAGACAAGATGGCACACCTGAAAGACACTGAGGGGAAGAAATGTACAGTACTTGGTGGCTGACAGAAAAAATAATTCTGTGGCAACATAACTGACATTAGTTTTCTGTGGAAGTGTGATCCCACTGGGAATCAAACTCAGGACCTCCTGCTTGCCTGGCAGGTGCTGGGCCACTGAGCCACATCCCCGGCACCCAATCTCTATATCATTGATGGATGGATAAAAATCACTATTTCAATCTGCATTTTCTTTCCTTTATTTCTAAACAAAGCCCGTTTCTTACTCTAATCTTATCACTAAAATTTCCTTAACAATTCTTCCCCCCCCGAAGTTAAATGAGATCTTTTCTCTCTTTTTCAGTATTTTTTATTTTATTTGTTAATATTAAGAAGAAAAGGCAAAACAAATTTTCACAACAAAATAATAAAAAAGTAACAATTGTTGATAAATTACACATTGTTATCTTTAGTTACTCAAGTACAAAATATGGGCATAAAAATTTCTTCAATCAATATTAGCACAACCTTTCCTATTCAGTGAACTAAGTGACACTAATGGTATAACTAACTTGCATTTTTTTCTTTTCCCTTCTATCCTTTCTCTTTTCCCCTATCTTAGTTTCTTCTTTTTATTGAACAGTTTCCTCCCATCTCACAGTGACTATTGTATATTTGGAACCTTATGGTTTCACATATGTCACTGTGGTGTGATGTTTTTCAATCCTTCTGGGAAGATACACAGAAGGGGAATACCTGGGTTGAATGGGACCTCAAATCCTAATTTTTTGAGGAATCTCCACACTGATTTCCACAGTGTTTGTACTAGTCTACTCTCTAACCAACAGTTGTAAAGGGTTTCTTTTTCCCTACAGACCCAGCAACATTTTTTTATTGGTTGATATTTTTTTAAAAAAATTAAATAATTTTTTAATGAATAAGGGAGAGGATGTGATAAAAGGGGGCATAACAACATAACAAAACAGGTTAAAGCATGACTTTCAGCAACCTAGTGCTTCACCACCAAATAACCCAACTTAATAGTAGTTACCATAGTGTCTTTTTCTTTGAAATATTTGAATATAACTTCATATGCTATAGCATCAAACATATCAAGACTGTGTAACACCATTCAAGTGGATGAAAGCATTGTAGAGTATTTAGAACTAGCTAACAGAAAAAATGATCAATGGTTTCTATATTATCTCTTTGCCTATAACAATTTTTGTTTATACTACCGCATACAATAAAATCCTTCAAGCTACAACATGATAAAATCAATGGAGAAAGAAGAACCATAGTTTGGTGCGGCTTTAAGACAAGATGATATTAAATCGGCACTAGCTATTATTATGTCTTATTTTCTTCAAAGTAGCTGTTCATTGCATCACCGGCCATAATATCAAACAGCCCAGAATAAAGCCATTCCAATTAATGAGTGAAAATTTTATAAGTCTTCAAAGCCATATAATGGAGAATCATGGTTATCACATATTTTTATATATTTGATTCATTTCCTACACTAGGGAAACTATTCAGAGTTCACAGATGCGAGTTTGATTTAGTTCACTTATGAGTATGGTTTCAAGCTTCACCCATTTATTGATAAATACCTCAATGTGATCATTCTTTATAGCTGAGTAGTACTCCATTATATAGAAGTACCACAGCTTTTTTATCCATTCCTCAGTTGATGGACTTTGGGTTGTTTCCAAGATCTGGCAATTACAAATTGTGCTGCTATAAACATAGGTGCGCATATATCACTGTGGTATGATGCTTTAAGTTCTTCTGGGAAGATGCCTAGAAGTGGAATAGTTGGAACAAATGGGACTTCCAATCCCAGCTTTTTGAGAAATCTCCAGACTGACCTCCACAAAGGTTGTACCAGTCTACACTCCCACCAACAGTGTAGAGGAGTTCCTTTTTTCCCACAGCCTCTCCAGCACTTGTTGTTTTTGGTTTTCTTGATCCTGGCCATTCTTTCAGGAGTGAGATGGAATCTCAGTGTAGTTTTAATTTGCATTTCCCTATAACCAATGATGATGAACATTTTTTCATGTATTTATTTGCCATTTGAATTTATTCCTCTGAGAAGTGTGTATTCATCTCAGATGCCCATTTTTGGATTGGATCTTTGAACTTTGGGGGTCTGATTTTTTTAATTCCTTATATATTTTAGAGAAAAGTCCTTTGTCTGAGGGGGAGTTCACTAAGATCTTTTCCCAATTTTAGGGTTTCTTTTCACTATCCTGGAGATTTTTTTTGACTTACAGAAACTTTTTAATAAGAGGTGGTCCCAGTTATTGACTCTGGGAAGTATTTCCCATGCAGTTTGAGTGCTATTCATGAATTCTCTACCTACCTCTATATCTTCAAGGTTTCTACCTAACTTGTCTTCCAATAGATTTAGTGTTTCTGTTTTAATATTCAGTTCTTTAATCCATTTAGATTTTAATTTAGTACATGGTGATAGGCTTGGGTCGAGTTTTAGTTTTTGGCAAATGTAGAGTCAGTTTTTCCAACACCATTTATTAAAAAGACTGTCATTTTTCCAGTGAAACTGCTTGGCTCCTTTATCAAAGATAAGGTAGTTGAGTGTGTTTGTAGTTGTGGTTGTATCTTCTAATCTATTCCATTGATCCTCTGCTCTGTTCTGATTCCAGTAACATGTTGATTTTACTACTGTTGCTTTGTAGTATAACTTCAAGTCAGGGATTGTGATGCCTCCTGCCTTGCCTTTGTTGCTTAAAATTGCCTTTGATATTCTAGGTCTCTTCTGGTTCCAGATGAACCTTATGAGTGATTTCTCTAGATCTATAAGGTATGTTGATGGTATTTTTATAGGGATTGCATTGAATCTGTACAACAGTTTTGGGAGAATGGCCATTTTCACAATGTTTATTCTTCCTATCCATGAACATGCGATGTGTTTCCATTTTCTGAGATCATCTTCAGTTTCTTCCTTCAGTGTATTATAATTTTCCCTGTACAGCTCTTTCACTTCTTTCGTAAAAGTAATTCCTAAATATTTCTTTTTTTTGCTTGCTAGTGGGAAGAGTGTGGCTTCCTTTATTTCTCTCTCTGTGATTTTGTTGTTAGTGTATAAGAATGCTGTTGATTTCTGAGTATTGATTTTGTACCCAGCTACACTACTGAATTTATTTATTATATCTAAGAGTCTTTCAATGGAGTTTAGGGGATCTTCTATGTAGAGTATCATGTCATCTGCAAATAATGACAAATTAACTTCTTCTTTTCTTATCTTTACCCCTTTTATTTTTCTCTCTTGTCTAATTGCTCTGGCTAGTACTTCCAGTACTATATTAAATAGGAGAGGTGATAAAGGACATCCTTGTCTTGTGCCTGATTTTAAAGTAAAGGCTTTCAATTTTTGACCATTTAGTATGATACTGGCTGTTGGTTTGTTGTAGACAGCCTTTATTATATTGAGGTAAAGACCATCTATTCCAATTTTCTGTAAAGTTTTTATCATGAATGAATGTTGGACTTTATTGAAGGCTTTTTCTGCATCTATGGAAATGATCATGTGATTCTTACTTTTGGCTTCATTGATATGGTGGATTACATTTATTGATTTACGTATGTTGAACCATCCCTGCATACCTGGGATGAATCCCACTTGGTCATGGTGTATAATCTTCTTGATGATTTGCTGCATCCTATTTGCCAATATTTTATTGAGGATTTTTGCATCTGTGCTCATTGGGGAAATTGGTCTGTAGTTCTCTTTTTCGGTTGGGTCTTTCCCAGATTTTGGTACTAGAGTAATATTTGCTTCCAGGAATGACTTGGGAAGGATTGCTTCCCTTTCAATTTCATTGAAGAGTTTGAGGAGTGTCGGTATTAGGTCTTGTTTGTATTTCTTGTAGAATTCTGCAGTGAATCCGTCTGGGCCTGGGCTCTTCTTTGTAGGTAAGGAATTAATTACGTGTTCAATTTCATTGATAGAGATTAGGTTATTCAGCAATTTTACATCCTCTTGATCTAGCTTTGGTACTTCATATGTTTCTAGGAATCTGTCTATTTCTTCTGTGTTATTAAACCTTTGAGAGTAGACGTTTTCAAAATAGGTGTTGATGATCTTCTGTATTTCTATTGAGTCTGTAGTGACTTCACTTTTTTCATTTCTTATTGCATGGATTTGAGCTCTTTCTTCCCTTTTTTAAATCAGGTTGGCTAGGGGCTTATCCATTTTATTTATTCTTTCAAAGAACCAACTTTTTGATTTGTTGATTCTTTGGATTGTTTTCTTAGTCTCTATTGCATTGATTTCTGCTCTGAATTTTATAATCTCCTCTCTTCTTTTCGCTTTGGGCTTGACTTGCTCTTCTTTTTCTAGCTCTTTGATGTGTAGCATCATGTTGTTTATTTGTGTTCGTTCTGTTTTCCTGATGTGAGAGCTCAGTGCAATAAATTTTCCTCTGAGGACAGCTTTCATTGCATCCCATAGATTCCGGTAAGTTGTATCTGTATTTTCATTTGTTTGTAGGTATTGCTTAATTTCTTTTTAAATTTCCTCTGTGACCCACTGATTACTCAGGAGTGTGTTATTCAGTTTCCATGTGTTTGTGGGATTTTTGCAGTATCTTTTATCGTTAATTACTAATTTCATGGCGCTATGGTCCAATAGCATGCAAAGGATAATTTCAACCTTTTTGCATTTATTTAAATATGTTCTGTAAATTAATATATGGTCTGTTTTAGTGAATGACCCATGTACTGCTGAGAAGAATGTGTATTCTGTTGTTGGGTGGAATACTCTGTATATATCTAGTAAGTCCATTTGTTCACAGGTGCAATTCAGTTCTTTTATTTCTTTGTTGATTTTCTGTTTGATTGATCTGTCCATTGGTGTCAATGGTGTGTTTAGATCTCCTGTCAGAATTGTGTTACTGATGATTTGGTTTTTCATTTCTGTTAGTACTTGTTTTATGTAACTGGGTGCTCTGGAGTTTGGTGCATATATATTTAAGATAGTTATATCTTCCTCTTGGAGTTTTCCCCCAACCAGTATGTAATGACCTTCTTTATCCTTTCTAATCATTATTGGCTTGAAGTTGATGTTGTCTGCAAACAGAATAGCTACCCCCGCTTTTTTTTTTTTTGGGTTCCTGCTGCATGGAATATTGTTTTCCATCCTTTGACTTTGAGTCTGTGAGTATCCTTTTGAGTTAGGTGGGTTTCTTGTAAACAGCGTATGGTTGGATTTTGTTTCTTGATCCATTGTGCCAGTCTGTTTCTTTTAATTGGTGTATTAAGACCATTTACATTAATACTAAGAACTGTTATAAATTGGTTTATTTTTGACATATTATCTTTCTGGTGTTGCATGTTTATCTTTCTGCTCTGTTCAACTGTCTGCTTTGTTTAGTGGTTTTTTCCCTAAATGTATCTAGGCTGTCTTTCAGTATTCTTTGCAGGGTTGGCTTGGTGATCATGAAGTTTTTCAGCTGATCTTTGTCATGGAAGTATCGTATTTCTCCATCAAATTTGAAGGATAGTTTTGCAGGGTACATCAGCCTAGGTTGAAAATCATTTTCCTTTAGGATATGAAATACATCACTCCATGCTCTTCTTGCCTTTATTGTTTGTGCTGAGAAGTCTGCTGTAATTCTAATAGGTTTTCCTTTATAGGTGATCTGTCTTTTCTCTCTGACAGCCTTTAATATTCTATTCTTTTGTTCAATTTCTGAGATGGTCATTATTATATGTCTGGGTGTAGATTTATTTTTATTGTGACTATTTGGAGATCTATATGCTTCATTGATCCTGATGTCAGTTTCCAATCTCATGTTTGGGAAATTTTCAGCTATTACTTCTCTAAATATCCTCTTGACATCCTTTATGTTGTCCCCTTCTTTTTCATTTATCTCTATCAATCTTATGTTGTTTCTCTTTGCGTCATCCTGTAGGTGTTGAATTGTTATTTCCTGATTTCTTGTTATTTTTAAAAGATCTTTTCTTTCCTGTTCACTTGTTGCAATCTTGTCTTCAAGGTCTGAGATTCTATCTTCACATTCATTGAGGTGGTTTTTACAACTTTCAATGGAAGTTTTGATTTCCTGTATATCTGTTTGCATCTGTTTTATGTATTCTGTTTGCTTCCTTTACTGTTAATCCAGGGATTCTATCCTTCCATTTAGTTCCTCTAATTTTTTAACTGCCTCTTCTTTAGCTATGTTTAGCATCTGCTTCATTTCTTTTATCAATTCTTCTTTCATCTGAGAGAATATTTCTAGTTTGAATTCCTTTAAGGCTTCCCATACTTGCTTCTTTATTTCAGTTACCATTATTTCAGGTATTTCAGTCACGTGGCATGTATTTTCTTCTATGCACATGGCTCCTGGACTTTCTTGGAATGGGCTGGATGCTTGAGATTGCATTTTAGACTTTTGTTTTGTCATTTTCCTGTATTTGGAAGCTTCAAGTGTTGTTCCAGGTGTTGGAGAGAGATCCACCAGCCTGGGATGGGGTACCCTGTAATGGCCTCACTCACTGAACCCAGCAGGGAACTATGGCCTGCTCCTCAGGCCAGGAAGAGTGTCTCCTCAGGTTGGGCGGAGCTCCCAGCCGCCACTGTTACTCTTACCTTCCAGCATAGTCTCTGGTCTGGTGGAAAACCGGCCTGGGTCCCCAGGTCAGGGTGAAATTTCCCGCAGGCTGGATGGAGCTCCCAGCCCCAGCTGTTACTCTCACCCTTCTGGCCTGGTCTCTGGTCCGGTCGGGAGCTGGTCTGGTCCCCCAAGTCAGAGAGAAAGTTCCCGCAGGCTGGGCGGAGCTCCCAGCCTCAGCTGCTACAGTCTCTGAACTGGCCTGGTCCCCGGTCCGGTAGGAAACCAGCCTGGGTCCCCAGGTCAGGGCAAAAGTTGCCGCAGGCTGTCTTTGTCAGTATTAAATTTAACACGCACTTGGTTCTTTCCAGTAACCTCCAATTTCCATCCCATTTTGTCTCTTAATTTGTCTTTAAAAAGTCAAACAGAGACATGATTCAATATTATTATTAGAACCTTTCACACATTCACTGCATGTGGAAGAGAAAGACTGATAGAGTTTCCTTGTGTGTGTGCTAAGTTCTGCTTGCCTTACACTGTCGATTTAGTTTAAATTTGAATATACATGAAATGATTGTAAAGTTAGAAACACAACCTTAGCAAGTGATCTCTGTTTCTTACTGTAGTCTTGAACTGTCAGAAAAATGTACCTGTCGTTTTGTCTCATGGCTCTGCTCTCTAATAACGTATCTGATTGTGTAGGAATGATTTCTGAAGATCTAACCTGGGGTTAGAATTGATTGCGTTAGTACTTTCAAAGTATGACGTCTTTCATGCAACTTAGTTTTCACCTTGCAACTTCCCTAAATTTTACTCATGAAGAATTTGTGGTACTGGTTTGCATTTAAATCTTGTGCTGGAATCTTTGCCATACAAAACCGTATATAATAAGGTAAAAGGCAAAACAACACACTGTGTTTTATTTTGTAAATTATAAAAATGTACTGAGTGGTTCAATCCAGCTATAGGGCAAGCACCTCGGATCTGAAGACTGGAGTATGGTGATGGGTGGGTTTTCCATAGACTTCTACAAGATGGAGTAGCCATTTTACAGGTGAGGCAATTTAAATTGAAGTTGCTTTTACAATCATGGAAGCCTCAGGAAACTGCACAGGAAATGTTTAACTTGGTGTCTAGTTAGTTTCAAGGGGACAAACAATCCTACTCTCAGTATACCTTTCTTGACACAAGAATTGGGAGGGCAGGGATTTGCTTTTGACACATACGTTAAACAGAATAGTGTACAAGTCTTGTGGGAATCAGTAAAAGAGGCGACAAGATTATCTGTGTCTTATGGGGAAATGTAGTTCCTTATGTCAGGTTATCCCAGAACATAACAGACCTGAATGATTTCAGAAAACAAAGGTTTAAGTGTGAATTTCTAAATCATGATCAATCATCTCAGAATACAGCTCCCAGGTCAAGTTCCACATTTTCAATATTTGTATGTAAGTTCCAAATCTTTAACATACACACACTTAAAATCATCAAATTCATTAATTTTTATCACTTCTTCCCTGGCACTTCTTATTCAGAAAATAGTCACAATTTCAATTATCTGATTTTTTTAATATGAAGAAAAGTTTAGAGAAGTTAATAGGATGGAAATAAATCTAGTTTTATCTGGCATTTGCAAGAATATGAAACCATTTACTTTATGTTCATGGAAGAAGAAAACATTACTAAATTTGCCATTTTATGCGTTTGTTTTATTTATATAGCTAAATTCAGTTTTACAAATAAACATTAGAATACACTCCTACCAAATATAATCAGTTCCACAGTTGAAATAAAACAGTGGCTTGCTCTGAGAATGATTTTGTGGTGCTTGTTAGAATTTAACCTGTTTACAGGACTTGGTTAAATATGAGTCAAATGTATCAGAGTATTGCTGTTTTCTTGTGATTTTTGGAGGTGTTATAAGAAATCTCCTGTTCAGCTCAGCAAAATTGCATACAATTTTATATTCTGTCAAATTACACACAGTCTCATCCTCTGCTGATGAGCATCCCTCTGTTTCAGGGTAAATTTAAAAATAAAAAGTGCGCTTGAACTTTTTTCCCCATAACTGCTTGTCCATAACCCTGGGATGGTTGCCAGGTAATAATGTGATTGCTTTACAGCACTGAGGAGTAATTCAGAGGCGCTTTTCCATTTGTAATTCTTCTCCATAGAATGAGGTTGTTAGGAGACGGATGACATAAGGTAGGAGCAGAGAGAAGAGCTCTGTGTTAAGAATTCATATCAAAATGACTCTCAGTTATTTTTTAAACTTGCACTTTGTCAAGATTTTAGAGTCAAAGAGAAGTGAAAATAGGGGAGACAGTTCTTGTTCTTTTCACCTGGATTTCTTTATTAGTAGCATCTTACGATAACCACAGTGGGATCAAGACAAGCAGGAAATGGTCATTGACACAATCAACTAAACTAGAGATGTTATTCGTATTTCACTTTTAAATGTGATTATTTTGAACCACTTTTCATCATTCGTATAGACTGGATTAAACCACCAAGGTGGTCAGGATGGAAGTCTATGTGGTTCTGAGAAGAAACTTCTCAGCTAACTGTAACTAGTTACTTCCTGTTCCCTGCCCTAGCCCCTAGAAACTACAGATCTGTCCTCCATCACTAAAGTTGTTTTATTTAAATAACTTTCAAGGATAAAATCCTGACTATGCAGGCTTTGGAAATTATTTCCCTTAAGATTTATCTTGAAATAATCTAGGACTCACAAGAAGTTGTAAAACTAGTCAGTGTTTGTGTGTACTTTTTACACAGCTTCCCACAGTGATTGGCCTTAAACATGGCACACCATCAAGAAATCACAAAATTGCCATTGGGCAGCCCCCAACCAAACTACAGACCTCACTGAGATTTTTGTTCAGGCCAGTGCTTCTTAAAAATGTGTAATTCTGTGAATTTTAATCACAACTGTGGATTCAGGTATCTTACCTACCACCACAATTAGAGTAGAACATTGTTCCTTAATCTCAAAGAAACTATATTGTGCTGTTAATTCAGAGTCATGCTTTCTCCCCTAGACCTAAAACTCTAGGAACCATGAGTGTGTTTTAGACATTAGTGGCCTACACTTTTTAAGCATTTAATATATATGTAATCGTTCACAGTATATTTCATTTTTGGTCTTGTCTCTTTGGTTTAGTATGGTGTTTGGGGGATTCACTCAAACAATGGCTAATTCCACTAGTTTATTCCCTGTTCCTGACTATGCCCCACTGCATGAAGGTTAACAGCATTCTACATTCTCTTTAACTTGCTGAAGGACATTTACATTACTTCTAGTTTTTCACTACTGCTGACAAGCACCTATGTGTACTGATGTACATATTTTTAAGTGAACATACATTGCTTTTTTTTTTTAAAGGCTAAATGCAAAACTTTATGGCTAAGTATGTATTTAAAGCTACAAGAAACTTTCAAACTCTTTGTAGAGCGACTGCATGGTTTTTCACTGCCATTAGAAATGTGTGACAGATCCTCTGGGTCTCTCTGTGTCATTTTGTGTTGTCAGTATTTCTTAATTTAGTCATTTTAATATACATGTAGTAATGTCTCATTATAACTTTAATTTTCATTTCTTTAATGGCCAGTTTTTTTCACATGTTTGTTTTTGTTCTGTGGTTTTTTTTCCCAGTAAAAACTTATTTGGTAAAGTATCTGTTTAAGATTTTTGCCCATTCTGTAACTGAATTCTTTGTTTTTATGGTTCATTTTAAAAGGTCTTTTACATATTCCAGACACAAGAACTTTAGAAGAATAAAAGTTTGTGCATATTTTCTGTTGATCTGTGGTTTGCCTTTTCTAACCCTTAAAAAGAATCTGTTGCAGAGCAAAATGTTTTAAAGTTTGGTTGTTATTTGTTATAATTTTCTTTTGTAAACTACTATACATAGTTGCTACTATGTCTAACTTGTTTCCTAACCCAAACCAAAAATAAATTTCCTCTAAAACTTTTAGAGTTAGTTTTCATTATATTGATAATTAAGTTTGAATTAATTTTTGTACAAGTAGTAAACATGAGATTGAGACTTATCTAGGTGTGATTAATTATATCATTTGTAAGAAAATGATTTTTGTTTCTTAATTTGCTTTTGTATGTTTCCAAAAAGTAACTGGGAAGTCCTCTTTGAATCTCTGTTACTGTGTCTTTATAATGTACTTCTCTTTTACTCATTGTCAAATATGTAGAAAATTTAAAATCTGGCAATGTATAGTCTTGATCTTTTTATTTCTTTTTTCAATCACTTTAACTTTGTGCAGATATCTACCCTCTTGTACGTATTTTGGGGTTGCTTTATGGAAACCTATTAAAAAACTATCCTGTTACCCAAAATGTGTAATTGTCATTGTAAAAAAGAGAGGAAAAGAAAGTGCTCTAAAGGATATAACTGCATGTATATTTAAGTGTATAAGATAGATAACCATATTATTGAGTTTTTTTGGATAATTGAACAGAACTGTTTGCAGTCTCACTATTTGAATGTCCACTTTATATGTTTTAATTTTGTAACTTGAACAACTATTTCTAAGATGACTATATGTAATCTATTAACTAGTGATTTGCTACTGTTTATTTTTTTGAAATTCTGTATTACTTGTACCCTTTTTCTGTTTTTTTTTCTTTTTCTCCTTAAAGAAAATTTTTAAAAAAAACTATCCCATTAAGGCTTTCACAGGAATAGAATATCATTAATCAATTTTGTGAGAATTGAGTTATTTTATCATGTTGTATCTGGCAATCAATGACGGTGTATATCTTCATTTATTTAGGTCATTGTTTCATTGGTGTTTTATAGCTTCCTATGTATACTGAAGAGATTTTGTTATTTTTATAATGAAAAGTAAAGTATTCTATCAGGGGAGGTACAGTATTGGAAATCTTTAAGTTTGCATTTCCAATTAATCCTTACTCCTAATTGGAAATACATTGGTTTTCCTGACATGGTCTTACATTCTGTGACCTTGCTAAATTCATTCATCATTATTATTTCTAGGTACACAGCATGCCTGTCTGTGAATAGGGAAAGTAAACATTTCTTTATTTTTCAATCCCTTTGTCTTTAATTTCCTTTCTTGCCTCTTTACATTGGCTAGAACTTCAAATAGTATATCAAACAGAGATATTAATAGTCAACATAGTTGCTTTGCTCCTAATTGAAGGGGTGTCTTAATCACTTCCCTCATCCCTGAGACAAAATACTCAGTGCACACAAATTAAAGGAAGAGAGGTTTAGTTTGCTCACAGTTGTGCTCCATTTTCCATCGGCTTCAAAGCAGGTACAGCAGTGCAGAGGGACATGGTGAAGGAGAAACTACTCAAATCACGGCAGCCAAAAAGCAGAGTAAAGGGAAGAACCTCAAAGGGAGACTTGGCCTCCACCTGTACTCTCTGGACTCCACCTCCTAACAGCAAATTAGCTGTCGTGTTCCCAGGCGCAGGCCTGTTCCAAAAGACCTATTTCTACATGAGGCTTTCGGGGGACAATTAAATGTCAACACTAACAGGAGAGAACATGTAGTATTTCCTGGATAATTCTCTCTCTCTGTCTCTCTCTCTCTCATGTAAAACTGTGGATGGAGTAGAGGGCTACTCCTTGAGCTATATCTCTGCTCCCTTTAAAAACTTTTAAATTTATTTCAAAAACAGCTCACTAAACTGCTAATTTTCCCAGGTCTGCCTTGAAATTCTACTTTGGATCCTTCTGCCTCAGCCTCCCAGCATGCTGGGATTACGGGGTTACGTCACTGGGAATAAACCGAAAGGGTACCTCCTGGACTCCAGTCCCCTTCTGTCTCGCTGTCATTCTCTCTGATTCCTGGCTGCTGTGAGGTCACAGAGACACACTTTTTCTCTACCACGTATTTTCACTGTGATGCTTCTGCCTTGCAGTGAATTTACTATGAGCTGAAACTTCTGAAACCATGAGCCAAAATCAACATTTTCTTTTTCTTAAACTGTGTATATCAGTATTTTGTTCTAGTAGTGGAAAAGCCCGCAAATGCATGCATTCTCTAGTTGACTGATTTCCTTCCTCTGTGATGTTCATTCTGCTATTGAGTGGATCTTACGAGTTTTTAATTTCGGTTTCCATAACTTTCAATTCTAAAAATTGTTGGCTTCTTTTCATTATGTCATCTATTTGTGTGGCAAAATTTTCTGTTTTTTCACTTGATTCAAGTTAGTTTCTAATTTATTTCTGTGTATTTTCATACTTACTTTTAATCAGCACCATATAATTATATCACTTATAACACATTGTAGATTTCAGTTGATTTTCGTTTCTCGTTTGAATTTGTATATGTGGTTCTTGATATGCTAAATAGTGTTGAAAGATATTTTAAAAACACTAATTTAATTGGGTAGTTATATATGTAATTTAGTTGGGTGTATACTATTTCCTGTCTTCTACTTTAATAAGCAGTATTCTTATTAAAGCTCAGAATATGTGTCCTAGGGTATTTTTTAATTTTATTTAAAGAAAAAAGAAACAAAACAGAAAAAGGGTACAAGTAATACAAAATTTCAAAAAAATAAACAATAGGAAATCACTAGTTAATAGATTACATATTGTCATCTTAGAAATAGTTGTTCAGGTTGTAAAATTAAAGCATATAAAGTGGACATTCAAACAGTGAGACTGCAAACAGTTCTGTTCAATGATCCAACAAAAACTTAGTATTATGGTTTTCTATCTTACACACTTAAATATATATGCAGTTATATCCTTTAGAGCACTTTCTTTTCCTCTATTTTTTATAATAACAATTACACACTTTGGGTTTTATTACTCCCACAGTTTTCATTACTTTTTTTGAAGAGAATAAAACCAAATGTGACAAAACAAAACAGAGTCAGTCAAAACAAAAGGATGGACATAGTACATGATGTGAAAACAGAATACAAGGTGATCAACAATTTATTTCTCTCTCTTGTCTAATTGCTCGGGCTATTATTTCCAGTACTATATTAAATAGGAGCAGTGATAAGGGACATTCTTGTCTTATGCCTTATTTTAAAGTAAAGGCCTTCAATTTTTGACCAGTTAGTAGATACTGGCTGTTGGTTTGACATGGATGGCCTTTGTTATATTGAGGCAAACACCATCTATTCCAATTTTTTCTATAAGGTTCTTATCATAAATGAATGTTGGACCTTATTGAAATCTTTTTCTGCATCTATAGAAATGATCATGTGATTCTTACTTTTGGTTTTATTGATATGGTGGATTACATTTATTGATTTATGCATGTTGAAACATCCCTGCATGCCTGGGATTAATCCCACTTGGTCATGATGTATAATCTTCTTGATTGTTTCCTTCATCCTATTTGTTAATATTTTGTTGAGGATTTTTGCATCTGTGTTCATTAGGGAGATTGGTCTGTAGTTCTCTTTTTTAATTGGCTCTTTCTCAGGTTTTGGTACTAGAGTAATATTTGCTTCCAGGAATGACTTAGGAAAGATTGCTTCCCTTTCTATTTCATTGAAGAGTTTGAGGAGTGTCAGCATTAAGTCTTCTTTATACTTCTTGTAGAATGCTGCAGTTCATCTGGGCCTGGGCTCTTCTTTGTAGGTAAAGACTTAATTACATTTTCAATTTCATTAATAGAAATTGGGAGTTTTAAATCAGCAGTTTTACATCTTCTTGACATAGCTTTGGTACTTCATATGTTTCTAGGAACCTGTCTACTTCTTTTGTGTTATCAAACCTATGAGAGTAGAGGTTTTCGAAATAGGTGTTGATGATCTTCTGTATTTCTATAGAGTCTGTAGTGATTTTGCCTTCTTCATTCCTTATTGCACGAATTTGAGCTTTTTCTTCCTCTTTTTTAAAATAAAGTTGGCTAGGGTCTTCTCAATTTTATTTATTCTTTCAAAGAACCAACTCTTAGATTCATTGATTCTTTGGATTGTTTTGTTAGTCTCTATTGCATTAATTTCTGCTCTGATTTTTATAATTTCAGCTCTTCTTTTGGCTTTGGACATGACTTGCTCTTTTTCTAGATGTTTGAGGTGTAACAAGTTATTTATTTGTATTTGTTCTGTTTTCCTGATATGGGAACAGAGTACAATAAATTTTCCTCTGAGGACAGCTTTCATTGCATCCCACAGATTCTGGTAAGTTATATTTGTATTTTCGTTTGCTTGTAAGGTATTGTTTAATTTCTTCTTTAATTTCCCCTGTGACCCACTGATTACTCAAGAGTGTGTTATTCAGTTTTCATGTGTTTGTGGGATTTTTGCAGTATCTTTTGTCATTAATTTCTAATTTCATTGCACTGTGATCTGATAACATTTGAGGGATAATTTCAATTCTTTTGCATTTATTTAAATATGTTCTGTGAGCTAATATATGGTCTATTTTAGAGAATGACCCATTTACTGCTGAGAAGAATGTGTATTCTGATGTTGGATGGAACACTCTCTACATGTCTATCAAGTCCATTTGTTCACATGTGTGATTCAGTTCTGTTATTTCTTTGCTGATTTTCAGTCTGGTTGATCTGTCCATTGGTGTCAAAAGTGTGTTAAGGTCTCCTGCTATAATTGTGTTATTGCTAATTTGGCTTTTCATTTCTATTAATACTTGCTTTATATAACTGGGTGCTCTGGAATTTGGTGCATATATATTTAAGATTGCTATCTCTTCCTCTTGAAGTTTTCCCCTAATGTAATGACTTTCTTTATCTCTTCTGATCATTCTTGGTTTGAAGTTCACATTTTCTGCAAACAGAATAGCAACCCTCACTTTTTTTGGGTTCCTGTTGCATGAAGTATTGTTTTCCATCCTTTGACTTTCAGTCTGTGAGTATCCTTTTGGGTTAGATGGGTTTCTTGTAGACAGCATATGGTTGGATTTTGTTTCTTGGTCCATTCTGCCAGTCTGTTTCTTTTCATTTGTGCATTGAGACCATTTACATTAATGGTTATAACTGTTATATATTGGTTTATTGTTGACATGTTATCTTTCTGCTGTTGCATCTTTATCTTTCCATTCTGTTTAATTGTCTACTTTGCTTAGTGTTTTTTTCCTAAGTGTATCTAAACTGTCTTTCAGTATTATTTGTAGAGTTGGCTTGGTGATCATGAAGTTCTTCAGCTGTTCTTTATCATGGAAGTATCTTATTTCTCCATCAATTTTGAAGGACAGTTTTTCAGGGTACATCAGTCCAGGTTGGAAATCCTTTCCTTTAGGATCTGAAATTCTTCATTCCATGCTCTTCTTGACTTTATTGTTTGTGCTGAGAATTCTGCTGTGATTCTGATAGGTTTTTCTTTATAGGTGATCTGTCTTTTCTCCCTGAAAGCTTTTAATATTCTATTTTTAAAATTTTTTTTTTGTCTTTTTCGTTTTTCATTGGTACCAGGGATTGAACTCACGACTGCCTGCTTGCAAGGCAGGCGCTTATGCCGCTGAGCTAAATCCCCAGCCCCTTAATATTCTATTTTAATGATGGATTTCTGGGATGGTGATTATTATATGTCTGGGTATAGTTTTCTTTTGGCTATGGCTATTTGGAGTTCTAGATGCTTCATTGATCTTGATATCAGTTTCCAATTTCATGTTTGGGAAATTTTCAGCTATTACTTCTCTAAATACCCTCTTGACTTCCTTTATGTTGTCCTCTTCTTTTTCATTTATCCCTATCAATCATATGTTGTTTTTCTTTGCATCATCTTGCAGTTATTGAATTGTTATTTCCTGATTCTTTATTATTTTTAAAAGATCTTTCCTTTCCTGTTCACTAGCTGCAATCTTGTCTTCAAGGTCTGAAATTCTATCTTCATTTTCATTGAGGCGGTTTTTACAACTTTCAATGGAATTTTTGATTTCCTGTATATCTCTTTGCATCTGCTTTATGTATTCTGTTTGTTTCTTACATTGTTCATCTAGGGATTTTACCTTTCTGTTTAGTTCCTCCAATTTTTTAACTGTGTCTTCTTTAGACATGTTCAACATCTTTTTCATTTCTTTTATCATTTCTTCTTTTACCTGGGAGATTATTTCTAGTTTGAATTCCTTTAAAGTTTCCCTGAGTTGCTTCTTTTTGCTCTTATGTCCAATATTTCAGGTGTATGGCATATATTTTCTTCTATGTACATAGCTCCTAAGGTTTCTTGGGGTGGGCTACAGGTTTGAGATTGTAATTTGGTCTTTCATTTTGTCATTTTCCTATATTTCCGTGTTTCAAGTGTTATTTCAAGCCTTCCACAGGAAATCCTATTCTATGTCCTCAGCTCCTGGGACTCTGACCGCCCAGTTCCCCAGATTGAGAGAGGGTCACTGGGGGTGGGTCAGGCCAGCTAAAGACCCACTGAGCTGGTACAGTGCTACAGGAAGCGGTGAAGTTCACTGTCTGGGGCCAAGCGAGGATCCCAAACTAGCTGGATTTGGGGCATGGTGCAGGGACACTCATCCCAGGTTACCCAGCCTCTGGAAAGGATTGCAGAGGCAGGCCCAGAACTCCAGAGTCCCATCCTGGTTTATTGTGTGTTGCAGTTTAAATCCTGACTGAAGTTTCAAACCATTACAGTGGCTTTCTTGTCTAAATTATCTATGTATTTTTCATTATATGACTAACTCTGAAGTGTTGTATTGGTTTTCATGCCTGAGCCATTCCACAGTTTGGTTAGAACTTCATGCACAAAAATGTAATCCTTAGGTCCACTCTGCCCCCATGCATATGCTCTGCTTCCTCACTGAGGAGAAGTTATGTGCTGTGTTAGAGAAGGGTGATGACGGTCAGCGTGGATCCACTTCACAGTTTTATAGACTGTGGAGACAAAACAGGAAGCTGCTCCTTCACTGGTGTTCAGCTAGTTCAGGGCTAAAATGATTTCTGCAAATTTTTAACTGCAAAATCACAACAGTTGTAGCCCTCACTGTGAAGGCAAGGAAAGGTATCTGTGCTCATATTAGTGCAGTGTATGGGGGTGATTTTGGGGTGTTACGGTTTAAATATGAAGCTTTCCCAGGGACTCATGTAGTGAGCAGTGTTCACAGGTGAGGCCAGAGAGGTGGCTGGATTATGAGGGCACTGGTCTCTGTGATGGATTGACCCATTGATGAGTTTATAGCTGAATGCTCAATCAGCAGTTTGGGGGATGAGGATTGTATCTTATGAAGGCTACATTGGTCTCTAGGACCTTTCCTTATGGCTCTTTTTCTCTAACTCTGCTTCCCAGTTACCATGAGGCAAGCACTTTCTTCTACCACACCCGTCCACCATGGTGTGTCTGCCTTGGAGCCAGCCAACTATGGAATAAAACTTCTGAGTATGAGACAAAATAATTTTTTTCTCCATTTAAATTATTTTTTTCTCAGGTATTTGGTCACAAGCATGAAATGTTGAGTAACACACGGCTCCCACCTACAATTGCATGGTGAAAGGTAGAAAGACATAGGAATACTACCTTCTTAGTGAGGGCAGGGTGGAAGACTGGATTTTGCTTAATTCACTTAGGATGCAACATTACAACTTTTATCCTCTTGCTTTCCCGGAGGGCACTGTCAAAGGCACTACATCTTGTACAATCACTGTTCTCCAGTCTTTCTCCAGAGAAAGGAAGATTCCTTGGGGCTTTTTTTTTTTTTTTTTGATATCCCTACATTTTGGTCTTGGGGGCCCTTCTAGGACATAAGCAGGAATATACAAGAAAAAAAAAAAAACCAGAAAACTCAAGAGATTTCACTTTTACTCCATTCATATGATCTCAAACTAGTTTGATACACTTTTCTTCTTTCAGGCTCCTCTGGTAGTTTATTTTGTTTGGGTTATTTAGTTGTAATTGGCACAATAAAAATTGATGGGTTACTAACTCTTGTTCTGGATAAGAAAGACAAATACTGTCAATTTTAAGGCCTGATTTTCAGTCTTCTGGCCTTATTTCCTGTTTTTCATCATTTGCAAAATATGTTCACAGTGCTCTCTTAGCTACTTTTGGGCAGCCATGAGGAAAGAAGACTCAGTCTCAGCCCCAGGTCTATTACAGTCAAGTTCTGCCACAGTGTACCCATTGAAATCTTTGTGTGCCAGACAGTTGTGATCTATGACAAAGTACTGCATTATACACTACATAGGGAATAATTATGTCAATACGTAGGTCCATTACACTGGGCAAATGATATATTATTAAAGGTTTTAAACAGTACTAAAGCATTGGGTACTTATCTTTTTATGTATGTACATTAGGAAGAAACAAGACAACTCAGGAACTGATAGACTATTTAGGAAATGAGACAAGAAGTAAAAATACCAATTTTCATATCAGAAATATGTAAATTCTATCACCAATAAAGCCCGTACAAAGACATAATTGTTAGGCACATAATTAGACTTATAGTAAGAGGAAAAATATTAAAAAATGGAAAAATGGGGAGAATGTATTATGGTCTGGTTTTCTGGAGTGCTATTTAGGTATTAGTTACAGGAAAAAATGGACTATGTGTATTCAAGTCCCTGTGCATGTTTGTGGAGAAAGGTCATGTATTTTCCTTACTATGAAAATAATTAAGTATAAGTGAGCTGTACAATAACACTGCTTCAACAACATAGGCTTGAACTTTGCAGATCCACTTGATCACAAATTTCTTGGAGATTTGTGACAGTTTAAAAAACTTCGTAAGTGATTTATATGGCCTAGAAATATAAAAAAATAAGAAAACTTTTAGCATGTCATGAAGACATAAAATACATGTAAATAACAGTGTGAATTACCAGTTAGTATCAAGAAATACACAAATCCTTGTCTTAGTTACTTTTTGTTGCTGAAATAAAATATCTGTCACCCACAATTTATAGGAACAAAGGTTTACTTTGGCTCACTGTTTAGAGCAGTATTAGTCATTAGTCATTTGGCTCCAAGGTAGGACAGCACGGCAGAGGGGCATGGCAGGCAGGAAGCAGGGAGCCAAGTATTTTTCCCTTTTTATCCATCCAAGCTATAATCCTATTGGTTGGTGCCACCCACACCCGGAGTAGGTCTTCTTTCCTCAGTAAATGCATGATCCTTACCCAGAACTTCCCTAAACCAATCAGTGGACTAACTCAATCAATTATCATGAACCCATAATCCAGCCACTCCCCAAAACTCCATCTAACTGTATAAGGCTTTTGGGGGGGTCATCTAGATATAAGCCATAACATGTTATAAAAAGTTACAATTTACCAAAATTTTAACATAGATTTGCAAAACACATGTGACATCAATTATAGTTGTGTATAAACAACAGTCAGGTCCAGTATTTTCATAATTGCATAAAATTTACTGTAATTCACACTATAACAATGAACCACTTCCTATCACAAATTTGGTGAGCTCAATTTTAAATTGCAGTACTAATCATCACCAAATGAATGATGGGTCTATCCAGCAAACAGCCTGTCAAGATAAAAAATGATGTCTTTATTCTTTCATACTTTTCCTCTATATAATCATATCATAAAAATATAGTACAGCATGAAATAAGTGTTTATTGCTCTTTTATGGAAAGGCTTCTGAACAACAGCAGACTACTAGTAGTTAAATTTTCAAGAGTAAAATGTTATACATAGATTTTATAGCACTCGGGGCATCAGTGCTCCAACACACTGCATTGTTTAAATGGTAAACAATGCTATTTTGAGAATAGTAATCAATATTTTATCAATAACTTATATTTATATGAAAGAGAAATGTGGGGATATTAAATTAAATATCAGTGGAATACCTATATAGTGCCATGACAACTAGTGTATTTGAAAGATTAAATAAGAAAAAAGAACAAAAGTTAAAAAATTCACAAAGGTTACTTAAGTTGGTTGTACCAGTGTTTGGTGCATATATATTTATAATTGTTATTGCTTCTTCTAACACCTATGTTGTGACCTTCTTTATCTCTTTTGATTAGTTTTGGCTTACAGTTTATACTGTCTGAAAATAAAATAGCTACCCCCTTTTTTTTCTGTGTTCCTATGGCATGGAGAATTGTTTTCCATCCCTTGACCTTAGTCAGTGAATTTCTTTTTGGGTTCCATGTGTTTCTTTTTTCTTTTTTTTTTTTAATTTTATTTAAAGAGAAAAAAAAAGCAGAGAAAGGGTACAAGTTATACAGATTTACAGAAAAAAAAATAAACAGTAGGAAATCACTAGTTAATGGATTACATATTGTCATCTTAGAAATAATTGTTCAAGTCACAAAATTAAAGCTTGTAAAGTGGACATTCCAACAATGATACTGCAAACAGTTCCGTTCAATGATCCAATAAAACTCTGTGATATCAATTTCTATCTTACACACTTAAATATACATGCAGTTATATAGTTTAGAGAACTTTCTTTTCCTCTCTTTTGTACAATGACTATTACACATTTTGGGTTTCATTGCTCACACAGTTATTATTTTTTTGGAAGAAAGTAAAACCAAATGTGACATAACAGAACAGAATCAGTCAAATCAAAAGGGTGGACATAATAGATAATGTAAAAACATAATACAAGGTAATCAACAATGGTTACCATAATGCCTCCAGCTATCTCTAATAGAATTGCCTATATCATTAGTTATAATAAAATTGAACAAAACAGTAAAGAACAAAACCGACAAAACCAAAACATTGGAGACATTGTAGGTCTTCAAAAGTAGATAAAAGTCAACGAGAATGGGTGCTATAATGAATCTCATTATCTTCACAGCTGATGCCTAAACTTTCGAACCTGATACTATCCAGCAAAACAGAATAGGGGAACATCAGTCAAAAACAAGATGGTGAGAGTAACACAGGGCTTTAAATCGAGATAATGGAAAGTCAAAGTGGGTTACTATAATATATCCTGCTATTTTTATTTATTTTCCCTTAATTAAAAGGATAAAAATAAAAAAGTAAATAATGGAGTGGAGATTGAGATAAAAGAGGGCATAACAGCAAAGCAGCACAGATCAAAACATAACCATTTAAGAATAGTGTTTCACCACCAGATAATCCTGACTTAAAAGTAGTTACCATATAGTCTCTTTCCTTGAAATCCTTGAGTATAACTTTGTATACTGTAGCATTAAAGTAAAACCATTTAAGAGAATGACAGCGTTACAGAGTATTTAGAATCGACTAACAGAAAATGAACAATGGTTTCTGTATAATCTCCTTGTCTTAAAAGGTTTTTGCTTATACTATCATACATAATAAAATCCAATAAGATACAACCTATTTAGACCAATGGAGACAGAAGAACAAAAGCTTGATGAGACTTCAAAACAAGATGATACTAAATCAGTATTACCTATTAAGATGTCATTATTTCCAAAATAGCTGTTCCTATCATCCAAGCTTCTCTGCCTCATTTCTGTTGAGCTCTTTTTCTGTCAGTAGCTGTCAGTTTGTCTTCTTCATTTTGTTCTCTGCTCCATTCGTTGTGGCCTCCCGCCACTATTTCTGGATTCTTTGTATTTTTCTTTTTTAGAATTCCTGCAATACTCTCTGTAGAGTTGGATTGGTGGTTGCAAATTCCCCCAGTTCCTCTTTATCCTGGAAGCACCTTGTTTTTCCATCAATTTCCAGGGACAGTTGTGTAGGATATATCAATCTTGGCTGGAGATTATTATCTTTCAAAGCTTGAATTATTTCCCCCCATGCTCTTCGTGATTTGATGGTTTGTGCAGAGAAATCTGCTGTAATTCTGATGGGTGTTCCCTTGTAAGTGGTCTGTTTCTTGTCTCTGACAGCTTTTAATATTCTGTTCTTGTATTGGATTTCTGGAATTTTTATTATTATATGCCTGGGTGTTGCTCTGTTTGGGTTGTAGGTAGCTGGGGTTCTGTATGCATGCCTCATACATCTAAGTATCTTTACCTTTTGCTAAATTAGGAAAATTCTCCTGGATTATTTCTGTGAGTAGCTTTTGTAGTTCATTTGTTTGTGTCCCTACTTCTTTTTTTATGTTCTTAATCCTTAAGTTATGGATCCTCTTATCATCTTCTTGTCTTTGTATTATTGCTGTTTGTTTCTTTGTTATTTTTAAGAAGTTTTTCATTTCATTCTCCCATATAACAAATCTGCCCTCCAGTTCAGATAGTCTGTCCTTAGTTTCTTTCAAGCTGTTATGCCAGTTTTCAATAGACTTCTTAGTTTCTTGATAGTCCCTTTGAACCTGCTTCACGTATTCTATGCTTTCTCTGTTTTCTCCATCAAACAATTCTCCCCTCTTTTTCTGTTCTTCCATTCTACCATCTGTTTTTTCTTGGATGGTGCTTAGCATTTCTCTAACTATTTTGCATACTTCTAGCTTCAGGTCATTGATAACTTCATTCCTGAACTGATCTATGAGGCTCTCTATATGGCGCTTTATGTCTATTGGTGCAGTGTCCGCTATCACCTGTTTCTCAAAATTGGGGGCCGAGGAGCCTTTCTTGTTGCTGCCTCTTCCCATATTCTCTGTTCCTTATATATGCAAGCTTATATAAGAGGCCCAGCTTCTCTCCCTGTCAGCCACAGCCTGATCGAATTGCGCTGGTTAGGTGTTCCCACTCGCCGCAGCACACCAGGAAATGCCAGACCAGGCAGCCTATGCGGGGTCTGCCCCTCCCGGCCACCGTCAGGCTCTGGCATCTGGGTTTGGCTAGCCTACTGGGTCCGCCAGCAGTGTCACGTAGGTTAGGCACTTTTCACCAATCCCACCTGAGAGGGGGATGTGTGGCTGAAGTCGCCACCGCGCCCTGTTCCCGCAGGACTGCCTGGGCCCAGAGTGTCCTCCACTGGAGTCAAACTGTGGTAGAGTGTCAGTTTCTCTCACCCACCTCACCACAAGTCAGTGCATGCCTCCCTGCCCGTCCTGTTTTCGACTCCGTTCACAGATTGCCGTTCTCAGAGCTTCTGTGCATGTCTCTCCTTGCCAAGCCGCTGTAGAGGCAGTCGCCGCGCGGCGGGAAATCCAAATCGCGGCTTCCAATGGCTCAGGCTCCAGCCTCCACACTGAGGCTTTTCTGTTCCTGTTTTAGCACCAGGACTGCGTTCCAAGTTTCTCTCAGCCCAGTTCGTTCCTGAGTCAGCAGAGCATATCTCCACCTGCTTATGTCTCCTTACTCCGCACCCTTCCTGACTTCTGAGCCGAGCCTTTCAGAGAGCCACCGTGGTAGCTGTTATCTGTCCGCCATATTCTCCCGGAAGTCACCCCATGTGTTTCTTGAATGGAGCATCTTGTTAGATTTTGTTTTCTTGATCCATTCTGCCAGTCTGTTTCTTTTGATTGGTGAGTTGAGATCATGAAAGTAATGCAAAGATAAGTTAATTAATGTCAGATTTCTCTCACAGAATGACTCTTCAAGGTCCATGGCCAGTTTTAGAAGTACTTGTTAGAGGTAAAATGATCACAGTAGTTGTTATGGAACATAGTTTCTTAAAAACAAAAAGTTTAATAAAAGTAGTCTTTAACTTCTAAATGACTTAAAAACTATTTCAGAAATAAGCTATGTTTTATTTTTAAGAGTGTAATGCTGTTTGGCCTGTGATCTCATTTGATACAAATTATGATAACTGGAAGGCTAAAATCAACTTTTAAGAATTATTTTCAAGCTATCTTGATTTATGTCATAAATTTAATTTTAAAAAAGTTACTCTACTTGATTTTAAATAAGTCAAGGTATTAAGATTAAAGACATGGAAAGTTAATTTTTTTTAGTGGCATGATGCAATGGTTTCCAAATTCTTCATTATAGAATAGCAATCAAATAAGTTCATTTAAACCATACACTGATTTTGTAATATACCATTAAAGGACAGCATTTTATAAACACTGATAATTTTACAAAGATAAAGTATGATACCCTCAAGGAGAGAAAATTGGCCATAGCTAGACATAGTTGTCTTTCCTTTACTGGATGCCTAAAGATACGAGGAGGAAAACAATGTGCCTCAGAAGGAGATGACTTCTCTAGGAGTTTCTTGGAATCATCTGTAAATGTTGAAGGTGATACGAGTAGAGAAGGCCCTGTTACAGTTCGAATATTTATCCCACCAAAAGTCACACTGAAACTTAATCTCCATTGTTTTAGTATTAAGAAATGGAGACATTTGAGAAAGGATTAAGTCATGAGGTCTCTACTCTCATCCTGCATAAAAGGGTTACAGAGACCTGACAAAGATCTCCATTGCCCCTCTGCCTTCTGCCAGGTGAACCTGAGGCAGGAGAAAATGTTGTGGAGGAAAAATACATCACTAGACATTGCAATTGCAAGTGTTGGGATCTTTGACTTCCCAGCCTCTGTAGTTGGGATGAATAAACTTCTGTTTTTTTTTTTTTTTTAATAAATCCTCAGTATCAGACATTTTGACATAACAGCACAAATAGGCTAAAGAAAGGACCATAGAGCTCAATGAATCTCGCAGGGAAAAAAACCCTTTTTCATATAATAGGGGTAGATTGATCTATAAATAATGGATAGCCAGAGTAACAACCCCTTAAGCCTAGGAGATTATTCATTTAACATTAAAAAACAACTAACACAGGGCAAAGTTTTCGGTGTGGGTGGCATCACCCAAAATGTGACCTCAAAGGCTCAGTCTCCAGCTGTCTTCCTATATCACTGAGGTTAGCTTTTAACTGCACCTTCATTGTTTCAAAATGGCTATTAAGCTTTGAATTATTGTATCTTTTGTTCAAGCAATAAAAGGAGAAGGATGAAAAGAAAAAGAGCCAGGAAGTGAATGGATTTGTGCTCCGCAATTATCTGTGTTGGAAAGCTTTGCCAGCACCTCCTTGGAAGCATCCTCTCACATCTTATTGGCTGTAATGAGAAATGTGGCCATTCCTGGAAGGAGAAATCATGAAGAGCATGAGAGTGTTAGCATTAACAGCCTTTTGAATGCGAAGAGAGAAAGAAAAGACTCTGAATTGCTTGCTTTTGCATAGAACCAAAACACGGGGCATGCCAATGCCACTGGAGATGGAGATTTGATGCTGTCACATAGCTGATCTTATGAGTAAAGCTGACCTCAGTAGCCTTAAATGTGTTCTGTGCCACACATCACAATAGTATACAAATGCTACATTTTCTAGAATATGCTTTAATTTCTTGAACTTGTCTTGGGTCCAACAATTATGTAATTTTGTATCTTCTTTCTGATGTTGTTCCTTAGATTTTTATCTCTTCTCGTGTTCAGTGTCTGCTTTTAGGAGCTTCTAAAAGTTGCTTCATTCATCTGGGAGAATTTCTGACATCTCATGACAACAACTTAATATGTAGTACTGTGTCTGTCTGTCTGTCTCTGTTATTTGCAAGCCATAATTATAGCTGCCAGTGGCTTCCAGGCTTGCATATTCTCAACTCCATCATTACAGAGGGAAAAGGTTCTATTTTTTGAATTCCCTACCTAAAAAATCCTCAAGAAAGACTCTTCTAACATAGTGTGGGTCATATATCTACCTCAGAAACATGAGAGATGTGACATTCCACTGTGAAATGTGTATGAGTGAAAATTAAAAATTTTCCCTAAAAGAAGAACAGAATATTTCCTACAGAATTGAGGGGAAACACAAACAGAATGAAAACCAATGGTGTAGATTATTCTACAATATAAAGTTCCATTTCTTTCTCTGCGCTCATAAAATGTTACAAAAATATTTTATTGTTGGTAAGGAGACATGGCTTGGAATTATTTGTATTGGTTCTTAATTAACCTGTCAATTAAATATTTCACAAGGAAATTGTCTTCTTTACATCACATTTCAGATTGTTAGATCTAAATAAATAATCTTAATGATGTAAATAAAATGATAATACTAGAAATATCAACTAATGTATCTTTGTACGTCCTGAACTGTAGTAAGTACAAAAACCATGAGTCTGGATCCCAGCAGTTTGCAAGAGAGGGAAAAAAAATTAAACATATTTTATACTTACTAAATTGTGACATGAAATGCTACTTATTATCTGATGGATACCAAACATGTATGTGCCTATTAGAATATCACACATTTGTCACTATACTTTACCCAGGATCGGGGTACCATTGTGACCTTCACTTTTAAGGTTATGACAATGATTTAGCAAAAAGAATTTCCATTTGAGTTCAATTCATTCTCATTTTCTCTGAGAATTGAATGTTATTGCAGTTTGATTGAGCAAATGGTATTTGGAGGTTCTCACTCTAGAGGGGCAGTAAATAAGCCCTGGGCCATTTACTGTTGAATGTGTAAATGGAAGCTGTTACAGCTGCAGAAGAGAAACAGCACCTTCACATTTGTCTAAAGTAATGGTTAGCAAACTTCATCATCGTAATTCTTACAGTCTGTCCATAGGGTAGGAAATAATCATTTTAAAGACAAAAACTACTAGAGAGTTCCCTGAGCTAGCATACCTTAGACTCAAATCCAAATATTTTGATCCTAGCTCAGTCTTATTTTTGTCCCACAGCTGTTGCTTCAAAAATAAGAGGAAATGTTCTCTGTCTACTTTATGACAATGATGTGAAATGTCAGGATTAAGCACATTATGATTATCTTCTGACAAAGTCAGAGGGCAATTGAACCATAATATTGATTATAGACATATTACAAGCTTTATCTCAAGTGCCCCAAAGGAGGACTGGCACAGGTGCAGGTCAGATAAATGGACACGTGAGATTATTCAGCCAGCAAAGGAGCGTGTGAGTGCAAAGTCAGGCAGTCAGCATGCTCCATTCACACACTACAGTGAAAAATTACACAGCCTACTTTCGAGAATCTTATTAAAATAGTAGGGGATATGACATGCTTGTCAAAAGAAACTGCCATCCAAAAATGCACTGAAGTAAAAACTACACAAGATGCTTTGTGAGCATCAAAATGTTGGCTGAGTTGAGTGAACCATCACTGGTAGTGGTATTGAGTGTGATGTTAAAAGACTAATCAGGTCCAAAGAGACAGTGCACCACGACAAAAGTTCCACGCAAGGCTGTGATCCAGCAGCAAGTTCAGGAGAGCTCGAGCTAGCAAATGGTGACAATGGAGCACCACTGACATCTCATCAAGGACACTGTTTTGTGTCCCGTGGTCATAAATGAACTTGTACTTTAGAATATTAGTGGCCGTAGCAGCAGGGCGGATTGACCAGAGTAAGGAGAGCTGCGAGCCAGCTGCTTTGTTTAGTGCCTGGCTTGAAGTCAGAGAGTGAACTCCTGAACCGGCCCAGAGGATGAAAGGGCAGAGATTCCAAAGATGGCCAGACAACCGCAGGGCCGGAGATGTGTGACTGGGAGGGCTTGCTTGGGGAAACTGCTCAAACTCACCAACACAATAGGAGCAGAGAAAGCAAATGTTTATATATAATGAAGAAAAATTCTAAAAATTATTAATATTTAAAGGTTGACAAGTACTACAAATTTCAGATAACCATGAAAATATCTTTGTGACACTCCTTAATATAGGATAGCTACATAAAATTTTTTGATATATACTTTTAAATATTTTCAGTGACAAAGATTTCATAATAGCACACTGTGGGAGGGTTAGAATGAAATTCAACGTTTTTCATCATAATTGTTCATATATATTTTATTGATATTTTGGAGGCAAAAACCCTTTTGCTTTTCCTCCCATTTTATCTGCTGCTTATCATATGGTGGTAGGTTATCCCCTGCAAACACAGAGATTTGGGTAAACATCATCATTTCAGGTCATGTTTTTTAAATCAAAAAAGGCAGAAAAAGATTGACAGTTTTCTGATTATACATGCTGCTTTATACGTATTTCTAACCAGAAATAACTTTCGAGACTAATAGAAAAAAATATTCTTTTAACATTTTACATATTTCATAATTGGAAGAATATTCCATACAATAGGTACTGCTTCTGTGGACATCAGGCCACAATTGTCCTCTGTTCTAACAGGCCTGGTGCTGGACGCTGCAGAATGCCTTCATGCCATGATGATATCACGGCCCTTCTGTTTCCTGCTGTGATGGTGTATGAACAGCCCCCGGAGTGTAAAAGTCCTTCTGCGAAACATCCCAGCCTGGGAATGCTAGCAATCAGCAAGCCATTCACACAAGTGCAGAAAACCACATTAACATATTGCAGCAAATCAAACAAGAAATATATCTAGCCCAAATGCTTCTCAGCTGAATTCCACATACGCCTGTGGTCACCCTAACGCAACTCAATTTGAGATTTTACTTTTGAAAAATTTGGAAAAACATGTGAACCTATAAAAACATTGGCAGTGTTGCTCTCAGATCTTTGGAAGGAATTTGTGCATGGGAGGGTTTATAGCAAGCAAATTGGCTTACAGTGAATCTGCCTCTGAGACAATAAACCTAACCCTGGAGGCTACTTGTGATAAGAAAGAAGGATGAGAGAGAAACGTGAATCATGGAAAGCTGGAAGAGTTCACTAGCTTATAGTATTGGTTGGAAGATTACATGGTAAAAAAAAAAATGGACTGATTGATTTTTAGGTCTGATTATTCTTCATTTATAGCACTACAAGCCCTATATCCTGAGGAAGTACTCTGAAGATACCAAACAACAACAACAACAAAATCTGTTGTCATTAAGATTACAAAGGGGCCCAAAAATAAGGACTGAAACAAAGCCTATTTTTAGTGTGAAAACTTACTTTTAGTTTAAACATCTGTTTTTTATAGTTACTGATGTTTGGCATTTAAGATGTGTAGTTTCCAGGCGTGTTCTCTGCTTTGTTGGGGCACTTCTAGGGTGCAATTTAGGTGTGAGATTTTAGTGCATAGTAACCATGAGCATTAACAATCTGTGTTTGCCTGACTGAAGATGAGCTGTGTGATTTGTGGGTTGAGATATTACTTGCATTAGAAATGAAAAATAAGTCTGTGAGAACACAGGCTATTTATTAAATTCATTATAGCAAGAAAGTCAGCCACTATCACCTTGGCAGAAACTCAAATGGGTAGTCAAAAGGCTTTCTAGGGGGACAAAGGGAAGCATTTATTCAAATCTTGTTCGGAGGGTTTTGGAGTTGGAAGGCTGGAAGTAGATGAGGTCGAAGTAAGGTGTTCTGTGTAATTGATTTGGGGAATGTGTTTGGATGTCTAATTGGTTCTGAGGAGGAAACCGGGAAAACAGGAAGTAACTGGCACTTATGGATAAGATCTTCATCTCTCTGGGCTGAAAAGACTTTTGGTTAGAGCTCTCTAGTGACATGGGATATAGGGTCTGGTCCTTCCCTGCCTCGCACTGGTTTAAATTTAATATTATGAGCATTATCTATTCTTTACTGGAATTTGGATAATGACAAGAAGATATTACAATGCCAATGTCAGCATAACCCAGACACTACGGAAAAAGAAAATTAAACAAGTTGGTCATTTTTAACAGAGAAGGAAGAAAAACATTATGCACTAGATATACAAATAACCAACACAGATTGTTTTGCCCAGTATACAGAAAGGAATTTGGGATTGGTCATGATAGAAACAAACATGGAGATGAGCTATACAGTCTTTAGACAGGTAGATATAACAAAAAATAGGGGTGAAAAGTGCAAAACATTTATTTTGTTTCCCCCAAAATACCAATAATGTCAAAATCAGTGGTCATGCATTATCTTGGGCATATCATAAATAAATATGAACATTTTCGTGTCGTTGCCTGAATGACTGAAATTCTGTGAAGTTTGCAAGTGTATTTGCAAAGATACAAATAGGTGGCAAAAACTCAGAGAAAATGACGTATAAAGATAGAAATAAGTCTGCTTCAGATTACAAGAAGTTTTCATCAGAGAAAAGCAATAGAGTTAAAGTGTTTTCAATTATTTACTAAAGCTGTAAATGACTTAGAATCCATCCTTAATTTAACAAATTCAAATTATCACCATGTTCTAAAACTTTGCTCCAGAATGTGCCCTATGATAACATCCAAAATGCTCTGAAATGTTCAAAATGATGCCATGTGAAGTGCGGTGATGCAATAGGATGAGTTTACAGCTCGGCGTGGAGTTAGACTACATAAAACAAGCCTCAGAGACAAAAACGACATTGCCTGGACGCTGGAAATGAACTTGTGCAAACCTTAGTCGTGCCACGTGGGCAAATACAATGCTGAACAGTCTACGTGCAGACATCTCTGCTGAGGGTTTGTTTACATGCGTGTCAGCACCTGTGTTTGATTCCAGGAATCAGTGCAATGTGGGCCTGATAGGAACAAAGTGTGAATCAGAGAGTTTCCTGTTCGGATGCATTAAATTTTACCACTGTAAAAAGCCTCATGAGAGAACCGAACTATGCCCTCTAGTCTTCCAGCAGTTCCAAGTTCACCATCAGAGAGGTGCAGAAACTTATGCTAGAGTCTCACAGAACAGACAGAAACAGGTCACATTTACTTTTTTACTAAGTATAGCTAATATGCATTTACTTGCCTTGTATTTAATTTTTCTTTTTAAAATATATTTGTCTTTAAACTTGCATAAAATTCAACTCAGGAAATTTAATAAAATCAAAGGGTTAATAAAACTTATTAAATTGCTCTATTGGAAGACAAAAAGTTAGAAATTATAAACACACTGCTATATTTTCTTCATATATATTCTTTGCATAATTAAACTAAATTGACTAATTTGATTAATTATTTTTAATTGCCACTGGTAACTAGCTGTCTTGCTGTAGGGTTAAATTAAGGCTCTTATATTGCAGAAAAGTAAATAACAAGTAAAAACCTATTGGCATATACCCTGCACAGCTTTGAAAATTTAAAATTTTTTGGCAATATATTGTTGAAAACTGAGCTGACTATATCTTAAGGATGTCAAATTTCTATTCTTTTGAATAAATTGCTTTGATTATTGTAAATCCAAAAATCAGAGTAAATACACCATTAATAATGATAAAACACTGTAGATTATATGTGGATATAAGTGTTTACATAAATATCTGATTTGCCTTAGGACACATTTTAAATGTTATTACCGTTACAGTATGTTCTAACTTTTGAATTTCAGATTTGATTTACATATATGCTCCCCTCATGCAAAGAGTCTGTGTGTTTCACTTCAGAGAATATGTCATTTTCTCAGTATTTTGTCATAAGGCATGAAAGACGTATCTTCGCAGTCCATGTTCTCAGTCTAGTATTCAGCTTTCCTTGTGCAAATATGAATTAGGTTATTCAAGTAAGCTATGTTGTCAGTGAGTATCTCTGATAATCTTTCTTCTAAGCCCATGAAAACCTTAGAGAAAGAGCAACGCTGACTGTTCCTCAGGTTTTTTTTTTGCTCAATGCAAATAATTTTGCTTCTGTTTGGTAAGTATCTAATAAATTTTCATATCTCCAAATTAGCCAATTATAGATAAGGCATGTTTTAATGTTACATGCCAGGTTTTATTTATCTTAAATCTATAGCCCTATAGAGTTCCTTCAGAACTATATTCATTGATTTAGGTGAAACAAAGCCATAAATTAAATGCTTCATCAAATGTGAGCGATTTCACCATTCAATAACTGAAGGTTAGGTTTTTATTGAGAAATAACTATTAAACATTCTACAAATTAAAGAAACCAAATCCAAGAATTCTAATGAAGTGCTTGGTGGGATTTTGCTTCTAGTTAAATTTAGACACAGGTGAAATTATTTGTTGCTACATTTTTCTCATACATCTCAGAGCACTCAGGACACCCTTGGATTCAGATGCTGTTGAGGAGAGCACAGTAAAAGGAGCGGCCTAAAAGAGTCAAAGAAACAAAGTGACACTTGGGATGAGACACCTGGGCTTTCAGACGGGGCTCTTGACCCCCATAACTGGGTGATTTTGGTTGAGTCATTTTTTGAGGTAGAGTCATTTTTCTCAATAGAATGAAGATAACACTATTCCATACAGTTTTGAAAGAAGTCATTAAGATTACACTTGTGAAGACACATAATGGGAACTTTATAATTGGATGACATTTAGAGCATTCTCCTTTGCATGTCTCTTTTCTTATTCAAGATACGTTGTTGTTTTTTAATTCCGAGAACTAATTCTCAGTCCCAGGTTGGATTTTTGTTTACTGTCTTTTTCTCCAGCATCACTTTTGTAATTTATTGCCTTGTGTATTTATTTTGCTCCTGTTTGCTGTGCTATTATTAGAAGAGGGCATGATTTATCAAATGTTCCATATGTTTTTCTCCTAAAATATACAAAAGTCTTAGGACACAGTGACAAATCATGATAACAATTGATATGTTTGAACTTTTATCAACAGTGTATTTTCCTAGCTTTCTCTCTGTACTTTTCTAGATATCTTTATTTTTTTGGCCAGGGGAGGTGTTTCTATAATTCTTTTCATGTAGTCAATCATTTCTTTTTGTGTGTGTGAAATTTTTTATTTTAAAAAGAAAACAGAATTAACAGGAAAATCAAGAAGCAAACAAATAAAAAAAGGAACAACAAAAGCAAAATGACAATGACAACAAAGAGCAACAACAGCTACCTAGCTGTGTAGGTTTTCAAAACAAGATGACAGGAATTTAACAATGGTTGTTATAATGCATATTGTTATCTTCAAAATAGTTGTTCAGGTTATCAGATATAGGAATAAAATAAAACAGTGAAATGGAAGAAAACATTGGATTTCAAAAACAACAGAGAAGAAAATCCCTCATATTTGCTATAATATGTATTGTTATCCTCCAAATAGGTTCTCAGACTGCCAGCTTTAGGCCTGCAAAGTCAATCAAATAATAGAAGCATTAAGTTATTTTATTTTATATTTTTGCTTTAATAGCTATCATCTCAGCCCTATTTCCTTCAAATCAGCCCATTGCTTCCGGGGGTGGAGGGTGGGAGTGGAGGTTGCTCTTCTTATCTCCTGGTCCATGCACTGGGTAGCTCATGGGAAGGTATGGTTTGGCTTCTTGATTCTCCTCCTGTTCCCCATGGTGGCTGCTCCTGGCTCTTGGGAAGGCGTGGTTTAGCTTCAATTCAATTGATGTCAGTAATCAGTTTCAGTGATGGATATGGCATTTTTCAGTCCAAAATGTGTTCATCCTGAAAACTCTACTAAATCCTGTAGGATCATTTGTGTCTAGAATGTACTCCAAGCTTTGTAACATCTCAGCTCTTTCTGCCACCTCACCGATTTCCTAGTTTTCCTCTAGAAACTTACTAGGTATCTTGAAATATTGGGAACCTGGTTTTAGTTAAGAGTGAAGCCTCTGTCTTAGCTTTTCATACTCCTTTTAATTGGCTTGTTGCTCATGAGAACCTTTATGATTGCAGTTCCTGGGAACTCTACTGTCTCTTCTGACATGTTTTCCCTGTTTATTCAGTTTTCCAGGATTCTAATCAGGGCTCAGGTTATAGCCGAGGTTGTATTGCCCACGGAGCTGTCAGCTGGCGTAAACCATTTTTACTCTATGTCCACAGGCTCTGAAGACAGACTTATTTCGCTTGTATGTTACAAACTATTTTTTCTCTGAAAGAACAAATTTTCACATATTCTTATTTTAAAGCTTATGCTGTTTCAAAGCCTTCATGTTTTCTTTAAGAAACATGTTTGGGCTCTGCATTCAATTCTGAGCTGCGTGGTCAGGACTTAAAATGAGAAACAAAAAAAAAAAAGACTAAATACAGTCCTTAATCATAAGGGATTGTTAACTTAATTGGCAATTTGCTAATAATTAGCTTATTTTTCACATGATAAATAGTTTGCTGGAAACACAGGGCGCTGTGTTTAGAAAGATAAATTCATTTAGAAAAATGTCAAGATGTACCTGAACGAAGTAGATCTGGCTTGATAAAGAAGTAGACCAAAGGCCATTTAAAGACATCTTAGCAAGAAGAGCTCATGCCATAAAATAGGCAGATACCTTTAAAGATCTGTAAATTATTCTGTGAGATGAAAAATATACTTGCGATGTGTTAGGAAACACAGAATGGGTTATTAGGGTTCAAATATAGAGCATTGAAAGTAATAATGTACATTGTATAAATTTAACTTAGAATGACTATAATCTGTTTTTTTATTAGAGTCATTTTATCTTTCCTCAGCTCTTAACTTCATTTCTCCTTCACAATCAGATAATCTAATCTATACTGCAGTGTTATTGACTCATAGCACCTAATGTGTCACTTCTCCAAGTATGAATTATTGCATAAACATATCTCCTGGAAAATCCAATGTTTAACTGACTCACAAAATGTATCCATAAGGGTGAAATTTTAGGCACTGTCTTATCTGTGTGCAAAAAGTTGGTTCTACTATTTTCTGCAACACTGGAAATGATTTTTGCTTATTGTTCCTGTTAGTTTTGTGTCTGTAAACACAGTGCATAATTGAAAGTTAAATCCACTTTGTAATAAGATCCCACAAGTGCAGACCTCACCTTTTGACAATCAGTTGTGAAACTTAAGTCTCATACTATTAATGGAACACATAAAATATATAATTTTTTGTTAAATTGTGTAACTTTGGTAGTTATGCCTAGCAAGGATTTGGTTCTCGTCTAAGTTCTGAAATTTGTGGGCATAAAGTTATTTGTTGCATTTTTATGTCATTTTTGATGTCTGAATTAATTCAGGAGTCATAAACTTTCTGTCTAATATTAATAATTTGGATCTGCTCCTTTTTATCTTTATTAGCCTAGCCGGAGATTTATAGATTTTACTGGTGTTTTCAAAGAAGCAATTTTTAAAATTCATTTCATTTTCCACTATTTTCCTCTTTATCTAGTGTTTCCTCTTTAGGACTAATATGCCAGAATTTGAAGAGTAAATCAAATATCATGCTGTGAAGTGAACCGTGAAACAGAGATCATGTGTGCACATACATGAGATTGAATGAGACAAGAGGTGATGAAATAGATGTGCAACTTGTGATAGGCTATTCTACTCTGTCGATGAAGCACATTAATTTTTAAATTTATTTATTTATTCTGTAATTATACTAAAAGCTCTATGTTGGTCTGGGCGGTTGGTTAGTGTCTGGGAATATGCAGCAAACAAACAAACAAACAACAACAACAACAAAAATCACAATAATCCATGAACTCTTCCAGTGTAAATTCTAGTATACAAAAACTACAAAGAAGCTAATGTCAGACAAGAAGTGTTAGGAGAAAGTAAAATACAGTGTGTGAATAGGTAACAGTAGATTACATATGAGATAGTATTTTGAAGTTCCTTGAAATCATCTGTGCTGATGAATAAAAAGTGAACCATGAAGATTAATGTGGAAAGACATTTTAAAAGGATGAGAAAGTGAGGTTCTTTGGGGGAATATGTCTTGTGTACTCAAAGAACAAAGAACGGTTGGCTCCACTACATGTACTAACATTCATTATGACGGTATAGGATTAATTATTAAGATATTATAATGCACTAAATTCTTTAAGAAAACACAAACTCTTACAATCTGAACCCATCCCCCACTTTCATTAGTAATGTAAGTTTTTGTTGTTGTTGTTCTGATACTGCCTGCTATATAGAAGTTGGATGCTAGAAGCTGGACACATTGCCCTTCTATCCATTATGGATATGGTATTAGGATGGTTTGAAAGTTCTGCAAATGGCCTAAAGGCTTCCATTGTTTTCCCTTTCACTAGTAGTTTCCTGGTTCTAAAATTTTCAGGTACATAAATGTTACTTATGCATCATTGTGCATGTGAAGATCAATTAAAACATCTTACTATACATGAGCACTGCCCCCCCCAAAAAAATGAAAAAAAAGAAAGGAAACAACATTTGCTGCTCTCTTATCTTCTCATTGGGACAAAATACCTGATACCAATGGCAGAAAGGAGGAGAGGTTTATTTTTGGTGCATGGTTTTAGAGGCTTCTATCCGCAATAGTTGGGTTCCCAGGCCAGAAGCCAAAGCCGGGGTGGGTCTGGCAGAGGGAAGCTGCTCTTACCATATGACCAGTAACAGAGAGGGAAAGGACAGCCCCAGGAGGGGGACCCACCCTCCTGATCACACCCCCAACCAGACCCCTACCTTGTAACAGCACACCCAGGCTTAGCAGCACCCCATCCAATCACGTTCTACACACATGCGAATCCCGGGAGACCTTTCCTGTTAAGCCCAACAGCTGTGCATAGCTGTTGGATCATGTTGCCTGCAGACATTTACTCCTGGTTATTGGGGACCACAAATTATAAACTGAGTCTAGGGTCTGTTTGAAGCCATCCTCGGCCTGCTTTGGGGGCAGAAGTGGAGTGCAGAAACTCTTCTTTCTGTTGGCCAAGGCTGAGGCCTCAGTGGATGGTGAGCCATGGGGCTCACAGGGCAGGATGAGAGCTGCAGAGGGTGCAGCAGAGCTTTAAACAGTGCAATGGCAGTATGAGAGTTTCTCTATTAACCTGTCTCATTCTTGCAAGAATGTTTCCCTCTTCCTATGAAAGTGGGCGAGCCTAGGAAGTCTTTGTCTTTGCTCATCCTGAGGCACTGACCTCCCAGCTCCTCTTTTATGCGTTCCTAATATTCTCTCTCTCTTTCATTTCAACTTTCCCTCTTCCCCTTATGCAGGCTGTGGGGCATCTTGGCCAGGTCCGCTGCACCTGAATAAGTTGTACTTTGCAATACTTGCAATTGCCATTATGGTTCATCAGAAAGAAATCCACATCCTCTTCAGTAGTATTTAAAGATTTTGCGTTATGAAAATGTTAAGGTATCTATGAGAACTTGGTAACCCGAGAATATTCTCATAATGTTCACGTCAATAATATGAAGATATTCTATCACCATATGCCTTAGATTATTAAGTCATAGTTAAATATTAATAAACAGTAAAGATACCAAGCAAAACTAGTCAGTGTTTAAATGAAATTCACAGCAACTACAAATTTAATAATGAGACACAAATTTTTCCCTCTTATTAAATGTTAGTTAAGCCAAAAATATAATTTTATGGCACTAATAAAATCATGCAGTGCTCTGTTATCTCTGCCTTTATGGACAACAGTAAATACACCTTTTCCTTCAAGACGTGGGTTGTGTTGATTAGCAATGAAAAGATAACATTGGAAGAAAAGACTATCTCTGGGATTTCTTTGAATAGGTTACTTGGGAACACAAAATGTAACCAGGCAGTCTCACCCACGCTGCTGAAACCCAAATCTTTAGTGGGGAAACACGGGGTTTTTGAGTATATATTTCTTGAGGTGTACATTTACAGGTTCACGTAAGTTATTGCACTGGGGATTGAGAACATCTGTTCCTCTCAGCCGGTCATAGACAGTGTCTAGTACATAACAACCAAAAAAGTGACTGATCACAAGGTGATACATGTATAGTAAAGGTTAATATAATGACTTGCAGCCGTGAAATGATGCTGCACTTTTATTTTGAAGTAACTGGTGGAGCTTTTGATTCCCTACATTTTGATATCGATAATGCATTAATTATGTGTTGCAAACACATATTACTAAATTTTGTTAAAAATCCAACGTTTTAATTCTTAATACACAGAAACAGTTAAGAATGAGAAGAATGAGAAATATATAATGCACTTTCTGCTTCTCCACGTTTATTACCTTTGCTTGATAACACAGATCTTTTTTGCATACTTTGTACTTCCAATACCAAATTGCTATGTTATTAGAAACTCAGGAATGAGTGATAAAGTCAGCTAATTGCCCTCTCTGTTTATTGTATTTTTAAACTTGTCAGTTAATTGCTGTATTCAGATAGGAATTCTACAACTCATGGCTATTTCTGTATTAAAATGAAAGTTATATGCTTCTCCTCAAGTCATATGTCTTTCTATCTTTTGTTATCTTTTATATTCAAAGATACATTTTATTAAACAGGTTGAACTCTGTAATAAAGGTGATATTTATATTAATTAGGTTCTTCTTATCATCCATTTGGCTCCTTGAGCAATGAAAATACTCTCACCAAATATTATATAAAATATTATTTCAGATTCATTCACATTGCTTAGAAAATATATAGGAATTAATGCAGTCACTCTCAAGGCATAGCCTAGAATTGACTAATAAGGTAATCCTGTAGAGGTATTTCATGAAATGACAGTTTTATATATATATATATATATATATATATATATATATATATATGTAAATATCATTTTCTAATCATGCACATATAATGTTATATAGTATATCTTTTTTCTCCATTAATGAAGACTTCACTCTTGTACTAATAATTATAATATTGGCATAAGTTTAAATCAAATTCATGGTAACCTCCAGATATATTTCATCAGTACTGTTTATAAGTGATTGGGAATATTACTGTAATCAAAAAAATGCTTTAAAGAAGTTATAACCAGTAAAAGATGAAGGAATAATCTTGGAGGACATATTATATACATATGTACATGCATGAGAACATAACATTGATAATGTATGTTCACCTCTGAACACACAGATTTATTTCCGTATTGTCATTTGTATAATTTTCTCAGTCATTTGCTATGAGCTAAAAACTTTTCAGTCATTCACCAGAGAATTAGTTTCAAAATTGGATTATAAGAGACATGAAAAAAAGTTTTCACAAATTTTTGATGTGTTAATTTTTGTAGATTTTGAAAATATGCAAAAGTCAGATTTCTAACAAAATTACATCAAAACAAACACAAGGCATGACCTCATTTATTTATTACACCTTTCTCTTAGTAACATAGAGTACTGTTGGGATTTATTGCATACAGATTAATTCTGGAAGTCTTTTAAATGCAACATAAAAACATAGAGACATTTGCTTACAATATAATTGTATTTAATCAAAAAAATTATTTGAATTTTTAACTGAACCTGGCATTGAAAAACAACTCGATTGTCCTGAATTATGCCTGCATCTTCACACTGTGTAGCGTAACTCTTTTGTGAACAATTATTACGTAAATAAAATTAGGGCAACAAGCATACAATGAATGATCAAAATATGTTGAATGTTTAAATTTTAAAAAGTATTAGAACAAAAGACATAGTGCCATTAACCTCCTCAAAATACTCCTTTGCTACAAACACTGTATCTTACAATTTTTCAGAAACAGTTCTGAAGTCCTCGTTTGTGCCTTCAGTGGGGCTGTTATAGCCACCTCAATAGCCTGAATTGACCGAAACATTTATCTTTCCTGGTCATCTTGACTAAGAAGCTTAGTCAAGGTGCCAGCTCTAGTGGATGGTGACACACAGTTACGCTTTCCACAAGCCTGCTTTTCTGTGTGGAATGAGTATGTTCATAAGGGAAGCTGGATTTTGAGGAGGTTAATGGTAATATGTCTTTTCTTATAATAAATTTAAAATTTAGTGTATTTTTCAATCACACTTTTGTATATAAATTATTTGACAATTGTTTTCTAATTTTATAATTGTTTTTATATAAGCATGTATACAATTACTTACATGTATGTATTTCTACTAATTTTAAATGAATCACTATTTGCTAAGAACTTAAAATGATCCACACAATTGCCATTTTAAAACAGAGAACACTTTGAAGGCAGCGAATTTTACACCTGCAGACTGGTTGGCAATTAATAACTTTAATCAGGATCTACCACACATACATTTTGTCTTTCCCTCATGATTCTTGCATATTTTTGAAAGTCTTCAGTAATATGCTATTCATAAAGGTAAGATAAATTAATATAACATTCTGATTAGTTAACATACACTTAAATCTTTAATGCTTGGAATGCTATAAATTTAAGGTTGTCTTTTAATTGAAAAAATGTGGCACTATATAAATAAACATGTAAACATCATGAAGTGATTCTTTTTAAATTAAATATCAAAGTTACAGGACATGACTAGTTGAAAAACACTTCTTTTGCTAATGATTAGGTGTGTACAAAGATGAACATTTACTTTTCTGAATAGAACTTCAAATTTTTTGTTTCACTTTGTGCATTTATCTTTATGACCCAGGAATTGTAGTCCCACCGGGGCTTGCTCAGTACTGAAAGGGCTCTTACAGAGAACTTGGAAAATCACCTCATCCCAGATTCACCCTTATGAGCACTTACATTAGACTCTTCACTTTCCTTAAAAATGACTGTATACATGCAATATTTCTATCTGTGGGTGTGTATGTACAAACACAGTTAAAGTCTTAATGTATCACTAAATTATGCAGTATTTTTAACCATTTTTTAATCTTTGGGTAGGTTTAGCATAATTGGGATCTTTTAAAAGTAGAAGTAATGAAAGCCTATCTCCAGACCAGATTATTCATTTATATCACTTAAATTCCAAAGGGTAATGCAAATGAAACTTACGTTTTTCCTTTCCTGGAGAATATTCACATTTTAACAGTATCAGAAACCAAGGAAATAAGAGATAAATATTCACAGTCAAAAAGACTTACTTAGATAAAGAAGTTACTCAGAAACCCATCTGAAAAGGAAAATTCCTCAAAGTACTAGAAAACTATTTCTAACATGGTTGTAATTTTCTTATTTCTTGTACTTCTGTTAATTTTCAAATTGTTATAAAATTATTTTTACCTTAAAATTTCTCATTATTTACTACTGCAATGCTTTTAAAGTTCTGTAGCTCTATAGAACTGAAATAATTTGAAGACTGTTGTAGTCAGGGGTTGTACACAGAGAACAATTCAGATAGGACATGGAGTTTCTAATATTTTTATAATGGTCACTGGGAGTTAACACAGCAAAATGCAGGTAATCTATCCACAACACCAAAGACATAGATTATTTAGTCCTGAGCCTAAATGGCAATGTCCCACATGAGTCCAGATAAAAACCCAGAGCTCAGGACAATGCCTCCACAAGTCCAACTGTAAGTCCAGAGCTCAGAAGAAGGACTCATGCCAGTCTCTTTTAGGGTCAGCGGCGGAAGCCAGAAAGTCTATGCCAGCAGGATGAAGGAGCTGTGCTGGTGGGACGAGGGTTGAGGCATTAAGGATGCAATGTGGGCTGTCCTACGAGTTGCGGTCTGAGCTGTTGGTTCTCCTGGAGAAGCTTTGGTCCTCACATCGAGCATTGCTTCCTGGCTCCGGAGGGGAAGACATGTGCTGCTTGGTCTCCAGGATGAACTTGTCACACTGCTTCCTGGCACGTACCCGACTGTGCTTGTCGTTGGAGGAGCTCGGGCCCTACGTGTTGCTGAGGACAGCTGTGGTGCCTTTCAGGATAGCCCTGGTCTTTGTTGTGAGTGTGACTTCTCGGCTCCAGTGTAGAACCCTCATCCCACTAGCACAGCTCCTTCATCCTGCTGGCAGAGACTTTCGGGCTTCCACCGCTGACCCTTGGGTCTTCCCGGTACGGATCTGTAAAAGAGACTGGTGTGAGTCCTTCTTGTGGGCTCTGTCCTCCAGCTGGACTCGTGGAGGCATTGTCCTGAGCTCTGGGTTTTCATCTGGACTCATGTGGGACACTGCTGTGGGGTTTAGGCTCTTGACTAAATAATCTATGTCTTTTGTGTTGTGCATAGATTTCCTGCATTTTCCTGTGTTAATTCCCAGTGACCATTATAAAAAATATTATAAACTCCATGTCTTAATCCTAGTTGTTCTCTGTGTACTACCCCTGACTACAACAAAGACCATTAATTTTTTTGTGTGTGTGAAAACTATTCTTATGTGAAAGCCACAAAACATAAAAATGACTGAACTTTGTACACTGCATCTTGCTTTGAATATGTAAATGCATACTAGTTCCACTAATTTAGCTTTTTAAAAAAAATAAACCAGTTTAGTTGAGAAAGAAGTATAATTTTTACAGATTAGAATCATGGAGAGTTTAACAGGATGTCTGCATTAACATTTAAACATGCACGTGCTTGGGAAATAGCTCAATTTCCTTTCACAACATCTTAAATTAATAATGATTAGCTTGTGACACTTTTCAAATTCAGGATTATTTTTAGTTATTAGTAAACCTTAAGAGCTCTCTGATGCAAGTAAATATTAAAGTGTATGATTAAGAAGACTAATAAACCATCTTGTTTCTGGGAACCTACTAGAGTTTTCTGTTACATAAAGATGAAATTGTTATAGTAACGACAAAGAGACTCTCTGTGGTACAATGCCTAAAGGATATTACCAAAACTGTGAAGACTTAATGGGCATTTGTTTCTTATTATTTCCATTCGTAGAAGCAGAGAGAATGCATGATTAAAGAATCTATGATTTGGAGGAATAAAATATAGTCCATGTCTGCATGTTGTCAAGATACCATTTTTTAAAAAGATTATCAGGGGGCTGGGGATTTAGCTCAGCGGCATAAGGGCCTGTCTTGCAAGCAGGCAGTCGTGAGTTCGATCCCTGGTACCGATAAAAAAGAAAAAGACAAAAAAAAAGTTAAAAAAAAAAAATAAAAAATAAAAAGATTATCAATTGTTTTGAGAACAGAATTCTAATTAGAACTTGGAGAAATAAATGATTAGCATGTCTCTTACCACCGCTCTCTGGAACACCAATTTCTGTAATGTTCTGTGTGGATCCTACGAACTAGGACTAAGATATTAACATTCCTGAAAATACCTAAAGAGCAAGAAGTTTAGACGGTTGATTTAAAAGGTAGCTGCATTATGTAGGTAAAACCAAGCAGATGGTGATGATTTTTTCCCTTTTTAAAATTTTTTTCAGTTGAGGTAAAAAATTTAAAAGCCTGATATAGTTAAACCCTAAAGGAACTTTATTGAGCTTCTAGGAGGAGTATATATTGGCAGGCTTTAGGAGTTTTTTTCTTCCTGAAAAATATGTTTCATAAATGATGAAATAATATCAGTGTTTTGCTTGGAAGAATGGAAGGGTAAGAAAATCCCTTTATTTTAATGTGATATTGGAAAAAATACTTCATAAGCCTTCTTCAGATTGCTTCAAGTTAAGGACATCCCATTTTTATGTTCTTGTGCCATGAGTTTGTGAAGGAGAATTATTTTTTTAGTAAATAGACTAACATTGCATTATTCCCAAAATATCTGAGTAAATAAGATCGTTTGCTGACAAAACATGATTATTTTAACTAAGCCTCGGTTTCACATATTTGTATGGTTTTAGTTTGAGTTAGGCAGGGATCAAAGCCAAACTTAGGAAAATGAACTTCTAGAATGTTCATGTGAATATTTTTATAGACCATCTCCTCAACAAAACAATCACCCCTGGTCATAATAATGAAGAACAAACACTTAAAGTATCTGGAAATCTTTCTAAAGGCATGCTGCAAAAAAAAAAAAAAATCTCAAATATTTATTGAGAAAAAGTCTATACAACATCAGGAAGTAAGAGCATGTGCCCACTGTGCCATGTTCTCTCCAGTCCCATGCCTAGATGCAGTATGATAAGATGGGGTGATCCAAACTTATTTAGATAAAGATTTACTTTAGTTCAGACTTCTGGTTATGTTAGTCAATGATGGGTTGGTTCATCTCTTTAGGGCCTGTGATAAGCCAGCATTTCATAATGGGGGTTTGTCATAAAGCAAATCACTCAAGTGATATCCAGGAAATGAAAGAAGGCCCTTCAAGGGCTCACCTCCAGGAGTGAAGACCTCCCACTCCTACACGTGTCTTAAAATTTCTATCTCTCCATTAGTACTGAACCAGGGACCAACTTTGCACTGTGTGAACTTTTGGGAGACATTCAAGGTTCAAATCCCAGCAGAGGGTATCACCAAGAATATGGGATTTGCTCTTCCCCAGATCCTTGTCATAGACTGGAATACTTTATTAATGAGTTTCCCAGGACTATTGTAAAAAATGATCATTAACATAATAGTTTCAAAGAACAGTTTATTGTCTCATAGTTCTGGGTACAAGAGTCCAAAATCTTGATGTTGGAAGAGCTGTACTTCTATCAAAGGATCTAGGAAACGATTCCTCGTGTCTTCCAATTTCTCGTGGTTCCAGGTATTCTATAGCTTGTGGTCTTATTTCTACAATCTCTGTTTCTATTGTTTCATTGGCTTCTCCTTCATGTTTATCCTTTGAGGATCACTTATGAGGATACCTATTGTTAGATTTGATTCTCATCTAAATAATGCAGAATTGCATCTATCTGGCTCTCCTTGACAAGAGCTACAAGAGCTGTCCTTCTGAAATAAAGTGCCAGTGCGTTGCAGTCTACATTCTGAACTTCAAAATTTTACCTCTAACTCCTATATAGTCAGCTTATCCCAACATGCCTCAAAGTTTCAAATATTAAAAGCCCCAATGCTATGTCAAAAATATCATCTAAATATCATCAACACAAAAGCCACAAATGTCATCACCTCAGTCGATCAGTCAAACATTGGTTAGACATGGGATGCAATCCATCCCAAGGCAAAATTCCATTCCAATTGTGGACTTTTGAAAATAGAAGCTAAATAGTAGAATAAGGATGTGATTAACTTTCAAAAACATTCCAATTTTTTAAAAATTTAATTTTATTTATTTTTAAAATTTTAAATAGAAAACAAAAATCAAGTGGCAAACAATTAAAAAAAACAAAAGCCAAATGATGACAACAACAAAATTAACAGCAAAGAAAACAATGGCAATATAGGATTTCAGAACAAGATGATCGGAATTTAATAATGCTGTTATATTGATCACTGTTATCCTCAGAGTAATTGCTCAGGCTACCCGATACAGGCATCCAAGTCTGATCCAGCGATAAACTTTCCCTTTGAGCAGTTTCTTTCCCTTTTACTATATCTATTGCAACTTTTAGATCTTATTAAATGCCCATTAACTGCAGAATGGATAAAAAAGATGCAGTATTTTTATAAAGTGGAATACTATACTACTCAGCCATAGAGAACGATAAACTTGAGGCTTTTACAGGTAAATTGCTGCAACTAGAAACCATACTCATAAGTGAAATAAATCAGATTTGCATGTGTAAACACTGAATTGTCTCACTAGTGTAAAAATATTCCAATTCTAAAAAAAAAAAAAAAAAGGAAAAGAAAGTAATTGGAAAGAATAAGCATTGTTGTTCTCTGTTAAGTTGAAAATCAAGCAGGCCAAATTCAATTAGATTCACAAGCTGTGCTGTGTATGCTGCCTCTGGGCCCACAGCTTTGCGGTCTGGGGTTGAGGTCACTCTCTGGCCTCTCAGGAAGATTTGTAACCCTTTGTCACTGCACCTTGGATGGCTTACAAGGCATCTGCCCATAGCGTCCTGACTCCAGCCTCTGCGCTATGGCTGAGCTTCTGCAGGCTTCTGCATCTATAACATTGTGTTATCTGGGCTCACTCATCCCGTCATTCTTTTTAAAGGGAAGGGATCTGCCGCCAATCAACAATATAACTCTTTTTCTTCTTGTAAAAGTTTTGTTCTATATTTCTCTCAGCCCTACTGGCAGAGTTTCCATTTGTGAAATAATTTTGAAAACCTAGTGAGTGTTTTGCAGTGGAAGGATAGGAGGATGGTCTGTAGGTCTTGGCTGGATTCTTCTCTTTTTTTTTCTGGATTTTACTGGGACAGTTCAAGGATCTGTGAAACACACATGTAATTTCCTCTGCAAATTGTTGCCTATCTTACATGTAGCATTCTCTACACAGCATGCTTTCCTAACAAAAGTGCCTCTCACAGTCTGATTTGACATGGTTGACCGTTTCCCAAATGCTGGTTCCTTCTTAACTAATATTTATTTCCACGTGTAAATTTTGTTGTAGTTTACTATAAGCAGCAAGACTAGGTCCAACTTTTCTATACTGTTCTTGGAATTCTCCTCAATTAATCTTAGTTAACAAGGATCATCATTCCTCTAGTTTCCAATGATGTTTTTCTTATTTTCTTATGAGCCCTTAACAGGGCCAGCTTTATCACGGATATTTCTGCAAACATTCTGCTTGTGACTACATAATAAAGCTAGTAATGGAGAAGGAATCGTCCCCTCTTATGTTATTTCTTTTGTTTTCATTTACTCACTGGGTACCTCAGGCAGAAAATGGCAATCAGAAATCCTATTTCAGTCTTGTGTAGTGTCTGGAAATCTTGTCAGTGATCATTACTGGGGGAAATCATTTCCTGTTGTAGTTGAAAGTCAGCTTTGCCTTTACAGACTCTAATGGAAGTTGCTGGCAGGGGAGATTTGTTTGAGGAGAGGTACTAATGTCAGTTTAGTGCAAAGGGTTGGACATGAATCTCCCAAGTATCAATACACCTAACGCATGCTTCTGAAGACGGTGCCATCAGGAGGTGTGGGACTTGTAGGAGGAAGGAGGCGCAGAGTTCTTTGGGGATGAGCCCTTAAAGGCATTATAGGAGTCCAGGCTCTTCTTCTTTCTGTCTGTATTTCCTAGCTCATATAAACAATTTGCTGTTCCACATCAGCAGCCCCTCAACAGTACCCATCGCTCATCTTGGAAGGGAACTTCCACAACTGTGAGACAGAATTAACCTTTGTACTTTCTATATGTATTGTCTAGGTATTTTACCATAGTAATGGAAAAAAATGGGACTGATGCTTTTATTATGCTAAATTAGAACAAAGTAATTCTACTAATTGATAATACTTATTTTTCTATTTTAAAAGAATGTAATTACTAGCTGATTTCTTCAGATTTTCTCTGAATTACCCTACTGCTCTGAGCCATGAAACTATACTGGTTGCTTTTCTTTGAGAGATGTCAATGAACTACAGAATGTTTACTTGTCTTTAACACTGACAGGAGTGTTTGAAATTATATATAAGGAAATAACCTAATTTATTTTCTGACCAATACTATTATTTTTATAAGGAGATTTAATTGCCATTATTGTTTAAATTTTTAATATATATAATTGGGCATATAAACAATATATATTATTACCTATATGATAGGCTTCATAATATATGTATATATAATTAATTATAAATTAGTTATGCCTCCAAAAATGATAATCCAAGGACTGAAAAGATAAAATTAATTAGTGTAAATATATGTCTAATTATGAGGGCTGAGGTGAGCCAGACATTAATTGTTTGAAATAGAATGTTATCAGGGCTTTAATTCAAATGCAATCTACAAACTCTGGTAAGTTTTTGTAGGTTTACCTCTGATCCTACAGATATGATTTTTCTTTTTAAAAAAGTACAATTATTCTAACAATTTATTTTTCTTATTAAATAGGTACTTTAATAACTATCATTAAAAATAGAAACAAATAATCATTAAAAAGGAGAAATGATCTCTATTTACTGATAATTAACTAAAGCATTACACATATTTTCACATGGGCATTCATTTAACACTTTTGTCCACAGCACTAGAAGCATCTTTTTAATCTAACTTTTTCAAAATATTTTAAAAAATTTTATGTGTACATGGATTGCTATTGTTTTGTGCCACAATCTTAATGGCAGCAGAATATGCTATTTTTTGTGAACAGACTATATATACTTTTAAAATCAGTTATCCAGGATTCTGGTATTTTACTGCTGCTTTTTGTGTTTCCTGACCAATACCACCACTCACCTTAGAACACAGTAGCTTGCCAGGGCATTTGAAATTAGAGGGCCAATGAACAAGTTAGGGTTGGGTCTCTCTACTTCAGTCATAGTAGGGTAAATGAACAAGATCAGGATGCGAGTGAAACTTTTTTGTTGAACAGACTGGTGTGGAAGTTGGCATGCTAAGGTAAAAGAACACAGCACAGTAGTTCAAAGTCTCGTAAAGTCTCTTTCTATTTCTTGTTTCCCTTTGGGGAGCTGGGACACACGTGTGAGAAGAGAATGTAAAGCGTGCGGCAAGCTCTACTTCATACAGAAGAAATAAATGAAACCGAAGGATGGAAAGCTTAGAACTTTATAGATACACTCCACTTTCTAGTCATAGATTGTGCTTCACTCAGAAGGGAAAGAGAAAGCACAAGCTCTCTGTCTACACAGTCTTTCCTTCAATTTATTCCTATATATATTTGCAGAACTAAAAAGAAAATTGTAAACTTAGAGCTATGGCTGAGGTTGTTGCTGGATTGGAATATACAAAGACAAAGCTTAATTGCACACTGACAAAACTTAGTAGAAACAGAGATTGTACTATTAAATTGTGATATAGACACACATTAATAATAATCAAGTTAACCAATATCCAACTGCAGTTAGAAGGAGCCCAGCTCTGTCTTGAATGGCAAATTATATAATACTGATAAAAGCTGGTGTTTAGGTAATATATGCTGAATTCTGCCCATTTTATTGTCCTTTTTTTTTTTTTTTTTTGTACTGTTGTAGTCAGGGGTTGCAAGAAAACTAATTATGTATAGGACATGTCAGTTATAGAATGATTTTACGATGGTCATCCAAGGAGTCAAATACCAAGAAAGTGCAAGAAATCTATCCACACACTAAATACCCAAGGAAATCTAGCCGAGGGCCTGGATCCCATAGCAATGCCCTGCATGAGTCCAGCTGAAGACTTGGAGCCCATGACAATGCCCCTCATGAGTCCAACTGGAGGCAGAGAGCACCACCACAGTGACTCATGCAAGTCTATTTCACGGATCTGCGCTGGGAAGGCCCCAAGCTCAGAGGTGAAAGCTAGAAAGTCTGTGTCATCAGGATGAAGGATCTGTGCCAGTAAGCTGAGAGTTCTACACTGCAGCAAAGAAATAATGATCAAAATAAGTAAGGACCAGGGCTCCCCGGAAAGTACCACAGCCATCATCAGCAACAATGAGGCCTCGATCTCTGACAATGAGAACAGCCGAGTACATACCAGGAAGCCAGCACAACAAGCTTCTCCTGGAGATTGAGCAGCTTACATCTTTCCCTTCAGAGCCAGGAAGCGATGCTCAAAGTAAGGGCCAGAGCTCCCCCAGAGTGAACCACAGCTGCTCTCAGTGACAACAAGGTCCTGATCTCCTCTGATGATGAGAATAACAAAATTCATATCAGAGAAGAAGCTTAACAAGATTCGCCAGGAGAACCAATGGCTCCAAACAACAATAATGCTTTGGAGAATCCACAGTGCTATTGCTCCTTTCCAGGTCTCCTTTTTATGCAGGCAGAGGTCCTGAGGTGGGCCGTCCATGTTCGGCAGCTGGCTGATTTTGTTCACCTGATGCTTAAGTTGACCACCAGTAACCAATCTATTGAAGAGTCACATTTGCTTTTTGCAATAATATTAATTCACTTGACAGATACCTATGTATACCTACATGACATATCGCACTGTATACCAATATTCATTTAGCATACGGATTTGCTATTTTTTAAATACTTTCTTGGTTCGTAATAACTGCCAATTGAAGCACAACCCTTTTTCCTAGGTTTTTAATTGAATTGTGTCCAAAATACCATTAAGAATTTTGTTAACCTTATGTCAGGTCTCAAAAAGTAATAAATGATCATAGGTACAGAATAAATGTTTATTTGCATTATGTGAAAGGGTACATGGACCCCTTTAGCACCTGCAGTCTTTAAGATAAGATTGTCTGGCATGAAAGTTCTGGTTTTCTGCTCCGCTACTCCACATAACAGGGTTGCCGAGCATAGGTTTCTTTTTCTACATTTATCCTTTCATGTTTTACTTCTTAAATAGAATCTTAAAGTTAGATCAAAGAATTATTAACTGAAATCAACAGCAGTCATTTGATATAAAAATTTACAATTTAATAAACACTGACATTAAGCAGAAATGCAAGTGTGTGACAACACATGAATATTTGACAAAGGCTCGCAGAAGTTTTGCACTTTCCAGTGTGTGCTGTTACCAGCCCAATACTCAGTAAGGTCCTTTGCAGTCTGCGGCATAGATATTATGTGCCCACGTCCTGAGTGAGAAAATCCACTGTTCAAGAGTTTGTGAGATTTCTTCCATGATTAGCTGGAAAAACAAAGAGGTTTTTCTGAACCTCTTAACAGCATCACTGTATTAACCACTTGTTTCTCTCCTCTTCATTTTTCTACTGACACATGCCATGATAAATAACTATCTCCCAAACTGAAAATGCAAATTTTTTAATCCTAAAAATATAACTTAAAGTGAAGCAAGAATGTATTTAAATCAGAGGATGGGGAAAAACTGAAGAGATTTAAAGTTCATTAGGGTTTAGATATTTATCTCAATTTTTTTAACAATAGTGGATTATCCTGTAAGTTTAGGAGAATCTTGTTTAATTAGTAAAAGATAAAATGATTCTTTGTCACAATAATGTCATATTTCTCTGTTTATTTTATAGCTACTGATAGAAAATCTCTGGTTTCTATACTTGGTGAACTTTAAAACAATAATACTTTAAAAATTTGGGTTCATGCTTGTGCTACATAAACACTTCACAAATGGGATTATATACATTAATTTATGGTTTATTTCAAATAGCTATAGCCACAGTTAGCTAATAAGACAAAATGGAATTTTAATTAAATGATTATAGTTCTTTATGTCACCTAGCTGGCTACAGTATACATTGCACAAGGAATTTTACACACTCATTAATATTCAGATTGAATATTATATATGTAACAAAATTTTTCAGTACATGGGCTTTTAAAAATATGATTTTTACAAAGCCAATGGGGATGGCAGAGGAGGACAAATAAAAGGTAAAAAAATGATTAACACAATGTAATATAAATATAAAATACCAAAACAATTTTCTGATGAATTTGATGAACATGGAGAATAAATCAGAACCATTTAAAGAACAAACACTCTGCACTCTCCATGTAGAAGTTTTTTAAAATAACAATTTAATTTTTTAAAAAGTTCTATGTGTGTTTAAATTTATACCATGCCCAACAATACCCACATACTTGCCATCTTGGCTGACTTTCTTTTCCTAAATTAGTCTCCATCTGGTATAATTTTCCTTGCATTGGCATCGAGATCTGTAGGATTATTTGAATAACAAGTCTGCTTGTATTAAACGTTCTTATTTTTGTTTGTCTGAAAACGTCTTCTGCTTTATTGTTTTAAAAAGTTTTCCTTGCATGTAAAATTAGGTGTCAAGGATTGTTTTTGTTTATATTGTTACAGTTGGGTTTTTTTTTTTTTTTGTTTTCATTATTTCTAAATTTTTTCTGTCTCCGGATTCATAATTTTTATTTAAAATTGACATAAGTTCATACAATTATTACTCTCTATACGACATTTCATTTCGCTTGTAAGTTTGACTATTTGTCTCTATATCATTTAATTTGGCTATATCTTTGAGTGTTTGTTTTGGGTACTGGGAATTGAACTCATGATCTCATGCTTGCCAGGCAGGCACTGAGTCACTGAGTTAAATTCCCAGCCTGTGGCTATATCTTTCTTTGTGTTACTAAGCTTCTTTGATTTGTAAATTTTTCAACAAAAAGGGGAAATTGTGATCACAATTTCTTGAAATAATCTTTCTGTCTCAAATTTTAATATATCTGTATCTAAGATCACATGATAGCTTTCATAGCATTGTTCCAAAATTCCTAAGATTCTGTTAATTATTTTCTGTTTTTCCCTTCTTCTTTAGATTGGCTCACTAACATTGTTTACTGTCAAACTTTACTTTTGTCTTCTTCAAGTTGTTATGAAGCCCATCAATTAATTTTTATATTTTAGAAATTTAATTTTTCATTTCAGAATTTCTCTCCTGTTATTTGTCTTCCAATATTACCTATTTATTCATTTGACAATGGATTTCCTTTTGTTTTTTGTATATAGTTAGGATAATTGAGTTAAAATATTTGCTATACAACATCAAACATTTTAGGATTGGTCTGTATTATCTTTCTTCTTGAATATAAAGCTTGCTCTCCTCTTTTGTCATATGCCCAATAGATTTGAGTTGCATGCTGGCCTCTTGGACACTGGACATCGTACCATAGATTATGTTATGTGCTTCTAAAGATTATTCATTTATACTGTCTGCTGTTTGTGTTTTTAAATCAATAGTTAACTTGGATACAGTCTCTAAACCTTATTTCCCTATCGCAGGAAGAACTGAAATCTTTATTTGGCAAATTTAGAACAAAGTGGGCTGTTCATAGACTTGCTTATGAAGAACAGATTCACACAGATTTAAGTAGAGTTTGCAACAGAAAATATATCCATCTTTTTTTGGATATATTCCACTGTTTTTCTCCATGATACGTTGACCTTAAATTTTGTCTTTTGTGTTTTACTTCCACTCACATTATTCACACTCTATCATTTTATTCAGCCATGGATCACCTTTGGTTGAAGGTTCACAGGCAAGAGAACCTTATTTACTGCTGTTCTTTTTTATCCCAAATGTCAACAAAATTTTAGTTGCCTCTTGAGTTGGTTTAAGTAATGCCTTAAAGTAGTTGAAATATTTTTCTGAGTGTTTATTTATACTTATCTCCAGGGCGATCAGTGTGATAAGAGCTCCATCCTGATTGCTGGAAGTAGGGCTTGAATTGAGTTAACTCAGCACTCTGTCCAACATTAAATGCAATCAACCAGCAAAATGTTCTCTATTTGCAAGCATCATAAGAAATTAATTTCCTTTAGAATGATGTGAAATTTTAATACGGTTTTTTTATTGGCTTTTTTTTGTTAGCAGGCAAAGAAGATTTCAGAGACTAGAAGATTATATTTTATAACAATGTATATTTTATAGAAGATTATATTATCAGAAGATGATGTAAGATTTGAATTGTGAAGATGAAACAGCTTTCACAGTAGCTTAATCAAATTTATATATATGAATATAACATATATAGCATATACATTATATTTATAAAATGGATATATTATATGAAATGCTGTGGTTACAGAATGTTTCAGCTGGTGAAAAACATGAATACCTGGATTTAATAAGAATTTTAAAAACTAAATACAATTTTAATGTACCTGGAATAGCATTTTAGGAGGACAATATTTAAAGTACTTGATTTGATCATTTTTCTTTAATAGTTTCCTAGAACTTATAATTTTATTCTCACCATCATTTTTATAACATGAAAATGGTTTATGCATTGTGCCCTAAGAAAAATAATTTGTCACTACTTTCTTAACTTTAGCAGCAATAACTATCAATCTCCAGTATCCTGCTTTATTGAAGGTCAGTCTCACACCATTGAATGGGAAAGTGGCCATTTATTGTTTTGGCCTTGCGGACTTTCACTTAGCTGAACTAATGTGACTTTAACAGTTTGAGGAGAGAGATTGTTTACAAAGAAGGACCTATTTATTATCAGATGTAAGAAAACAAGTTTTAGTGCATCATTTATTCAGTGTATGTAAAAACAACTTATTAATGTGTTCTATTTTATTTACACTGTTATCATCCATAATTGCAGACAAATATATACAATGTGAAAAGTAACCAGACATTATTTTGTGCTAGTTTACATGAGATCAGTGGATCTGCTAACTAGAGGATGGCTCAGAGGACAACAGTGAAGTCATTCCCTGTGTCTGTTCGTAAAGACAGAAGCACACCTTATTTCTCAAAAAAGGGAAAATCACTGTATACCACATATCATCCTCTCATGAAGACCCACCGCTCATACTATGATATTGGCATAGTAAAAGTTCCAGAATCACTGGGTAAGGATCTCTATTTAAGTGTGGTTAATTCTTTGTTTCCTAAACATATAGGACTCCCAGTCACCTTTACACACAGGAAGGGGCACCTGGTTCTATAGGCACAGGCTCACGGATCAAAGAGACTGGAATTTGTGGGATGCAATGAAAGCCATCCTCAGAGGAAGATTTATTGCACTGAGTTCCCACATCAGGAAAACAGAACGAATACAAATAAGTAACCTGATGTTACACCTCAAACATGTAGAAAAAGAAAAGCAAGTCAAGCCCAAAGCCAAAAGAAGAGAGGAAATTATAAAAACCAGAGAAGAAATCAATGCAGTAGAGACTAAGAAAACAATCCAAACAATCAATGAATCAAAGAGTTGGTTCTTTGAAAGAGTAAATAAAATTGATAAGCCCCTAGCCTAGCCAAACTTATTTTAAAAAGAGAAGAAAAAGCTCGAATTCATCCAATAAGAAATGAAAAAGATGAAATCACTACGGACTCTATAGAAATACAGAAGATCATCAACACCTATTTTAAAAACCTCTACTCTCAAAGGTTTGATAACACAGAAGAAATAGACAGGTTCCTAAAAGCATATGAAGTACCAAAGCTAGGTCAAGAAGATGTAAAACTGCTGAATAACCCAATATCTATTAATGAAATTGAAAATGCAATTAAGTCCTTACCTACAAAGAAGAGCCCAGGCCCTGACAGATTCACTGCAGAATTCTACAAGAAATACAAAGAAGACCTAATGCTGACACTCCTCAAACTCTTCAATGAAATTGAAAGGGAAGCAATCCTTCCTAAGTCATTCCTGGAAGCAAATATTACTCTAGAACCAAAACCTGAGAAAGAAAAACTAAAAAAGAGAACTACAGACCAATCTCCCTAATGACCACAAATGCAAAAATCCTCAATAAAATATTGGAAAATAGGATGCAACAAATCATCCAAAAGATTATACACATGACCAAGTGGGATTCATCTCAGGCATGCCAGGGATGTTTCAACATAACTAAATCAATAAATGTAACTCACCATATCAATAAAGCCAAAAGTAAGAATCACATGATCATTTCTATAGATGCAGAAAAAGCCTTTGATAATGTCCAACATTCATTTATGATAAGAACTTTACAGAAAATTGGAATGTATGGTCTTTACCTCAATATAACAAAGGCCACCTATGACAAACGACAGCCAGTATCATTCTAAATGGCCAAAAATTGAAGGCCTTTACTTTAAAATCAGGCACAAGACAAGGATGTCCCTTATCACTGCTCCTATTTAATATAATACTGGAAATACTAGCCAGAGCACTTAGACAAAAGAGAGAAATAAAAGGGGTAAAATTAGGAAGAGAAGAAGTTAAATTATCATTGTTTGCAGATGACATGATACTCTACTCCCAAAACTCCATTGAAAGACTCTTAGATATAATAAATAAATTCTGTAATGTAGCTGGATGCAAAATCAGTACTTAAAATTCAATAGCATTCCTATACACTAACAACAAAATCATTGACAGAGAAATAAGAAAAGCCACACACTTCATACTAGCAACCAAAAAACTGAAATATTTAGGAATTACTCTCATTGAAGAAGTGAAAGACCTATACAGGGAAAATTATAATACACTGAAAAAAGAAATTGAAGATGATCTCAGAAAATGGAAAGACATCCTTTGCTCATGGATAGGTGTTGGGAGCCGCAGCCCCGAGCCCGGTCGCCTCACTTGGCGGACGTGAGGCCTGTAGTAAAGAGTAAAGCCTGAGGTAGATTACCCCTCCCATCGAGCACGTTAGTTTCCTGCTTACCGCGTAAGCAACCCGCTCAACAATATAGTCTGCCTGGCAACTGATGATGTTAGCCAATCAGCTTGCCTTGCTTACTTTAACATGATTGGACACTGTATCCGTATATATACTGGTGCCACCCCTGGGGGGGAAGAAGAAGCCCGGAAGTAGAAGCCCAGAAGGAGGCGCGGGGAGCGGACCAAAGGAGGCTTCGGCTGGGAGCGATCCCAGGGCAGGCTGTACGGAGAAGGAAAATAAAAGAAAAGGTTGTCCACTGCCAGACTTTGTCGTGTGTCCTTCCTGCCAGCCGGGAGCGACATCGACATTTGGAGGCCCGCACGGGGACTGATCACCCCCGAGACGTGACAGCGGACAACGCTCCAGTACAGAGCTGCGAGACAGGTGAGTTGGGGATAAGCCTGGGCTCTGGGTGGCGCGCACCTACAGGGCTTTTAGACTCCCCTCAGGCTCACGCGTAAGTGGCGGATTCCTTGGGCCTCACGCGGTGAGTAACATATTAAAAGATGGGAAACATGCTAGGTAGCAACACTAAGAGCGAGGGTGGTTGTGGAGAAAGCTCTCAAGAGCTTACAAAAGTACGCAGGGTATTTGAGCAGGCCCAGTCAGGGAGCTCCCGAGAGGGGCCCGTTAAGGGGAACAAAGATGCTAAGGAGAAGGACGGGGCTCTAGTCTCGGAGTCATCTGACTCCGAGGACGAGGGAAAGTTGAATGGCAAGGAGGCCAAAGAGACCAGCTGTCAGGAGCCTAAGTCGCTCGATAAGGAGTCGCAGGGTTCTTTCCCAGCGTTGCGCCGTGAATTGCGCTCCGCTCAACTTGGTCTGCGGAGGAGTAGAGAGCTCCTGAGCGCTCCCCGGCGCGAGAGGGAGGCGAAGCCTTCCGCCCCACCTTGGGGGCTGTTCCCGGAGGCGATCCCTCGCCGCGGGGCGGCCGCCCGGGAGCTCCCTTCCCCTTCACCAGAACAGGAAGTGATGCACGGGCCCCCATTTTCTGCCCAATCATGGCCGCCGTCTTATGCTCCGCCGCCGGCGGGTCGGTATTTTTACAGGCGGCTTTGGCAGGGGGGACGTTTGTCTCATGAGGTACATCCACCACCTGGGATAGATAGTGGCCCCTACGGGATATTTCCTGTACAAGTAGCTATGGGCCAGGGACGTAATGCATGGGAGCCTTTTGAGATAAAGCAGATTAGAGAACTTAAAAATGCAGTTACAACCTTTGGGCCGACTGCGCCTTACACCATTGCCATGCTGGAGAACCTGTCTTCTGGGCCCCTCACCCCCGTGGACTGGATTCAGCTGGCAAAGGCGTGTCTGCCCTCGGGTAGTTACCTGGATTGGCGAGCCTGGTACGCAGAGTTCTCTGCAGAGCAGGCTAAGAGAAACGCCAATCGTGGAAACCGGGGGTGGAACAAGGAAATGCTTATGGGAGAAGGTCGGCACGCTGATGATCAGACTCAGTTCCCCGGCGCTGTCTATGAACAAATCAATGCCATAGGGCTCCGCGCCTGGAAGCAGGTAAGTGGTGCCGGAACAGCCTCCTTGTGTCTTTCAAAAATAATTCAGGGTACCACAGAGCCATTTGTTGACTTTGTGGCCCGAATGCAAGATGCTGCCGATAAGATATTTTCTGATCCGGGAGTGGCTCGACCGCTGGTAAGGCAGCTGATTTTTGAGCAATGTACAAAGGAGTGCAAGGCAGCGATAGCTCCTCATAAGAACAAGGACCTCAACGCCTGGATTAGGATATGCAGAGAGATAGGGGGGCCGCTCTCCAACTCGGGAGTGGCTGCTCTCCTGGCTGCGGCTGTACAGCAGAGGGGACCTCGCGGGTTAGAAGGGGAATGTAAGGCTAAAGGGTGTTTTGCCTGCGGGGAGCCAGGACACATTAAACGTCATTGCCCAAACAATGCAGATGCTAGGCCTCGCCCTAGGAATGAAGAACCATATGTTTGTGGGCGATGCAAGAGGGGATCACACAAAGCTGAGGAGTGTAGGTCGGTCTTTGATGCTCAGGGCAACCGTATTTGTGGACGAGATGCTAGAGGGCCAAAAAACGGCCAGAGGGGGCCCCCTTCACAGGCGGGCCCCCGCCCCAGAGACAGGACAGCTCAGGATGGCAGCCTTCAACAAGGGCCACCCCTGGGTCAGCAGGTGTGGACCTCAGTGTCGCCTCCAGACTTATATTAGTGCCTGATATGGGTGTTCAAGTGGTTGAAACCACCTTTAAGGGACCGTTACCCGAAAATTCCGTGGGTCTGGTGATTGGGAGATCCTCCACGGCCCTTCGGGGTCTCATAGTAGTCCCGGGGGTCATAGACTCAGACTACACAGGACACATTAAAATTATGGTTCAATCTCTTGTGGGTACTATGGTAATCAATAAAGGAGACAAGATAGCGCAGCTCTTGCTGCTCCCCAGTCTCCACAAGAGATTCCCCTCAAAGCAGAAAATTAGAGAAAGTCAAGGTTTCGGTTCCTCAGGAGAAGTCTTCGAGGGACTCCATATAATACTTGATAAAAGGCCCATGCTCTCACTTAAGGTCAATGGCAAAAATATAACAGGGCTCCTAGATACAGGAGCTGACCGTTCCATTATCTCCAAAAAGGATTGGCCCTCCAACTGGCCCACCAACACTGCAGATAACACGCTGCAGGGCCTGGGGATGGTGTCAGCTCCTCAGGTTAGTGCTTCAACCCTGCTCTGGTGCGATGAGGAGGGTCATCAGGGCCATTTCCAACCATTTGTGTTGCAGTTGCCAGTGTCTCTATGGGGAAGGGACATCCTCACTCAGATGGATGTCACGCTTACGTCAAACTGCTCCCCCCAGGCTAAGGATATACTCAGGAACCAGGGATATACCCCCGGCAAAGGCTTGGGCAATGCCCTACAGGGTCGGACATCCCCAATACCAGTAGAGAACAAAAAAGGTAGGCAAGGGCTGGGTTTTTCTTAGGGGCCGCTGAAGAAGCTCTCCTACCCACTTCGATCAAAATCACCTGGAGGTCAAATGATCCGGTTTGGGTACCTCAGTGGCCCCTGCCTAAGGAGAAGCTATTAGCCTTGTCGGAAATAGTCAGTACACAACTTAGATTAGGACACATTAAGCCGTCAACCTCCCCATGGAACACCCCCATTTTTATAATTAAGAAAAAGTCTGGCAAGTGGAGGCTGCTCCATGATCTAAGGGCGGTCAACGCGCAGATGCAGTCCCTGGGGGCAGTCCAGAGGGGACTGCCAGCTCTCTCAGCCATCCCTCAGTCCTGGCCAGTTTATGTTATAGATCTTAGAGACTGTTTCTTCTCAATCCCCCTGCATCCAGAGGACACTCATAGGTTCGCCTTTACTTTACCCACCATTAACCAAGAAAGCCCTGATCTCAGATACGAGTGGATAACGCTGCCCCAAGGTATGGCCAACAGTCCCACTATGTGTCAGATTTACCTTGATTCCCTACTGGCCCCCCTACAAAAATCCTTTCCCAAGATAAGATGTATGCATTACATAGACGACCTTTTACTCAGCGGCAGAGACCCAGACATGCTAAATAATATGCTCGGCCAGTTGGTCGAGGCCCTGAGACAAGCCAATCTGCATGTTGCCCCCGACAAGATTCAGGGAGGAGAAATGGTGACCTACTTAGGTGCGAGAATCTCCCCTATGCTAGTCTCTCCGCAGAAGGTCACCATTAGGACGGATGGCGTTAGGACCCTAAATGACATGCAAAAGCTATTGGGAGACATTAATTGGATTAGGCCATATTTACATATACCAAATTCAGATCTCAAACCCCTGTTCGACCTTCTAAAGGGAGACCCAGATATAGCCTCCCACAGGAGGCTCACTCCTGAGGCAAGAGCTGCCTTACAGAGAGTGGAAAAAGCCTTAGGTGGGGCTACCTTACACAGAATTGAACCAGGGCGACCCTTTGATGTCTGTTTGCTACAGACTAGTCTACAGCCCACAGCGGTGATTTGGCAGAAAGGACCATTACTGTGGATACACCCTAAGGTCTCACCTGCAAAAGTCATAGAGCATTACCCGGAGGCAGTCGCTTCATTGGCCCTTGAAGCGCATGATAGAGCTGTCCAACATTTTGGCTCAGGACCACAAGCCATCCGAGTACCCTATACCGCCAGCCAGATCAAGACCCTGGCTGCCTGCATAGATACGTGGGCCATTCTGAGATGTGTTTTCCACGGGGATATAAACAATCAATACCCTAAAGACCCTATCTTGTCATTTGTCACTCAGCACCCTATAATTTTTCCAAAGGTTACTGCCTCTGAGCCATTAGTCCCAGCAACTACAATATACACAGATGGCTCCAAGACGGGGATAGGCGCCTATGTGATCCTAGGCAAGCCCCCGGTTACCATACAATTTGAACCTGATCAGCCTCAGGTGGTGGAACTGCAGATCGTTAAAATGATTCTTGAACGGTTCTCAAAAGCCATTAATATTGTCTCCGATTCTAGGTATGTGGTCAATGCTATGCAAGTGCTTGAGACTGCCGGTTTAATTAGATCCACTTCCACAGTGGCTGGGCTGTTCCTGTCTATCCAGACATTGCTTCAGAACAGACACCATAAGGTCTTCACCACCCACATAAGAGCACATACATCCCTGCCGGGGCCCATGGCACAGGGGAATGCGGCTGCTGATACTGCCACTCGCCCGTTATGGATTTTTACCTTACTAACACCAATCGAGCGAGCCCGTGCCTTCCATGATAAGTTTCATGTCAATGCCAGGACACTAGCAAACCATTTCCATGTTTCCAGAGCAGATGCACGAGATATCGTGCGACTATGTGACTCCTGTGCCACATACAAACCTGCCATACCGATGGGAGTAAACCCTCGAGGTTTGATCCCTGGTGATGTTTGGCAGATGGACATCACACATATACAGGAGTTTGGGACTCTTAAATATGTTCATGTTTCCACAGACACCTGTTCTCACGTCATATTCGCAACAGCAGAAACAGGTGAAAAAGTGTCTAATGTGATCAATCATTGCCTGGCGGCTTGGGCCGCATGGGGCAAACCAAAAATATTAAAAACTGATAATAGACCAGCCTATATAGGCAAAGCCTTCAATGAGTTCTGCAAAATGATGGAGGTTCAATTAAAACATGGTTATCCCATACAATCCCCAAGGTCAAGGAATCATTGAGAGGGCTCATAGAAGCCTCAAAGAAATTTTACAAAAACAAAAAGGGGGAGTAGGCCAAGGCCTGGCCCCAAAGGCACGATTATCCATGGCACTATTCACACACAATTTTTTAAATTTAAATAATGATAATTGCTCCCCAGCCGTGGAGCACTGCAACCCTTCCCCCAACCATAAAGGGTGGGTGAAGTGGAAAGATGTCCTGACAGGACAATGGATGGGCCCGGATCCAGTGGTCAGCTGGAACCGAGGCGCGGTTTGTGTTTTCCCACAGGAATCGGGACGAGAACCACTGTGGGTACCGGAGAGACTGACACGGGCGACAAAGCCCTCGACTGAAGATCAGACCTGCCCTACCGGAGATCCATCACAGACCAACCAACAAGATGAATAGAAATAGCGGTAGCCCGAAATGGACAAGAAGATCCTCAGGCATATGCATGGCTCGCTCGCCTAGCCTACGACCGAGTCTAGGGGTGGTGAGCTTCCCACACTCCTCCTCTAAAAAATTATGACATAGCTGGGTAGGAGAGTCAATGACGGGTAAGAGCGTACTCCCCCGGTGCGACTCAACCTAAGCCAGGCCCTACCCCATTCTGCACGTAAGCCGCTGGACTGTTAGATGCTGCCCAGGTCTAAATTTCTCTCCGAGGGGATTTCTTTACGGAGAGGAAATGAGTGCAAGCTTGTGTGCATCCAGGTTCCGTCCAGTTTGTGCCTGGCCCTAAAAAAAGGACGAGGGCCTCAGGGCCTTGGCGGACCATGGGACGGCCGACCAGGGTCTAAGCCAAGGACCTACGGTGGGCCTACGCATAGGGCATAAGCCTCTGCACCCAGTCCAGGAAGGGCTACGATGCGCACATTCATAAAAAATAAAAAAGGGGGAGATGTTGGGAGCCGCAGCCCCGAGCCCGGTCGCCTCACTTGGCGGACGTGAGGCCTGTAGTAAAGAGTAAAGCCTGAGGTAGATTACCCCTCCCATGGAGCACGTTAGTTTCCTGCTTACCGCGTAAGCAACCCGCTCAACAATATAGTCTGCCTGGCAACTGATGATGTTAGCCAATCAGCTTGCCTTGCTTACTTTAACATGATTGGACACTGTATCCGTATATATACTGGTGCCACCCCTGGGGGGGAAGAAGAAGCCCGGAAGTAGAAGCCCAGAAGGAGCCGTGGGGAGCGGACCAAAGGAGGCTTCGGCTGGGAGCGATCCCAGGGCAGGCTGTACGGAGAAGGAAAATAAAAGAAAAGGTTGTCCACTGCCAGACTTTGTCGTGTGTCCTTCCTGCCGGCCGGGAGCGACATCGACAGATAGGAAGAATAAATATTATGAAAATGGTCATTCTTTCAAAACTGTTATACAGATTCAATGCAATCTCAATAAAAATACCATCAACATACCTCATATATCTAGAGAAATCAAACCTAAAATTCATCTGGAGCAAGAAGAGACCTAGAATAGCAAAGACAGTTCTAAGCAGCAAAGGCAAAGCAGGAGGCATCACAATCCCTGACTTGAAGTTATACTACAAAGTAACCGTAGTAAAACCAACATGGTACTGGAATCAAAACAGAGCCAAAGATCAATGGAATAGATTAGAATTTACAACCACAACTACAAACACACTCAACCACCTTACCTTTTATAAAGGGGCCAAACATGTTCACTTGAAGAACGACAGTCTCTTTAATAAATGGTGCTGGAAAAAGTGGCTCTCCACATGCCGAAAACTAAAACTAGACCCATGCCTGTCAGAATGTAGTAAATTTTAATCTAAATGGATCAAGGATCTGAATATTAAAACAGAAACACTAAATCTATTGGAAGACAAATTGGGTAAAAAAAAAACCTCAAAGACATAGGGGTAGGTAAAGAGTTCATGAACAGGACTCAAACTGCATGGGAAATACTTCCCAGAATCAATAACTGGGATCACCTCTTATTAAAAAGTTTCTGCAAGTCAAGAGAAATCTCCAGCATAGTGAAAAGAAAACCCACAACCTGGGAAAAAATCTTGGTATACTGTCCCTCAGACAAATGACTTTTGTCTAAAACATATAAAGATTAAAATAAATCAGACCCCCAAAATTTAAAAATCCAGTCCAAAAATGGGCATCTGAGATGAATACACACTTCTCAGATGAAGAAATACAAATGGCAAATACATACATGAAAAATGTTCATTATCATTACTCATTAGAGAAATGCAAATTAAAACTACACTGAGATTCCATCTCACTCCTGAAAGAATAGCCAGGATCAAAAACCAACAACAACAAATGCTGGAGAGGCTGTGGGGAAAAAGGAACTCTCCTGCACTGTTGGCTGGAGTGTAGACTGGTGCAACCATTGTGGAGGTCAGTCTGGAGATTTCTCAAAAAGCTGGGATTGGAAGTCCCATTTATTCCAGCTATTCCACTTCTAGGCATATTCCCAGAAGAACTGAAAGCATCATACCACAGTGATATATGTGCACCCATGTTTATAGCAGCACAATTTGTAATAGCCAGATCTTGGAAACAACCTAAGTGTCCATCAACTGAGGAATGGATAAAAAAGTTGTGTGTATTTTTATACAATGGTGTACTAATCAGCTATAAAGATGATCACATTGAGATATTTATAAATAAGTGGGAGCAGCTTGAGAGCATACCCATAAGTGAAATAAATCAAACCCACATGTATGAATACCGAATAGTTTCCCTAGTGTAAGAAATGATACAAATACATAAAGGTATGTGGTACTCATGATTCCCCATTATATGTCTTTGAAGCCTTATAAAGTTTTCACTCATTAATTGGAATGGTTTTATTCTGGGCTGTTTGATATTATTTGTCTGTGATGATAGGAACAGCTATTTTGAAGAAAACAAGACATCATAATAGCTAGTGCTGATTTAATATCAGCTTGTTTTGAGGTCCCATCAAATTGCTTTTATTATGTTGTATCTTATTGGATTTTATTATATGTGATAGTATAAATAAAAATTTTTATAGGAAAAGATAATATAGAAACCATTGTTCATTTTCTGTTAGCTGGTTCTAAATACCATGTATTACTTTCATCCTCTTGAATAGTTTCACACTGTCTTGATATGTTTGATGCTATAGTATACGAAGTTATTCTCAAATATTTCAAGGAAAGAGAGACTATGGTAACTACTATTAAGTTGGGTTATCTTGTGGTGAAACAGTATGTTGCTTAAATTGTTCTGTTCTGACCTGTATTGTTATGTTGTTATGTTCTCTTTTATCTCAATCCTCCCCCTTTTTTAAAACTTATTTATTTTTATTATTTTTTTAATTAAGGGAAAAAATTTTAAAAATTAGCAGGGTATATTACAGTAATTTTTTTGATTTCCTATTAACTTGATTTGAAGCCTTGTATTGCTCTCACCATTTTGTATTAACTTATTTTACTCTGTTCTGTTTGATAGTATCAATTTTGTGGGTATAGGAAACTACTTTGAAGGCAATAAGATTCACTGTGATGCCCATTCTGGTTTGACTATTATCTTCTTTTCAAGTTCAGTAATGTCTCCAATGTTTAGGTTTTATTGGAATTGTTCTGTATTGTTTTGTTCAATTTTACTGTACCTGATGATATAGGCAATTCTTTTTAAGGTAGCAAGAGGCATTATGGTAACCATTTTTGATTACCTTGTATTTTGTTTTTACATCATGTACTATGTCCATCCTTTGTTTTGACTGACTGTTTTGTCACATTTGGTTTTATTCTCTTCCAAAAAAAGTGATAAGAACTGTGGGAGTAATAAAACCCAAAATGTGTAAGTTATTGTAAAAAAGAGAGGAAAAGAAAGTGCTCTAAAAGACACAACTGCAAGTGTGTTTAGGTGTGTAAGATAGATGACCATATTACTAAGTTTTTTTTGATCATTGAACACAACTGTTTACAGTCTTAGTGTTTGAATGTCCACTTTGTATGCTTAATTTTGTAACTTGATCAACTATTTCTAAGATGACAATATGTAATCTATTAGCTAGTGATTTCTTACTGTTTTTTTGAAATTCTATATTACTTGTAGCATTTTACTGTTTTGTTTTTTTTCTTTAAATTAAAAAAAAGAGACAGCAGTGATTTTTCAGTGCATGAGTGAGACCTGACACCTCGAGTAATTAGGCTTAGCAAATGAGAAGAAGGAAACTACTCCATAAAGTTCATTTCAATTTTGAAGGAAAATAATTGCTTAATTTGAAAATATGTGAGTGCTTGACCTATGAAAATTCCATTCCCCTGTCCTAAGGAAAAGATACTGTCACAGTTTATGTCAGTGCTCCCTCCCCAAGTCTCGAGCAATCACAGATGTGGCTGAATCTAGCAGCTGTGATTGGTTCATTGTCTAGCTCTTGAATTAATGACCCAGGGGTGGAGCCAGCATAGAGTGTAACTTCCAAAGAAGGCATGTTTCTCTTTCTTGCCAGTTGGCACCTTGCTCTTTACAGCAACCCTACCATGCCACTCTGCTGCTTGGAGCCAGCTAAGTATGGACTGAAACCTCCAAGAACTGTAAGAAATAAACCTTCCCCTAACTTTGGGTGTCAGGTATTTTGTCTCAACAAGGAAAGAAAAAAGTAACCTAGATACCAAATTAAATCGTCCTGAGTTGGATGATGTTAATAACAGAAGCAGTGCCCTAAATACTTTGTTTTCTCTTCTTAAGCTCTGTGTGTGTGTTTGTCCTACAGAAGAGGAATCCTTTGTGAAAGATAAATTGTGAGGTAATTCACAACAAATGAACTCAAGGATTCTGAGGTTACCTTAGTGGATAGGCTTCCCTGAAAGTTTGTGGAAATCTCACCTTCTCACTGAGGTCATCTTTTGCATTCCACTTTCTTTAAACCTGGTTATCCCACTCAGGCATTTTATCTTCTACAGAAAGACAAATGGTCCTTAATATCAGAGAGAAAGAGGGGCTCAGACTCAGGGCACTATCTGAACAATTCTAAGGAGAGGTTTTTCTAATAGTAATATTTGTTCCCTCACCATTATAATGTTCAAACCACCATGAATATTATCCACAACATCCACCCCACACACATAGCAACACACCATCTCTTTCTTGCCTCGTCATGTAATGCAATGTTCTATACATTGATTGGACTGCTATGGTTTTCTTCAGGATTTCAGGGAGCCAAACAGTGTGTTGATACTACTGTAGGTTCTCAGTGAAATGAATTCCAATGCAAATCCTTGATTCTCTAGGATGCCTTGTTTAAACATGGCAGCAATGACTAAAGTTTATAAAGCAATTGGCATTGCCACTGTTAACTACCAAATGCTGCTATCTTTATTCCTCTTACACATAAAACACAGTGCATACTAAGGTGGAAGTGTAGAAACCAAAGTGCTTGACGTTGTTATTGCAAAAACTTTTTTTTTGAGTAATCATCCTTATTGATAGAGCAAGCGTGAATACTGAAGGTTTCCAATGTCTGTAAACTGCATTGAACCCAAACCATTCACTGTTACGTACTCACGTTCACTTCTGTCAGGAACTGCACTGATCACATATGCAAGCCTATATATGTGACTACAATTGAAAGCACATCTTTGGAATTACTAGAATATGAAAAACATAAAAAGTGATGTTAAATTAGGGTTTCAAGCATTTTGGAAAAAATTAATATTTTCAAGAAGTTCTGAATTTGATGAACCATGTCACCTCCTAAGCTGTGTGGTCCCTTTGTACTGGAGTGTATGTGTCAGTCTAACTGCATGATTTAATTAGGATGTAAATAATGAGAATATGTCCTTTAGCAAGTTTGATATTTTATTTTTAAAAATGTTAGATAAATCAACAAATCATCTTTATTTAAAAACATCTTAACAATATTATCATGAGTGTTTCAAAAATTTATACTCACGACTCCCTTGTAAGTAGTTAGAAATGGGAGAGTATTTGGAATTGCCTCAGGAAAACAGGATAAACAGATTCTGTGAGGAATACCTAATGCAGGCTAAGGAAAATTCATCATGCTCAGTGTTATTGATAATGCGCTACACAGCTCTCCACATCTAAAACTGGTCAGGCAGACTGAGCTGCAAGCATGCTCTGTTTAGAATGGAAAGACGTTGGCTGTAAACTGACCTGGTGACTGACTTGTCTCTTCTCATTTACACTGGGTGTACTGGTGCTGATTTCTATTGACCCCAGACTGCAATTGAGAGGATACTGCATAAAGGTCAGGGACATCTAAAAAACACAAATAAAACAATATAAACTTTTATTAAAAGAGTTGCAAAAGGGCACAACTATTTAGAATTCTGGAAACATCTGTTTATAAATTTAAGTTTTCCTAAAAAAAAAATTGATTTCCCCATACCTACTCTTACTTGCTTTTCTCAGTGATTGTACGAATTGTTCGTCAAGAAATAAAGACTGACAAGGCCCTTAGCACCACTTTTATACAACGCTTACTTGGAATTTACTTATTTATATTACATTTTATGATTCTCATATGATAATGAAGAAAATGTTTGTAAAACAACTTATTTTGGTACAACGTTTTCCCCCCTCTCTTCAAGTAGCCTTTTGAAATATCAGGTGTTCTAGTGGAATACTGCTTTTTGCTTTGGACAACAGTCTGACTTTGCTAAACAAAGGTACCATCTCATCTCTACCTATTAGCATAGTGAATATAAATAAGAGAAAGTGCGGCTCTTTCTTGGGACAGACTTGCACTAAATAGTGTGCTGAATTTATTGTAGAATTATGAGATTCACACAAAACTCGAACTTTACATGCCTCATAGGACCTAAGGTGGTACAATAAATAAGCTGTGTGTTGGATGATATAAGCTATGTGGAAGTGAAATTCCAAAAAAGTACTAATGAATTATTTCCGGTGCTTTGTGAGACTATTTTAATTCATTTAACAATATATTTTTCTCTGAGAAAAATATGATTTTCCTACTTTTAAAAGAAGTGAAAATAAATTTCCACAAACTAATTTTGAAATCAAAGTAGCCTACAGGAAAAGTTTCAAAAGAATGGGAGTGGATCTTCTGACATGGGAAGGGAGCCAAGGGATGAAGGGGCAGGGAAGGCGGGAGGGCAGGCTTCGGAAAAGACCCGAGATGCCTTGTGCACATGTACCAGCTCCCCAGCAGAAACACAATCATCATATCGCACTGCAAGCACGTACTAACAATAAAAAAGAAAATTTCTTAGATTTTGTTTCCATTGCCATATTTAAACATACCAAACTTGAAGTCATTAAATACAAAGAAATATAATGAATATTTTAAGAAAAAAGAAACAATGTACATTTTTAATTGTTACAATGCCTTCCAATTAAAGCAGTTCTGTTGATTTTGTGAATTTCCAGAAGACATCTTTGGCTTCCACTTCTCAGACCTCTTAACCCTGAGTTCTGTGTTACCTACTTCGAATCATGTGAATGAAGTAAATTCTCCATGAATATGGTACTGAAGGTATATGTTTGATAACAACTCTGGTATTTGTAGTGATTATTAATTCCTAAAAGTGAAATCATGTTATATCCATCCTTTAACCAGAAGTTTCCAAGAAAAACTTGCTTATTTGGTGTTTTTCATCTTCCTTTGTGCTGCTATGGCCAAATACACAGACTAAGTAATTAACGAAGTCCAGAAACTCATTTCTCAGAATTCTAGAGGGGAGAAAACCCAAGATCAAGTTGGCAATATTGGAGATCTGGAGAGAACTGTCTTCTTATGTCTTTCTGTGGTGGGGAGCAGAAGGATAAGCAGGATTCTTCCTCACCTGGAAGAATCACAAGAGAGAAAGAACTTAGCCCTGCAAACAGCTTTTAGGACAGTAATCTTACACCTTCATGCTCTGACTACTTCTTTCCACTTGGCAGTTTCTTTCAAATAGTGTAGAAATAATTTTTGCCACAATTACATTCATTTATTTATTTTTTAAGTTCTTATCAAGTTAATTATCAGAAACACAGATTAAACAGTTAGAGTAACAAGAAAGAAAACACATAAAAGACATAAGACAAATATATTAAATCCAGGTACACTTTTACATACATTGGCCAAATTCCTTCACAGTAACTTATTTTCTCTGTTTTTTTCTTATTCTTTTATTTTGCATTTTATTTACACATCGCGTTTCTCATATAAGGGAAAGTATGAGATACATTATCTTGAGTGTCTGATTTATTCCACTTGATATTATGGTCTCCTCAAGGTGCACCTGTTTTGCTGCAAATGTCTCAGAATTATTCTTATTGCAGAGTAATACTTCATTGTGTTTACTGTTTCCTTCCTTTTTTTTTTTTTTGAGGTAGTACAATACAGCAGAACAAGACAGAATAAAGCCAACTGAGACAATGCAGTGAAATTGGTACAGAACTTCACAGCAGGGTACTAGGATAACAGTAATATGTAACATAGTATATCTCACTATCTTCACAATATTTGTCCTTTCAATCAGGTATAGCAAAATCAAACCAAATACAGAACATCATAAAACCTATCAAAACAGAGTACTGAACAGAGCAATACAATTAATCAGAACAAAGCAAAACAGTGATAACAATATTTGCCTTCAAAGAGATGGTAGAAGGAAATCCCTCATATTTGCTATATTGTATATGCATCCTCCCCAGACATGCTCAGACCCCTGGCTCCATTTGCTAACTGGAGAGAGGGGGATGGGATGTTTGCTTCTTAGCCTGGGTACCAGTAGGCTCAAGCCTGTTTACCAGGGAAGTGAGCAGGTTGCTTTGTTGCCCAGCACCCTAAATTCCAGCATGGCAGTGATCTCAGGAGATGCTGGCTGGCTGGTTCTCTCCCTGGGTCACCTGCTACTCTTCATTGTGTATAAGTACTAAATTTTCTTTATACATTTTTCTGTTGATAGATACATAGGTCACCTTCAATATTTAGCTGTTATGAATTGTGCTACAATACACATGAGTAGGCATGTATCATTGTAATGTGATATCCTTAGATATTTTGGGGAAGATATCTAAAAGGGGAATAGTTGGATCAAATGGAATTTCTATTTCTAATCTTTTGAGGACTCACTCTAGTGATTTCCACAGTGGTTGTACCAGTTTTGAGTACTTTTTTAGAAGTCTATTTTTCTCTTACTGAAATTCTTTTGAACTGCGCTTTAAGAATTTCTGTATAAATAGAGGACAGACGCTGAGGTACCTACTTACAGGCACATATAGTGTTGGATTTTGTTCTGTAGGGTTTTTTTCCCATTTAATTAAATGTCATGAGGAACTTTTCCTGTATAAGTCAGCATTAGTATTTAATTATTCCTTAACTCAATATTTATTGTGTAATCATAGTTTAATGTAGTCATATGATCTCCTAGTTATTAATGCACAGGGCATTCTAAGTGTTTGCTATTGTAAACAATACTACAAAAGTCCTTGTATTAGTTTGACATTTCAATTTTACTGGGTTTTTTTGGCAACAGGTAAAATCATTTGTCTTAATTCATTTTAACCCATTTTATTATGATCAACCATTTTCATCTTATCACTTAATATTTTGCCACATTTCATTTTCTTCTTCATTTTATGTATCATTTTTATGCATTTTCAAAAATATTTTTATTGAATTATTATTTTTGCTTTTTTTCTTGCAGTAATAAGTTTAAGAAAATGACTGACTATAATGTATGATTTTCACAGATACAAAACATTCAGAGTAAAATGATAAGATCTCTTCCAATTTTGTTCACTCTTCCTAAAGTTCTTTAGTTTACTCTTCCTAAAGTACATATTTTCAGATATTTTTCCATACTTAGAGACATACATATATGAGAATAAGTATAACACAGAAGTATATTAAAGACAAGTTTGTTAACATAATTTACAAATTATAGTAATTTTACCAAATGCCTGAGCAGTTACAGTAAAGAAAGAGCCTTTCTATAGCAGTGGGATGTTTACTAGTACAAACATGAAAATTAGTGTGGAGATTTTTCAAAGAACTAAAATCAGAAATTCCACTTGACCCAGCTTTTCCCCATCTAAATATCTTCCCCAAAGAGCTAAAGACATCATATTATAAATATACAAGCACACCCATGTTTATAGAGGCATAATTCATAATTGGTAGATCCTGAAATTAGGCTGCATGCCCACCAACAAATGAATAGATAAGGATAACATAGCTACATATAATAGAATGTTTGTTGACTGTAAGGAAGAATGAATTCAAGATATTTATTAAAAAAAATGGACACATCTGGAAAATGTAATTTTAAATGAATTAAGCCAGCCATACAGCTTTAAACACCATATGGTATTTCTCATAGGAGAAAGGCAAAATATAAATGAAGAACAAAATAAAGGAGAGCTAGGAGGACACAGGGAGACAGATCTTTTGCAAATGGGAATGGGCCCAGGAGTTTGGGAGCAGGGGAGGAAGGAAAGAGAGAGGGAAGTAAAGAGATGTAAGATGTGTTGTGACCTGTACCAAATACCCACAATGAATGTAAACGGTGTGTGTTCTAAACAACAGCAACAATAATAACGAAGGTGAAAGTGAGGAGAGGGGATCTAGGGGTGCAGGGAAGGAGGTGGTTGAGGAGTGGTGGGGGAGTAAACACGTCGTGATATGATTTGTGAATGTATCTACTTCTGAGATGCATATAAACTTGATGTGCTGCAATATCTACTAATAAAACAAAAAAAAAATTAGGGAGTTTGCACCATACACATATGTAAGTAAATAGAAAAGTATTAAGTCTGGTAACCTAAATTCATCTGAATTTACCGTACAGTAAAATGGATTTTCAGATCAGTTGGAAAAAGTGACTGATTCACTGAATGGTGCGGTGGGAACAAGGTCATGGTGGAGAGAATACAGGTGAGCACCTCTGCCCAAGGAAGCCTATGGTCATAAGAGCACGAAGGAAATAGCGAGGGGCGGGATGCCCATTAAGAACTGATGCAGATGCCACAATTCACAGCCACAAGGTAGAATTCTTCACTCTCTGAAAAATACAACCTTTTCTCAAACATATTCTTTGTAAGGCCAGAGGCCCACCACGAAGAACAAAAAAGAATAGTTCCACTCTAGAGGGAAACGAACTAAAAATAGAGCAAAACAAAACGTTTTCAGAGTCAAGAGTCAGGCATTTTTAGCAGCTGCTTTCTGCTTTTTTCTTTTTTCTTTCTTTCTTTCTTTCTTTCTTTCTTTCTTTCTTTCTTTCTTTCTTTCTTTCTTTCTTTCTTTCTTTTTTTTTTGTGATCTAAGAAAGAGCCTAACAACTAAGGCGCACAGCCTGCACAATCAGAGGTACTAGAAAGCTTTCCCACGCAGGTTCAAGGCCACAGTTGTTGATGGGCACACACTGCGAAAAATGCCCAGCGTCTGTGAATCAGTCTGACCCTTTATTTATGAACACAGCTGCATAGACTACGCCTAGTGCTACCAAACTAGGGAGGCAAAACACTATTGGTGATGAAGAAATAAATGACACTGAACAACTGAAGGAACTGAAAACTGCTTTTGTTTTTAGAAATATTATTTTAATATTATCTATTTGCTTTTCTCAGTGATGAACCGTTTGTCAAGGATTGCTCTGAAAAATAGGTGTCTATTGCAGAGTTAGGAACAGTGCTATTTTAATGTTATGAGGGAGCAGACTAAACATACACTGAGTATGAAACAATATCAGGAAGATAAAAAGAAATTCACAGAAATTCTCAATAGTTTAATTACACGAGTAACATTTACAACTGAAAATTTTGCCAAACTCTTTTCATGCTCTATCATATTGGTTATTATATAAAACACTCCAAAACCTCTTCAAAGGCATAAATAAAATTAATGATTTCTTCCAGAATGTAGAAAAAATATGAAAAAGAAAGTATAAAAATATTTCATCTGAAAGGACAGATACAATAAGACTGAAATTTATTTAGTAGCAATATCCAAAATAGAGAGAATTAAAAAAAGAAAACAATCTAAAACAGACATAAAGTTTTTTCCAAAGCTAAAAAGTATCCCCGAGAAATTATTTTCCAGAGAAAATAATAAACTGATTCTACATGTAGTCAGATAAAAACAAAAAATACAAATCCCCATCTTACGATTTTTTTAAAAGTTGGAAGTTTTTTTAATGATTAAAATTCATCTACTTGCAAACATCCCAATGCTGGACTTTTCAGTCATGAAGATTCAATGAAGGGCTGCAGTAGTAAATTAATGAGCAGTGACCCTAAATTTAGAACTGAGTAAGAATTTTCAACTGAGATTGCCATGCCCAACTAAACTGAGATTCAAATATAATGAAAGTTTTGCCAAAATTCAGAGAATTTATTATGCACATAATCCAGAGGAGAATCCTTCAGAATGTACTTCAGAGAAAATAAAATTCACTCAAAGCAGGTAACTGTATTACTGAGGTTATCAATGTCTACTCTATGTACATGCCAGAAACACGATTTAATGGTGCCCTAGTTGAGTGTCTCTTCTTAGCCCCGTTCAGGAATGCATGTGGGTAGTGAAATCAGCTGATGTTATAAATCAGCACTTAATTCAATATTTGTTGTGCTTGGACTTCAAATATGTGACAGAGACAAATTTTACAGTGTAGTAAAAGTGTATTGTGTCAAGTGTTTAGCCTGAAAGAAGTTTCAATGTAACTCATATAAATTATATCAGAGTAATAAACAGTTCAGCAGCAGATCACAAATCAGATTTAATGACATTTGCTAGGAACAGGACTGGATACATTATTGACAAATTAGTTTAGCAACAATCCATGAAACAACTGTGTCAAAATTAATATATTAGAAGAAATTTACAATTAAGAGTGTTGTGTATTTTATTTTTATGCATATATGAGTGAAATTTATAAAAAATGCATGTATTTCAACACATAGATTTTCTCCCTAAAAGGACAATTGTTAACCATTTATTACTACAGTTTACTGGTTGTGAGTGATTTTATTTCTCTTACTTTAGCTTCATGTCTGATTCAAATGTATCTTTTTCTTTTAAGATTAAGAAACGTGTAATCTATTGAAATCACAAACGTTTAGTTTGTGCCATTAAATTTCTCCAGTAGAGGTAGAAATAGCACTGGGATGTTCAACGACTGTTTTATGAGCTCTCAAGATCAGAAAAAGGAAATGTTATATGAACCATAGATAAAATGCCATAGCCCAGGCTTATGTGTACATAATCTGCTTTAATACTCTTCGTGATCCAACAGGGTAGGCATTTTTGCAGTGTTAAAGATAGATGGACACTGAGATCAGAGGTTTAATTTATCCACATTTCAGAAAACTAAGTGAAATGGTATTTACCTGATCCTTTCCCTGACCTGGGCTAGGCATGTCTAGAAATGCCATGCTGCCGTGTACTGAAATGGGGTGGTTCACAATAAGATAGTGAACTGTATAAACCAAGATCTCAGGATATTACTTTAAAATGAGAAATATCCTTTCCTTGTGTTTAGCGTCCACAAAAGACTGACCAGCATGACTTCTGTCCATAGGGAACGACTTCAGTAGTCATATAGGTGTAAATCTGGAGGGAGAACAGGCATTGAGTCGCATAACTCCAATGCTTAGTAGCTGTATCCTCCACTATTCAGGGTATCTATTCCCAGAGAGAAATCTGCCATCAGACAGGATGTTAATTGCTATAAACACAGTGTGCCAGGCCTCTGTAACGCTGCTTCTTCTTTGCTTCTGTCGTGACTATATTGAGGTCGATCTTTCTTTTCCTCCTTAGTTATATTGGTGATTTCAAGCTTACTACCCCGGCACCGATGAGCTATGGTGTTGGTTTACAATCTATAATTTGCATCTTCAAAAGCAACCAGGACATATTTGTTTCTGTTTAAAAAGCAAATAACCAATCCGTGGGAGGGGTCATGCTTTTCCCTACAAACTAAAGGTAGGATTTCTTTCCACGAGCCGTGTGTTCCTTCTAGGCTTGGAGAAAGAAGGCAGGGAGCACGGGCATCTGTGCTGTGTGTGAGCCTCCATATGGGTTCGTGGTGACAGCTGGAACCAGCCTTGGCGGGGACTGGAGTAGCAGATAGCAACTTCCTATTGGGCCGTTTTGAAATAATGCTTCTTAGACATTGCTCCCATGGTTCTGATGCTCTGTTCACCTTCTACTTCTAAAATCTTTGGTCACCTTTGTTCTGGATTTAGGTTTCTTTTTTTCTTGGCCTATACCTTATAAATAAGGAAAATTAATATCTTGGTTTATTTCAGTAGGCCTTTAGACTATTTCTTGGGATTTGGACTGACTCCACAGTTACCCTGCTGCTCCTAGGAATTTCAGCAAAGGTGTCAATTTTCTGGATGGCAGTGAATATGAAAACAATGAAATCCAGAGAAAGGGCAAAGAAGGCTGTCACAGACTTCTGTTACATTTCAAATGATTTGTATGGCTTCATAATATGAGTTATTATACTATATGCATACATACACACTGCTAATGCTAATTTTTAAAAATACAGTAATATTTCTAGTGATTATGCTTCTGGATAAGAAAGACCAAGAGCAAAGTATTGATAAACATAAGTATGAATATTTATACAAAAATTCCATACATCCTACAGATAACATCAGGTCAATCAACTTACAATATACTTTCAAAGTGTTAATATGAAGACAGTAGAAACTTAGCTTCTTAGAACAATAATTATGGGCAATATCCCCTGCCCCAGACTCAGGCATAGCCCACCCCATCCCCACAAAACACAATTATTTACATAATTCATTACCACTGCATACAGGAGTTACATTTAGCATGCAACACTGCAGAATTAGTGAAAATTGTTGGATCCATCAGCAAATATTCTCACTGTGCAAGGCTGTGGAAGTTACTGCAGTGGAGCCCTCGCATAGCAAATGTGAGGCCTGAATTTCATTCCCAGTACTGAATCAAGGGTTAGGCTGTGAATCCTATGGGCATAAATCTAGGAGGATCTGTTTCAGAGCTTCCAAAATGACCTCCATCAATTAAAGAGAAGGACAGAAGATAAAGTTGAAATCGCTCCACCTGTTCTGGAGTAGAGAGTATTTGGTGGTTTCCTGGATGACACTGGAAGCCAGAGTGCATTGGAGGGTCACTTCTGGTAGACTGAACTTTTTAGTACAGACCTGAGTCATAACAAGTGTGTTTCTTCTTTTGAGGAGTCCTCCCGCCTGACACTCTAGACCTCAGCCAGCAGAAACATACACAGGATTTCAGATCTCTGCTGTGTACCTGAACTAAGCCAAAAGCGACATATTAGCCAAACAATTTGTAAAAATTAGGTAAAGGATTTATTGGAGATATTTATTACTGATATTGAAAGTGCTTTTACTTCCTACTCAAGCATTTGAGGTATTCTTTGATACTAATAATTTGCTTTTTTTCTCAGGATGGAGTTCAAACTCTGTAATCAGTCTTTATACTTTATCAACTCTTCTTTATCATCTTAAGTTGCTTCCCTACCAAAGACTTGGGATGAACACAAAATATCGAACAAGGCCAAATACAAGCATTTATTTCTACTGATTTCCCATCTTACTACGGATTTAACATTTTTCCCCATACCCGGAGCCAGTTCACAGGTGCTTTCAGTTGTTACAAGGAATACATCATTTATTCAAGATCAAAACACACAACTCTTACCATAAATCATTAATCTACAACAGCCTATGACACTGAGAAAACACTTAAATATTTTCAGTTGTGTGTATTTATTTCTTACTGTGGAATGCTGCCATTGCTAGAACGACAGCTCAAGAGACTCGAGTTGGGTTTTCTGAGATTGGCTTGCAGCTCTGCCTGTTTGTGATCGATTGTGGGACCTGCTGGGAGTCATCCTCGACTCCCTGCCTGTTTGGCTTGCCGGAGTCGCTAGTATGTTTGAATCCGGCAGGTCACCTCTTTTCATGCTGGTCATGCCATTTCCTTTCATCGTGTTTTGTATAAAATTTTAAATGTGGCATAGTCTTCATATTTTGACTTGAGTCACCCTTCCTGTTGCTCACACGTATTTTTTAATTACTGCCCACCAATGTTGTTAAATGTTTTCATGTCTCTCAAACATCAATTTTTCAAAACCTTAAATAAATTAAAATGTAGCCAGACTAAAAAATGAATTCTAACAATTGCAGTGGGTTCTATCCTTCAACTTGTTTTACAAGCAAAAGAATAAATAAATAAAACCAACAGGCAAGATTAATAAAGACACATCTTCATATACTGAATTCTCTCTTTGGAGTTCAAAAATAAACTTTATTCTCTGTGTTATTTTAGCTAGTGGCATGATTAGAAATAAGATTTGTTTTTACATCCACTGTCTTCCTTGCACATCATGAATTTAGCCTTTTATTAGATAAAAAAAACCTAATAAAAATAGAATAACTATTGTCCTTAAAATGTTTCACCCAGGATTCATTAAGCAGAGAAATTTTAAAGTAATTATTATCTCCCAAGATGTTATTGGTGTAGGGTCATTAGTAAACAATTACAATTTTTTTTGGTCTTTTGAGACAGGGTCTTGTTATGCACTTCAGGCTGGCCTAGAACTCACTTTGTAGCCCAGGCTGCTCTCGAACTTGCAAGATCCTCCCGCCTCAGCCTCCTGAGTTCTGGGATTACAACAATTATGATCCCTGTTTTACAGGAATATGCTTCTCAGTGTGGCAGATGCAGCAAACAAATACACAGGCCCTAGCAATCCAGAACAGAAAGTACCATCACATTGGTGGTCCTGCAGAAATGGAGTATTGGAGAGGGAACTAACCCAGGGTAAACATCAAGGTTTTTCTAGGAACGGTTAATTCTAAGTTTAGAGCAAAGCACAATAATATAAAAGTATGTGCAAATTTGCTTATACTTTTTCCTACTTGGGAGATAGCCATGTACTAGAAATGCTAATTGTTCAATATGGGAGACAAGGGGCCGGGGGAGGCAAGGATGGTTTTAGGGTGTGCAGTTTGGGTGCGGTGAGAAGGAGCCATTTAAAGAGTAATTTCAGTGTTGTTTTTGTCAGTGTTTCTCTCATGGCCAGTGATGTCTGTTGACCATTTCTTCCCGTATTTATTTCCCCTTTCTACCTCTGTGAAACACCTATTCATTTCACTTGCCCGTTTTAATTGGGTCTTTTATTTGAGGGGATATGATTTTTGTGAGTTCTTTACATATTCTAGATATTTGTCTTCTCTGTGGGGAATAGGTGACAATTTCCCCCCACTCTATAGGATCACTGTTCATTCTGTTTTTTTGTTTTTGTTTTTGCCGCACAGAAAAAAATTTGATTTTTTGAATTTGACATGGTCCTATTTGATGAGTTCTGGTCATTTTTACATTGCATTTGGGGATCTGTTCAAAAAGTCCTTGCCTGTCCTGTAACAAACCCAAAATAAATAGAGCAAAATGAGAGACAACAACAGTTACATTGCTTAGTTTCCAGTCTTCGAGTTCAGCTACTAGGAAAGTTACTTACCATCCCGGTGCCCCGACGCTTTCATTGTGCCTGTCCCATTAATGTCCCTACTTCTTGTCTTATGGTATCATATGCATCAATGAAGATCAAATGCGCAACACAGTGTTGGGGCAGAGGTACAGCTTCATTTGTGTCAGCTGTTATTACTTTTGACATCACCATTTTTGTTTTTTCTTTGTCATACTAGGGAAATTGAACATGGTATCGCTTCATCTCACTTCCTGAAGATAATGGTTAAAACCTTCCAAAAATAGAAAAACTTTCCATGTGAATTCTGCATTGAATGAACTATCAGGTCAATATGTAAATGCAATTATAGATAAAACTCGAGAGGCATGATGCAGAAGTAAGAATAAATTTGGAAAGATGATAAATGACACAAAAAACAATCCTGGGTGAATTGCTCAGGTCTGCTCTGGTTTGAGCACTTAAAGTTTTATTCCAAGGAATACTTCAGTTTTCCAAAAATTGGGACAGTTAGTTATGTTAATTTCAGTGAGTTTATAAAGTTTCCCATAGCTCAAAATCATGCAAGTATTTGCCCTGAGCAGGTGCATGGTCTTTCTTCTCACTCAAAGCCCCTATTTCTCTTGATCACAAATCTTTAAAATCAAAATTTAGCCCCTCGAGATCTAGCAAATGCATTCTCCCTTTGAGACATTTTCCCTAAATCTTTCTAGTAGAGTTATATGATTCTTCTTGGTTAAGCCTTTACAGTATTAAATTAATACCTACTACACAGCACACACATGCACACACACACGCACACACACACACACACACACACACACACACACTAACACTACCACACCTCCCTCTACAATAAATTAAAATTTGTGTAGATGATTTATCCAATTGGTTTACAGGGCACTTGTACTCAGGACTCATGAATCATGCTGTGGATTCACCAGAAATATTCCATATTCTGATTATTACTTAATACATTTCCAATTGTGTGACAAATGAGTGAATGGATAGAAATTTGGATGTGCCCAAAATTCTGGCAGTGGAAGAAAGGCTTTTAATTGAAGACACAAAAGTTGTTGTATTTTTGGAAGTCGCACCATCTTCTGCATTCACTTTGGGATTCATTGTTTGACTTCAGCTATTACTTTCCAACACTAAAATAAATCCAGGTGACACCAAAAAGAAATTGCATGACACTATTTAGGTTACCAAGAAAATAATGAACATTTTTACAAATGGCTTTTTGTAACTTTCTCTGTCATTCTAGAATGAAGATAAGTTTGTTTCTCTGCTCTAGTGTATTTATAAATAAAAATAAGATAGTATAGAGAAATAACACTTTGCTATTAATTAAACAAGATACTGCATTAGGAATAAGTGAACAAAATAAACCCAGTGAAGCATTCAGTGCTGTTTTTACTTTTAAAATTTGGGTCCAGAAATTTAAATATGGAATGGTACTTCAACTGTAAACCTATGCCTAATCTTGACAAGTTTTACAACTTTGTGTGAGGCTGATGAGATAATAGCCTTGAAAGGGTGAGTTCGACTGTGAATTTTTGAGGAGGCCCAATGCTCTGCACTGGCATGAATATTCATTTGGAATCCTCCTATTGTATCAGTGGTAGGTGTTTGAATCCATGTAATGTTATTGCCACTGCTATACATTAAAACAATCAGATTGAATTGCTGCTCATCACTGCAATATAACATTCACTATTTATTTGCCAGCTCCCCCAGCCTGTATTTGTCTTAGTTACTCTTTTCTTGTTGCTGGGACAAAATACCTGATGCCCAAAATTAAGGAAATAAAGGTTTATTTCTTATAGGTCTTGGAGGTTTCAGTCCATACTCAGTTGGCTCTAAGGCAGCGTGGCGTGGGGAGGGGGGCAGCCATTTGTGGCCACTGCAAACAGCAAGTGTAAACCGGCAAGAGAGAGAGAGAGACACCTTTTTCCCACCTTTACATCATATGCTGGCTCCACCCCCAGGTGGGTGTAGCACTCACACCAACAGTCCAAACGCTAGACAGTGAACCAATCATCAAGTGATAGATTTGGTTGAGCTCATAATTCATGAGGCTTGGGGGCCCCTGACATAAACCACAACAGTATTAGTTCTCAGAAGGGCCAATCATGAGAGAAGAACTTCTCTACTTGAATCCTGCAACAGGATTATGACATGACAGCAGCTTCTTTTTCTAGCCTGTTTTTAAATGTTTGTGGTATAGGACATTTTACTGAAATCTTATGTAGTAATACAATATTGTAAAGTCTGTGGTAATCCTTGCATAGAACAGATTCTGAAAATATATGTTATTTGTATTCTGCAGGCAAAATTGAACATACTAATCATGATTTTTACCCTTTACATAAAAAATTGGTACAGTATCAATACAATGAGCCATGTTTAGGGAGAGTCTTTGAACTTCACTCATTAGTTCCTGAAATGTAAAGACTGAAGACCCCATTCACTGCTATCACTTACACTAACTACTCAGGAGGGACGACAAAGATACCATTCTCTCTCAGTTTAATTAAAACTGGTTTTGATTCTTAGTGCTAATGATTTCATAATTAAATGATTCATAGCACAAAGGAGAATGTAAATGAATCATAGGGAAGATGACTATCATTTAACATCAAGAGGATGCAGTACACAGAATGCCTTTTAGCAGAAGAAGCATGTCTTGAAACTTTTTGTTAAAACATGTATACTTTTGCATTGTGAATACATCTACAAATAAGAAGATGTTTATTTTGTATTTACCTCGCTGAAAGTGAATGAAGTAAGTGTCAAAGTTTTTTCTTAACCACAGAGCAGAGTCAGTCATTTTGGCTTGGGAATTTCGTAAGCAAAATATCACTACTGCACTGCTTCCAGAAAAGAACTTCTGTTGGGTTTTATTTTAAGAAAGAATTGATCCAGGCTGCAAGAAGACAAGGGTTTTCAATTCTGGTTTGAAAGAAGTATGGATGGCAAGGTTCAGAGTTGACGAAATTGCCCACTTGTGGCAAAATTGCATGTACCATGAACTCTTAGACAATCTCCCTGGAATGTGGATAAAGAAATGATGCTGCACACATGTTTCAGGGTATCAAATAGAGGGGAGGATGCCATCCACAACATTGAAAGCATCTCTGTGTTCAACTTTGTTGTAGGAGAAACAGAAACTTCAAGAAACCAGTGTTTTGGACAAGTGACACTCACTGTGAGCTGAAGGATGAATATTCAGGGGTTCCTAACCTCATTAGAACAGGAGACCCTGAAAACTTTGACCAATTTTACCAAGAGGCAAGTTAGCAGTGGTATGGAATGGTCAGCCTTTAAGGAAAGAAATCTGGGGTGTCAGAAAAGAATTTCATATCTGGTACATATGTCTCTCAAAGTTCAGAGGAGACTCTTGTAGATCACTTGATTTATTTGGTTTATCTACATTTATTGAATCCATGTGTGCTTATTTAATTCAGTTTTACAATTGCTACTTTAGTAGTAAAATCACATTGCATATCTGAAGGTCAGAAACCAATATTGATGCTCATCATAACAGAATGATATGATCCTAATCTACTATTTTTCCTTGCCTTCAGAGGACACTCTACTGACCTTGGTTTAAATCATTGGCCTTGGAAGATGTGATACCCTAGAATTTGGAAACTTCCTAGCACAACTAGCATACTACAAGCAAAATCACAGCTGTTGTACCTGTCTCTGATGCCAGAGGTTACTTATCTCCAAGTTTTGGAGAGCAAATGGAACAGATGGCCCAATGCATCTCTAACTAAAACTTTTAGAAGCAACTGCTAAATTTTGCTTATGGGCATCAGAAATAGGGTGCCTTGGGTAAAGCCGAAAGAAATTGCTTTTTTTCCCTTAGCACTTACACAGAGAGACAACTGTTTTCCTTGAACACATTTAAAGGCCTTGGAACAGTTGTTCTTATATGAGGATGGTTACCCCAAAAATAGGATTTCCAGTTAGAGTCAGGTCAGCATTCATTAACCTGTTTGTTAATGAAACAGGTATGTTTTGATATATTATAAAGGTTCAAATTAAAACAATCATTACAGTGAAAGACACATTGTTATTAATCTCATTCAAAATATTTTTCCTTGCCTCAAACATGCTTATCTTGACATTTTGCCACTTTCTGAGGCAATTATGGAAGATTTTTTTTTTGTGCCTTCTCAAAGTGTGATTTAAAACAAACAACAAGCCAACCAACCAACCAACCAATTGCAGGAAATGCTATTGTTGTTACCCAAAGAAAAGGCTGTAAAAACATTACATTGTGTTCTTATCCACCTGTGCACTGGATCTGACACCTGACTCTTTCACAAAGTCAAAATAACCATGAAATGTTAATGTCTGAAATCAGGTTAGGACATCAGGGCAGCTGTGCCAGCCCAGCTGAAGACACTCATGAAGGAGACATCCAGGACTGCTTCAGAAAGTGGCAGAAATGATAGAATAACTGCACTCAAAGAAAGGGAAAGTATTTTGAGGGAAATGAATAGCAATTAGCACTTTACTGCAATGTTTTGTTTTTTAAAAATTAAACATTCAGTGTATTTTCTGATCACACTTCCTGTGTCACTGGGATATAGACTTCATAGTTTGAAAATGTTTGTGTGCTTTCCATAACTTTCAATGGCATTATATTTCATGACAACACAAATATCAACACATTTGTTTTATCTATTATTGATAGTTTGCATTAGAAAAACAAATCAACTATTTCAAACCAAGCCAAATCTATAACTGTCATCCAGAAACTTTACATTATTTTTCTTATGAGTGTTGATTTTAACAAATGAACCTGTTTCTCTTTCTTCACATGACATTGTAGATGTTTAAAAAGTGCAATACAGCAGTACATAAAATAGTGTAAAAATAAACAGAGGCTAGAATATTAATGGGAGATGAAAACAGAAGCAATTATTCTGGCATAAAAGCTTTTACTTTTGTCTATGATGAAGAGTTATTATAGTGATCTCCTTTGATTCATTGTTTTCTATTCCTAAAGAAAATGTGGTAAAAAAAATCCAATGAAACTTAGCAAAATAAGGAGACAGTCTCAGAACATCAAGTGTATAACATTAGGATAACAAAATAATCTCTATCAGCAAGGCAAGAAGCCAAAGAATTTTGAAATGTCTGAGAAATACTGTTTCAGGAAGGAGAAAATTCTCATAGGCATTCAAGGTATTAAATTAAAGAAGTGTAAAAATACCCTTGAGGATGGATCAGTCTTGCTTAGTGCAGAAGGGTGGATTAAAGTCGTGGTCCAAGAGCACAATACAGAAATAAGTGGCATGGGAGGGGGCTGTGAAAAGACGTGGACATTTATCACTGACAAAATGGTCACGATGCCATCGATATACTGGATTCAAGAACAAAGATTGTTACAAATAATGGATCACCCTGATGACAGCTAACAAATGATCCCTTGCTTCACTCCCAGGCCTCAGGCTGCCCGATCTTTGTATACTCCCATTGCCCAAGTGTGTGTGTGTGCATGTGTGTGCACATGTGTGTGTGTGTGTGTGTGTGTGTGTGTGTGAACATAGGTAGGTACTATATGATTCTTTGAGATGCTGGTTAGACCAAGTAAGGATGTATAGTGTTAGCAAAAGCAATCCACAGCTGGCCTGCAGCCTTTGGTGTCCCTACCTTTTCTAACAGAATAGGAATGTCATGACACTACTGCAAGAGACAAGAGATATTTGACTGAAAAGTATCAAAATGAATTCAGAAATTGGTTGAGGGGCATTGCAATGAAATTCCCATAAAAAGATGACAACTGGTAAAAGCCACGATTAAACAACAGGATTGAAAAGTAAAAGAATGTAGAGAGGGAACGATAGGGAAATTACATGCTCTGGAAGGGTGGGGGGCGCAGCTAGAGCCAGTCAGGGAGGCCACCTTCTCCTGAAGCATGATTCTGGACTCATGAAGCCAACTCATGGGTCAGGTGCCCACACACTGTGTCTGGATCGCTCTGTCTCTGTGAAGCCTGGTTCCACTGCTGCTCATTTCCTTGTGCTCTCTTGCATGTTTGTAATCATCACTATCCACTGAGGTGACCTGCTCTGAGGGACAGTGTTTGAGTATTATGTTTGATACACTATGTCAACCTGAGAAGTTTAGAAGTTTAACTAAGAGACTCAGCAGGGAGCCAGGATTCTTGTTTTGTAAATATCCTCATCCTGTGCAAGCGGAGCACAAGGAGTTTTTGTGAGTGCTGCACCTGCCCTGGATGGGGCAGGGGTGGCCTCTTTAATTACAAGGGAAGAGAAGAGGCTTGCTCCTCCTCCTTTAGCTCTGGCTGCTGCGTAGCTAATTATTACCTTTCAAAAATTGTGCTAAGTGATTTCTAAGTAGTATTATGTTTCAATCTAACCAAATTTCAGAGGTAAAAATCTATTGTACTTTCTAAATATGACTCATTGTTTGAAAATATCAACTTTAGGAAAAAGACTACTTCTGTGAGAAGAATTTAAATCTAACATAACATAATACTTGGTTTGTTTTGTACTTTGTTTGACTTACATATGAGCATATTTTTCTAATAGAATTGATCTTAAAGGATTAAATAGTAAGATAAATCCATAATGAAATGCCCATTGATGTAAAATTGAAAGACATTTCTCTATGATCATTGTTTTTAAACGATGGGTTAAAATTTATGTTCAGAACACATTATAAAGTTAGTTTTCTCAGAGATCACTTTTTCATTACAATGAGTTACAACCATCATGTTCATTTTGCAGTTATCCAGTTATTAATATGCAAAGACTAAACAAAAATGTGCACTGAACTGATATATATATATATATATATATATATATATATTGAGCTTTTATCATTAATATCAAATTAAATGAGTTTAACTGTTTTCTTTCTTTTCAGTTTTTGGTAGACGGAACATACAAGGAACCAATTATTGGATAAATCAATCCATGATATGCATCTGTTTAGCAGCATGTTGTAACTCCCAATCATAATGCATCACATAACTCATAAATGTCATTATGCCATTATTATAGATTTAAGAACATAGATATTTTAAAACTCTTTTTGAAGGAAGACTGTAAGAACTCAAATTCCAACTAATGACAGACTTCTGGATTTGATCAGATGATAGTCTACACACACTAGATAAACTGCTTGGTAAAACAATTAGAGAGATCACGAAACATAAAAAAAGAGTATATGTGCATTAGAAGCTTCACTGAAATGAAAGAAAGGAAAAGAATTCACAAAGATAAAACAAAAAGCATAAAAACAGAAACCCTAAGGTGATAAGCAAATCATATAATAGCATATTTTAAAAATATATTTGAACTTATTAAGACAAATTTAGAATTATTAAGAATAATTAATAAGAATAAACCTAACAAAGTTATACAATCTGTAAAAGAGCCTATCAAACTCATGTAAAGATATTTGAATTCTAAATTAATAGGAATATGTTTATTAATAGGCAGAAAATACTTTTGCAATGCTAATTCTTCAATAATATATAGATTCAATGTCATTATTATCCAAGTGCTACAGGAATCCTCCTGAATGCTTACAAGTAGTTTTTAAAATATATATAAGTAGCAAAATACTGAGCAGCTAACAGTATTTAAAAAGGAAGATTAGCCCACTTTTATTAGATACACTGGAATCAGGGAAAATGTATTAGGATGTCTATTGCTGCATTCTTTTAATAGCAGAAAATATTTTTGCAATGCTAATTCTTCAATAATGTATAGATTCAATGTCATTATTATCCAAGTTCTACAGGAATCCTCCTGAATGCTTACAAGTAGTTTTTAAAATATATATAAGTAGCAAAATACTGAGCAGCTAACAGTATTTAAAAAGGAAGATTAACCCACTTTTATTAGATACATTAGAATCAGGGATTCCAATAGCAGAAGATGTTAATTGGCATCTACTTTCTATTTCGCTTATCACAGAGGAGCTGGTGACTAATGGCTATGTGTGAGGGTTGACAGTCTCCCAAGTACTCTAGTAAAATTTTGCCAATAAAATATCAGTTTACACAGGTTGGCCCACAGGGCTTCTAGAGGACTATGCTGACCTTTATTTTCTCTATGTGAGTTTTCACACTTTGCTCTGTTGAGTCACAGTCTTTCCTTGCTGTTACCTCGCTGGATGTACCTCTGTATCTTTTCCTATTGTACTCCAACACAGGTTTCTCTCACATGAAGTCTGCAGTAATCCATAACCAAGTACCTGAGGTTGCTCAGACAGACGCTGTGTAGTGTGCCCTGGTTGTGCTTCCAAAAATCCACTTGTGAGCAGCCTTTATGTAGTGAGTAAATCTGAGATAAAAGTTAATAGTTTTATGGAAGATCACATGAATGGACAAGTATTTGATTTCTGGACAAGTATGCTGAATGAAAACCTATGGCACAGGTGGAGCAAAATATAAAATTACATTTAGTTATCAGGGTTGGTTTAGGATTCATTAGTTTCATTCTTGGATTGTTACTGTGAAGATTTTGCTCTGTTGCTGAACAACAGAGTCTGGTGACTTAGGAGTGGACCATGGATAACATTGAAAAATCATCTAAAGGAGCTTCACAATTGAAATCAGGGGTTGTGAAAACAATTATGATCAAGACACAGAATTTATAATATTATTTTATGATGGTGACCCAGAGTTAAACACATGAAAATGCAGGAGATCTGTCCACAACACTAAAGACCTGGACTATAGCAATATCCTGCATGAGTCCAGATGAAAACCTATAGCCCATGGCAATGCCTCCCACAAGTCCAAGTGGAGGTCTAGAGCCCACGACAAGAACTTATGTAAGTCTGTTTTATAGATCTATGCTGGGAACACCCAAAGGTCAGCGGTGGAAGCTACAAAGTGTATGTTAGCAGGTTAAAGGAGCTGTGTTTGTAGGTTAAGGGTTCTACATTGGAGCCAAGAAGTCACACTTAAAATAGAGCTGTCCTGAAAAGTACAATAGCCATCCTCAGTGACACAAAGGTCCCGAGCTCCTCTGATGATAAGAACAATTGAGTACATGCCAGAAAGCCAGCGTGATGAGTTTCTCCTGGAAATTAAACAGCACACATCTTCCCCTTCAGAGCCAGGAAGTGGTGCTTGATGTAAGGACCAGAGCTCCCCCAAAGTGAACCATAGCCACTCTCACCACCAAGGTCCCGAACTCCTGTGGTGAAAGTGGTCAAACTCACACTGGGGAAGTGTGAGTTTTTAAAAGTGATGAGCTCCTCCAGGAGAACCAACAGCTCAAAACAGCAACACTCTTGAGAACCCACAACACCTCACTCTTCTCCACGTGTCTATTTATGCTGGCAATTTTCCTCAAGTGGGCCATCTACACTTCGCACCATGGTGATCTAATTCATTTGGTGTTAAACTGACCATCAATTGTTAAAACATAACAACAATCCATAAGGAAGAAGAAAGTACTCAGTTGGCATGCTCTGAAACTGGTAATAGTTTCATCCTTGGAGAAAGAAACATCTGGAAAACCTGAGGAATTGCGGTTCCTTAATAGCTAGACGTTTTAAACAGTCAGGCAACTTACAAGGTAAGTTTAACCAGCAGGTTTAGCTGTCTCCTCAGAGCTTTGAGCTCATAAGAGCCAGGACTCTTAAAACAATGAAAACAAAGATGCTGCGTCTTATCTCTAGGCGGTTGTGGGAATGAATTTTAAAATTTAGAAACAATATCACAAAACTATGCTGAGAAATTTCAGAAAGAACATGATTGTATTTAATAGTATAGCCCAGAAGAAAGGAAAATCAAAATTATCTGAACATAATATCAAAAAGTCCTTTGTACACGGAAAAAAATTGAATGAATTAAGAGACTTTGTCCCTTTAGCAATTCAGGCCAAGTTGTCCAAATACTGCAGAGATATTTTTAAGTTTGTGGGAAGAGGTAGGATAAGGGCCCAGTAACCTCAACCATGTCAGAATAGTTATTGTGCACGATTCTATTTCATTAGTGTAAGATTAAGAGTATTTAATCTATTTAGATTTATAGGAGAACCTTGCCAAATTTTTCATGGGTGTATTATGGGGAGTGTATGACACCAACATTTATATTTTTAGGAGTATTTCTATTGATGAATTATTAATTTTACTTTTATGAGTTTTATCAATTAATACATAACAGGAAAATAAAATATCAATAAAATGAAATATTAAACTTTAGTATGTAATGAGTGGGTAGAATTACATTAACATTTTCAATATTAACTGTGTGCCTGCTTATAAGAGCTAAAATGTAACAGTGGAAATAAATTCCTATATGCACTACAATGAAAACACAAATACAGCTGTACTGTAGAAATAATCTTTGCTTCAACATCATACCAAAAGCGGTCTTCACACATGACAACTGCAAGTTCCAGACACAAGTCACACACTGACCGCGCCTGTGCCTAGCTTCTCTTTCCTGTTTCGCAGGCCATCCTTGTCACCTCTTGTCTTCCTCTTTTGTCAGGAGCTTCCTATTAGATTATACAACATGTACTTGGCAGGAAAATGAAATACCAATAAAACAAAATATCCAGTATGTATTAAGTGTTTAAAACAAAAATCAATGTTTTCAATATCAAGTGTTTACCTGCTTAGAAGATCTAAACAATAATAGAAATATATCCGTATGTGAACTACAATGAAAATACAAATAAAACTCTATAACAAAAATAATTTTTACTTCAATTATCACACTTAAGGTAGTTTTCACACATGTGAATGGAATGTTCCAAATATAAGCTTGGTTTACACGGATAATACACATGTTTTGTTTTCTTGACTTTGCTCGGACACACTCAATGTCTTGCTGGTCTTCCTGTCTTCTTAGGAGGCTCATTTGACACTTCTGTCTGCTCGCTGGTCTGCTCCAGAATTCTTTTGCAGAGTTCTTTGGGCAGATGAATATTGTTCTTCCTCTGTTGAAATTGATCATTTATCAATTCCAGTCATGATCCTCAAAAATATCTTGTGCTTGCTATTTTCTTTGGAAACGATGAAGTTATTTATGCCTGACATGTTGAGAATTGAGCAAAACAACCACTGGTCAACACTGTTTTGGTAACATCATAGTTTCTGCATGACTTGTCAGCAGCATCTGCACCTTTCATTTCGTTGTAAAATGTGACCATTTCTGGCTTTATTTATGTTGAGGAGTCACTATCAATCTTTTCTTTGTTTGCATTTTTGAAGTGTATTTTGCTGTTTATCATACCAAGTGGATAAACACAGAGATCGCCTTGTATAGTCACCCAATGCAGCTACTGAGAAGCAGAGCTGGTTACATTATCTAAAGTATGCATTTCATTAGGAAAATATGGTCACGGGACCTTTACCCATCATGATGCCCCTTTAATTATAAAATGTGTATTCAATTTTCTCAACATTTGAAAATGTCTTGTTATAACTAAATATATACACTAATGGTAATTAACATTTCAAGTAATTTCAGATTTTAAAGTACTTGGAAAAATTTCTTGTTATTTTTAAAATACAATTTATTAATAGTGAAGTTTACCTTAGTTCCAGAAAATGGATCCTCTTGCTAAAGAATGCATTTATGATGTTGAATGAAGAAAAGTGATTTTGTTTTAAGCTAGGTGTTATAGATAGATATTAGCAATTAATTCAACAGAGAGTTCTCTCATGACATATGTGTGCTTCAAGTTTCAGTGTAAGACTGCCTCTATTTCCTTAGGACTTTCTGTGCATGGCCAGAAAATTTGTGCCAAACTCCTGGAGAAATACCTTAAACTGTAATTAAGAAAAGCAAGATAATTTTAATTTCTCATTTAGGAAATGTTTTAATTTTCAAATTAGTTGAACAAAGTCTTCATTATATAATATTTAAAACTTTCTTGTTTAGTTTCTTCCAATTTATAACTTCTTTTGCTCCCTATATTTCAAAAGACAGAAACAATGGAAAACTGATGATTGCTTTGATCTACTGATTTCTAATTAGTACTTGTCTTATGTAGAAATGGAACATTTTTCAAAATACTTTAGATGTGAATCACATCAATTTTTACTTTTATTGACATTTACATTAATTTACACTAATACACTTTTCTAATTTGAAAAATACACCTTAAAATTATTTGACTGAGATTCATGTATCAATTCATGAAGTTGTTACAGTACAAGAATTGCGTGTTTGTAATGGATCCTGAAACTCTTTCCTATGGTATTTGCAGAAATAGAATTTAGTGGGTTCTCACTATAAAGACTGATATGCAATCAGATTTGAATTATTAGGGTCTGCTTTTTTCAATTAATCTTATAGAGTTTTACTAATTACATTCCATTGATTTATTAAAAATTTCCTTATATTTCATTCAATACAGTTAATTATGAGGGTTCTGCATGACTTGTTTTACTCTTGTAAAGGAATCTTTGGAAATTAAAAGGTGAATATTTTCTTACTAAACAATGTCAACATTTAAAAGTTTTTTATTTTATGAAAATATAAAATAAAATTTTGCGAAAATCTAATAAGAGAATACCAACAGGTAATACACCGCATCATTATCATCAATGGAGTCGCTCATAGTATGAGACATTTGCATTCCCTTTGTACCTTAGTCCTTCCACAAAGGTCACTTTTGGTTGAGTCCATCTATGGGCTTTGTAATGCAGTTTACAGTTGGAGGGTGCATAAGCTTCAGCCCAGCCCAGGATGTGTCTGCTGTTTCTTCTGGAAAACCTCTGTGGTTGTTTTCAGTCAAATCATGCTCCTATTATCTCAGCAATTTTCCTAAACTTCAGCCTACTCCTCAAGCTGCCAAGTCTGAGCACTCTCTTCCCAGCTGAGTATCATTTTGGTCTTACTCAACAGAACAAACAAGGGGGCAAGAGGAGCTTCCTTAATGTTCATCCTTCTCTATAGACTATGTTGACTGGCATTGCTATTGATCTTATTTCCAAGGAACAGTATTTTTCCTGTTCTAGGACAGCACTTCCTCTTATACTTTCAAATATCAGTCCTCACTGATATTTTTCCTCTTGCATCAGAGACCTTCAATTTTTCCTCTTGCATCTTTTCCCCCTCAAAACAAAAATTTTAGATCAATAATTGTCACCTTGAATTATTGCTTGGGAAATACTTTACCATAATAGATATTTTCCCTGTAATGGAATAAAATTCTTTTCACTACTTTTTCTTAATTAAAATAAAAGACCTTTTGGAGATGTGTCATCTCACTGAAACATGCTATACAAAGTACCTTATTGGTGACTTTGCTTATAGATTAATGCATTTTGGATTTGAGTCACACCCTCCACACTGTCTATTGGTTCAGAACCTGCCTCCCAGTCCCCTTGGAATTTATGTACAACTTAAGCTTAAGAATCACTGGTTGAGGGCAGTGGTCATTAATACTGGCTACACATTAAGTGTCCTAATGATCACCCTAAGATTAATTCTATCATTCAGATGGTTTTGCAAACCTCTTAAATCAAAGTCCTGATTAGTGACAGACCCCACACCTGTTCACTTTTTTCTTCCTTCTCTTTCTCCCTGGCCCCCTTCCCTCTCTACTGTCTTTTTCCTCTCTCCTTCGTTTTTCTCCCCATTTGATCTCTGTTCATTCTTTCTTTCAAAGTTTCAGAAGGGAGAATCTCATACTGCAATCTACATAGAGAATTAGTAAACTACTGATAAGGAGCATATGCAGGGAGTCCACTCTGGTACTTCCTACCTATACCACCAGAATGAATTAATCTGGATGATTTAAACTGACCCAACTGTTCTACTAGAATAATATATGCCTCACAGAATTGTGCTATATGCACAGTGTATAAAACTACCATGAAGAAATAATTCTAATTCTTGAAATGATATCATGCTTCCTCTTGGTTTAGTATATCTAAATAACAATGTGGTTTCTGTCTTTTTATTATTGTAATTTGGTTTCCATATTCTAGGAGTTAAATAGTAGTTCTCAGGACTTTAAAGATCAAGTGTATAATTTCCAAAAAATGTGTAGTAAATGATATATTTTTGGCGTCTTTCATTCTTCTCTTTTCTGTCAATTCAGGATAAGATAATCTCTTGGGTTTTAAAGCTTTTCCAGTAATGATGGCTCAGTTTTCTGATCTTTAAAACTGTGCCTATTTCTTTTCCATGTGAGCAAAATCATTAGAGTCACATATTTAATATCTTTATGAGATGCAGGGACAAAGAAATATTCTGCATATTTTGAAGTATAAACTGATTTTTATCATCCTTTAGTGGTTTCTCTTCCAACTGTAAAAAGAAAGAACACTATAAAATCATCACATAAATTTAATCAAGCCTCAGTAAATCTCTCTACATCAGATAAGGTATAAATGTCTTCCAGATAATAAAGGAAACAATATAAAGAAAGAAGTTATTTAAGAACACAACTAAGGTGCTAACAATCAAAATGCTTGAGTTTATTATTTCATCTTTTGTCTTGAAATAAGGCAGTGAAAATGACAAACAAAATAAACTCATACAGCACAAAGACTGGGAACATGATCAGGGAAGCATGAAAGAAAAGCTAAGCAGGAGGAAGCGCTGATGGGTTGTGCTGAAAGATTAAACGGACCCACAAGCCTGCAGCCCAAAATACAGTCAGAAGAGCTGGGTTATCCTCAGAGAGACATAGTGCACATGCACGCACACGCACACACACACACACACACACACACACACACACACACACACGGGAACTGTGACAACTAGAAAACAAAATGGAAACAAAGCTTAGAAATTAAGAGCACTGATATTACCATGAAAATGAAAAAGCTGGAAAGTGAGATAAGCAGGCATCTGAGAATATAGATGTGATGAGCGAAGATAGTTTTAATGACATATTTTACACATAAAGGAATCTAGTTTTTGACAAATAGAGATCACAGAATAATAGTTAATCATAGTGACAAAGCATAGAAAATTATCAAGAGAAAATACAAAATAATTGCCCACAAATGCAAAAATTCTGAGCCTTCAAACTGAACGCAGCTGCTGACTATCCACTCAATGAGTAAATACTGTTTATCTCCATTTGGGTTTATTATTTTGAAGTTCAGAATACCAAGGACAAAAAATTGAATTTAGCAGCTTCCAAAACAGAAGAAAAACTGCTTTAAAAGAATGAAATCAAAACATCTTTTAAGTACCCACTACCCTATTTGAAATCTAGGTACTAGACAATGGAGCAAGAAATGTATATTTTTGAGGAAAACTGAATAAGAACTCAGAATTTTTCCCAAACTCAATGAAGTGTGAAAACAAAATAAAAGTAATTTTAGACACGGAGAGATTTAGCACGTCCAGCTGCTATGTTCCGCTCCCTTTCTGCAAACAGCTCCCAAAAGGCAGTTTGAGGCTCAGGAAATGGGATTGGTGGAGGGTAAAGAGCAGCTCCAATGGTAGGTGTGACCCATAAAGATCAAACCAGCAGGCCCTTGAGCCCATCTGAGAAGTAGTTCATGAAATAGAATGACTGATATGTAAGACATGAGAAAAACCACATGAGCAGAAAAGAAAATCAAGTCAAATCATAAGAAGAAACATACTTGTTATATGAAGGTCATAAGGAATGGTTTCCATATTCCAGGAAATACAGAAATTCAAGTATGAAGCAATGCAGTGTGACACGATTTCAAGCCATGAACTGAGTGAAAGAGAAAATACTACTCCACTTTGAAGTTAGAATAGTTTAAGATGACATCGTGTCATGCATGGCATGAGACACGTAGAGCAGAAAGATGTAATCCTAGGTTAAAACTTGGCCAGGTGGTGGATACTCACCATCCTTTGTATAACAGAGAATGCCAAATATTGCCCATTAGTTTTCCACTTAAAGACTTAAGTTATTGTCAGAGCAACCCATGCAAGACAGTGTAGAAGCAGTAGTGTCTTAGTTACTTTTCTCTCTCATTGTTAAGACAAAGTATCTGATGCTCAAAGTTAGGAAAGGGAAGGTTTATCTCTTTCAGGTTGGAAATTCAGTCCATACTCAGTTGACTCCAAGGCAAAATGCCTTGGCTGAGGGGCAGCAGTTCATGGCTGGCCCAGCAGCAAAGTACAAATGGGGCAAGAGAGAGAAAAGACACTTTTTTTCTTAGCTGTTACACTGTTTGCTGGCTCCACCCCTGGGTGGGTGTAACACTGTTATCACCAATCCAACCATTAGACAATGAACCAATCACAGATGCTAGATTTGGCCATGTCCATGATTGCATGAGGCTTGAGGGGGGAGCATCTGAACATAAACTATAACAAGTATGGTGCTGCAAAAGACAGGATGAAGAAGGGAAGAGATGAATCTATCCATATGGAGAATATGAGAAGTTTAGCAGTAGTGAGACATTAATGGTTTAAGAAGATGATACAACATATTTTAAAAATACTTAATGAAAGTCTAAACTAATTATTAAGTATTCATGAAGAGTTCTCAAGGGAAGTAAGACTTGCTCATAGACAGGCTAAGGCCATGTCCTTACAATCCAATGAAGTGTGTTGGTAAGTGCAAAATATATTAATATGTGTGTTTTAGATGTCTAGATAAAACTTTCAAAAATGTTAACAAGTGGTGGGAGGGAAAGGTTTCCTGAAAGTGAGAATAGGGTTAATGAAGGGCAGAACATCTTAATGCTCTCCCTTCTGAGCAGCTCTGAAGAGCGATTATGTGCATGATTCACTCTGATAAAGAAACAATTTAAAAGTATTAGTTTGAGTATTTTAACGAGGACTTCCAAGTTATATAAATGACTCCTTTGACGGATCTTTTGCTCGGCAGTAATTCTCTCTCCGTTTTGTTCCAATGTATTTTTAATTCCCTATCATTTTACATAGGTTAAGCTTCTGCTGTCATGGCTGCTTATAAAAACAGCCTCTCACTTGCGTTACTATGAATTGTCCTTACAGATCATAAAGAGTATATTCTATAATCTTCCAGGTATACAGCAAAGTATAGTATTAATCATCATTGAAATGAATAGTTTCTGTTGAAGTATATCATATTCTAAAACTTTACACAATATTTAGACAGGATCGTAATCATAGATTACTTGAAGTTTAAGTAGTTTCAAGTTTTTAATTTCTTACCATCTTGCATAGATTAAGCTTCTCCTGCCATTGCTCTTTATTTGTGCTTTGCCTTACTCAAATGCAAGATAAGATATGGTATTTCAGCTTGTGTGTCTAATTTATTTCACTTAGCACTGTATTTTCTTACAAATATCTTGAGTTTATCCTTCTTTATAGCTGAGTACTAATCCATTGTGAACAGATACCACAGTTTCTTGATTCATTCATCTGTTGATGGACATACACACTGCCACCAGGCAGCTATTATGAATTGTGGTGCTGTAAACATTACAGCAATTCTATGGAGTCAGCCTGATTAGAAACCTAGCCAAAGCCTGGCAATGTGCCAATGATTAGGGTGAAGTGTCCCAGATTAAGAGAATAACTGATAACCCTGCTGGACTAAACACCACTTTCTTATTCTACAGGAGCAAGAAAGCATGAAGCTTCCACTACCACTGGTGGGCACTTATGATGACAATAAGGTAGCTTGAGATGAAACCGATTTTAGTTACTAAGCAAGCACCTGGACCTTGCGCTGATGAGGCTCCACTGCAGAGTACTTAGGGAGAAACCCACCTTGCATCCACGGGACCATAGTCCAGGCCTAAGCCATAGGACCCAATTGACAATGCTGACAGATCTACCCCTTCCTTAGAAGAGCAAGACACATTGAGGCATGGGATTAAAGGAAAAGTATGCATTCTGGCCAAAGGCTTCCTCACTGCAAAGGATCCAAAGATGCCAGGCTTGAATTCTCATTTTCCCTTAAAGGCTTTACTGGTGTGCTTTCTACCTGGCTCTGGAACCAACTGACGTGTGTATATGGAACACTTCAGAGCCAGGAAGCCCAACTGGGGCCCATCTCAGAGTTTATTATACTCTGTTGATTAACTAAACACATCTTTACCAGGTAACCAGCTCAACTGGACAGTGTTCTGGGAATCTGCAGACACACTGTGAATCTCAAAACTAAGCACACATCATCAGTCTTGCTCTGTTCTAGGAGCAGTGCTAACCAACTGGTCCACAGTCCCCAAAACTCCTCAGAATCACGGTAACAGGGCTACACTGCTCAGTTTGGTGCATCAAACACAATTCTGGACCATGCATTTGTTGTACTCAGACTACCTCCAGGCCCCTTGAAAAGTCAGACCAACTTTAAATAGACAGGCTCTGGGTCTTTGATGACATTGCTGGTATGCTAACAACATGTCAGGAACAGGTTCTCCCTCTGTGTCCTTCCTTGTTGAGAGAGACAGCAGCTTTCTGCACGTCTAAACTGGTTGACAAGGAGTTTCTATTTCTGCAGTGGAAAGTGTTCTGACTTCCACACAGTAGAAATACTCCTTTACCTGGAAAAAACGCATTAACATGAACAGTGTTAACCAGAAGAGAAGGCGCTATCTTCGCAAATGCTGAGTGAAGCCTGTCCAAGGTCTCCTTTGGTATTCTTTTATCCAGGAGAAAAATTTCCCCCTTCAGAGGCAGGTTGATGTGCTTCTACAATAACTCTGCTATTTGTGAAATGCATAGTATTATAAATTGCTTAGTTCCACAGTATTACTGCTTACGATGAGTAAGTTTTCTGGGGAAACATATTTAAAGCTGATTCTGATGACATTAAACCTTTTATCTTTACTTGCATCCTTTCTTTCTTCTATTTAGGGGCTAGGATGTTAATCTTACATTTGCTAATTTCATAATTACCTAGTAACATCTAACTGTTCTTTCAGAAATTATTAAATAATTTAAATATATTTTGCACTTACCAAAAAATTATACAATACCATCTTTATGTAAAATGTGGTTAGAGAAATAAATATTCAACATTTATGATCTCCTCAAAATTAAAAATATCCTGTAATTTTAGCCAGAACAGATTAAAGGAAAAATAAACATATTCTAAAAATAGCGAGAAACAGTAAAGTATGAAAAAAGGAAATCTCCTATAACGTTCAATGGCTGTGGGCTGGAACTTTCGCCTGTTGAAAGGGAACAATTGTTCAGAGAAGTGGAAAGCTCAAGATGACACCATGTCAGGGAGTTTTAATTTCCCTTGGTCAGAAAGGTGCTGCCAATATCCTTTTTATGAATCTTCAGTATTAGGTAATATAGAGAGATGAGAAAATACTGTCACTAATCCTGACTGGTTAAAAAAATAGGAATTTCACTTCCTTTTGAATTTTGAACATGCATAACTTTTGAAAATTTGACCCCAAATGAGTACCACAAATGAATTTTACTTGGAACTTCTGGCTACAGAGTGCATCTACTATTTTATAGACTGAGCAAATGTTGCCATTAAAAACCTCAAATGTATGTAAAATGAATGAAGATATTTGAAAACATTATGACATAAGATATAAAGCAGTATATAGAATAATATAATTTTCAAGTTTTTAAATTATAGTTACAATAGAGTTTCAACTTCAATTTTGGTTTATATTATTCTATCCACTATGTAGTTCTAATTCAAATATTGAACCATAATTTTATTATTGTCAATAAGAATATTCCTGTATGACTTCTTCAAAACTTTTAATATCCTCTTTATTCTAAGAATGATGACACAATAAAAGATTAATTTTAAGTAGGAAATAAAAATAAGAGACTCAAGTCATGCAGAAAATAAAAATGGGTAAAATATTACTTGGAAAGCATCCTGACATCAGCAAGTCTGCGATCAAATTAAGCCTCAAAAACCTGGCTTTTTGCCTGGCTTTCCCAGTGACAATGTGACCTGTGGTAAATTTCACTGCTGTTATGGGATTCAAGTTTGAGATATATCTATTATTGCTTATAGCTTTCTTTACATCAAATCTAGGTTTTATGTTTATTTTGATTATACATTAGAGAAGGCATCTTATCATCAAGCTGTGCTTATCAATATTGTCACTTTATGAGTACTGATATTTTTACTTACCATTTTGCATGCAGAATTTTTCCTGACCACCAAGACTAACACCTCTAGCCATCCACCAGCTCCTTAGCAGAGTTTGCTTCTGCTTAATGTTATCCCAGCACTGATAGGTTTTTTCTCTGACTCTGACCCTACTACCCTTAGCTCCCGAGATTAATTTCACATTTCATTTACAGCTGGTGGCAGGAGATGTATGCGTGGTAATGCCCGTTCTATCTTGCATGGTGGTAAGACAATAAATCCCCACAAAGATCTTAGCGAGATCCTCATGGAGATCTTACAGAGGGGATTAAATACTGGGTTATCACTACATGCTTAGTGTCCTCTCAAAAGTTTATTCTGTTGAAGGTTAAAATGCTCTAATCTTGATATAAGTGCATATATTTGTGTTGCTGATGTTCTACGTGTATTAAAGTTGGAAATGGGTCAGATTGGCTACACACTTACAGTGTGCTCTAATCATGACCTGGACTTCTGCATGTCTAACATGAGATTCCACCACAATACAGAAGCTCCCAATGTTAGAGGAAGGAATGATGCACACAAGAAAATTTTAAAATATCATGAGGACAAAAAGAAAGAAGCAATGGCTAATTTCAACAGAAGTCAGGATAGTTGTCCCAAAGTAAGTGGCACAAGAGTATGATATATGATAATGAAGTTTCAAAGTTCAATAGGCAAAATATTTACAGATAGTAGCTATAAACTGTGTTTGTGTTGTTTGCCTACTGGGCTTCAGAAAAAGGGAAATTCAGAGTAAGTGGAAGCTGTCAATGGAAGGACAGGAGGATGACTTTGGTGACAGAAAAGCAGTTTCTTGTGACACACAAGGAGTCTGGCCTTCACCTTTAAGTCCATACTCCAAATGTTTCTTGTGGAAGGCCATGGGACAATTTTTAGATGACAGAAAAGCCTGACTTGAAGTACATTTCTGAAAGAAAACACCAGTATACACCAAAAGATTTTTTTTACAATATTCAGAGTATATGCGCCCCATAATCTCCTCTTTTAAGGAATGAAATCACTTTGTAGATTCCTTGTTTACAAAAATGCTATAAAAATTACAGCTACCTAACCAGCAGGATTTGGTTCATTTATTTATACAGTGAATTCTCATTTATTTATAATATTTTCATTTTTAGACATAAGACTAGTGAATACTAAACTCTCAGGAAAAGTAGATTAAGTATCTTATAAGCCTCTGTCATGACGTTTTCATCAGCCCACAAATGAATAATCCTGTTTTGCATGTACATTTATGTTTGAGTGAATATGGATTCATTCACAGTGAAATTAAGTACAGTGACTCATCCTTGAGTGGAATTCATACAGCAACACACCCTTTATAAAAAGCAGCCTGGCCTGTCCACACTTAGAAACACTGGCCAGTGCTTCAGCACGAGGGTTACAGGGCATTTTAAGAACTAAAGTGACAAAAAATGTGAAAAACATGGCAAAAAAAATGTACTTACAGTATGAGAGCTAAGAAAAGAAAGTAGAGCCTAGTTTTGTGTGCATGCAGAGACATGTACAGTCCACCAAAAGGAACAAAATTTATAATCAAGAAAAGAAAAACTTGCGTGAACCTTTTAATACTACATTTGTTGAGACATCAGGAGATGAATGCAGGTGATCTTTGGCCTCTACAGTTATGGAGGGTGCTCTAAATGGTTGCCATTAGCTTCTAGACTTTTATTAGTAATGCTAAGTGCAGAAGTGTGCATACAGTTTTTTGGCAGACCTGTGTATTGCTGTTCTGCACATGTCCCAGAATGACAGCCCCACATGTATTGACTTGGGGTTGATAAATCGTTGTTATCAAATAGGGGAGCTCACAAAGATGCACTCTGCGAGTAATAGAGAGTAATTATTAATTTTGAAGAAACTCAAAGAAATATTTCTTTTAACTCAACAAGTGGACTATTGAAGAATCATTTTAGAATGCTTGCTAGGTAAACCTGTGTTCAGTTGGCCATATTCCAAAACCTAATACACAGCTGTTTAGTTTGTAACAAGTATTTAGCTTGTAAGGATTGATTTAAATGGAAGATGTTTCTGGTATTAACAAGATGTAGTAGACATTGTGAAGTGGGAAGAAATGGTTTAAGTTGGAAGGAGAACTAGAGAACAGGGAGGGAAAAGAAAGGAGGGAAATGTGAAAAGGAAGAAAAGAAGGAAAGAAAGCTTTGTAAATAAGGAAGGGAGAAGGGGTTGAAGGGAGGAGACGGGAATGGAAATTAAGAGGAGTTAAGATGTATCATATCCTGGTACAAATCCCCTAGGATGAATGTGACCATTATGTCATCTAAATTGTACTAATACATTTAATTTAAAAAGTGTGTTAAAGAAAGTTCAAATAAAAAACATTAAACGGAAAAGATCGAGTGGATTTTTATCTAAAGCATTTATTTGAACCAGTTTTCATTAGAAAACTATACATTTCATCATTCATATTCAATAATACAGAACAGTATTTTATTTATATAAAATTCCTCTGAAATGTTTGACATGAATGGTGTTTACAGTATCCCTGCATAGGCAAATTATTGAATATCCTCTCTGACAATTATGAATCATGGCAAAAATGACCAAACAAAAAGAAAGAAAAATGAATTAAAGTATTGAGCAAAAGATCGTGATTCCATTTGATAAACTGATTGGTTAAATTGGTCCTGAGAAGAGGTTAAATGGGAAGGGAGCAGGAAATCTTGTTGCTTCTCCAATCTCCTTTTTTCTGCAAGGGATTCTTGTTAATATTAGTCTATGAAACAATGATTTAACTGAATATAGTTTACATATTAGAATAGTAAGTTCAAGAAGTCAAAATTAATAGAACTAATCACACATGTTTCATATGAATTAACACTGATTACTTAGTGTTACTAACTAGTTTAGCTCTCCCTACAGTGCCATGAAATATAATTCATTCATTTTAGCTGTCAAAATGGTTTCATTTATTAAAGTATTGATTGTTCAGTTTTGTAATACTCAATTTAAACACTGTAAAACAATACATTTATATGAATGACAAGGCTGAAACAACTTCTTATTGACATACTGCTTATAGTTCATTCTTTAATAATATCCATGTAAATCCTTTTGCAAAAACTAGTATTAAAACTCTAAAGTAAAGAACTAGGAAAATATGAAGAACAAATGTTTATATTTTAAAATCTTTGCTTTGATTAAAGTTTGTGTTTAGCTTTAATTTTAAACTTGAAAATAAAACAATAAAACTTAGACCACTTTTTAAACTGGTTTTCCTGTAGATATAAGTATCATTTTGGAAGTAAATACAAGAAGGAATTTTTCAGATGGGTTTTACTAAAGAAGTCAGAAATGTCTAAAACAGAGCATTTATTTACATAAGAAATTGCATATATGTTTTCAATAATGTAATTCAACGTAATAAGAAACTGGAAAACTCTGAGTGACATAAAAAGGAAACACCAGTGTAAATTTTGCCTGCAATATTCTACCTGTAAAAGTAAGATTTTTATACTTCTTTCCTCCCAAACTTAGATTCTGTCCATTCTCATTTCTGTCTCAAAAATTTCTCCTTTATTCTCAGCAGAAAATCCAATTCATAGATTTTCTGAATTTTTTTTTCTGCCTTTCAGCACTGCTGTTTATACACCCTGGAATAAACTCAGACTTTGAAAGATTTAAGACTTTTTGAAGCCCCTACAGAAAAAGAAAGTAACATTAGAGATAACAAATACAAATTGCCAGTGTTCCTGGAAAGGCCTTGAAAGTGATTTATATAAGGGATGGCTACTAAAGTTTGAGTCTCACCTGCTTTAAATACTCTCTGCACATCGTCTTTCCCACCCAAATTAAAGTGAAATCCATCACTCAAACCTAGCCTTGTGGAATCTGATTCTCCATCTGCTCAGGTTCCAGCTCCGATAATAAAACCAAGATGTTGAACGTTATATAACCTTGAACACCGCCACACCTACTGATTTATGATCAATGACTGGATCTGAATTCTGCAACGTGGCTGGGAAATTCACAGTGTTCCCTTAGTTAGTTCTTTCCTGATCCTCATGGAAGACATTTCAAGCATTTCCAATAACCCTTGAACTTTAGTACTCTCAATTTCCCCCCTTAGTTTCAGCAGAAAATCTTGCCTCTTAATTTAATAGGGAGATTTCATTTAAGACATTCTATTTCTTTTAACCTCAGCTGCTCAAATATTTGCAGTCTGCTTTTCCTTCTTACTTTACATGGTATCTAAACTTTTTCCTGCACTCCGGATACTGTTCCTTTCTGTGCCGTTAGGGACTCTATCCTTGCATTCCCATGTCCCTTTCTCTGTGTCTTCAGCTGCTCTTCCTATTTGGGCTCCTTTCTGTTTTGTCTTCACGTGTGGACCTGTCTCTAGGCTTCCTTTTGAAGCCTTTTTTATTTGTTTGTTTCTTCCCTTAAGGTTTATGTGTCTTTATTCATTTTTTAACAACGCTTTTTGTGTATGATTATTACCTGGTTTCAGCTTTTGTATTTTTTGTCATTAAGTGCAATGGGTATTTTGATTTGAATTTTACTTATGAGCTTAGAACAGTTGTGTGTGTGTGCGTGTGTGTGTGTGTGTGTGTGTGTGACTAGAAAATAAACCCAGGAGCTACATTGAGCTACATCCCCAACCACTTATTTGGTTGGTAGTTTGGGTTTTGAGACAAGGGTGTACCAAAACACTAAGATGTCCTCTAGACTTGAATTTGTGATCTTCCTCCAACATCCCAGACTATTACAGTGACATCACTTTTCAAAAATCATATTTTAATCCTATTAAAATATCATATCTGGTAGTTTAAAAACTATATGACTTTTTCAAGATAACTCTTCACCATTTGTCTAACTTCTCTCCTCTTCCTAATCTGTCTCCTCCATTTGCTGAGTCTAGGCACATTTAATGCAGGAAATATATATATATATATATATATATATATATATATATGTATTTATATTTTTATATGTTATTGGGATATTGATAATGCAACAGCCACAGTACCAGTTAAAATATGTATTGCAGTGAAATATTTTTATAACTTATTTCTTATAGAAAAAATAATACAATTTTAACGAATTGAAAAATATATGAAGGTTCTGACTAAAAATAAATAAGCCATTAATGCTTAGATAGGCAACTATATAGCTACTCATGCTAAATTTGACAGAAGTTCATGGGATAATTGGACTAAGGTGATGCCAGTAAATGGGGGTCTAAATCATACCAACATGCATTCCAACATGTACTACACAGTTTTCTCTTTTTTGGAAAAACATAACCAATACTTATATTTTAAAGGAGATTTGATCTGGCCTATGTTTTCAGAGGATTCAGTGTATGGTCAACTGGATGCAAAGCAGAAATATTATTGTGGAAGGGCATGGCAGAGCAAAGTTGCTTAGTCATAGCATTTGGGAAGCAGAGCAGAGAGATATTGCCAAGCCAGGAAGAGTCCAAGGCCTAGATATAGGCCAAGGTCATGCTGTTATGACTCACCCAGACACCCAGAGGTGCAGTTTACTAACCCACTAGGTAGCCCCCAAGCTAATCAAGTCCACAATTAAGCTTAATCATTAACCTCAAAAAATCAATTAGAAAGCTAATCATTTTGATAAAAATTTCATGATTTGTGAATTTTTCTCAGGTAACACCAGAAAAGTGTGGATGAAAAGATTTCCTCACCTTTCAGAAAAGGATCTCTTTTGGTTCACCCAATTCATATTTCCAGGGTTTGAATGATTTCTGCTTGCAAAGCTCATGTTGAAATCTAATCCACATGGTGAGAAAACTGAATGTGATCACAGTTTTTAGAGGTGGAGTCTTTGGAAGGTGATTGGGATTAGATAAAATTATCAGAGTGGAGCTCTCAATATTAAATCCTGATGCTTCATAAAAAGCAGGAGAGAGAGTGCCACTCGCAAAGGATTCTAGTCAAGTGATGTCTTCTGCGGCCTCAGGATTCTGCCAGCAACATGATCACAACACGTGGGCTTCTACCACAGACCAGAAACGTGAGCACAAATAAACTTGTTTGTAACTGTTGGTACTATGTTATTAGCAACAGATACCAAATAAAGACACGAACATAGGTAAAATATCTGGAGTTGGGCAGGAACAAAGAAGGTAGGAATGATGTGTTTATCGACATCACCATGTCTCATTCTCTTTGCTCACTGCTGGGATATAGTACCCAATAACCATAATATAAAGAAGACAGGTTTATTTTGGCTCATGTTTCAGTCCCTGATCAGCTGGGTCCAAAGAAGAAACAGCATGGTAGGGGGGCATAGAGGAGGAAAAGCAGCTCACTGCAAGGCAACCAGGAATCAGAGAATAATGAGAGGACTCGGGAAAGTAAATACATCCTGCTAATTCACACTCCCAGTGACTCATCCATGCTTTTTAACGAGACTCTATCTCCCAGCACCAAACCAGTTTTAGTATGTCCTAATCCAGTCATCTCCTGTTCTGACAAAAAGGAGGATTTGGGGAGACATTCAGGTATAAATTAAATCCTATAAAGTGCCAGTGTGGTGACAAGCAGCCTGCTCTTAAGAGTACCTTAAAGTCTTCACTACTGAGAACCTCAACAGGTATTGAACTGAACTAATTGTACATCGCTTGTTGTCTTTCTCATTGATAAATTCAGATGTTTTGCCACATTTTTTTGTTTTGATCTTGTCTTTGATGCCTAGTTATCCAGCTGTTTCTCTCCCCTTTTCCTTGATGCCCTCAGCCGACCCTCTAATGCCCCTGCTCTCTGTACATGCATGCTAGTGGCTCATTCTATCTCTGCACATGTACAACTGACACTACCTCTTTTAACTCCACAGGCATCTACTTTTGATCCTTGATTCTCCCACTGATGTTGGTCCCTGCCACCGGGCTTGTGCCCAAAGCTAGCCCCCACGCCCATACACACACCTGCAGCTGTCTCTTAAAAGTGAGTATGTGCATATCACCAGCACAACGCCCATCCCTGTAGGACTCATTATTGTCAATGAACCTGACGGGCTCTCTAAGGATTCCAACAACCCATCTATCCGCTGCAACTTCTCCCAGCTTCCTGCCAGGGCCCACACTCTTGCTGATTCCATGCATCTCAGATCTTTGAAATAACGACATGCTCCCCAGCTTCTCAGATTGCTGTACCCCATGCTGCATCATGCTCCAGTGGACCTCTTTTCTCACTGTTGTAGATGTTCTTTACCACAAGCAGTCCATGCAGTTAGGGAGAGATGTTGGTTTTTGCAAATGTACAGACACTATCACAAAACTGCAAGTACCACAGAGATTTGGGGGAAACCAACAACATGAAAGCTACACACATTTAAGCTTCCATAACAAATCCTGTGAAATGAAGACACATAAACTATGTGAAAAAGAATTCAAAACAATTATTCCAAATAAGCTTAGAGAATAAGCTTAAGAATATATAGGGAAGTCATTCAACAAAATCAAAGCAATGATATCAGAAAAATATAGAAATTTTTAAAAGGATAGACTGTATGAAAAACAAACAAAATTTGGTCCTGAAAGACACAATGACAGATAAATAATGTGATAGAGAAATAATGTGACTGCTGACTCATTCATTGCAGATTTAAGAAACTCAGTAAGATCACTTGAAATTATCCACTTAGAAAAGAGGGAAAGAAATAAAAAAAAAAAATCAGGAGAGATCATGGAATTTATGGGAAATCATCCACAGAGCTAATGTCTCCATTATTTCAGTTCCAGGAAGACAAAGAAAAGTTCTTTAAAAACACGTGATGAAAAAAAAACCTTCCCAAATCTGAGACAAGTAGGAAAATCCAGCCGCATAAAGTTTAAAGATTCCTAAGTACTTTGAACTAAAAGAGGACTTATACCCAGCTGTCAAAAACAAATTCAAGGGGGAATTTTCCCAAGCAGTTGTAGAACAAAGACATGTTGCGTACAAAGGACAAGCTGTCAGGATGTGGATAAGCAAATATCATGCAGGCCAAAATGTAGGGTGATAAAGAGAATATACCACCACTCAAAAATATTAAACTGGGAAATTGTCTTTCAGAATCAATGGAGATGTGAGGGCTTCCCTAAAGGAACGCAAGCTAAGGGAGAACCAGGAGCAGACCTAGTTTACAGTGAATGCTGAAAGGAGTTCTTCCAGCTGACATGACAGGATGACAATTTAGTAACATAGAGAAATATTAAGGATGAAATCATTCATAAAGGTAATTATATAGCCAAAGGTCAAATACTTAGCATTATAATGGTCCTGGTGAAATCACTTATAATTTTAGTGCACGTATTGAAACATAAAATGATTAGAAATAGTTACAATAATTTGTTATGAATGTTTAATATAAAATGTAAATTGTAGCATTTAAAAACAAAATAGGTAAAAATGAGTGAAAATGCGTAGCTACTGTCATTAATTGAAGTTTAATAATCACAAAAACACTTGTGTAAAACAGGCGAAATGAAAGCATCTGTACACTGAAAACCATCGAATGCTGATAAAAATATGACAGCAGTGAGAAATACATAGAAAACCAGTTTACGATTTAAAATTATGTTGCTGAAATGGCCCTACTACCCAAAGCAATCTACAAATGCAATACAATCCTTAGCAAACTTCAAATTGAATTTTTTCAGAGAAATGGGAAAAAATGCTGAAATTACTTGGAAAACCCAAAACACCCTGCATAATCAAATCTTGAGAAAAAAGAACCCGGAGGTATCATTCTTTATAACAAATAGTCTATTTCTTTAGATCCTATTTATAAAACTGTCATATTAACCAAAATTATAAATGTAAGATTATATAGTTTTATACATGGCTTTATAACTATGTGAGTTCAAAGTAAAAAGACACTCATATATGTAAAAACTCTGAAGGCTAGTATTTCAGTCTCTGGAAATCATTTTAATTATTAGAAGTCTATACCAAAAAAATTACAAGTGAGCACATTATGAAAGGCTCTCCAATATAATATTATCTGTAATGTTTTCAAAGGGAAAATAGTACTTTCTGAATTTTATCTCACTTTTTAAAAATTCTCCCAGCTAAATTTTCTTTAAGAAAGTTTTAAGTTACTGTCACTCAGAATTAATCAATAGGGTGAATTAATTACACAAGGTTATGCTTGGCACATAGTAGCGATCTTCCTTGGGAGCGTGATTGACGTGACCTTCTTCTGCTACACATTTACATAAACTCATCTGTGAATAAGCAATCTTGGTGTATGACATATAGATGGAGATTGTACAGTGAAAGGGAATAAAAATTAGAATTTAAAATGACATTACTTGAAATAATCCAAGTTAGAAGATTTTTCCATAAAAAATTTATAAAATCATGATGAAAAGCAAGGCAATATTTACCTCAAAATCTTCCAAAATTTTTTCGCTTGAAAATGTAGTCAGTGATACATATGGAGAACTTTCAGGTTAATTTTAAAAACCATCAATCTGTTTCTTTTGTTCATTCCTAACAGTTCAAGTGAGACAAAAATTACAATGTTTATTCATTTAAAATCAAGGTTACTGATTAGTAAATTAAAATTTTTTTATGAACAATGTGATCCTAGTTAAAATAGGATAATAGTTTCCTAATTTTTATTATTCCACCTTTTAACAAAATTATTCCTAAGCTTTCAAATAGAGTTCATAATATTGAATACAATTTTAAATTATAATTCCATTCCAAAATTTTGTATTTTAGTCTATGGATCTGTTTAGGCAACTATTCTTTTAATTTTATCTGAGTTATGACGTATATTGGTTAAAAGTAAGGTTCGTATAGAAATATGTCTGGATCTGAGGTCCTACTCTACTACTGAGCCAAAGGTTTGCAATCTTGTGCTAGTAATTTAAACTTTTCCCTTGGGAAAAAGAGTTAATATTTCCTAATCTACATACATTTTAAGAAATAAATCACCATGTGGGAAATGCTCAGTTTACTCATGGGTATGGAATTTGAATGTTATCATTGAGGTTGTTGATGTTGATGCTGTATGCTAAAAGTACAAATGCTTCAAATAATCACAAAAATATTTAGATCTAATAATGAGAGTATAATTTTTGATTCTGATATTTACTTATACTCTTAAGGCATCTCTTACCATTGATTATATGTGAGTTTAAATGCTTTAAAATCTTAAAACTCAACAGATACTTGCTTCCTGACCATTATGGCCTATACCTAGATGTCCTCTGAAAGCCCCATACACTCATGGGTAGTTTCAAAGGTGGCTGGATTAGGGTACGATCCTGGGATTAAGGGTGTGAACATGATTACTAAATTAGTCAACTGAATCATTTAGCATCCTTTTGGGTGTGGATAATGGGAAAGACCAACTTGGATATGGGTTGCACCACCCAAAATGTGGGTACACTGGAAGGGATAATGGGGAGAGAAAAACTGATACTTGTTGCTCTCTCTTGCCTGCCTGCCATGGGCTGTTCCTTCTCGGAGATGCTCTCTGTCTTGAAGCCAGCCTGTTATGGACTGATATATCTATATTTCTGTATTTCAAACTGTGAGCTGAAACAAGCCTTTCCTCCTTTAACTTTTGGATGTCAGCTATTTTGCCTCAGCAATGAGAAAAGTAACCCAGACATGAACTATATTGTAGCAGGGATTTGCTTGATTGCATGAAATTCATGAAAACTATACATTGCTTTTACCATCATATATTTTACAATACTGAGTAATTTACAATAAAAACACAATATTAGAAGTTACTCATTTAAAGGATGAGAATCAAACGAGGTAGGTAGTTTACCAAAAGAGTATTACTCCCTTATGTGATTTACATTTAAACATTATTTGCAAAATGTTTTAAATATTCATAGCAATTTCTACCTTTCAACTTTCATGGAACAGACAAAATTTGACTGTACTGGTATATAAACTGAACATCTGAGGGAAATCAAGGTCTTGAAATAGTTTTAATGTTTCCTAAAGTAAAGTTTATGTGCAGGGTAAATACTGCTATAGGCCATGATGAAAATTAAATCTGTTTTTCTTTCATTTCTTCTTCCTCCCATACCAGTGCATATGTGCGGAGAAATGGACAACACAACAGCACACTCCCACTTTTCTAGCTTTTACCTCAGAGACCAAAGTCAAAAGTCAAACTTTCTCTGACCAGTAGAAGATGCCTCCACTGGATGCGATTGTACTGTCAAATGAACAGCACTAATATTTAACAGGATTTAACAGACACCTTTTTGTTTCCTATAGAATATAACTAAAAAGTTTTGGACTTGGGAAGAATTGTTTAAAATAATCAAAAGACGTCCCTGTACCTTTGCCCAAGAAAAATCATTTTATAGAGTATATCTGATATCAATTACTGAAAAATAAAATACAGATGTTTCTCTTTAAATGACTCCCTGCATTTTTCATGCTGTCTTTTTGTCTCCAATGTTTACTTCAGAAACCTATTGCATCGGGCAAGCGAAAAAAAAAAAAAATGAGAACTTTCCCAGAGCTGCTATGCTCATAAGATGCAATGGGAAAAGGGGGTATTTATTTCTACATAGTGCAATGTCCTGGATGGTAGGAGAAAAAGTGATGTGACTCATAGCAGAAGCCCTAAAGGAAAATGGTTTTCTGGAGCACTTTTCGTCTGCCTGCTTCATATAGACTTTAAGGAGGTTAGCTTGTTTCTGGAGGTAATATAGGTAAGAAACCAACAGGAAGCCTTATTTTGGTCTGATCACAACTAGCACAAGGCAATTTGCAAGATCTTATTTTAAATACTAATGTTCTAGATCTAAATTGTACTTGTTTATCCTACTTTGCCTTTCTATAATTAGAAGACCATTTTGGAAAGTTATTTCACTGTTATACAATTACCTAAGAATATCTCTATCTATCTATCTATCTATCTATCTATCTATCTATCTATCACTTCTCTGGTATAAGTTAAGTTAGACTATTCTATTCCACCTAAGAAGATTTCTTTCGTTTATACCTGAATTGACCTTCTCTGAACCAAATAACAAATCCACTTCAGGGCAACTTGAATTGTTGACACAATTACTGGGCTGCAGCATTGAGCATTTACTTAGAATTGGACATCGGATGTAACAGAGTCTGCTTTCAATAATTTAACTGAGGAGCTAAATAGCCTATACAGGTTAAATCTTTCTCCAGGGTGAGAGAGGGTTATTTATCATAACTACATCCACAACCAAGAGAAAGGTGAGAATATCAAAGAAATAGTAAAGATCAATTTTTAATTTCATGATGCCTAATTATTTGGGGCCCCTAACATCAGCTGAGAAGACTGCATATGTTCCTTTCATTAGAGTGGTTCAGTCGCAAGTGACACTATGACTAAGTTGAAGAAATGAGGCACTTGCACGGCGAAAAAAAACCAATTTCCATTTGCTAATGTGTTGTCCAGGAAGTCCAGCGGCCAGCCTGACTGCTGTCATGCTTAGGGCCAGATGTCAGGCTGGATTAGAAGGACCATTTTTCTTTCCTGGTACAAACTGTTTATAGCTTATAAAGAGGGAGAACAACACTTAGATGCATCATGTTTTTAATGGAAAGAGGAAAGGTCCTGGAATCAGCAGACTGGATGCTATTAACTTTTTCCTTTTTCCCTTTAACATTAAAAATAAAATTGAACTGAACTACAAAATACATGTAATAAGATAAATGCACACCTACTATAAAATAACACTGACATACAAACACAAATGCACACAAACACACGCACAGTAAAAAATGAAAACATCCTTTATTTGTGCATCCTAGGTGAACCCAAATTCCTTTATAGAAGCAATGTCACCTGCTTTACCTTTTTGGGAGAGACGGGGGTCAATCTTTCACTTTGACAAATGTTTTGAATAATATGCTTTGGTAAATATTTCATTTTAACCATACACAGCCTGTTACTCTACTCGTACTGTATAGTTATTTACTTACAGTTCTCTATAGGCATCTCCTAGTCTATCCCCACACATGCCACAATCAATGAACATACTATTTTCAAAATAAGAACTAATTTGAATTCTACTTTTGCAGTTCCCTATATATGTGATATTGGATGAATTATTTTAGCCATTTGAAACATGGAGAAAATATGATGAGAACATGTAGGCAGAATTCCTCAAATACATGTCAGCTGAGACAATGATGAGCAAAATCACACACACAACCTTGTCCTACATTTACACCTTTGTCTGTCTAAGAACCATAAAACAGGGGCCAAGGATATAGCTCAGCAGCAAAAGCACCTGCCTCCCACCACAAGTCCCTGAGTTTGATTCTCAATACTGAAAGAAAAAAGCAAAATAATAACAAAACATATCCTAAGGATTAGAAGTAGAGGAGGTAGCTCCATAGATATTATAGAAGTGATCATTAAATGAACTGAGTTTTGACCTGTTATTTTGAAAATGAATTTTCTTTTCTGAATATTGACATATTTAAGGTAGGAATGATGTATAGCTAACATATATTTCTAACAGTTCTCTGACTTTATTAATGTTGTTTAAAATGGATAAATAAATAATGTTGAAGGTAAAAGACAGGAATACTTTTCAAGTTTAAGCTTAATAATGAATTAAGACAGAAATATACACCCTATATATTTCCAGCTTTCAACAGTCCTGAACTGGAAGACGCTGCAGAAAAGATGCATGTGCTCGTCAGAATATTTTGTACAAAGTGTATTTCACTTATTTTGAAAACAGAGATGTTTTTCATTTAGTCTTGTTGTGAAATATATTGTACATAATACATTAAAATGTGTAATGTATTTAATATATTTATATATGATTAGGTAATATATGGAATAATGTTCACTAACTGCTTAGAAACTTCTGAGACTCAAACATAATTGTGTTGAGATACATTAGTTTTAATTACAACTGAAATATCCATCTAACATATAATTTCTGTTTTTTTAAAAGCAAACATTAAATCTACATAAAGAAATGTGGTAGGAAAATATAAATCTAGTGGGGTTTTTCTTGGGGGGGGTTGATACCAGGGATTGAATTCATGACGGTGCACTTGCAAGGCAGGTGTTTATGTCACTGAGCTAAATCCCCAGACCATAAATCTTGTTTTTATGTCTGTGATAGGTGCATTTATATGCAATAATTCTATATATGATAGATGTATCATATCCTAGGACATTTTCATATTAAATGTAATTCTGTTACATGTAATACCATTAAGTTATAGAGATGATCCTTTGAAATGTTAAAAAAAAAATACAAGAACTGATCATTCGAGCAAAAATGGCAGATAGATAACAGCTGGGTACAGAAGTTCCCTGAGATAGTCAACTTAGAATTCAACATAATACAGCATGGGGAGCCCCAAACAGAAGGAGATGAATTCTCTCATCCCAAGAAGACACTAAGGTGAGAAGAACCAATCAAACATACAGTTCTAGTGCTATTATTGGAACAGCTAAAGGTTCAGTGCTCCAGCCACAGTGGGCGACTTGCCAAGCTGTCCGAGGACCCAACTCTTTGACTCACTGGAGGTACAGTCACCCTGAGGTCGGGAGTTGGCCAGCCTAATGGAAAGCTGAGTTGGCAGGGAGCCTGCATTGACCTGTGGTGAGTGACAGGAGTGGAGCCATTCCATAAATAGGGGGACTTCAGCAGAGGACATTCTGGGGCCAGGCAGGACTGGCAAGTACAAGGGGCAGCAGTGACTTCAGTCAGTTGTTCCCTTCCAGAACGGGATTGGTAGAGTAAGCTAGGTGTGCATTTTGCGACCTGGCTAAGACCCAATAGGTTATCCAAAATCAATTCCCTATGGCGGCGGTGCATACTAATGCAGTGAGGCCTCAGAAGTTTGACAGACCTGGAGAGGAGGTGGAGCAAAATAATACAGTGCAGGCCTCAGCAGCTTGACTGATCTGGAGGGGGAGGGCCAGCATATGCTGCCCCTGTTTACAACTCACTAGCACATTATAGTGGGAAGGGTCACCTAGCCAGCATGCTTCAGAAGAATTGTAACCAACAAAGAAAGAAACTGGGGCCTCCCGGAAGAAACAAAAAAGATGGAAAAAGGAAGTAACAAGAAAAAGTCCCCAGGTCCCAACCCTGAGAATACTGACCCAGGACAGGTAAATACAAAGGAGAATGAGAACAGTAAACATGCAATATCAGATACAGCACCAGTGGACATAAAGAGACGAGTTCAAAAGTGAAATATTTAGCCAAGTAAAGCAAGATATAAGAAGATTAATAAAAGAGATGCTAAGCACCCCTCAAGCAGACACAAATGGAAGAGGAAAGGAACTCAAACAACAGAGAGAACCATTTGATGAAGAATATAAAGAAAATCTAGAATACATGAAACAGATTCAAAGAAATTACCAGGAAATTAAAAACTCTATGGAAAGATGGCAAATCTGCTTGAAAGAAACTAAAGATAGATTTTCCAAACTAGAGGACCATTTTGCAATGTGGGATTATGAAAGGAAAAACTTTTTAAAAATAACAAGGAAACAAGCAGTAACAATACAAAGGCTAGAAGACAAGAGGATCTATAACTTACAAATAAAGAATGTGAATGAAGAAGCATGGGTACAAAGAAAGGAATTATAAAGGCTATTCACAGAAATAATTAAGGAAAACTTCCCAAACATAGGAAAAGGAAATGATATGCAGATGTATGAGGCATACAGAACTCTAGCCACTTACAACCTAAACAGAGTTGCACCCAGGCATATAATAATCAAGATCCCAGAAATTCAATATAAGAACAGAATATTAAATGCTGTTAGAGACAAGAAACAGATAACGTATAAATGAAGGCCCATCAGAATAACAACAGACTTATTGACACAAACCATCAAGTCAAGAAGTGCCTGGAGTGAAATATTCTAAGCCCTGAAAGAAAATAATCTCCAGCCCAGATTGATATACATGATAAACTGTCTCTAGAAATTAATGGAGAAACAAGATGCTTCCAAGACAAAGAGGAACTTGGGAAATTCACAACCATCAATCCAACTCTACAGAGAATACTGTAGGGCATTCTAGAAAGAGAGAAGTACTCTCTAGGAACAGTGGCAGAGAGACCTCAATGAATGGAGCAGAAAACAGAATGAAGAAGATAAGCAGACAACTGATGGCAAAAAAGGGGGCATAACAGAAATGAGGCCAAGAAGGTTGGTTATAATCTCTAATATAGATAGCCTTGATACACAAAATTAAAAAAAAAGAACCACTCGTGGAGTAGATCAGGATATAGGGTCCACCGAGATGCTATTTATAGGACATATAATTAACATGAAAAAGAGTACATGGACTGAAAATCAAATATGAGAAAACAATGCTCTATGTGACAGAGAACCAGAGAGTAATAGGGCAACTAGAGTAGTATTTGTGGATAGGTTGGAAAGACAGACTTTAATAGGTAAAGTAATACAATTAGAGATCAAGTCCAGGAGGGAGAAGGTTCAGAACCATTTAGATAAATAGCAGGTTGCCCTTCCCCCCAGTTGAAAACCAAGGGTCTTGGTCAGACCCAAAAATGCACAGTGTACCCTGGGGAAGTGAAAGGGGAGGGAGAATTTTTAAAAAGATGGCAGAAGATATTCTTAATAGTGTATCAGGATTTAAAATCCACATTACTCACACCACTCTGCTTAGATAGATTTTATTCTGTCCCAGTTTGTCTACTTGCATTAGATTTGAGGACACAGACAGCTATCCCAAAAACATTAGGATATAACACAGTAATCATCTTTAATTTCCTATTATCCTAATCTGGAGCACTATATGATTTATACTGTTGTATCATGACTGATCTTAGTTAAATCTGGTTTGTTTGATTGCTGTTTGGTATCAACAGATTTTATTGAAAACTGATATGATTGATAGTATCAAGTCTGAGAGTATAGGCAACTACACTGAAGATGACAAGACTTATGATATACATTCTGGTTTGATAACTGCCTATTTTTGAAGTTTTATATTATATACAAAGTTGTGTTTTTATTAATACTGTTATGTACTGATATATTCAATTATACTGTGTCTGATGATATAGCCAATTATATTGAGGATAACAAGAGACAACACACGAACTATGGTCGAGCTCTTTGTACAAAGTTCTTATATGTCTTTTTCATTTCATGCGTTTATAGGAATATGTTTTGTTTTGTCTTGCTTTGTTTTGTTTCTCCCTTTAATATAGAAAGGATAGAAGTACATGTTAAGACATACATGTGTAGAATCTATAAACAGTGTATGAGAACTGATCTTATGACACATAATGAAATGAACAGATACTTTGAAGAAAAAGAGACACTAAAGTACCCAGTGCTGATTCTGGAGTGTCACAATGTGAAACCCAGCAAAAGTATTATTCTTTGTTCAGAGTGATATTAGCCTGCTTGGGTTCATTCAATCTCAACGTAATTGAAGGCATAGATAACTGCATGTATATTTAAGTGAATAGGATTGAAAACCATATTTCTAAGTTTTTGTTGGATAGTTGAACAGAACTGGGTGCAGTCTCACTGTTTGAATCCCCATTTTATATGCTCCACTTTAGTATCTTGAATAACTATTTGTAAGAGGACAATCTGTAATCATCAACTAGTGATTTCTTACTGTTTATTTTTTTCTTCAAAAATATGTATTATTTCTATCCATTTTCTGCTTTGTTTAGTCTTTCTTTAAATAAAATTTAAAAAAAAAGACACTACAGTACCCTTTGCTGATTCTGGAGTGTGATGATGTGAAATCAAGCAATACTATTACTCTTTGCTCAGAATGATTTTAGCCTGCTTTAGTTTGTTTAATCTCAACATAAATGAAGATATGGATAACTGCATGTACGTTCAAGTGTATTGGATTGACAATCATATTACTCAGTTTTTGTTGGATAGTTGAACAGAACTGTTTGCAGTCTTGCTATTTGAATTTCCACTTTATATGTTCCACTTTTGTTTCTTGAACAATTATTTGTCAGAGGACAGTATGTAAACATCAACTAGTGATTTACTGTTTATTTTTTCTCTGAATGTATGTATTATTTCTACCCATTTTCTGTTTTGTTTAGTCTTTCTCTAAATAAAATTTAAATAAATAGAAGAACCATTTGCCTGGAAAGCAAATTATTGTTCCTTTCCATACACAATAATCCAGATGTTTTGCTAAGAAGTTTGATTCCGATTATAAGAGGTTAAAAATATTTCCCAACTCTTCCTAGATAAATAATGCTTTACCTTACAATCCTATGTATTATTTTATTGCTGTCGGTATTGCTGTTGCTTGCTGCTTCCGAGCAATTTGAACACTTCTGTGGTGCATGTGGCATTCTTTTTTCATTTCTTTCTTGATGACTACCTTGGCCTCTCTTTCTTGGAACCTCATTCGGAAGCCTGTATTTCTTTCCTCCCTTTATTTTCCCCCAAGTGTTTTCTGTCTCCTTTGCTCCCAATGAGCTGAGTTCATTGTGAATATGATCACTATGAGATTTGGAAGTAAAAGCACATCTAAGGTAGCAGCATAAGGAGGAGAGTAGCAGGGGCATCTTTAGTAGTTTCTGCACTCACTTATTTGAGGCCATGTACATCTCTGGAAACAGCTGAAAAACCCTTGATTCCCTAGCTATTTGCCAAAAGAAAGATGATCCAGAGCTGGAAACATTCATTATGAAAAGAAACATAACACATACAACATAGAGTACAAATCAGAAGTGTCTGAGATAACCAAAGTGTGTCTTTGCCCTAATTTTACCTTAAAATTACTTCTACACATTAATAAATTAAAATATGTAAGACAATAACATACAAATTCATAGGGAATATTACAAGTGTTGGTAAAATAATTGTGTGGCAACATCAGTTTGTCTTCCTGAAAAACAACACCATGGGCTGGAGATATGGCTTAGTGGCACAGCACCTGCCTGGCAAGCGTGAGGTCCTTAGTTCGATTCCTGCTACTAACAAAATAAAACAAAACCCACCATAATGATTCAGTTTCTTATTAAGGAAACCAATATATTTCATTAATGATATCGATAATGCAAAAAGCAGTATAATAAATTGATCTTTAGGGGCATATTAAAGAATGTTGAAGCACTAAAATTATGATATGGTCTTTGTTTTTAACTTAAAGAAAGTTACTAAAAAGTAATTTTATGTTGTATTATTTAAAAGGCAATCTTTGGTGCTAGTATCGTAAGTTATGTGTTGCTTTTTGCAATTAAATTATAAGACCCGTGCTTTACCACAATTTATGTGGTGCACTTATACTGTGACCAGAATATTGACGGAGCTGGGAGAAAAATTGAAAATGTTGAACAAATAAAATGAAAATACTGCATTTGCATCTAAAATGTGTAGTAAATGTTTCTTCTTATACATGTGTACTTTTCTGTGTTAAAAGGTTACACACACTTTTTGTTAATCCTGTGCCAGTGTGTTCTATATTTTTGCCATGGTAAATACATTTTTTTTTTTATTGCTACTAGGGATCAAACTCACGCCTGCCTGCTTGCAAGGCAGGTGCTTATGCCACTGAGCTAAATCCCCATCCCCTAGTAAATACATTTTTAAATTTTGATTTTAATAATTACTTAGTATTGTGAAAATATGTGTTTGATTGTATATATTAGGAGTGCGCCTAATAAATTTCTCAAGGTAATTTATTGTTTATGGTCATTATTTTGGAGATTTTCTGAGATTTTTTGCATGTATTTTTATTTTTTATGCCTTTCCTTCATTTCTTGCTTCAGTTTAGCTACTAACATCATCTCTAAAATGTTGACTAAAATGATGAGACGAGGGATTCTTGACTATCTTTATGGTAGCACTTGATATTTCAGCGTTGAATATGATATTAACTAGAGGATTTGCTCGGTTTTGTATTATAAGCTGTTTATCAGAGTGAAAACCTTACCTGCTATTACAACATGATGAAAATAGTTATTATAGCAGTGTTGTGCTTGAAAGATTGTTCCTTATTTGATACAAGCATGCAGTTTTCTCCATTACATTTTAAAAGTGAGAAATTATCATGATTGAGTCATAATTGTTAAACCAGCTTTGCATTGCTGAGATAAGACCTACTTGTTGATGATGTATTGTCTTTGTAACATATTTCTATTATGCCTGGGAGTGTGTCATTAAATAATTCCCCTATTTCAAATAAGAATTTTGGTCAATACACTTATTTTTTCAGGTTTTGATTTGAGTTTCTCTGGTCTTATAAAATGACTTGGGAAATACATTTGACTTCTATAATTGAAGAAATTGCATAAACTTAGCATTTATTTGTTAAACATCTCATATAATTCAAGAATGAAGTAAACTGCACATAGGTTTTTCTTTAATGTTACAACTTTTAATAATGAAATGAATTTTGAGCCATATATAGGACTATATATGTTTCTTAGTACGGTATTAGATTTGATAAGTTAAAGTTCAAATTTATTGCCATAAATTTATTCTGAATTTTCTTTTGTTATTCTTTTACTATCTGTATGGCCTGTAGTAATAACCACTTATTTATTCCTAATAATTTTAATCATATTTTCTTAATTTATTTGTTGGTCAGTCTATCAGATATCTTATAAGTTTGATCTTTTTAAAAGTACTAAATGTTTGTTTTGTTAATTAATTTTATGCTGTGCATATTTCATTGCTATCCAGTCTGATTTTATTTTCTTCTTTTCAGATTTTTTTGTGTGCATGTTACCTTGTAATTTGATTGTCTGATTGCTGTGTTAGGATGCATTCTGTCGAGTGTAATCAGCTGATGATTTTTGAGGTCTGTTTTAGGACATACTTTACATCTATATTCACAAATTAATAGTTCTTGTTCTACAGTCTTAGCACTTGGAACTTTACAAACAACTGTTAAATTAAGTTAGAGCAAAGCAGTTAAGTGTCGTTAAATTATGTGTACATTGATTTATTTATTTAGGGTCTATTTATGGTTTTTATTATGCCCACTTTAACCAAAGCATGTTAAGAATACAGAATGGTGGGGCTCATTTTAGGAAACTGATACATGGGTTTAACATTTCATACTCACTTTTAACCCCATTACTCTGTCTCTAGGGCCCCTCTTCCTCCTCCCTGTCCCTCTAAAGCCCTTTCTCCTCTCCAAGTCTGCCCTCGAGTCTCTCATCAGGTTTCTTATTTATTTATTGGTTTATTTGGTTTGTAATGTAGGAGAAACCATGTGACATTTAATTATCTGAATCTGGCTTATTTTGTGTAGCATGATGGTCTCTAAGAACTGCATCCATTTACTTGGAAAAGATCTGATTTTATTTTCCTTTACAGCTGGAAAATATACCACTGTGCATATATGCCACATGTTCTATCAAAATTATCCACTCATTCAATTTTGTGTGCCCAGGCTATCCACAGTCTAGCTCAAGTGAGTGGCATTGCTGTCTGAGTATGTAAGTAACACAATACTACGCTGTCATTACTTTGCTTAGGAATATACTTGAGTGGCATAACTGGATAAAATGGTACTTTTATCTTTAGTTCTCTGAGAAACCTCTGTATTGATTTCCATAGTGACTCTACTAGTTTACATCTGACCAGCAACATAGGAAGGTTCTTTTCCAAACATACCTGCTCATGCTGCTATTTACTGCTTTTTATGTTCTTGATGATAACCGTTCTGACTAGGGTGACATGGAAACTCAATGTAATTTTGATTTACATTTTCCTGACAGATAAAGGCATTGAATATTTTTTACACACATATTTATTTGCCATTTGTACTTCTTTTGAGATAAAGCTAGTCAATTAATTTGCCTATGTTTTGACTGAGTTGATTCTTTGAAGTTTTCTGAGTTGTTCATATGATTCAGAGATTAACCCACTAGCAGAAGAGTAGCCAACAAAAATGTTTTCCTATTCTGTAGCTTTTCTCTTTGCTCTATTTCCTTTTCTGTGCAAAAGCATTTTTGTTTGATGTAGTGCCATTTATTGATTTTGATATTATTGTCTGTTCTATTGGTGTCCTATTCAGATGGTCTTTATCTGTGATGGTGGCTTCAAGTGTTTCTCCTATTTATAGTCCAGCAATTTCAGAATTTCTGGCTTCGTATCTAAGCCTTTAACCTACATACCATTTAGCTTTTTCTTATAACTGTGTTTTATACATGTTTTAAACTCTTTTAAGGCATGTGTATATTCCTTTTCATGTTTTTATGGACTAATTTCATTTTAGGAAACTCTCTTTTTGTATTCCATAATGCTCTAAGTTGAATCTGATAATACTGTGGTCACTCTATTCAAAGGTGATTGAGTATGCTGTTCTGTGGGAACATAAGTGTTTGTGGACTCCATGTCCTGAGATTTGTCTTGGGGACTCTTCAGGTACACATTGTCAATTTTATAAAAATATATGCTGCTTTTGGTCAGCTTAATGATGATTTTGACCAATATACTCTTCACAGTAAAAGCTCTATATTAAGTGCTAGGACTATTGAATCTTTTATAAATATTAAAAGTGGCTTGGCAGCTGGGCTTGAGGCTTCCATTAGTTAAAGTTATATAAATGTATCTCTATCCACCCATCATTTGAATGGTTTAGGTCTGACAGGATCAAATAGAGTTATGATTAACAACCGTTCCTTTGTATTCATTAACATTTCAAAAGTAGTACTAATTTATCCTATTACCTGGGAAAGAGTATTGCTCCATATTAATTATGTTGGTCTCTAAGAAAGCTGAAGCAGTTTTAAGGATTTTGCTTTGGACTTTCCAGCCTTAATGGCTTTGACTTTCCAATTCACAGAAGCAATGCAAACGAAGCTTCTGCCAGATACTGAGATACTTAAACTCAGAAACCAGACAAAAGATAACTGGGAAAATCTCAGCATTCATGCATTTATTACAAGATGATCTTACTTTATTACATCACAGGTCAACTGGCTTCCATTACCCTTATTCAAGGAGGTTTCCAACACAACATTTTAAACTCTCTGTTACTATTCTGTTGGATACAGCTTAGATTCTGTATCCAATAGCCCTCAAAGCATGTAAATGTTACTCTTTCCTCAGTAAATGGTAAATAGTCGTGCAAATCTTTTGGAAAAGAGGAGCGGGGGTGTTTATCTGATATATGAGTTGCTGTACTGATGTTTCCTTCTTTAAAAGTTCCCAGCTTTCCTTTAAATGAATAGATATTAAATCTGTGCAGTGATTTATATCTGGATCCCGAGTAAAAGAACCATGATTTTCCAACTTAGTGTCTGACAGCAGTCTTCTGCTAGCCAAAACAGTTTTTCTTATTATGCAAGTTACATAACATCTTATCAGCTGAGCTTGGAACATCATGTTTTCTGTCTCCACAGTTCCCTGAGGGCCAGGGCACATTGATTGTTACTTTGATCTTGCTGGCCATTAGACTGATTGCAGTTACCACTGATGGTTAAAGGCTGTTGCCTGGTGCCTTGTACTTGAGAATTCTGTAAAAAAGCATTGCTGCTCTTTCTGCCTGCTCAGAATCTACCACTGAGCTTCAAAAAGATCCCTGGATCCTCTCAGCCCTCCCCTAACACCATCAATATATGCATTATAGACATTGTAGACATCCATTATAAACAATGGAATGCTTTGTGGATGTTCTCAAGGGCAGGATCTGGATGGTAATGTTAGGAATGCTCTGATTTTATATAATAAATCCATTTAAATATTCTGCTTCCTCTCTGATCTTTCTGACTTCTTTGTCAGTATTTATCGAGTATAGTTCTCAAACCTTTGCCTCATTTACTATAGGCTATCATTTTTACAAACTTCAAAGGGATTGTCCCAGCATGGTAATATAATCTGTTCCAGGTGTACCTTCCAGGTCACTGAGCCATGAGTCAAGGGCGAGTGTTAAGTCATTAAATTCTGCCTTTCAATTCTAAATTCTGTCTTTTCTGGTCAAATCTATTTACTCAAGCTCTTGCAAGAGTCCATTAGTGATATTCCAGATTTTTCTGGGGAATTTTTCTTCCTTCATTTCATTTTAGGACATTCTCTTTCCTGCTAAAGTTGTTCTGACACTGATTTCATTTAGTGCATGAGCACCATGAATGGGGTGGATAGGCGGACATTGAGAACAAATGACAGAATCTGCTTAGGGCTGAAATGTCTTCAGTGTTTCCAAGAAGAGACCGTCCTCCCCTAGTGAGTTTTCTGCTGTATCTGAAGGACCCAGTGAAGTGTGCAGTTGGGAGCTTTTCAGGATTCTCTATCCAGTGTACTCACCTCAAGTTCCAAGGTTTTAAACTTACCCTTCAAAGGTTTTACTTTTAAAACTGGAAAGAAAAACATACTATTTTCTTTGTAGTTTCCCTGCTCTCAGTCTAGGGCTGATCTTCACAATAGTTTGACCTGTGACTTCAAATTTAAGGGGCTTCTGCAACATTTTTGTCAATATAGAAACTTAAGTTTTCACAGTTCTTGTGAGTGGATAGTGGCCAATCTGAACCTATGTATTTTTTTAAAAATTCTAAAGCAGTTTAAAAAAAAAACCCTAAATTACCAGCCAGGCATAGTGGTGCATGCCTATAATCCCAGGACACTAGAGGCTGAGGCACAATGATCCCTGCAAATTTGAGGTCAGCCTGGGCTAGGTAGTAAGCTCAAGATCAGCCTGAACCATATAGTAAGACACTGACTCAGAAAACAAACAAAAACTTTACATTATCTATGTTCCTATACTGTTTCTATGCCAAAGATGCCGTACTATTTGCTGTACCACTTCACATTCCAGGGAAACTCATCCCACCACAAATTAGAACACGAGTAACTTTAACGGTAATGAATGTCAGGGATTATTACCCCTGCTTCACAGCAGAAATGACTCACTGACTACTGAACTAAAAGTGACTGTCTTAGTTACTTTATGCTCATCGCTGAGACAAAATGCCTGATGCTCAAGTTGGGAAAGGAAAGGTTTAATTCTTACAGTTTTTGAAGGTTTCAGTCCACACTCAGTTGGCTCCCAGGCAGGCGGGCATGGCTGGGCTGTCCTTCATGGTGGCTGCAAACAGCAAATAGGAACCAGCAAAGAGCAAGACACACCTTTTTCCTGCCATTACATCGCATCCTGGCTCCACCCCTTTGTGGGTGGAGCACTGACACCATCAATCCAAGTACCAGACAGTAAACCAGTAACAAATGCACAATTCAAACTCATCAGGTCTGGGGGACACAGACATAAACCATGACAGTGACCTAATTGATAATCCCATCCTGGGACCCAACTTTTGGCAGCACTCCAACTACTATAAACAACTAATTTAATCTGCATCTTTCTGCAGTATAGGCTGAGAGAAAAGGAGGTTAAAGACACACAGAAGTAGCAAGGGAAAGGGAACTGTTTTCCTCTTACAAACATGAATCAAGGCCATGAGGTTCCTGTTTGCCATACTTGAGATACTAGCTTTTTAATTTCATTGCTTTTAAAATTTTTATAGTTGCATGTACTTTCATCAACTTAAACCTTCAATTAGCTGGAATGTTCATTAAAAAAGTCTAGAAAATGTTACAGCATTTGTAATTCATCCTGATTTCTTTGGCCAGGCATTGTATAAATTAGGTATGAAATATTTGCCTAGAATGCTTCTCTTTCACCTCTTCAGGGAAGACACTGCTGAAGGATCATGCTGATTTTTTTCTATGACTTCAGTTCTGTCTTCATACTATTTACATTTTTATTTTTATGTATTTATGCTTTGAGACAGAGGCTCACAGTGTAATTCAGGTTGGCTTTGAACTCACTATGTAGCCCAGGCTGGCTTTGAATTCAGGTGATTCTCCTGCTTCAACCTTCCAGTTGCTGGGATTACAAGCACATGCCCCCATGTCCTGCTTGCATATTCTTTCTAACCACAGTGTTTGGGAAAGTCTTAGTTTGAACATGGATTGAAAAAAAATTGCCTTTTATGGAAGCATCTTAAAAAATAAAACTCCATCTTTCCATTTCTTTGTTTCCCACGTGTTCTAAGGAAGGAAGTGCACACTTCTCTCTGTTTAATGCTTAATTTGAATATATGAGTGAGTGACAGTATCTGATCAAGTAATACACATCATACTTTTACTAGCTGTAATTTATCTACATTTCATCCCACTCAGTCAAACACTAGTATATGTGCTGCCAAAGTGAGCACCAGCTGAATATTTTTAAAATACAACTTTTGATCAAGTCATCCATTAACTGACAGCAACAATACTTCAGGAAAAAAATGTGTTTTATCATTTGCAAAATGGTATAAAGATATGAAGTAAAGGTAAGTCAGTGGAGTTACTCATATCTGACTACAGTTTCAATAAATTGTAAGAATGTTTTTGACAAATTTTACTGAAGTGTTAAGTGGCAGTACAGACTATTTTTATGTGGCTATAAATCCCTTTACTTTTAAAGGAAACAACTGTTGATAGTAGTCTTTGATTATTTTTACCGTATATCATAAGAGATTTTAAAACTCAGCAAAACTTTTTAATGTGAACAGACCTCCAATTTTGCAAGTAGGCAATTGCAGTAGAAGAAATAATATAATAAATCCTATGGACCTCAGGTAGTAGACTGTACAATTGCTGAATCACAAACATAGAAATAATTTTACTGAATTATATACCCCTTCTTGAACACTTATTCAGCTTCTTAAAACATATATACTTTGTATTTGAGATAATTCATAATTGTCCTCAGTTATGTAAGTTCTAGATGGTAAGCACCATGTCAACATTAATCTTATTTCATTTATAACAGTGTGAGGGATTGCCCTCCCTTTGTCCCTTAACAGGTGTGCCTGGTTTGTGTCGCTGTCACAGAAGGCCAGAACAGGTGTAATCCATAAGGAACAGAGATTGACTGACTTCCAGCTCCTCAGGGTGAGGAGTCCGCAGTCAAAGCCCACAGGCTTCTTTCCATACTGTGTCCTCCCTGTAGATGCAGGGGAACACAAGGAGGAGCCTCTCCCCCTTTCATGACAGCCCTAGTCACCCTCCTCTGAGGAAGAAGGGCTCATGGCCTGACCATCTTTCTGAGGCCCCAACACTTAGCCTTAAAAAATGGAGATCAAACCCATTCAAGCCATCACCATCAAAGTAATAAAATTGCAAAACAATGTGGACTGGACTCACTCTATAAAACTTAATTCCTGTGAATTGTAAATTTTACTTCACATCTACTGTCAGCGCAGAATAATTCCAGTGCTATTTCTAAGGTTGTTCAGGAAGAACAGATGTCCACTACTTCACCTTTAATGATCTATTGTAAATAGCACATTATATTTTATAGTATCCCAATGGATATCAATTTGGATCTTGAAAATGGCACAACAATTGATCAAAATATATCTCTTAAGACACAGTTAATTACTGAAAACAAACCAACCATTTGACTTTAGAAGTACTCTTTAAATGCAAATATATGTTATGCATTACATTTAAATTAGTTTTAAAAATTTATTTACATGTAGAATGTTGTTATCCATGTATACTTCTAATGTTCTCCAGCTCTTCAAAAACCAAAATACATCCTATTTCTGCTGGTACCCAGATGGAGAAGCAGAGGGTGGGCCCCCCTCACTGATGCCATGACTGATGTGAACTGCTCAAAAAGATCCAGAGACCAGAGATAATTCTAGTGGTGCAGTAGGATCAATACCAGGGCACACAGGATTAACAGGAGGATCTAGAGGCATAAAAAGTCCAAAGCAACAATAACAACACCAGTCAATGGTGTTGTTGCTGGTTCACCTAACTTAGGTGAACCAACATTGTGCTTGGGAACAAAGACACATGGAATAGAAGGAATGGGCAGGCTGGCCTGTTTTCTCTCTCTGTATATTTTTCTTACTCATTTTTCCTCCTTTTCATGTTCTCTTTTCTTTCATTTTGTCCCTCTTTTCTAAATAGCTGGAGTGAACTTGAGCCACAGAAAACTAATCCCATCCCATAAACCCAGAGGCCAGGTTCAGACAGTCTCGTGTTTACTGCCTTATTCTCTCTCTTCTGCCCTCTATGCTAGTTTCCCCAAAGTGTGAGTGGTCATGCTTTGTCTTCTAGCCTTGCTGCTACATTCCTTTCAGTTATTTGTTTATTCACTATCATTCTTTTACCTGAGAGATTATTTCTAGTTTGAATTCCTTTAAAGCTTCCCAGAGTTGCTTCTTTATTTTGGTTACTATTGTTTCAGGTATTTCAGGTATATGGCATGTATTTTCTTCTACGTACATGGCTCCTAGGCTTTCTTGGGATGGGCTGGATGTTTGAGATTGCATTTTGGTCTTTCGTTTTGTCATTTTCCTATATTTCCACGTTTCAAGTGTTGTTCCAGAGTTTCCCCTGGGCATGTTGGAAATCGTCTCTTATGTCCTGGGCTCCTGGGACTCCTCTGGTAGCGTAGCTCCCTCCTTGGGCAGCGGAGCCCCTGGATTAAAAGAGGGTTGCCAGGCTCCTCTGAGGTAGACCTTAAGCCTCCTCAAGCTGCACAGTTTCCCCCTCTGGTAGCAAAGCTCCCCTGAGGGAAAGAAAGCCACCTGGTGTGGTCCAGGCAATCTCAAATCCTGCTAAGCCCAATCTAGTGTGGCTGCAAGCCCAGCGGACCCCAACCGGCTAAAGCAAGGATCTCATACTCTCCCGGGGATTGGATGTTGTGTAGTCATCCAGCTCCTTGGATGGCAAAGCTCCCCAGGCTGATAGAGGGTCCCCCTGTGGCCTAGGTAGGCCTCAAACCTCCTCAGCAGGGCTGCTCCCTCCTCCAGGCAGTGGCAGTAGTGCTGGTGCTCTCCAGGTCAAAAGAAGGTGGGCAGCTGTGGTATGCTCCTCAGGCAGGAGAGGTGGTATGCAGGGCTGGAATGAGGTCCCTCCGCTGGGCTATGCTCTCTCCTTCCGGCTGGCAGCTGTGGTGCGCTCCTGGGGCCTCCACTATCTCTTTTACACCTCCCTACCACAGGGTAAAATCACTTTACTGAAGAAAACACCTTGAATACAAACTCTCTTCTTACTTATTGGTTCTGTTATATAGTTGCAGATTTAGTTCCTATGATTTAAGGTACAAAATTAATACCTACCACAGTTTGTCAGCTGTGCTTGATGCTATCATTATTGCTAATTATACTACTTAGATTAGGATGTCACATCTGCTATAATCAGGTGTTCTGCATCTGTAACAGTACTGGGAAACTCCTGGATAAAAACCTCACATAGTCTAGTACCAGATAACTGGGTTCTGAACCAAACAGTTACCAACATCTCACTTTTAATTAACTGGGTATGTGGGATCTTGGAACAGATACAAGCTTTGCAGAAGACATTTCTGAGAAACAGACTTCTCATGGAGAGGACTTGATACTAGTGAGATAGCTACTGACCATATACATTTACAAGGATCAACACAGAAAGCGAAATAAAGATTTTTGATATAGAAAGTCACAAGATACCAAAGCAACTCTAAAATATAAAAAAAAATAGATGATATGAAGAGGATGGAAAGCACAAATGAGCAATATAGGAAAGAAATAAAATGCATGAAATGAATTTAAACAGATATCCATGAAACTAAAATTTCTATTGAAATCTGGAAAAATCATTTGAACAATACTGAGGACAGAGTTTCAGAATGAGAAGAGAGGATCATGGCATGCAGTGGCAAAAGGAAAGAGCTGAAAAAAATAACAAGGGATCAAATAAGTAACAATTCAAAAAGCTGCAAGATGATACAAAGAAAAACAATATAAGATTGATAGGTGTCAATGAAAAAGCAAAATGACATAAAAAGACTACAGAACTTACAGGAATGCAGGGATGGTTCAATATATGCAAAGCAATAAATGTAATACATCACAATAACAGAACCAAAGACAAAAATCACATGATCATCTCAACAGATGCAAGAAAAGCTTTTGATAAAGTCCAACACTCATTCCTTTTCAGATCTTGTATTAAGTTCCCAAAAGTATTTCTATAATTGATAATGAATCAAAGTGCCATGAGAACACCATTTCAATCAACTAAGAGCATCAATAAGATTAAAGATGATTTGGAAACTACAGATTTAAATATTTCCCTAAAACCTGTTTTCAGCTTCAAAAAATCTAGTAAGCTTCTAAATAGGGATCAAGCTAAACAACACCGTGAGAATAAAATTGCTAGTTTAGAAAAAATACATCCTTGATTCTAAGGGTAGACAATTGCAAAATTTGGGGCCCAGTTATTTATAATACAATGTATTCTTACTTATGTTTTTATTTTTTATTTCATTTTCTTTCTGTTATATTTTAGTTAGGACAAATTCCTGCAACTAAAACTCAGTGCATGTAGGGACTTCTTCATATGTATTTGTCTAGCATTTTAACCTCTTGCCAGTTCATTCTGTGATACTTTCTGTCACCAAGATAACATATACGGTGCCAAACACACAGATAAACTCCTCCCATTTTCTCAGATATTAGGCAGAGAGAAATTAGCTTTCAAATGTCCAAAAAAGTATAAGTATGTAAAATATATTTTATTGGCAAATGCTTTTCAGGTATACAACATTCATTTCTTAAATTAATATATCACTGCAATACCTTACAAAACACTTTCCCATTGGTAATGTGAGCCAAAGACAAATGAATCCATTCACATGATAGCGATTTTAATCTCAAAACTCAGTTTGGTAGATCTTAAAAAATAATGCTAAATTATCAATCTAAATTATAATACAAACATTAGATCTGAGAACAGAAAGTAGCAACTGGATTTTGGTAGTTTTATGAAAATATATTAAATGTATATCCAATTCTATTTCTAGTCCTGCCTGTCTTTTCTGTAGGAATCACATGTCACCATTCTTCCCTCAGAACATCACATTTTCAGCCCATGAAGGCTATTTTTTCATGCTTGCTGCTGGTTCAGTGAATGTTGAAAGTGTCACCCACTATGACCATGGAAGTTGAGGCATTGCATCCAGCTTGACTCTTAGCTTTGTGGGTTTTTCTTCCCCAAAGTTTCCCACTATATAACTCTGGAGTCTCCCACAAATTTTTCCTATTCGTTTAGTCAGTTCTTCAATCTTCCCATAAATAACCACATTTTTTTAGGTTCCTTTTGAGATAAGCTTTTGGTAAGTGGTTAAACAGTCCAGGCTGGTCTCAAAGTTGTGATCCTCTTGCCTCAGAATCCCAGAGTGCTGGGATCTCAGGTGGAAGCCACATGCAGGTCTACAAATAGTTTTGATCAAAATATTGCTGCAAAATAGGAATTACTGGCTTTGATTTCCTTTTATCTTTTTATTTTTAATTTTTGGTTGCCTTAAGACAGGTTTTCAGTAGATAGGTTTGCCTTGAACTCACAGAAATCCTCCTGCCTCAACTTTTGAGTGCTAAGACTATAGGTCTGAGTCAGTTTCCTGAGCTTCGTTTTGTATTTGTATGTGACAAAGCAAATTTGAATGTCACAGTGACCTGAAAAAATAGTATAATTGAACATGTCACAGATTTTTCTCCCACTATTAAAAAAATCTACTTTTTTTCTACTGATCAAATCAGGTGCAATATTATTCTTCATTGGTTAAGAATTCATGAATTAATTTTTAAAACAGATACCCGTGGTGTACCAAAGTGTTAATTAACAATGACATAAATACAGTTTTCTATGGAACTAAGAGTACTAGAACCACATTTTGCCTATCCTGATATACGGAAATCACAATTTGTAAAAAGGTTGATTCTAATCGTTCTTCACTGATTTGGAAAGATTATGCATTCAGTTTTAATCTTGTCACAGATGGAAGATGCAGACGTGGTCACCTGGTTGGTTAGTGACAAGACTTGAGTCACAGGGTGGACAGTCTACCATTCTTCCCAATGTGTGACATCTCTATGTTGTATCTCATAGCTGCAGACTGCTATGGAAGGCAAGTTGCCTGGAAAAATAGTGTGAGAACATTCTATAACACAGCTGAAATTCAGTAAAAGTCTTCTACTAATAAAAATTTGCCAAAAAGATCACAACGTTAACAATTATTTGTGGAAAAAATTAACTGAGTAGAAAATTGAATTATTTTTCTTTAAATTAAATTATTTTAATATATTTTAAAGTGAAGAGATCCCAAGGACCATAATTATGTCTTTGCATTGAACTATTTCAAGACTATGCTACTATCAAAATAATGCCAGTATGTTTGGTTCCTAAGGGTCACCCTGTAAGCTTTAAATTATCCTAGGAAAAGATTCCCAGAATATACTATAACTAATGATTTACTATTAGTGAAAGCATATTTTGGAGTATGTGCATTTAAATCAATCAAAACAGAAGAAGTGGAATTTCATGTCAGTATCTCTCCTTTCATGCCTTATCCTTGTTTGGCTAAAAATGGAACAATGTAAATCTTTTCTTCTTCCATGAAAAGATTAATTGGTAAGGAAGAAGACAGCTTGTTAGTCTTTCAAAAGTATACATCAGAATGAGAAGGAGTATTTGAAGTGAGGAATCCAATTGCTGTTGTAGTCAGGGGTTTCAAGGAGAACAATTGCATACAGGGCACAGAATTTATAGTATTATTTATAATAATCACCCTAGGAGTCAAATACAAAGAAAGTTCAGGAAATCTGTCCATAAAACTAACGGCCTAGAAAAGCCAGTCGAGGGCCTGGATCCCATGGCAATAACCTACCTGCATGAGTTCAGCTGAAGACCTAGTGCCCATGACAACGATCTGTGCAAATCTATTGCACAGATATGCACTGGGAAGGCCCAAAGGTCAGCGGTGGAAGCTAGAGAGTCTGTGTCTGTGGGGTAAAGGAGCTGTGCCAGAAGGCTGAGGGGTCCTGTACTGAAGCCAAGAAGTGACACTCAAAGTAAGGACCAGGGCTGCCCTGAAAAGCACCACAGCCATCCTCAGTGACAATGAGGTCTGAGTCCTCAGATCCTCCGACAATGAGAGCAGCCACCTACAAATCAGGAAGCCAGTGTGACAGGCTTCTCCTGGAGACTGAACATAACACAAACATCTACCTGTCCAGAACTGGGAAGTGATGCTCAATGTAAGAACCAGAGCTCCCCCAAAGTGATCTGCAGTCATTCTCAGTGACAACCAGGTCCTGAGCTCCCTGATGATAACAGTTCATATCAGAAGGCAACATGATAAGCTCCTCCAGGAGAACCAACAGTACCAAACAACAACGCCACTTAGGAGAACCCACAAGGCAATTTTCCTCCCCAGATCTCCTTTTTATGTTGGCAACAATCCTCAGGTGGGCGATCCACGCTCAGCATCATGCTGATTCAGTTCAGCTGGTGTTTAAGTTGACCATCAGCTACCAATCCACTACAATCACCATTTGTTTGCCAGCCCAGTTTTGTGGACTGGTAACCTGTATCCAGTAACCTGTGCTGATTTAGAGATGAGGCAGAGGATTAGCAGCAGCCCTGGCCTTGGCCCTGCACACCTGTTGAGACTTGGATTTGCTCTTTTGCCTTTAGGCCCTCCATTGTCTCTTGATTCAAACTTAAACAGACTTCCTGTAAACTGAGGAAATACTTGCTATCAAACAGTGCTGAATACTTGGTGCATAGCACTCATTAATCCTCACGCTTCCTTTTACATTTAGCTACTCAGAGCTGGGCTGGTAAGTGAGCTGTGAGCTTTCTTATTATAAATAAGCTAATTAGAGCAAAAGAGAAAGCCAGAAATTTAATTTTTGTTAAAAGATTAAATACTGGTTGCAAAATTAATTAAATGCATCTTAATTTTGATGACAGCTGTATATTTATGACTACAAAATATCCACATAAACACATTTTACACACAAGATAATAAGACTTGGACTTTAGAGTGAATGCATATTAGCATACTAGAATTTTAAATTACATTAATACAATTGGCTTATTTTCTTTCTCTTTTTTTTTCACTGGCCTTGTTTTGTATTTTCTTTCAGTATAGTACTTCTTAGTTTGACTGCTCAATAATCAGATTAGATGGAAAATACAAGAAAGTGTTGTCATGATCAACATGAGTTAAGAAATTTGTTTATTCCATTAATCACTTTGTGGTAAGATCATTTTAATTAGTCGCAGCTTATAAAATCATTCAAACCTGAGCTTTATGCATCAGCAGCCTAATAGGTTTCTTCACAAGGATAGCTGATACATTTATAGATTCTGAAACCTGAAGTTTTAAAGTTGGCATTGAATAAGGGAAAGAATTTCAGAAATCAGAAGACAAAAACTGTGTGGAGGGTTTTTATAAATGGAGCAATGTGATCAGATTTCTTCCGTGGGCTGCTGGGTGGGGACACAAGGGAACTAAGAATTGCTTCACTTAGATGAGTAGAGACTAGCAAAGGAAACCATCAGCTAAAAATCACGCAAGCCCCATGCAGACTGGATGGGAGGAAAATTTTCAGGTGTTTGTACAAAAAGGAGAAAAAGCTATAAGGGGGGAAAAAAGATTAAGAGTGATTTGTAAGAACTAGAGAGTCAGAACGGATATCTACTGTGTTTATGAACAGACTCTCCTGGTGTCATTATTTGAAGATTTTCTGTGTGCTTTTCAGGTATGTTCACTTTCTAACCAGGATTTCTGGGTGTGACACTGTGCCAGTTCAAGTCATGTGTGGCTTAAACTTTTGGTGTTTGGAGGTAACAGGCATAAAATTGACATATTCAGTCCTAAGTAATGATTTTGGAAGATAGTTTTAAATTGTAACTGCCATGGCATTTTTGGTGACTTCATTGTATGTTATAGATTAGACAGTCAATATTTAGACCTTTTGACTATGAAAGTAGATTAGAATAAAATATTTCACTAACGAATATATCTCATTTATTTATTATTTTTTCTTTTTTTTAAATTTTATTTAAGGAGAAAAGAAAAAAAAAGAGAAAGGATACAAGTTATACAGATTTACAGGAAAAAAATGAAGAGTAGGAAATCACTAGTTAATGGATTACATATTGTCATCCTAGAAATAATTGTTCAAGTCACAAAATTAAAGCTTGTAAAGTGGACATTCCATCAATGATACTGCAAACAGTTCCGTTCAATGATCCAATAAAACTCTGTGATATCATTTTCTATCTTATACACTTAAATATACATGCAGTTATATAGTTTAGAGCACTTTCTTTTCCTCTCTTTTGTACCATGACTATTACACATTTTGGGTTTCATTGCTCCCACGGTTCTTATTACTTTTTTGGAAGAGAGTAAAACCAAATGTGACATAACAGAACAGAATTGGTCAAGTCAAAAGGGTGGACATAATAGATAATGTAAAAACATGATACAAGGTGATCAACAATGGTTACCATAATGCCTCCCGCTATCTCTAATAGAATTGCCTATATCGTTAGTTATAATACAATTGAACAAAACAGTAAAGAATAAAACCGACAAAACCAAAACATTGGAGACATTGTAGGTCTTCAAAAGTAGATAAAAGTCAATGAGAATGGGCATTATAATGAATCTCATTATCTTCACAGCTGATGCCTAAACTTTCGAACCTGATACTATCCAGCAAAACACAATAGGGGAACATCAGTTAAAAACCAGATGGTGAGAGTAATACAGGGCTTTAAATCGAGGTAATGGAAAGTCAAAGTGGGTTACTATAATATATCCTGCTATTTTTTTCCTTTAATTAAAAGGATAAAGATAAAAAAGTAAATAATGGAGTGGAGATTGAGATAAAAGAGGGCATAACAACGAAACAGCGCAGATCAAAACATAACCATTTAAGCAGAATAGTGTTTCACCACCAGATAATCCTGACCCAAAAGTAGTTACCATATTGTCTCTTTCCTTGAAATCCTTGAGTACAACTTCGTATACTGTAGCATTAAGTATATCAAAACAATGTAAAACCATTTTAGAGAATGACAGCATTACAGAGTATTTAGAATTGACTAACAGAAAATAAACAATGGTTTCTGTATAATCTCCTTGTCTTTAAAAGGTTTTTGCTTATACTATCGTACATAACAAAATCCAATAAGATACAACCTATTTAGACCATTGGAAACAGAAGAACAAAAGCTAGATGAGACTTCAAAACAAGATGATACTAAATCAGTATTACCTATTAAGATGTCATTTTCTCCAAAATAGCTGTTCCTATCATCCAATCTTCTCTGCCTCATTTCTGTTGAGCTCTTTTTCTGTCAGTAGCTGTCAGTTTGTCTTCTTCATTTTGTTCTCTGCTCCATTCGTTGTGGCCTCCCCGCCACTATTTCTGGATTCTTTGTATTTTTCTTTTTTTAGAATATCCTGCAATACTCTCTGTAGAGTTGAATTGGTGGTTGTAAATTCCCCCAGTTCCTCTTTATCTTGGAAGCACCTTGTTTTTCCATCAATTTCCAGGGACAGTTGTGCAGGATATCTCAATCTTGGCTGGAGATTATTATCTTTCAAAGCTTGAATTATTTCCCCCCATGCTCTTCGTGATTTGATGGTTTGTGCAGAGAAATCTGCTGTAATTCTGATGGGTGTTCCCTTGTAAGTGGTCTGTTTCTTGTCTCTGACAGCTTTTAATATTCTGTTCTTGTATTGAATTTCTGGAATTTTTATTATTATATGCCTGGGTGTTGCTCTGTTTGGGTTGCAGATAGCTGGGGTCCTGTATGCCTCATACATCTGAGTATCTTTACCTTTTGCTAAATTAGGAAAATTCTCCTGGATTATTTCTGTGAGTAGCTTTGTAGTTCACTTGTTTGTGTCCCTACTTCTCCTTTTATGTTCTTAATCCTTAAGTTATGGATCCTCTTATCATCTTCCTGTTTTTGTATTATTGCTGTTTGTTTCTTTGTTATTTTTAAGAAGTTTTTCATTTCATTCTCCCATATTACAAGTCTGCCCTCCAGTTCAGATAGTCTGTCCTTAGTTTCTTTCAAGCTGTTATGCCAGTCTTCGATAGACTTCTTAGTTTCTTGGTAGTCCCTTTGAACCTGCTTCACGTATTCTATGCTTTCTCTGTTTTCTCCATCAAACAATTCTCCCCTCTTTTTCTGTTCTTCCATTCCACCATCTGTTTTTTCCTGGGTGGTGCTTAGCATTTCTCTAACTATTCTGCATACTTCTAGCTTCAGGTCGTTGATAACTTCATTCCTGAATTGGTCTATGAGGCTCTCTATATGGCGCTTTATGTCTATTGGTGCGGTGTCCGCTATTGCCTGTTTCTCAGAATTGGGGGCCGAGGAGCCTTTCTTGTTGCTGCCTCTTCCCATATTCTCTGTTCCTTATATATTCAAGCTTATATAGGAGACCCAGCTTCTCTCCCTGTCAGCTACAGCCTGATCGAATTGCTCCGGTTAAGTGTTCCCACCCACCGCAGCACACCAGGAAGTTGCAGATCAGGCAGCCTACCTGGGGGTCGCCCCTCCCGGCCACTGTCAGGCTCTGGGATCTGGGTTGGGCCAGCCCACCGGGTCCGCCAGCAGTGTCACGCAGGCCAGGCACTTTTCACCAATCCCGCCCGAGAGGGGGATGTGTGGCTGAAGTCGCCACCGCACCCTGCTCCCGCAGGACTGCCCGGGCCCAGAGTGTCCTCCGCTGGAGTCAAACTGTTGTAGAGTGTCAGTTTCTCTCACTCACCTCACCACAAGTCAGTGCACGCCTCCCTGCCCGTCCAGTTTTCGACTCCGTTTGCAGACTCCCGCTCTCAGAGCTTCCGCACGCCTTGCCGAGCCGCTATAGATGCAGTCGCCGTCCGCGGGGCAGGAAACCCAAATCGCGGCTTCCAATGGCGTGGGGTCCAGCCTCCACACCGAGGCTTTTCTGTTCCTGTTTTAGCACCAGGACTGCATTCCAAGTAGGTTTCTCTCAGCCCAGTTCGTTCCTGAGTCAGCAGAGCATATCTCCACCTGCTTATATCTCCTTAGTCCACACCATTCCTGGCTTCTGAGCCGAGTCTTTCAGAGAGCCTCCGGTAGTTGCTGTTATCTGTCTGCCATGTTCTCCCGGAAGTCCACCTTTGATAAAGGGGCCAAACATGTTCACTCAGCTGACTATGGAGTTCCCAGACTGGAAGCCTCGAATATATCTCATTTAATTACAGATTTTACTGTGCCAGTGTCAACTGGTTAATAAAATAGAGAGTACAAAATCTAGTCCACTGAGAATTATGCCAGTTGACCAAAGATTATTTATGAAAAGACTTTTCATAAATACACTACACTACAAAATCTGAGAAATAAAAACTATTTAAAAAAGTGGGTTCATAGTGTCTAAGCTAATGAATTATTTTTAGAATATATAATAATTTTTAAAAAGAGATATCTTACATGTGTAGCTCTTTCTAATTTCTATTGCTTCATCCTTTATCTTCCTTACTCACATTCAATACACCAGAACCCTGATTTACTATGAGTGCTTTAGCACCGTTTGTATACATTTGCAGGGATGTATGTGCTCAGACTTATTATATAAACTGGACCAAACTCTCTTGGTCTGTGTTATAACTTGTAATTTTCCACAGATCACCATGCTGTGTTCCTGTTCTGTATGCATCAGCCCCCCCCCCACTTTTTCTGTTCCATCTTAGCTGGGCTCATATAGATAAGTTAACCATCAGTCTTGTACCTCCCCCACCCCTGTTATCATAGAAACATTCTGCACCTAACCCTCTGCCCAACACAGCCCAACACCCCATTTTCTGAGATCACTGTGGTCCAGGTGTCCCTTGTAAAACTCCCTGGACTCCCACTTTTGTGAACCTCCACCCTGTTTTGTGGTTTTAGCTAATAAAAGCTGTCCCCCACCCCCACCCCACTATCTCAGCACACAGAGGTTGTCAGTCTCTACTGCTCCCTGAGTTGCTGGGTACCAGCTAAAATAAAGTGTTTCTTTTTCTTCAAAAATGTCTTGCCTCATTCTGAGCCACATTTGGGGTCTCATTTTGGGGTACAACAGTCTGGGGCCAACTGTTTCAGGTTAGCTTTGAGGACAGACATGGCTTGATTTGGGTGCAGCTGGACAGAGGATATTCCTATTGGCCACTGCTGATCAGGTGGCCTTTGCCCTTTGACTTGTGACTTATCTGTGCCTAAAAATAGCTAAACATTGAGAATGTGACTAAACTACTTTGACTTCTTAAATAACAAACAAAACAAAACTAGATTGCTCTTCACGATTGCAAGTATTTGTAATTTGTCCTTCTGATTGGTTATTTAAAAAACTTAGAATTTTTAAGGTGTGAGCTGAATTAGGTCTCTAATCACGGTTTTTTAAAAACCAATTTAATGAATTCTGATTTGTTATTTGAAATGTCATGATTTGCTAGAAGTTGGAATGTCACAATTTCTTACAGTGTAAATGCCATGTTTAAAATATACCTTATTCTTCTATAAACATAGGTTTATTTCTGTGTGTACCATATACCACTTGACCAATTTTTTCATAGAACATAATATATATTTAATATTACATGTAGTAGAAATAACACAACTAATAATATATAGGGAAAAAAGAGCAAGAGAGAAAATTAACTTTGGATCCTTACTTTCTGAAATTTTGTTAGCTTTAATATTTTATTTTGATATTATGGTTGGTGTGCAGAGTTTTCTACACAGGTAAATAATAATTTGATAAATTTCAATTTATTTCTACTCATTATTATCACATTCATTTTAATTGTAGTACTTATTGCATAAAACTTATAACTTTCAATAGTGGCCATAGTAGCAGGGATCCTTTATTTTTTAATGACTTGTTTCCTATTTTGGGTTACTAAAAGAGATGCCCACCATAAAGTTTTATAGATAGCATTTATCAGATTAAGAATACTGACTTCTCATCGCAGCTTGCAAATGCAGATGGAACCATGGACAGAGCGTCTCCTTGGCTCTCCCTGGCCCGCTGTGGCACCCAGCAATCTTTGCTTGTTCCTTGGCTATAATTGCATTGTCCTTCCTCCTTGTCATTCTGTGTCCACCCGTCCATTCTGCCTGGGTAGGTCAAGGCCCCATTCTATTCCAGGTTGATTTTAGCCAGACTAAGTGTGAGAGCAAATATTCTGTTTTCTAGGAAGGGCATGCAGGATGTTCAGGGGCTCAAGAACATAACATACTCATGTATTTTGGTGGAGCAAAATTTAACACCTACTATGCTATTAATTTTCCTCTTGTTTCATTTTTATCAGCTTTTATTTATCTACATGATTTGCAATCAAACAACTATATTGCCTGCAAAAATAATTGTTTACCTTCTCATTATATTTTTCATTCTTAGCTCATTTATACAGGCTAGCACTATAAAACCTTAAAGGTCATCATTAAATGGTGACAATGTACATCAGCTTCTATTGTTAATTCTGCTTAATTATTGAAGTATTATAAAAATATTTGAAAAATCAAAACAAAAATCAAATCAAAATTAAATACATACAATGCACAGTATTCTTTTCTCTTCTTGTTCAGACACAGATATTCCCACTGACTGACAAATGGCTGTACTTCATCATTTAACTTTATTTTCATGAAGGTGATAATCATAACTGAGGAAAAATGAAGCAGTTTGCCTAGTTTGACAAAATGTTGAAATTTGTGTTAAATTAGGGTCTAACTATTCTGCTATTCTCAGCATTTAACCTTCTTCATTATTTCATAAATATGTATTTTAAGTATAACTTCAAAACACAATATATGTCTTCAAAGAACAATCACATTTTGAGAAGCTTCTTAACTTCTCCAGCCTTTGGGAAGGAAAGGAAGGAAATTCACATACATGTAGTTTCCTTTTTGAAAATTTCAGGAAGCCCCAATTATTTAATGGTATCTCGGTGTTTCCCCAGATTTCTTCCAATATGTCATTATTTTTTTGCTGAAGGAAAAGAGAAAAAATGAAAAATGAGTTTGTTTCTTTTCTTTGTGATTGTTTGAGGTAGTTTTTGTTTCTTTTCTTTGCAATTGTTTGAGGTAGTTTACATTTCACATTTAGAGGTCAGTTTTTCATTTGGGTGGAGGCAGAGGATGGGTGAGGCTTCCTGTACAGTTTCTCTACCAAATCAGATTATGAAGGTACTCTAGGAAGCAGCATTTATTTGGAAAATGGGGAGACTTATTCTAAAGCAATATAAGAAAAGCCAACATATATTCCTGAAGGCAAACAACAAACTATAAATACGATTTTGTCTGGTGGTAAGACTGTGCAATGGTGGCTTGTTGTTTTTGTTGTTTGTTAATTTCGCCCTCATTTTATGAAGTTAAAACTGACATTTTAGTATATTTTTGATGCAGAAGTGTGTCTGATATTTAGGAGATTTTGTTTCTTTTTGCAAATACCATGACAATCTACAGCTAGGAATACCCTATTAATGATATTTTGTTGTTATTTTCTTTAATTTTCTAGGGATAGCATAAGACATGACTACAAATTAGGTGACTTAAATCAGTGAGAGTTTCCTACAGGTCTGGAGGCCAGAAATCATATTCAGCAGGGCCACATCCTCAATGCAGATACAGGGAGGAAACGCCTGCTTGCCACTTCTGGTTCAGTTTCAGAACCATGAAGCCAGTCTGCCTGTCTCCTCCCCGATTCGCTTTTCCCCCAGGTTACCCTGCATTGTTTTCTACCTTTCATCAGGACACTATTATTGGATTTAGGGCTGACTTTGATCTAATATGATTTCTTCAAGATCATTATCTTGCTTATGTTTAAAAGACCTTGATTCCCTTGGGGCTGAGGATTTAGCTCAGCGGCATAAGTGCCTGCCTTGCAAGTGTACGGTTGTGAGTTCGATCCCTGGTACAGATAAAAAAGAAAAAGACCAAAAAAAAAAAAAAAGACCTTGATTCCTAAAAAAGTCATGTGAAGTTCTGGATGGATATGAATTTTGGACAAGTACTATTTTGCCCACTAAAATTGGTATAATAAACTAAGGAAAGAGAGACCTAGACTGTTTTTGTCAAAGTATTAACATTATAGCTATCTGAATATTTACTTCTGTCTTAAAAATTAATATTTTCAAAAGGAAGAAAGGAACTAACGTGTTGATGCTGTTACAAACATTACATTGTACAACGATAAACACAAGGCACTCAGCCCACTGGTTCCTACATGGTTTTGAAGAAGCTTAGGTCCTTTTTCTTTCCAAATAAATACCTTATTAGTTGTTTAATGTAAGCAGACGCCTATCCTTCACGTCTGCAATTTGTCTTACATCTGGGTAGCTAATGATCTTTAAGAGAAATTTAAAAGTGAAGTTCCTGTGAGAATTACTCTGTGACCTCAAATCACTCAACTCTTCAAAATGGTTTACTCATTTTGAAATGGGCAAGATAAAAGATGATCCCATAAGTGCATGTTAATGATCATATGAGATAAAATATATGACACTTTAGGAAAATCACTATTGAAGTGTAGTAGAAGTAGCAGTACTCTCATCAAAAAGTAAAATACAATTTCAGAAATTAAACTATTTGACTCTTCAATATTCAAAGAATAATATTTCCTTTAACTTACATATATTTTTTCTATTAGCAGGTTGTCAGATTTTTCATATTTTAGCAAAGTAGTAGTATCACTTTTATTTCAAATTAGACCATCTAGTATTATTCATTTGCATAGACTGATGAATTTTAAAATGAGGAATTTATATCAAATTAGTTTGCTATCCAAAATTAATTTTTATTCTTGCACTTTTTTCTGCATTAATAATGCCATTACTTTTACATTATTCTCATTTTTTGCATAAGAGACTAGGTGCATTCTCCTTGTGCAGTGCATGATGGTGAAACAAACATGCCGGTCATCAAATTGAGTTTCTCAGGTGGCGCCAGAAATCCTGAGGATCGCTTGCAAGGTCCGTGACACCCTAGAGTGCACATATTGTAAGAGGGGATGTATCTGGGTCTCTACATAGGAGGCATTTGACTCACATGGCTTGGGGAACTGATACTCATCATTAATTAACTGGGTTAAACCCACAGTCTCTCTTTCAATAGAGAGAGAGAGACCTGAGAGAAATCCAGAAGCAGGTATACTCGAAAAGAAAAACATCAAAATGTCAGGCTATGCTAGATCGGTAATAATGATTTTTTAAAAAAGCTGTATTTATGAATTTGTCCCTGTGTTGTATAATGAATCTCTCCCCCCTGCATACACACACACCGCACACACACACACTTATATACAATTTGCAAGCAACCAGATTATTTTTTATTGAAGATAAAATTTTAGGAATCTTAAAACAGTGGAAAAAAATGAGGCCAGATCAGTGTAGAATGTAAATATAATGCGGAACACATTTCCCTCCAGTGAACAGCAGGGCAGTTAAAAGCCCAAGCTGCTCTTTCTACACCTATCATCCTAGGAGCCAGTATTCATGTCCTCCAGACAAACGACCACAGAAGCTGGCCAATCTGAGGTCAGCAGACCGACGGATGTGTAGTTCCAGACTGGAGGAGCAGGACAGGTGATGGGATCCAGTGTCAGACTCAAACCCAAGGGAGAGCCAGTGTCTCAGTCTGAGTGGAAAGTCCAGAAGACTGATCCAGTTCAAGGCAGCCGGGCTGGGGAATTGATTTTCTTACTCGAGGGAAGGTCAGACTGTTTTTTTTAAATTTCAGATCTTCAAATAATTGTATGGAACAAACACACAACAGGAAGCTCAACCCACTCTGCTCAGTCCACTGAGTGTGGTGTTAATCTCATCAGAAACACCTCACACATGTGTGCTCCCACGCTGCTTAACCAAAGGCCTAGGTACCCTGTGGCTCGGGCAGTTGGACACAAAACTTATCACCACAGAGCAGGAAGACTTCCTGCAGTCTACATTCATGCTTTAGAAATATTTATTTGAAGTGGAGAGCAGAGCCCTTGGACAGCTGCAGAACAGAAGTTTAGGCTGGATTTGATTATGTTAGGAGAGCACGGATCAGGAGGACAAATGTCAAGGACACAAGTAAACCGAGCAGTGTGCAAAATCCCAACAAGCAAACATTTGCTAACACTTCTAGAACTCCGTCTGGTCTGCATTTTTGTTCTTCTTTATTCTCTATTTAATTATTCAAAGCAGTTTTATTAGCCATAGGACTGATAAGGGAATTGGGTTAAAAAGATGCTTCTTCAGTACAGAAAAGTTTAGTGCTGAAAAAGGTTTGCTTATTATTATTATTTCTACCACAATATCAGGTAGAAAGTAAAAAAGGTTATTAAAACTTGTTAACTCACTGACTGATTTCAGGGTGGAAGTGATTAATTTTGGCATTGAAAAACTGGGAAGATTACTGGAAAAAATGCTATTAGATATGTACTATTATTAAGAGTATACAGAATTTGAGCCATGGAAATATATGCAAAAATGGTGGGAAGAAAATAACAGAAAAAGAGCAGAAGAAGAAGAATGTAGCAATTTTGGAAGTGGGTAGTAGTATGGGAAGCTACAAACTGACTGAGAAATGGCTTTGGATAATCGCAAATATTAAAATAGATAAATTTGAATTCAATTCTACAAAATATTGAAATACTTGAAAAAGTTTACAAAAAATGATGTGTGTAAGCTTATTTAGTAAATCTGGAAAAGGTAATACATAGATCTACTTTATTTGTCAGATTTATCAGCTGAAAAAAAGCAGCACTAGAAGCTGATTTTTGTGACTAGTAAAATAAACAGGCTTCAGCTAGAAAATTAGAGATCACACCAACTCAGGCTTTCAATACAGCTTTGTAACCTCTAGTATCATAATCAACACTGCAGAAGTATCTATTACGGGCAATTATTCTAAATATTCTTTTATTTAATTCCTATTACAGCTCTATGGAGTATGATTACTAAAAATAAATGTCTAGAAAGGATAAGAATCTTGCTCAAGGTCATGCAGTTAATCTTTCACAAAGTAAATATAGTTGATATAGATAAACTAGATCTAGAACCTAGGTCTTCACTTCTTGCCATAGTTGCCTCCCCATAGCAATGTTTCAGATTTTGTTTTAAAAGAAATATGAAACTGTATGTGGAGGTGCTGGAATGTTAAGAAAAGGTGATTTAGTTTTGCTGTACTGGGGACTGAACTCAGGGATCTGTGCATGCTAGGCAAGCACTGTGCCACTGAGCTACATCCTCAGCAGGAAAAGGTAATTCAGTGTGGCTAAAAACAACACATATTCAGCACAAGCATGTATTTGCACTGAAATCTATGGTTTAACATCCTCTAGGGAAAGGATGTTGAGAAACATATGAAGATCTGTGATGCTTACCTAACAGTTCATGAAGAAAGTGGCCAGTGTGTGGGGGGAATGGTACCATATTGGCATTGTCTGCAGAGTGGTAGAGAGGAGAGATAGTGAGCTATGCTGAAGTGTCCCTTTGATTCTAGACATTTCATATTCTCTCCAGTGCCCTCACTGACCCTATCTCTCATTGCTTTGCTTCTGCGGAGACCCCTGTGGGGTTCTGATGCCCTCATTCCCATTTCAGGAGTCAAAAGACTTGCACAGCTGCTGGGAGAGCTGCCCGCAGAGTGCTAAGAGAACATCTGGGATTGCCCTGGTTTACGAGGGCTCCCTGTGAGGGTCGTGCTCCCTTCTCAGCTTACCTAGCATCCAAAGCTGCTCAACTAGTGCTAGCAAGGCCTGATCTCATGACCTCAACTCAGTGCAACTCGGATAGCTCATTCCCCCACGGGCTGCAAAGAATCCCATGACACTCTTTTCCAGCTTTTTCTGTGTCCCATTACTTTATTTCCATGGTTGTTGACCCCTGCAGCATTCCTCTGGTTCCTTGATCATGTCTGCAAGCTGGTTTTAAGAACTCTACCCTGAGATGGCTTTCTAGAAATTCCCACCACAAAGCTCAGTCCTACTCCCTGTACATTTATTTCTCTGTCCCTCAGCTCCCTCCATCCCCTTTCTAGTTTCCTTTGGTCATGTCCCTCCTTGCCTTTATTATACAAATCAACTTACCTTCTTGATATGCTCCTCTCTCTCTCTTTCTTCCCTTTCTTACTGGTCAGCATAAAATGGGATCAAAAGCAGAGACCCTTGTCTGCATTAAACATATGCACCCACGTCTGAAGGCAGGTGAGTAGGAAATACAGTCTGCTTGAGGTTATACAGCTAAGTGTTTGTGGGAGAGAAAGTCTGTGACCATCTTTTTACCTCCAGACCAGGAACCTTGTCATTGTGCTGTATATGACAGGTTGGATAGCATCAGTTTCTCCTGGGTTTAAACTTGTTAAACACTTAAACACCTGACTACTGCCTACACTTCAGTGTGTTATGTAAAGATTTGTTTGCCAAAGTACACACATCCCTCCCTCAAGTTTCTCTATAAAAGCAGAAAAAATGGAAATTAAAGGTGTTCTTATTCTTCTGAGAAATTGCGTGCATATTTAGTGTGTATAAAATCAAAATATAGTGGATCTAAAACTGTTAATAGCAAAACCTCAGAAAATTATTCCTGGTTGGAGAATGAATTACCCTGGTAACTTGGGTGCATGTTATTTGGAAGTTGAGGTCTGTTACAAAGCCAGCAACGTAGAAGTTTTCTAGGTGCTATTCATCATGTATTGTTTTTTTTATTTGGAACAAAGCTGGAGGTTTCTGTAAATGTTCTTTCCTTCAAATTGTAGCAACTAGAGGTCCTATTGCAGTAAGGATTTAAGAGATACAGGGTTGGCTTTGGTTAGTAAGCAGCAAACTATAAACAGTATGCTCAGTAATCTTCTGCACGGAACTTCCCACATGTAGAGACCTACAGCATGCAAACACACAGACATTCAAATTTCATAACATAGACCTTTGTCTTGGAGTTAGAAAGTTTCCTAATTTTTAAGACGGATTTGTGAATTATAGAGACAACGACACAGAATTTTATGGTATCTAGGCTAAAAGAAAGAGACGATAGTGACACAGGCTGAGTATACGGAGACAGCAGAGAATAACTGAGCCATGATGAGAAAATGAAACAAGAGCAATCCAAGGACAGAAGCACTGTAAAAACCAGTTTCCAGTGAATCACAGTTATGGGGTTTAAGACTTCCATTTGTAGCATGATAGTACCTAGATCATTCTTTACAAGATGCCCAAAATTTCCTCTTTTTTTTTCTTTTTCTTTTTTTTTTTTTTTTTTTTACAAAAACCTCAATTGAATTAGAAAATCATCTTAGGTTTGGTAAGAAGTCATTGCATTCAGTAGTCCAATTTGATAACCATACCAGAAAGATACAGTTTATTGCAGCTTCCATATTAGTTCTGAGAGTTGTAGGCATTGTGTTCTTCCTTAGAGATTGCGCTGCACCAGGACTGTCTCAGTTCATAGGAATCAGCCCTTCACCAGAAATAGGCCATCTAGAATGTCCCTAGTGTGTGGCCTTTCTTATCACAGCCTTAACGACGTCAGTGCCACTTTTCCTCAGTTCTCTAGACTACCCTCTCTCTTCCTTTTCCAAAAGAGAACACTCATGTAGTGTTTCATTGTGAAATGGGAATTTTCATTTGCTGCCAATTTTTTCTTATTTACTACAATGACATCCTGTAGTTTTTTAGAAATGGGATTTATGCACTGCAGGAAAAGTCTCAGGTGTTTTCCCCAGAGGTCTTCAGCTCTTGAATACCAAGAAACATGGGTTACACGGCCTGTGCAAAAGGTTGAGAGGTCAGTTGTCCCTCTATTTCACATCCTATCAAACTTTCTCATTGTTTCAGTGTTAATTAAAAGTTAAATGAAAATTCTAACTTTGTAAGACTGTTTTTGGTAAATACAAATAAATTACTTTTTAAAAAATATATGTCTATAAATTTGAAACTTTCTGATTCAAATATGTAAAATGTTTGAAATACTTTGAGTTTTGTAAAGATTACATGAAGTTCAATTATTATTATAGTCAATTAAAATGATCATTCATAAAACATATAAAATTATGTGAAAATATTTTATTTGGTGTTGTTTCTTAAAACTGCAAAGAGATTGAGGTAAAGAAGAAATTTAGAGGTGGGACCCTGTTCCAGCCTTGTTGATTGCCCTCTCTCACCTGGAGTGCACACTGCAGCTGCCCGCCTGGAGGAATGAGTTGGGCCCATCCGCGGGATCCCATTTTGGCCTTGTTGACCGCCCTCTCTCATCTGGAGGGCACACCGCACTGTCCACCAGGACAAGGGAGCTGGGCCTAGCCACGGGATGCCGCTCCAGCCTTGCTGAATGACCTCTCTCACCTGGAGGGCATGGTAGCTGCTCCGCCTGAAGGAGAGAACTAGGCCAAGTTGCGGGAATCTCCTCTGGCCTTGCTTGCAACCTTCTTTTGACCTGGAGAGCACCAGCACAACTGCCACACCTGGAGGATGGAGCAGCTCTGCTTAGCAGGTTTGAGGCCTACCTAGGCCATAGGGAGAACCTCTTTCAGCTTCGGGAGCTTTGCCATCCAAGGAGCTGGATGGTTACACAACATCCAATCCCCAGGAGTGTATGAGATCCTTGCTCTAGGGCGTTGAGGGCCCGCTGGGCTTGCAGCCACACTAGATTGGGCTTAATGAATTTTGGATTGCCTGGACCATACCAGGTTGCCTTCTTTTGCTCAGGGGAACTTTGCAGCCAGAGGGGAACTGTGTGGCTTGAGGAGATTTAGGTCTACCTGAGAAGAGCCTGGTAACCTTCTTATACTCCAGGGGTCTTGGTGCCCAAGGAGGGAGCTACACTACCAGAGGAGTCCCAGGTGCTCAGGACATAGGAGACAATTTCCAACACGTCCAGGGGAAGCTTTGGAACAACACTTGAAACATAGAAATATAGGAAAATGACAAAACAAAAGACCAAAATGTAATCTCAAAGATCCAACCCATCCCAAGAAAGGCAAGGAGCCATGTACATAGAAGAAAATACATGCCATATGCCTGAAATACCTGAAATAATATTAAGTAAAATAAAGAAGCAACTCTGGGAAGCTTTAAAGGAATTCAAATTAGAAATAATCTCTCAGGTAAAGCAAGAACGTATAAAAGAAATGAAGGAGATGCTGAACCTATCTAAAGAAGACAGTGCAAAAATTGGAGGAACTAAACAAAAAGATAGAATTCCTAGATGAACAATATAAGAAACAAACAGAATATATAAAGTAGATGCAAAGAGATATACAGGAAATCAAAAATTCCATTGAAAGTTGTAAAAACCGCCTCAATGAATGTGAAGATAGAATTTCAGACCTCGAAGACAAAATTTCAGCCAGTGAACAGGAAAGGAAAGATCTTTTAAAAATAACAAGAAATCAGGAAATAACAATTCAACACCTGCAAGATAGTGCAAAGAAAAACAACATAAGGTTGATAGGGATAAATGAAAAAGAAGGGGACAACATAAAGGATGTCAAGAGGATATTTAGAGAAGTAATAGCTGAAAATTTCCCAAGCATGAGATTGGAAACTGATATCAAGATCAATGAAGCATCTAGAACTCCAAATAACCATAACCAAAAGAAAACTACACCCAGACATATAATGATCACCATCCCAGAAATCGAACAAAATAATAGAATATTAAAAGCTGCCAGAGAGAAAAGACAGATCACCTATAAAGGAAAACCTATCAGAATCACAGCAGAGTTCTCAGCGCAAACAATAAAGTCAAGAAGAGCATGGAGTGAAGTATTTCAGATCCTAAAGGAAAATAATTTCCAACCTAGGCTGATGTACCCTGAAAAACTGTCCTTGAAAATCGATGGAGAAATAAGATACTTCCATGACAAAGAACAGTTGAAGAACTTCATGATCACCAAGCCAGCTCTACAAAGAATACTAAAAGACAGTGTAGATACACTTAGGAGAAAACCACTAAACAAAGCAGACAATTAAACAGAACAGAAAGCTAAAGATGCAACAGCAGAAAGACAACACGTCAACAATAAAGCAAAATATAACAGTTATAACCATTAATGTAAATGGTCTCAATGCACCAATTAAAAGAAACAGACTGGCAGAATGGATCAAGAAACAAAATCCAACCATATGCTGTCTACAAGAAACCCATCTAACCCAAAGGATACTCACAGACTGAAAATCAAAGGACGGAAGACAATACTTCATGCAACAGGAACCCCTCCCCCCCAAAAAAGCGGGGGTAGCTATTCTGTTTGCAGACAATGCAAACTTCAAACCAAGTAGGATCAGAAGAGATAAAGAAGGTCATTACATACTGGTTAGGGGAAAACTTCAAGAGGAAGAGATAAATATCTTAAATATATATACACCAAATTCCAGAGCACCCAGTTATATAAAACAAGTATTAACAGAAATAACAAACCAAATTAGCAGTAATACAATTCTAACCGGAGATCTTAACACACCATTGACACCAATGGACAGATCAACCAGACAGAAAATCAGCAAAGAATTAACAGAACTGAATCACACCTGTAAACAAATGGACTTGATACACATATACAGTGTTGCATCCAACAACATTAGAATACACATTCTTCTCAGCAGTACATGAGACACTCTCTAAAATAGACCATATACTAGTGTACAGAACATATTTAAATAAATGCAAAAGAGTTGAAATTATCCCATGCATGTTATCAGATCATAGCGCTATGAAATTAGAAATTAATGATAAAATATACTGCCAAAATCCCACAAACACATGGAAACTGAATAACATATTCTTGAGTAATCAGTGGGTCACAGAAGAAACTAAAGAAGAAATTAAACAATACCTAAAACAAATGAAAGCACAAATACAACTTACCAGAATCTGTGGGATACAATGAAAGCTGTCCTGAGAGGAAAATTTATTGCACTAAGTTCTTACATCAGGGAAACAGAACGAATACAAATAAATAACTTGATGTTACACCTCAAATATCTAGAAAAAGAAGAGCAAGTCAAGCTCAAAGCCCAAAGGGAGGAAATTATTAAAATCAGAGCAGAAATCAATGCAATAGAGACTAAGAAAACAATCCAAAAAATCAATGAATCAGAGTTGGTTCTTTGAAAGAATAAATAAAATCGATAAGCCCCTAGCCAACCTTATTTTTAAAAAGGGAAGAAAAAGCTAAAATTCATGTAATAAGGAATGAAAAATGTGAAATCCCTACAGACCAGAGAAATACAGAAGATCATCAACACCTATTTTGAAAACCTCTACTCTCAAAGGTTTGATAACACAGAAAAAATAGACATATTCCTAGAAAGATATGAAGTACCAAAGCTGGGTCAAGAAGATGTAAAATTGCTGAATAACCCAATTTCTATTAATGAAATTGAAAACGTAAGTAAGTCCTTACCTACAAGAAGAGCCCAGGCCCAGATGGATTCACTGCAGAATTCTACAAGAAATACAAAGGAGACCTAATGTCGACACTCCTCAAACTCTTCAATGAAGTTGAAAGTGAAGCAATCCTTCCTAAGCTGTTCCTGGAAGCAAATATTACTCTAGCACCAAAACCTGAGAAGGACCAAACTGAAAAAGAGAACTATAGACCAATCTCCCTAATGAACACAGATGCAAAAATCCTCAATAAAATATTGGCAAATATGATGCAGCAAATCATCAAGAAGATTATACACCATGACCAAGTGGGATCCATCCCAGACATGCAGGGATGGTTCAACATATGTAAATCAATAAATGTAATCCACTGCATCAATAAAACCATAAGTAAGAATCACATGATCATTTCTATAAATGCAAAAAAACCATTTGATAAGGTCCAACATTCATTTATGATTAGAACCTTGCAGAAAGTTGGAATAGATGGTCTTTACCTCAATATAATAATGGCTTCTATGACAAACCAACAGCCAGTATCATATTAAATGGCCAAAAATTGAAGGCCTTTACTTTAAAATCAGGTACAAGACAAGATTTTCCCTTATCACCACTGCTATTTACTATAGTACTGGAAATACTAGCCAGAGCAATTAGACAAGAGAGAGAAATAAAAGGGATAAAGATAGGAAAAGAAGTTAAATTATCATTATTTGCAGATGACATGTTACTCTACATAGAATACCCCCAAAACTACATTGAAAGAATCCTAGATTTAATAAATAAATTCAGCACTGTGGCTGGATACAAAATCAATACTCAAAAATCAATAGCATTCCTCTTTACTAACAAGAAAATCACAAAGACAGAAATAATAGAAGCCACACCCTTTACACCGGCAACCCCAAAAATGAAATATTTAAGCATTACTCTCATGAAAGAAGTGAAAGACCTATACAGGGAAAATTATAATATACTGAAAAATGAAATTGAAGATGATCTCAGAAAATGGCTAGATAGGAAGAGTATCTTGCTCATGGATAGGAAGAATAAATATTGTGGAAATGGCCATCCTCCCAAAACTGTTATGCAGATTCAATGCAATCCCGTTAAAAATACCATCAACATACCTCATAGATCTCGAGAAATCACTCCTAAAATTCATCTGGAGCGAGAAGAGAGCTAAAATAGCAAAGACAGTTCTAAGCAGCAAAGGCAAGGCAGGAGGCATCACAATCCCTGACTTGAAGTTATACTACAAAGCAACCGTAGTAAAATCAACATGGTACTGGAATCAAAACAGAGTAGAGGGTCAATGGAATAGATTAGAAGATACAACCACAACTACAAACACACTCAACCACCTTATCTTTGATAAAGGAGCCAAGCAGGTTCACTGGAAAAACGAGTCTTTTTAATAAATGGTGTTGGAAAAACTGGCTCTCCGTATGCCGAAAACTAAAACTAGACCCATGTCTATCACCATGTACTAAAATAAAATCTAAATGGACCAAAGATCTAAATATTAAAACAGAAACACTAAATCTATTGGAAGACAAATTGGATAAAAACCTTAAAGACATAAGAGTAGGTAGAGAATTCATGAACAGGACTCAAACTGCATGGGAAATACTTTCCAGAATCAATAACTGGGATCACATCTTATTAAAAAGTTTCTGCACGTCAAAAGAAATCTCTAGCATAGTGAAAAGAAAATGCACAAACTGGGAAAAAAATCTTAGTAAACTGTCCCTCAGACAAAGGAGTTCTGTCTAAAACATATAAAGAATTAAAAAAAAAATGAGACCTCCAAAATTCAAACACCAAATTCAAAAATGGGCATCTGAGATGAATACACAATTCTCGATGAAGAAATACAAATGGCAAATAAATACATGAAAAAATGTTCATCATCCTTAGTCATTAGAGAAATGCAAATCAAAACCACACTGAGATTTCATCTCACTCCTGAAAGAATGGCCAAGATCAAGAAAATCACCAACAACAAATGCTGGAGAGGCTGTGGGGAAAAAGGAACTCTCCTGCACTGTTGGTGGGAGTGTAGACTAGTGCAACCATTGTGAAGGTCAGTCTGGAGATTTCTCAAAAAGCTGGGATTGGAAATCTCATTTATCCAGCTATCCCACTTTTAGGCATATTCTCAGAAGAACTGAAAACATCATACCACAGTGATATATGTGCACCCATGTTTATAGCAGCACAATTTGTAATAGCCAGATCTTGGAAACAACCTAAGTGTCCATTGACTGAGGAATGGATAAAAAGGTTGAGGTATTTTTATACAATGGAGTACTACTCAGCTATAAAAAAGGATCACATTGAGACATTTATAAATAAATGGACGCAGCTTGAGACCATACTCATAAGTGAAATAAATCAAACTCACATGTATAAATACTGAATAGTTTCCTTAGTGTAAGAAATGATAACAATACATAAAAGCATGTGGTAATCATGATTCCCAATTATATTGGTTTGAAGCCATATAATGTTTTCACTCATTAATTGGAATGGTTTTAATCTGGGTTGTTCGATTTTATTGTCTGTGATAGTATGAATAGCTATTTTCAAGAAAACAAGACATCATAATAGCTAGTTCTGATTTAATATCATCTTGTTTTGAAGTCCCATCACGCTGTTGTTCATATGTTTCCATTGGTTTTAACATGTTGTATCTTATTATATTTTAATATATGTAATAGTATAAGTAAATTTTTTATAGGCAAAGAGATAATACAGAAACCATTGTTCATTTTCTGTTAACTGGTTCTAAATACCCTGTAATACTTTTATCCTCTTGAATGGTTTCACACTGCCTTGATATGTTTGAAGCCATAGTATACGAAGTTACACTCAAATATTTTAAGGGAAGAGACACTATAGTAACTACTTTTATATCAGGTTATCTGGTGGTGAAACACTATGATGCTTAAATTGTTCTGTTCTGACCTGTGTTGTTCTGTTGTTATGTCCTCTTTTTTCTCAATCTCCCCCTTTTTTCCCTTTTTTAAAAAAAAATTAATTTATCTTTTCTTCTTATTTTTTAATTAAGGGAAAAATAAATTTAAAAATTAGCAGGATATATTATAGTAACTTTTTTGTTTTCCTGTTTAGCTGATTTGAACCCTTGTATTGCTCTCCCCATCTTGTTTTGACTGATTTTACTCTATTCTGTTTTGTTTGATAGTATCAAGTTTGAGGGTATAGGCAACTACTTTGAAGGCAATAAGATCTACTATGATGCCCATTATGTTTGACTATTATCTTCTTTTGAAGCCCTGTAAGGTCTCCAATGTTTAGGTTTTATTGGTTTTGTTCTGGACTGTTTTGTTCAATTCTATTATACCTGATGATATAGGCCTCTCTTTTCAAGATAGCAAGAGGCATAATGGTCATCATTGTTGATCACCTGGTATTCTTTTGTTACATCATGTACTATGTCCATCCTTCTGTTCTGTTTTTCTTTGTCACATTTGGTTTTTTCTCTTCAAAAAAAAAGTAATAAGAACTGTGGGAATAATAAAACCCAAAATGTGTAATTGTTATTACAAAAAAGAGACTGATCTAAAGGATATAACTGCATGTATATTTAAGTGTGTAAGATAGAAAACCATACTACTAAGTTTTTGTTGGATCATTGAACAGAACTGTTCGCAGTCTCACTGTTTGAATGTCCACTTTTTATGTTTTAATTTTGTAATTTGAACAATTATTTCTAAGATGACAATGTGTAATCTATTAACTAGTGATTTCTTACTGTATATTTTTTTCTTGAAATTCTGTATTACTTGTACCCTTTCACTGTTTTTTTTCTCTTTAAATAAAAAAAGATGAAATTTAGAGTATATTCTAAATTCAATGTATTGTATATTTATGCACATATATTTATATATGTATTATACATGTGTTTATATGTATGTATATTTATATATATATACTGTATATTCAATGTATTGTGTACATGCACATATGTTTTATGTCTGCACATATATGTATATATATATACTATTATATTCAATGTACTGCATTTGTGTGTACATATATTTATATATATATATTTGTAAAGAAAATTACAAATGGGCAGAGATAGATTAAAAACTTGTAGTTATTTGATCTGTTATTCTTCTTATCAGGAATACAGCTGCTTGAGACTAAACAAGTATTTTTCCTGGTTGCAAAACTGTAAATAATTAACCATTTTTATGATGAATCACGGAATGAGTTGTGCATTTTTACAGTGCTGACAAACGGCTTTGGAGAAGAGCTGGGTAGAATCCAGATGTCACATTCTCTGGCACTGTTAAAAGACACTGTTAAAAGAACAATTTTCTAATGATATCCCCATAGAGTAGAACTCACAAAAACTCATATAAAATGCTCTAAAGTTGCTAGAACACTAACAGGGCATCAAAAACGGTACATTTGCAATTTGGTGTAAAGCAGAAAATTTTAAATTGGACTGAAAAAAATGTTCTCAGTTGAATGGTCCTTCAAAATGTGTGCTTATTCCGAGCACAGGACTAAGCAAGTGGAATAAAACTAAATATGATCATGTCTATGGATCATGTTTTATTTCTTTTGGTGGAGAATGTTTTAATTTATAAAGGTTTCAGCAGTTGAAACACTCTTCGTGGTAGAATACAAAGCCGTCTCAAAATCTGCAGTGCGTTTCACCCAGAGGTTGCTGGTCCCTGCTTCAGCCAAGGAGACACCAGGAGGAGGGAGGCCGAGGCTGTTACCTCCTCACTGCTCTCAGAACCGATTGCCAGGCAAACAGCCTTGGATTGCTTTAATACAGGGTGCAGAAGCACAGCTCATGTTTGCCAAAACAAACCGCTTCCGCAAACTACGAATTTCAGATTCCTACCTGTGATTTCACCAGGCGGCCAGTCTTTATACTTCCTTATGTGCATATGTTTTTTAATAACCCACAAATCCCAAAGGCAGACGTGTTTGCAAACTATGTTGCACGGCTTCGCCAGGTCATTCGGGAGTCACAGAGATGCTTTGGCGCTGGACCCCAGTCCTCTATGGCTTTAGCACTAAGGAGAGCGCTTGGCAGCCACTGCTAGCTCCAAAGAAACCCAGGGGACTTTGAACCTTCAAGGTCTGAGCCACTGCTACTGTGCCCAGGGTGACAACTATTCACAGCTGCAGGAAGAGCTGTTTGCATCTGTGCTCTCCGTTGTTATAAAGTGGAGGAAACTCCAGAGGAAGACTTTGCAGAGTCTGCTTTCCTTACTGTGGCTGGAAAGGCCCACAGCCCTGGTACAGGCGAATCGCCTGCTTCTACTGTGGGCTGCGGGGCTGGCAGCTTGGTGACATGAGGGCCACAGCAGCCCGGCAGGCACAGGCTACAGAAAAGAGATCTCCTCATGTGTCACATTTAGCTGTGCTGAAACGTAATTTTCACAGGTCAAGTTGTTGATTCCTCAAACCTTCATAAACTTGGATAATTATTACAATTTCCATTTGTCAAACACTGCCAGTTTTTACTTAAATCTCTTTATGTGTGGTATTTTTACTTTAACTTTTATTTTTAGTACATTACATCAAATGTTTTGTGGTCCATTATAAGCACAGCAAAGCAAATATGAGAGCTTTATCCCTAACATCTAGCACCTGGATGTCTTCTGATTTGTAGCTGTTCATTTAATGCATTTGAGAAGGATTCTTTCTAATGTTAAAGACATCCACAAATTTCAATATCCATCCCTTTAATCTTTCTGCAGTGGTAGGTTATGTGTAGCTCTGTTCTGCTCAGTCCTGCCTAAATCTTTCTCTAGAAGAGGAAATGAATACTCAAGTCAGCTGATGGTTTTTGCATGGTTGCAGTCACATAGCACAAGCATTGAAGCCCAAAAGTTACAAAAATGTATCAGTGTAGCATTATGAATTTGGCAATGTAACAAGAAACTAAACTCAGAACATGTAAGTTGACTCAGGCTGTGTGGTTTCTTAAATTTATTTTGCTAAAGATAAACCAATTAAAGTTTGAGAACATAAAAGACTTTGCATAACTTACAAAGAAATCACTACAAACAATACCACATGAAAAGTCTGTCTATGGCTTAACCTGTGCAAGAGAATTGCTTAGAAATGGCTGAACTTTTGCTTATGTGGTAGCATCTGTTTTGACACAAAAAGCTGAACATTTTAAATGTGAAGATATATTTTTAAGCCAAATTTAAAGAACTTGGTAGGGAGGGAAGACTGCTCTAGAAGCTTTAGTTTTTTTCTAAGATAATTGCATAATTATTAGCAGTCTTTTCGATGATTACCGAGGAAGGAGGAAAAAATTCCAGAGTACTGAGAAAAGTTTTTTTTCTAAATGCTATGTTAAATGTTGCATAATAGTTTATCCCTAGCTTGCCCTTCATTTCTTTAACCTGCAAGTATTTGACTTTTGAATAGTTTAAGATTAAATTATAAAATATAAACATTGATACTATAGGTAAAGCTTTTTGAAAGCACATTTGATCATTTCCTGGATAGAAGTGTCTGGAAATTTCTAGAAATGGAATTACGGTTCAAAATAAGTTCTCTGAACTTAAAAAAAATATCTTTTTTTAAAAAAAAATGTGACTGGCATGAGTTTGCCTATTTCACAGAATAATTACCAACTTAAAACCTTTTTTGGGGGGATAGGGATTTAGCTCAGCGGCATAAGCACCTGCCTTGCAAGCTGGCAGTTGTGAGTTCGATCCCTGGTACCGATAAAAAGGCAAAAGACAAAAAAAAAAAAAAAAACCCTTTTTTTGGAGGGTGTGTGTGTATGTGTCTCCTAATGTTTAGTTTGTCCCTTCTTTTTTTATTTGACTTCAAATTGCTGGAGGGTCAAAATCATAACACATGCCATGGATAGTTCTTTCATTTTCTTCTTCAGCATGAGTATGAAAAGGTTTAAACAAATATCTTTTGGATATTATATTAACACCAATTATCTTTACTATTACACAATAGGCAGTGAATGTGTCTGCCTATTGTGAATGAACTGTCAACTGTCAACAATTTGACATTTATCATTATTTTCTCTACTTTTGTGGCTTTCAAAAAGTTCTAAGAAAGTGCAAATGTTTTTTTGCAGTGTTTTAGGCTTGCTGTTTCTAAAAGGAATTGTTAAAATAATGTTATTCCCTTTATTTTGACAAAATAAGACTTGTGTTCCCTTTCATTTTATTTCTTTAAATTCTGTTCTTGTGAACAGCCTGAATGCTGCTAATTTTAAAAGTATGTCTATAGTCAGTGGAGAAATAAACAATGTAACTTTGATGACATTAAAGGGAAGTAATTATACATGTTGAAAAGCAATTGTGATTTTAGTAAATTCTCAAGTTAGCCAAGATGTCTTGATAAAGACTTCAAAAATGAAGTTTGACTTAAACTGAAGAATATGACTATCGGGTCCTGTCTAAATCCCCTATCTCCCAAACGAGTGTATGGCGGAGATTAAATTAAAAAAAAGACAAATCGTATGATTTTTAGGGCTCCAGGAGGGTCAAAACCCTTTAATTAAGCTCGAGGCTTCGAGGGTAAAGACAAACGATTTTCTGGGTCAGTCCACTATATTAGGACCAAGGACAAAGGGCGGAGAAACTGAGGAAAGTGCAGGCAATGAGCAGGACCTTGGGAGTCACTCAAGGACGTCTCCAAGTAATGAATCAAGTCAATTCAGTAACACTGTCTTACCATGAAGACATAGTAGAAGTGAGACTGTAGGAGTAATCTTTGCAGCTACAGTCTCTACCTTGTTAATTGGGATGGAGCCAAGTGTCCACAGCTGTGGCCTTATCTTGCCTTTTGAGGTATCTCTGGTCTCACAGGCCACTACAGACCTCAGCCAGGACCAGTGTTTCATAGAGGTTCACTTACTATGAATCAGCTCCCGTCGCCAAGCGAGGGGCTTAGGCCTAGTTCAGGCTCACAGATAAACATAGAAAGCCAATTAGTAAAATTTAAATCCTACTCAGAGCCGCTTCGTAGTGGTCTCCAACATATGACATTCTTTTGATTTAAACCATTATTTTTCCTTTTGTTTTTGAGAATATATAGTGATGTTTTAGTTTGGTCTCACAACAACATTTATATTAATTGTTTAGGGTAGTTGTGGTCTTGACATTATGATGTAAATATTTAAACATAACCAATGAGCTTATCTCTTACTTGGTATTTCTTTTATTAAAGTGATTTTATTTTTAAATTTAAATTATTTTATGTTTAAAAAGGCTATAAATTCTAGACTTTTGATTTGGTTTTGAAGGTTATAAGTTCTAGAATTTTACCTCGGTTCTGTACGTGCATATGTATGTGTATTGATATAAACAAACATATTCATATATACAAATACCATAAATTATAATAAGAAAGTGGGAAGCAAGTTTTATTAATGATGTGCCACTTAATATACTACTCTTCCACTTCTACCTAAGATTTATAGTTTACTTACAGTTTGCTTGTATTTTATTATTTTATTTTAGGTCCACATATCTAGGTATCAAATGACTTTAAATTTAAAATATATTTATTAATTCTTTGAATCAAATTTAAATTACTATAAATAATACTTCAAACTGCATTAAAAAATAAGTATGATAAATGTAGAAGACAATTAGTAAGCTTAGTAATCACATTTAAGCTTAGTAATCACATTTAAATTATTATAAACAATACTTCACACTGTCATCATAACATCATAACATCAAACATCATAAATGTAGAAGACAATTAGTAAGTAGAATCAATTAGTAATAAGAATCGTGTCTGATAAATACGTATTAACTATTATTTTAAAGTCATTAGCTCCAGAATTATTTAGCTGTTTTGCTGAAAGAAACTGACTGCACCAAAATACAATATAATTAGTAAATAGATAGTTACCAGGACACTTGTAGTGAAATCGGGGAAACTGTAGAAAGCATGGTGTAGTGGTGGATACATGTGTCAACTTGAGAAGTGTAGCAGTTTAACTAAGATTCTCAGCAGGGGCCCTCAGTTTGTAAATATCCTCAACCTGTGCAGAGGAGGCAGGAGATGCTGTGAGTGTTACATCTCTCAAGCGGGGTGGTCTGCTTCCAATATAAGAGAGGAGAGAGACTTTCTTTCCCTTTTGCTCTTGTTGCTTTTGCTGCTTTCTGACTCCTTGAATTGTTGCCCCTGTGCCATGCCACCCTGCCTTGGAGCCAGCTGATTATGGACTAAAACCTCCACAAACTGTGAACTAAATAAACCTTTCCTGTCTTCATTTTGGGTGTTGGGTATTTTGTTCCATCAATGAAAGAAAAGTAACCAAGACACATTGTCAATTAAAATTGCCTATGTGCGGGCTGGGATAGGAAATGCAAGATCATGAGGTTGATTCCCAGTACCAAAATAAACTAATAAATAAAATCGTCTACATAATTTAACATTCAAGATTATACATGAGTGGTATTTGAAATATTTTATGTAGTGAACTTATTTTTCCTGAGCGTCATAGTTTTATTCTGTTGTGTGCTCTATGGTAATAATTGATAATTTTCTTCTGCCTTGGCCCACTTCACTGTTTGATTAATACAGCAGAAACAATTCATATGTCTTCATTAGAAGGAAGAAAAGGAAGGAATAGCTTTATAGTGAATAATTAAAAACTTTGGTGAATTTTTAAAGTATTTTTGTAAGCTAGAATTGTATGCTTATCTGTCAACTTATGTTTATCTGTATAACTTAGCTTATCTGTATAACTTAACTGTATAACTTAGCTAGATCCACAAAATTATATTAATATTTTATTTTTAATCTACAGTCTATATATAATCTATGTGATCTTTTGAACAGTAACATTTAAAACAAAACCAATGACACCAAGAGATTGTTTTTACATTCAATTGTTTTAATAGCTATTATATAGAAAAAAATCTTAGAGTGTTGAATTCTGTAATAGCATTATTTGGTAAGTATTTTCAAAGAAGGAATTATTGGGGCTGTACCTTGCCATTTACTTAAGAGAGGGCTTGCATGTACAATGGGTATTCAGGAAGAAAATAGTGTTTTTTTTAAAAAAACTAAATGATTATTCCACTATGTTTCTTTAGCCTAAGCAAAACTATAAAACACTGCAGTCAAATGACTTTGTTGTTTCTGTGGCTTTGTAACTCTCTGGAAAGGGTGAGAGTGCAACATTTCATTATGCTCTATCCCTGACCCCAGCAGGAATGCAGAGGCCTGAAGTCTTAGTCACTTCATGCTCAAGCTCTGAAATGAATGTGTGTAAATAGCATTACTAGGAAACAAAATTTTGCTCAAAACAATGAGTGATTGTTAATCGGCAATTCCATATGTGTGTGAGTCACATACTAATTAATCAAGGTGGACAATAGCATAGTATTGTTCTGTAGACATATTCAGATTTGTAGTAATAAACAAGTCTCAGTGATATATTTTCTAAAACAATTAGCAGCAAAACATACCTTAAATTGAAAAAAACCCAGCTATAGTCTAAGTGTCTGTAAAGCATATTAGGAGACTAAAAAGGCAGGAAATAAGAAGCACCAAGAAACTCTCCCAAGACAATGGAAGCCTACTCATCCCTTCCTTTGGTTATCTTACAGTTGCTCCTTCCATATCCTGCCAGTCCCTTCCGTCTCCAGCCAGTGAAATCCACTGAAAGTGATGCAGACCCGGAAAGAGAGTTTCCGTGTTCTCTGTTCTGTACTTTGTCCAGTCTTACCCTGATTGTGGGAGTTTAGCATTAATTTAAATGGTTGCTTACTGCACAAATCGCCACCAAGGAAGTCTGCATTCTACGGTGCTGTGTACGTGTGCACCACATAGATGGTATCTACTTTTTGGAGAGGGAAATTCCTTTAATCTCACTAATGGATGCCTGAAAACGGCCCTTTCATTAAAGGCAAAGGCTGGGGTTGGTTCACAAATTATCTAAATGTTTATTTAAGTAGATTTCTAGAAATTGTGAACATCAGTAGCCATCTGGTTTCAAATGTTCATGAACTAAGAAAGGGTGTTCTATTTTTCACTCAGTGATTCTACTTAATTTTCTTTGCACATTTTCTCACACATGTTGGCTCCTTCTAAATATAACAAGAATAAAGAAAAGTGAACTTTTCATTGCCACGTCTCTCAAATTGAAGAGCTTCCCTCTGATCTATGAAGAAAAGGCAAGATGCTTCAAAGCATCTGTATTGTTAAAAGATAAAAGAGAATGCTTCCAAATGAAAAGGTAGAGGGATAAAATGAATCTTATCAGTAGATTTCTGCCCCAATCTCTCAATATCCTGGAATCATTATTCTTTTCATGGTAGTTTCTGATGATTGGAGCTCTTGAAAAATGAAAGAAGCTATCTTTTAACACAGTGTTGAGGTGAAGAGCAAAAAGTGCTGTGTGAGGAGACGCGGCTCTGGGGGAATCTGAATCACGTTGGTGAATGGAACTCATGCCTGCTTTTCCTACTGTCCAGAAAAGTGGGGCTTTAAAGACAAGAAACAGGTGCAGTCCTCCACGGACCAGATAAGTTAAATTTCAGCCCTCAGCAAAAAAAAAAAAAAAAAAAAAAAAAAGAAAAGGAGGCAAAAGAAAGCAATTCTCCTCATAGATGGCAGATGGAAATAAACCTAAAATATTGAATCTAGACTTCTGAAAAATGTGTAAGAGAGTAGGAGTCATCTGAGTAGTGGAAGTGGTGCATTCAGAAACATACACAGAATTAGTCCCAGGATCCGTCTATAGTAGGTGATTGTTTAGTTAGTTTTCTCATTGCTGTCTCAATGATATCCAGTGTTAAAGGAGGAAAGGCTTGTTTGGCTTACAGTTTGTAGAGGTTTCAGTCCGTAGCTGTAGAGCTCCAAGGCAGGGAGGCAGGGCTGAGGGGCGTCATGGAGGAAAAACAGTACATGGCTAGCAGAAGGCAGAAGTCAGCAAGGCAGCAAGCCACAAACCACAAGTGACAAGGAGTGGCATTCTTTGTGTCCCTTATACCTTATCCAGGCTTCACACTCACACTCAGGGCGGGATAACCTTAATCCTAGCGCTGGGCCATGAATCAGTTCCAGTCTTACATCCTTGATCCCAGCAGTATAAGCCCTAGATCCAGCCACTTCCCCAAACCCCACCTATCACTTTAAGATATTTTAGGGGAATATCTAGATACAGACTGTAACAGTGATCAACATCAGAAGTATTTTATTCCTCAATAGACCTCAAGGTATAACTTCTAAACAACTGATTTGAAGTATTAAGAAGCTAAGCTAAGCCAGGGTATTAAAAACAAAGAAAAACAGGTCGGCAAAAACTGTGGAGGAGCAAGGAAAAGTGAGTGAGTATTTGTTTTTGCTACTGCATCCAAAATAGAGCTGTGCTTACAACTTTGCACATGAGGGCTCTGCTCTAAAACAGCAAATGTTGGTTCAGGAACTCTCGTAGACAAGATGCAAGTGGTGCCCTGATAATGAGCTCCTCCTACTTCCTACACCACATATGTTAAGTTTTCTCTGAATAGCCCAGAGTAAATCTATTCTTAGTAGATTTACTAGAGATTTTTATTCAACCCAACAAGAGAATTCTTACTGGAATAAAAAATTAAAATCTTCAATCTAAGACTGCTTCAGAAGTATAAACAGACAACTGAAAATCAGCAAATATTCATAAGCAGTCCAGGCCATGAAATGAAGGCACCAGAATCGATTTTAAAATAAAATCATGATGAAACAGATTTAATAGGGGATTCACCTATTTTAATGCAACAATAATAGAGATAAGGCAGGATAACATATTTTGGGTGAAGTTAAAATTTTAAAACTTATTACCCAAGTTCTTTATATCTATGAAAATATATAGAATTATATGTGTGTATCTATGAAAAACAGAATGGACAAAATACTGAGGAAAGAAAATTCCAAGAAACTAGAGGAAAATATGTTTTCATCTATATCTAAGACACATAGATTAAATTTTCCTTGTTTATGTACAAGGAACTACAACTACAACTATCTTGTAGGATACCAGCTTCCAAACAAAAGTCAGAGAGTAGAGTGAAGCACATAATCAATCAACCAAGTAAATGTGTCCAGAATTTTACATGAACAACTAGGACTTGAACATAATTAATAAAAATAGATTCAAATACAAATACATGTTAGTGACATTTAAGAACTGGCAGGTAAGATAGAATTGCTGATATCTTCAAAGAGTAAAATATGTCACAAGCAAAGAAAAGAATCAAGAAACATCAAATTTCAGTTTGAGGAGAGAAATATTTAAAGCAATGAAGCAAATCTTCCAATTTCTGAAGAAGAAGGGTGTTAAAGCTAGAACTCTATAGTCAAATGAGTGTGCATGTATGAGGACTAATAAAGTTAATTTAGGCTAGGTGGAAGCCCAGTGTCTCTTATGGCTAAGTCTTTTCTGAAAGGATAGCTTGCTGCAAGAAAAGTAATATAAATCGAATCTAAGAAAAGGAAATGAGATAAGAGAATTGGTGGTCTATGATAAAATCATTTAATATCAGACATGAGTCTAAACTAATTTTTTATAAAAATATTATTTTTTATTTTGGCAGGGAAAGACAAGAAAAGCGAATTTACTGAATTTAACAACTGGGTCAGTTTAATAGAAGTTCAGAAAAAATCAATAATATAATAAAATAAATAAAAATGGTTTAAATTCAGTAATTATAAAGGCTAAGGGTAAATTACTACTTGGTTGTAAGCCAGAATCTTTCATATTGTCTTACAGTCTGGACATACATGGAATGACTACAAGATATACAACTAATTAATAGAAAGGGTTGTGAATAAAAAGAGAAATATAAATGTACTTGACAGCTGCTCTTAGAAAGAAAGCAGAGGTGAAATCATTACCTGAAAGAAGTAGAAACGTGAAACTAAATTGCTGCATTTAATGGACAAAGAGAATCATTAAAAATATGTCAAAGAATGAATTGTCCATGAAGATATCATGGATAGAGTTCATTAGAAACTGGATAGCATCATTCAAAGCAAATAGAGGGAGCTCTGTAAGATATTCAAAGGGAATCTGAAAAATCTATGAGCTATTATTAGGGACTGTGGCATCTTTTTCATCAGAATAATCAGACCAAATTATAGTTAAAAAGATCCAAGCATCAGGTAATAATTGATAATTACATGTACGAGTACATATATGCAAACTGTGTGACTCTAGGCGTGTGTGTGTGTGTGTGTGTGTGTGTGTGTGTGTGTTAGTGTTGCATGTATCAATATCTTAGGGGGTTTGGATCCAGGAAACAAAACTATGTACATTCTTAGTTTTCTAATATAAAATGCTGTAATATTTCCATGCAATACACACATTATCTTCTTTTTTATTAATAATTGTCTAGTCACTGGCACAAAATAACTGAAACTCACAATGTAAGAAGAGTGGTTGCTTTTCTGTTTTTGTTTTTCCCATGTTTTCAAAGGATAACAGATGACTTCAAGGCAGAAGTGCCATGGCTCAGGACACCTGCCCAACCATGACAACCAGAAATCAGAGAAAGAGAAAAGAGCGATCAGGGAAAAAATATATCCTTCCAGATCATGCCCCAGTGATTCACCTCCTCAGATTTGCCCCACCTCCATTAATATATTCATTCAGTTTTGAATTCATCATTGCATTAATTCACTGATGTGAATAGTGCTACCATGATCGAATTACCTTCCAAAGTCTTATCTCTGAACACATGAGACAAATAACAATCACCAGATCCCAAAATGTTCATGTCCTTATTATTCAAAATGTAGTCAGTCCATCTCCAAAGGTTGCCAAAGTCTTAACAGTTTCAGCATAGCTGTAAAGCCCAGGGTCTCATCTGAGACTCAAGGCAAATTCTTAGCCTCTTAGCTGTGAGTCCCAGTAAAAATCCAGAGAAATATTTCTAATATACAATAGCACAAGACAAACATTTCCATTCAAAATAGAGAAATAAATCAATAGGAAAAAATTACACCAAAATAAGACCAAACCCTTATAAGCAAGGTACAGACTAAATTCTGGAGTAGCAGGATCTGGGGAAAAGTTGGCAAGCTATGAGTTTCACAGGGCTTTGGCAGCTTCGCTATGATGGTCTTGTTGTTTGAAGCACACATGGCCTCTCTCCTGCAATGGTTTTGCTTGCTGCTTTTGTTCCTTAACTAATTTTCTGTGTTCTTGGTATCTTCAACTTCCTAGTGTCTCTGCTACATATTTGTTTTCTTTCTCACAGTTTTGTGCACTGCCTTCTCAGATACTGCTCACAGGGATTGTAACATTGCCACACACATATTTCCACCTGGACTCTCAGGCCTTCTTCTGAGGTCTGAATAGAAGCCTCCATTATCCACAACTCTTTTAATCCACATGCCTATGAAGCCAGGACCATGTGAATATTTTCTCCTAGCTTTAGCAGAAGCTTAGCATCCTTGGTTGATGGCTCCAGGAGCCTCTGAGTTCCTGAATGACTGAAATCAGGACTATACATCTCTGAGATGCGCTTAGCAAGCAGAGTGCCCTTGGGTTATTTTAAAGTTTAAAGGAGTTTCCATGTTTACATCAGGAGCCTGCAATAAGTGTGGTTGGCCATATTTTTGAGATCCTTTGAAAGCACCTTTCCTACTGTCCTTGTTCAAAGCATTTCTTTTTAATGGTGCAAATCTTTCCAGTGAGCATACTTGAATTGCCGCAAGCTTTATGCATGCTTTCTTGCTGACCAAACTGCAAATTGTTCACATCCATTAGCTCTCATACTTTCTCAGATTCTTGATGTAAATCTTGCTAAAAGCAGGCAGCAGTACATATATCATTACCTGAATACTCGAATGCTTCAGATTCCTTTCAGATCAATTAATCCATGTGCTTAACTCAGACTTTGGTAAATTCTGAGAATGGGTAAATATATACAAGTTCTTTGGCAGAAGGTAATGTAAGTGACCTCTAATTCAATATCCCTTAGAGTCTTTGATTCCATTTGAAGCAATATGAGCTTGTCTTTACTGTCTGCATTCCTTATCATCACTGTGAGTTTATTAATTTAAACGAGAATTACCCATCAAAATCTGCTTACAATATTTTAGTGTTTCTCTAACCCACATGCCAGCCTCTCCAGACCACCCTCATAAACCACTTCTGAAGACTTCTGAACCATATGGTCATGTATACATCCAGCAATAAATAGGAAAGCACAACTTCTAATTCCAACAATTTAAAAGGAGAGGCTTATTTTATCTCATAGGTTTAGAAGATTTAGTCAATAGCATTCTGGCCCCAAAGCAGAAATGGCATGGTGGAAGAGTATGACAGGACAAAGCTGCTAAACCCATGACAACTAGAAAACAGAGTGAAAGAAGGACAGGAACGGCAGGGTGAAGGACAGCTGTTCTACTCCTAGAAGGCAGGAAGAAGAACAAGAAAAGGGAGAGTTCAGGGGAAAAAACTTACCCTTCCAGGTCATTCCCCATTGACTCACTGCCATCTTCTAAGAGTACGTTCAGCTATGAACCCATCGAGGAATAATCCACTGATGAGGATAGTGTCCTCATGATCCATTCACCCTGCAAATGTACCACCTCTGAATACATGGGATTCTGGGAGATGGTTTTGAGCTAAGCCTAATACTTTGAAATTTTAATCATCTTTAGATTACTTCTAGTAATTAATACAGTGTAAATGCTCTGTAGAAGATAGGTATAGTCCATTCTCTAAGGAATAATAATGGGAAACCAGTCTATCCTTGTTCAAAAATGATGTAGGTGTTTTTCAGATGTTTATCTGTGTTCAACTGAATGAATGATGCAGGATCTGTGGATATGGTGAGAAGTTGTACACTTAAACAAATAATAACATAAACTCTTACCTTGAAAAAAAAAAGGTTTAAATTCATGTAGTCATCAGTCATTACAGTTTGTGTCTGGATGACTTTTCAAAGGCAGCTGAATCTAGCATTTGTGTTTTGTTCATTATCTAGTATTGGGATTGGCAGTGTGTGTGCTGCATCCACCTTAGAATAACCTGCATATAATATAAGGGAGGGGAAAGACAGAGAAAGAGACATTTTTGCTCTTGTTGATTTTGAGGTTTTCACCCACCATGAACTGTTTTGCCTCTCTGCCATGTTCTATCCTGCCTTAGAGCCAGCCAATTATGGACCAAAACCTCCACAAACTGTGAGCTAAATAAACCTTTCCTTCTTTACTTCTGGGTGTCACGTATTTTGTCTCAGCAATGAGAGAAAAAATTAGCTAAGACATCAATGTTTTTGGTATTCATTCTCAAATGAAGCTTAAGAATATTTTCACATTTTCCAGAGAACAAATCTTTCATACATTTCATGTCCCTAAGAAAAAACACGTTTTGTAAATAAAAGTAAAATGATAGCTAAAATACAATTTTGCTCCCCATTTTTCTATGCAGAAGAGGATTATATTAATTAGCAGCTCTCAGTTACATTGACTGTTCAAAAATGGATGTTGGGTTAATTGGGAACTAGAGTGAATTTTTCATGTCCTTTATAAATTGGGCTTAAAGCTTTAAAATTGTAATATAATACAAATGCCTTCCTTCCTTCCTTCCTTCCATCTTTCTTCTTTGTTACTTCTCTTACCCCTCCCCGCAAAAGACTGATAAGAACAGTAAGAGATCACTCACCTCTCTAAGCTATACTTCATTTGTTTTTTCTAATAGGAATAAAAATAAACTTCATTATATAATTAAATGATAAAATAGTCATCTAAGCCTGATTAAGTGATTACTTCTAATCATAATCACTGTTTACCATGCTTAGGAGTGATTATCACTGACACACCTTCTGTTTGTTATAGAAACACTAAACTGCCAGTGAGAATAATTTTTGAGCCAAAGGGGCTTCTCTGAAGATTTCTGTAAGTCATTTTTATAACTTGTAAGACTATAAGAATTTCAATATTAATTGGAAAATGACAGTAGCTTAAAACCTTTGATTTCCAATTTATATTTTCTTAAGAAACTTAGAAAGGCAGGATAAGAAAATGCAGAATCATAAAAGAAAGATAAAACAGAAAATAGGCAGAAGAAAAAAAGACAATTTGGAGAAATCAAGAAATGAAAAAAGGAAATATTGAGAGAAATTGAAAGGCATCAACAAAAAATCAGATTTATCTTGATTTCTGACTCTTTGGAAATGATGTATGTTTATACTAAACTACCAATAAGCAGACATATCAATTGGCCTCTGATTAATGTAAGATAATAAATCTGCTAACGGGGAAAGGGTACAGAAGAATAATGTCCCCAAAATTTGGAAGATTTAATGTATAGATTGATAAGAAAACATGCATTGAAAAGAAAATACAAAATCAGAGGTACATGTCCCTTTTTATAAAAGTGCAATGGACCTTGAGTTATTACTGGCCTCATATATGAGTAAACTGGGGTGTGACTGGAATCTTAGATTTCACTTGCAAAGTCCTAAGTTATGACTGAATGTCAGCCACTTGTGCAGCTGTGGACAAAGACTTGCAATGCCAGAAAAGCACCTGTGAGTGCACATGAGCATCAGTCTGAGCCCAGTGGTGCATGTTTGTGGATGTGACTTCACTCATGCTTTTTAACAATTATGATTACTGCTATCAAAGTAACCCCCAAAAACCTAGGAAAGAAGCTAAGGAAGGAAGGCGATGTAAAGAAAGCAATTAAAATCAAAAAGAAGAACGAAGTTGTGGAAAAACACGAGAGTGGCATTTGTCTGAGGATCTCACTAATACATATAGCATGTCAGAAAGCACCACCTCAACATCTCACAGAGAAAAGATTTGTACGAGGAAGCTGGTGTTGCTAAAGGTGTTAGTCAAGTCAGTAAATCACAATCAGTGGTGTTAGATGAGGTAGAAAGACCACTGTAGGTGCGGACGAGTGAGAGGAGGTGGCAGGTTAGGGCCTATCTGAGTGTGTAATTTGTGAAAATCTAGGGTTATAAATGCCTATTTGTAAAGGATAACCCATCAACTATTGACCAAAGTGAAAGTTTTCATGCCAGCAAGGGGTGTTTCAAATTTTAAAGTGAGAACTGGGGTTCGTAGTGTAACTAGATAGGGTGAAGCAGTCACTGCTGATAATAGGGCCTCTGAAAATCATGTACACCACTTCAAAATGATAGCGCAGACAAAGAGCTTTTGCTGTCATCAAGTTTTCTACTGTGATGAAATTGGTCTCTCCTGAAAGAAAATGCCTAAGAGAATGTGCATTACCCAGGGAGAGAAGAAAATGCCAGGGCAGTAATATCAAACGGTGAATCTCGAAGAAGCAGAATGTTGTAGTGAGGGACTTCAGGGAGAGGACAATACAGGACACATAACTTATAGTAGTATTTTATAATAGTCACCCAGAGTCAAATACAAGAAGTGCAGGAAATCTGTCTACATACTAAAGATCTAAATAATCACTCAGAGGGGCTGGGTCGATGGTAATATTCTGAAAACCTAGAGCCCATGACAATGACTCATGTGAGTCTGTTGCAAGGATCTGTGCTGCGAAGGCCTAAAAGTTAGTGGTGGAAACTAGAAAGTCTGTGCCAGAGGGATAACAGATCTGTGCAGGTAGGTTGAGGATTCTGCACTGGAGCCTAGAAACAATTCTTAAAGTAAGGACCAGGGCTTGTCTGAAAAGTACCACAGTCATCCTTAGCAACAACGAGGTCCTCAGCTCCTCCAACAAGAACAACTGAGTTCATATCAGGAAGCCAGTGTGACACAGTTCTCCTGGAGAACAGCCAAGTTCATATCAGGAAAGAGGCTCAGCAAGCTCCTCCAGGAGAACTCACAGCAACAGGAGAACCAAGAGCACCAAACAGTAACAACAACAACAACTCTTCCTTGCTTAGGTTTCCTTTTTATCAGCAACAATCTTCAGGTGGGCCATCTACGCTTAGCACCATGCTGATTGAGTTCAGCTGGTGTTTAAATCGACCATTAGCTTTCAATTCACCAAACAGAGAGTAAGTAGATTAGTAGTTACCAGAAGCTGGGGCAATACCCATAATGGAGAATCAATGGAGAATCCAATTACACAGGAGGAATAGGTGCTTTGTCCTTTGAAATGTTGCAGGGGGCCGTGTATATTACAAATAAAGAACATTTCAAAGTCAGTAAGAGAATAAATATCAAATGTTCTTACCACAGAAACATAAAGTGCTGTATATGATAATGTTATTCCAAATTGCGCTCACATATCAATTGTAACATTATTTTTTACTCCATAAAATATACAACTCTAATTTGTTCATTTACAGCCAAAAACCTATAAAATTTTCACAAGTCAATTCATATTTTTATTAAGGAAAATATTTAGTGAATTTAAGTTATAGGTAGGCAGCCAAATATTAATTTTATTATTTTCTATTTATAGGTTTCAAGTATTTAGTAAAAATATAGAACATATTCCTTGGCTGATAACAATACTCATAAAGATTTTATGATTTTACTTAACCAAAAACTCAAAATAAGTTTTAAGCAATTTTATAGTTCCATTTTAACAGGCCTATTAACAGGTATTAATCAATTTCCCAAGTCTAATGATGATGCTTGCGAAAATAGCAAAATTTTTTTCCCGAAATGATTTTGGAAAATAGCTTATATATTTTTTAAAAATAAAATGATATAACAAAAATGCACAGAAAAGAAAACAAAGTGATATTCATAAAGAAACCATGAAATACAGGAACAAAAAGACCAGAAGGCAATTCCCAGAGGCCTTGTCTGTAAGAATCTCACTTTAAAAAATTGTTGGGGAAACTACTTTAGATCCAAGGTTCAGCAAATGGAGACAGATAAACTTGAACCCTTGTATGAAATCATGCACACAAATACACTTTACATGAAAGCATAATTTGTTACACCTCTGAATGGCCAAACATCTAATAATGCAAAGATTTGGCCAAAAAATATTTGAGGAAAATAACACTGTTATGGTTTGTATCTTTAATGTCTCCCAAAAGCTTGTGGCAAACTTGGTCTGCTGTGAGGACACCCTTGAGGGGACAGAAACTCAACGAGTTGATGCCTAGCAGGAGGATGTAGATCCCTGGGAACATGCTCTGTAGTCTGTCAGTCTGTCTGTGTGTCTATCTATCTCTCTTTCTATCCTTTCCTTCCTCATTGCCCTTCTCTTAATTTTTCTCTTTTTTCTCTCCCTCTAGCCTTATGTGTCCCCTCTCTCTTTCCCTTCCTGTTCCCTTATCCTCCCTCTGCCTCTCCCTCTCCCTCTCTGGCTTCCTGGCCTCCCTGAGGTGAGCAGCTTCATCTGACACACTCTCTTATAGTGCAGCTCTGCTCACTATAGGAACCAGACACAATGAAAGCAGCAGAGATGAAACTTCTAAACTGTGAGCCAAGGAACATCTCTGCTGCTTTAGGCTGATTTTCTTGGGTATTTTGTCACAGTGGTGGAGAGCCAACTCTCTTGCTCTTTTTGGAGATAGTGACTTGCGACAGACATCCTGAGTCTAATCCAAGGAAACTATTAAGAGAGGAGGATGTGTTCATGTTTTATGAGTCAGCAGAGACATCCTGCCTCACGCAGATCATTGTGTGAAGGTAGATGCATAGATGTTTAATTTAGCTGCTTTTCTCTCCACAGGAATGAAAATGTCCCAGAAAAGGTGCGGAGAGTAGAGTTACTATTCAGGGCTTGGAGAGCTGTGCTGATGAATCTCCAAGCATAGTCTTGAGGAAAAATACAAGAAACTGCATAAAGTATTACTTTATATAATTTTCTTTCTTTCTTTTTTAAATTTTATTTAAAAGGAAAAAGAGAAAAAAACAAAACAAAGCAGTGTAAGGGTACAAGTAATACAGAGCTACAAAAAAAAAAAAAAAAAAAAAAACAGTAAGAAATCACCAGTTAATAGATTACACATTATCGTCTTAGAGATAGTTGCTCAAGTCTGTAGAATCTTCTATGGAACTGGAGATTGAACTCAGAACATTGGCACTGAACTATATCTCCAGTCTTTTTCACTTTTTATTCTGACACAAGTTGCTAAGTTGTTTCTAAGTTGCTAAATTGACCAAGCGAGGCTCAAATTTAGGGTCTACTTGTCCATTCTCCCAGAATACAGGCATACATCATTCTTGCCTGCATAGAGGTTTTTGAGGCAGGGTCTCACTATGCAACTCAGACTGGCATTGAGCTCACTTTGTAGCCCAGGCTGGTCTCAAATTTGCAACGATTCCCTTGCCTCAGCCTCCCAAATGCTAGAATTACAGGCATGTGCCCCATGCCTGGCTTGCATTGAGTATTTTTAAGGAAATGAATGCGTATATTAATATATAGTTTTAGCTCACAAAGTTGTTATTGAGTATGAATATATATGCACACATATATATTCTATACACAAATGATATTTATTATTTATATAAATGTAAACTATTTCAATTTTAGAATGATCTACTAGGAATTATTATATTCACATTGAAACAAAATGTTATAGAACATTGAATTACCATGCATTGCTGAATGGTCACTAACACACAAGTAATGTTCTGAGTCCAGGATTCAAACTTTGAATAACTTGCAGCAGAGTTCATGAACTCAACCAGTATGTAAGCACTTTTATGTGTATCACGAATATTGATGCATGTGTCAGCAGGGATGGAAATCAATGAAATGGAGAACAATACGAAACCAGTGGTGTCTTGGGTGAATTCTTGAGAATGTCGTGATGACTAACTCAGCTCTGAGGCTAAAGAGGAAAAAAAGCAGAAAGAAGAGAAAGTACATAGTATTTTAAGGATCTGAAAGTCTAACTGATCAGCATCAGTTCTGTTAGCAAAGGCGTCAGAATCTAAATTGTCTAGATTTTATTCATCACATCTATAGGTAAAACAAATAAATGTTAATAAAGTGCTTTAAATTGAAGTTTTAGAGATCGATTTGTTTAAATTCCTACACATCCATTACCTGTGTTTTACTGTGTAAATTAGCACAAAGCTTAAGCAAATGTTCTTGCTCTCATTTCTTTCCATGTATGTTATTAAATGAAAGTCTAACACATGTCCTAAATTTTTAATAACCAAAGTGTTATTAAAGGGATGAAGGGATGTTTATTTTAATGTAAATCGTACAGAAATATTTGAAATCCAAAAGTAGACTTAGTGAAGGAATTTTATCTATTTACTTTACTAGTTGTTTGCTGGGAATTGAATGCTGAATTTTACTTTATTTTACAGTAAAGGCCTCAGTGTTTGGAGCAATGTAGTCTTTGGAGAATTGTAAAGAAGAGGTGAAAGAGAATTAATGTATCCAGATGAACAAGTCAGTGAAAAGAGACTAGAGATCAACCACAGACTGATTTCCTTATTACATTTAACTTACGTTGCTTAAAATATTGTTACTCTGCTCTCTTATAAAATGTACCCATGTAGTTAACTCTAAGAACAACGATCTACTCTCATACCTCTTTAATGACAAGAAGTCATAAAATTTGTGGTTTGAATTTTGTCATTTGAATAGAGATTCAAAGTAATGACAGCAAATAAAACATGACTCTACTTCTGAGAAAAGCATTTTCTGAATTCAAAAAAATGACTGGATATGCATAAAACACAAAAACCCAATTAAACTATTTTGGCCTACCAAAAACTTTTAATAGTACAAAACTTGTGATAATGTTAATTTTGTCATTGCTTTGCTAGATTTTGTGTCTGTATGTGAGTTTAAAATGCAAATGTGAAAATTGTGCTCTTTAAACAGCTTGATTTGCCCTCTGCCTGGTAGCTTTAGGCCATAGTATTCTATTGAAATCTGTAAGTTATGAGATTTTTTTCTAAAAAAAAAAATCCAAGCTATTACTTCCTTCAGGACTACTCAGTAGCTCTTTTGCAGTACCAAATGCCTAAGGGAAATAATTTCCTATCTGAAAGCCTAGGTGGAGATTAATGTTTGCCATTTCATAGCCCATTATCCTGAAATGGTTCCCTCCAATATCATCAAATATCTAGAGATTCATATGAATTCTTTTCGAATAAGGTGCTTTTCCCAGGAAACATTGGTTATTCTGTGCTGTTTCTCTTTTAGAAGATGACTTCAAAATAAATGTTTTGTCTTATGAGAATAAAAGCCAGTTAATTTTGCTGGAAATAATTAATATCCTTATTATATTTCACTCAATACCCAATACTCCTTAATCCCCAAATATTTAGTCCAGGATCTAATCAAGTACATTGATCTATTAACTTTTTTTATTTTATTTTTTTTGAAAGTATACAACAGAACAAGTCAGAATAAAGCCAACTAAGATTGTATAGTGAAATTGGTACAGAACTTCACAGCAGGTTACTGGGATAACAGTAATAGGTATCACAGTATATTTTGTTATCTTTATAATAGTTGTTCTTTCAGTCACGTATATCAAAATGAGATGAAATATAGAACACTATAGAACTTATCAAAACAGAATATTGAATAAAGCAGTACCATTAATTAGAAAAGAGCAAAACAGTAATAAAAATATTTGCCTTCAAAGAAATGGTAGAAGCAAGTCTCCCTTATTTGCTATGGTTAACCTGCCAGGAGATGCTCAGATTTCTGGCTCCCATTTGCTAATGGGGGGGAGGAAGGGGCGGAGGATAGGAAATGGGATATTTGACTCTAGGCCATGTAGCAGTAGGTTCACTATTGCTAAGCAGGGAGGCAGGATGGTCATTTGTTTTCACAGTGTCCTCAGTTCCAACATGGCGTGGATCTCAGGAGACACTGCTGATTCTCCCCCCAGAAGGACTGCAGTGGGCCACACTGCTGCCGCTTACCAGGGAGGGGAGGTGCTTGCTTGGCTCCTCAGAGTCCTCAGTTCCAACATGGTGTGGATCTCAGGAGACACTGCTGGTTCTCCCCCTGGAAGGGCTGCAGTCTGCCACCCTGCCTCCGCTTACAGGGAGGGGAGGTGCTTGCTTGGCTGCCCAGAGTCCTAAGTTCCAACATGGCGTGGATCTCAGGAGACACTGTGATCTATTAACTTTTAGAACAAATGATCACACTGTGTTTTTGAAGTTCATTTTCCTGATTTTTTTCTCTTCATCAGGACACCATCAGAACCAAAACTAGTTAGTTCTCCTGGTTATACCAAGCACTCTTCATTTTCTAAATACTACTCTATTATTGAGTTTTACAAATAATGTGCTAGAGTTTTATACAAAGTAGTGGAGGAAACTGATGGTAGTGCATTTATAAACTGCATGTTGATTTGTTTTACCTGAAGCAGTTCAAAAGTCTCTTCACGTTTACATTATTGGCCATTTCTAGGATGATTGACAGTTTTGCACAAGTGGATGCTAAATGCCAGTCCTCTGGTTCTTAAATTGAGCAATTTATTTTCCCAACGTGAGAGCATAATAAACTTGTCAAATGTCTGAAGATGTAAAGTGGTATCTGACAGATCGTTTTATTGATGTTGTATTTACTGTTTCTTTGGGGGATAAAATCCAGCAATGACAGTGCAAGCGTATGCGTCACACAGGATGATCAATGGGCTGACTCTAACCTCTGTGAAGCTGAGTCAGACTTGACTCCCACCCTGGAAACCATGCACCAATAGGAGATGTTGATGCAGACGTACTCCAACCATGAAGAGCTAGGAACTGTGAGGAAGGTGCAGTGGGTTAGTGGGAAACCTCTGAAGAGACAGCTATCTGGCTGTCAGGAAGCCAGTGGAAAACCTTCCCAGATACATTACTGAAAGCAAAGAATCGCAGGCAGAGGCAATTGTATGCTTGGAAGTGAGCAGACGAGGCAGAGGGGGCTTGTTTGAGATGGTGGACACCGCAGTTGTAATGAGGCTGTGGAGTTAATGTAATGGGGCAGAGTGGAGTTAAACTTCAAAGCATGATAATATCTTTGTTTCTTTCCTTGTACTAATTCTGAGTCCTTTGCCATGTTTACCAACGTGGTAAACATAATGAAATCTTCTCCCAAGATTTGTTAGATGCAGATTTTCTATGTGGAATTACATGCAATTCATTTCATTGACAAGTATGTTATTTGCAAAATTTCTATGAATATTTATAGTACATTAATATGTCATTCAGGGATATTTATAGTACATTAATATGTCATTCAGTGTAAAGTGCTAGAGACAGAGTAGACAAAAAGCTAAATCTCTATCCCCGAGTCTCTATTGCATATAAAGAGAAAGACAAATCAAATAAACCAATTGAAAATTAACCTCCTTGAAGGATAAACATCTTCTCACTGTGCTCTTTGATAAAGACTCTAACCCAGCCAGGAGGATTGTCTACATATTACCTGACCACCTCCCTGAAATCCGTACTCTCTGAAACCCCACATGTATAGTTAGGATTCAAATATGAATTTTGGGAAGATGTAAACTTCAGACAATATCAGTGGCAGTTTAATTAATATTTTAAAATATACTGGTCTGTAAAGCATAAAATGCACCAGGGATAAAAATGAAAATCAAAAGATTAACTAGGAGTCAATAAGAGTAATTGAAACGAGTAATGATTGCATGAATAACAAAGAAAGTCTTGAGAAATTACTAATAGAGTATGTATTTTGACTGTAGAGCTGAACCTTGTCTATTCATTAATTGGATATAGATTATTAGAGGCTCTGTAAGATCCAACACAACTCTAAGTTTTATTTATTGGTTTCATTCATTTTCAGCTAACCTCAAAATTTTAATGAAGTGTGATGCCCTTAACTATGACTAGTGACACTGAAGTCTTAGGGTGAGAAGCAGAGTTTTTATTTCAGTTTAATTATACTATTGAGTTGTGTATGAGGCATCTTAGTCTTCAATACAGGAAAAATGTTGACATTGTCTATAGAAGTGTAGATCCCATATACTGAATAGATGCTATTTAACATATGGTATTCTTTGATATCACTCGAGGGTGGATATAGAAACAATACAGATGCGTACAAAAGTGGTTTGTTTTCTCACTTCAGGAAGAGAAAGAAATAGCTAATAAGACTCAAGAGGATCTGCCACGGAGAGATGAGGAAACCAGAAAGGGTTACATCCATGACATCAGGTATTTTTTTAAAGGGACTGATAAAGTTTACAATGTTTAGAATTATGTATACAATTACATGGATTAGATACCTTTGCAGACATGCATTAAACAGAAGCAGAAATACCAGTCAGTAACAATCTTCCTTACCTTAGGATATAGAGTAGTATCCAAACTTTTTGACCATAGAATCTTTTTTTTTAGTGAGAAACACAATGCTGAAATACTATTCCCTGGCCCCATCCTGAGGAAATCCCCACTTAGAACCAGAAAGAGGGTTAGAATTTCTCTGAGTTGTGGAAGCTTGGGATCTACAAATATACTTTATTATTATTTCAATATTTGTTGTTTATTAATATATTTTGGTTTAAAAATATATTCCAATATGAAATAGTGATTCTTCAATTTTTCTTTCATTCTTCTGAACTTTTAAAAAGTTATTTGGGGCTGCACAGTTTAAAAGACTTGAAATTAGTGGAAAGATTTCACAGTTGTAAATTTACTTGCTGCTGAGGGCCAATTCAATTAGCTAGGAATTTAACTTTCAAATTGCTACCGATTCCATCAGTGGAGTATAACTGCTTTGCCCCTTCATTTCCATGTTTCTGGGGACAAGATGTTGAAAGAAACATCCTGCAAGACTAATTGCATTTCAGAAAGATAGGGTGTTCTTTATCCTCCTTTTAAACATTAGTGGGCAAAAGGGATTTGTTTTTCATTTACAAAGAAGGGGCCACTGATGACATTAAGCAGAGACACAGTGTGAGCTATTTCTATGTTTGCAGAGTTCTTTAGCTCTGGATGATTCCAGCACAGCAGCAGTTCTGCTTCTGTTCCCAGAGGAAGCACACACACAGATGGCACGGTGTGAGCACTGCCTGGACAGAGGCCTGACACTCACACCCATGGTGCAGGGCCCCAAATCTACAGGGTTCACCTGGTGTGTCATTAACTTAGTAACAGCCCTGTCTTCAAGTGGAACTACCTCACTTTCTTTTTAATGTGTGTCAAAAAAATTTAGACCTTTCAACTGACTATAAATTTTCTTTTTTTTGTTTGAATTCTTTGATAGGAGTTTTGAGCCCTAAGAGAAGAACCTTCTCTCTCATTACAGATTCAGGATCACTTGAGTCAGCTGCAGTATTCTTTACAGCAGGTGGGAGTGCCATGCACAGGTACTCAGGGAAGGAATACTGTCTCCGGGAGCATTCGCCACTGAGAACTGCAAGAGTTCTTACATTGTAATTTTATAAGTGGTACGGGAGCAATAGAAGCCATAGTTCAGCACTAACAAAACTTCAAAATTGTTAGCTCTGGTTTAGGGATTTTATAGATCACACTGGGCCACTATTCTTAGTCATTTCTAGGTAGACTATATGAAAAAAATGAATCTACACTTGGCAATGATGCTCAGGATAAAATGAATAGGTGTTTAAAATGGAATCAGAATGTAGACGATTTATCCTGTTTTGCTGAAGACAGTTTGATCCAGTCTTCAGGTTCTGTGTTCTGCAGATGAGAACCAGATACCACTGTGGTATTTTGACCTTCAAACAGATTGAGACAAAACTGTTCAAGGAAGAACCAATTTCTCCTGGGGAAAGCAATGAAAATCTACTTAGACACGGGTATTTATTATGAGACCTGTTTTGAAATAGAAGAGATTTTTAAATGTTTAGGACTTCAAAGATCTGTGGACCTTAACAAAGGCTTAGTAAACTTGTGGTTATTCTGTTAAGCCAACTAGTTTGAGAAACCATAAATTATGTACCCCACTGAATAAAACCATTACATATTGCCAAAGGTGTACCAGCAATGCAATAACAGATTTGTGAGGAAGAAAAAAAAGCAGCTCAGAATTTCAAGCATTTTTTCTTAGAGCCACATTTATTTTGATTTCAGAAAAAAAAATAGTTTTTGTGGTACAGGTATTGAACCCAGGCCTCATCTATGCTAGGCAAGCTCTGTACCACTGAGCTACACTGCCAAATTTAATCTTAAAAATATTAAATATGGAAAAATGTGCAATTTAAAGTTTGAGAAATATTATGTAACACACCAGGGCTGTTTTCAAAACGCTGATCAGACTCAGTAGCTTTCAGACTTCTTTAAAAATTGTGCTCCTTTTGCATGTATGTGTTTCTTTTCAATTTGAATATTCCATTGATAGGTGAACCTACTTAAGTCATTTGCCCTATGCGCATACCTCCTCTGCAAAACAGGGCTGCATATTTTAAAGGACTTTGTCCTAGAGATTAAATTCAGAGGCATAACCAGTTTTGCAAAGCCCCCAAATGCATCTTTCCCATGTACATGTTGACACTTGGTTTGTGCGGTGTATGAAATCCCATCGCACAGATCCCAAAATGCATCCCAAGTGTGAACAGCCCTCTTCTGGCATTGCTTCCTGTTTTCCCTGAGCGCTTCATCTGGGGCCATCAAAGAAGCACGCCACACACTCATGCATCGGCTCATCTCACTCTGCAGACGGGCTTTCCCTATGGATAGTTTTGCTATCAGAAAAATCCCTTATCAACTGGCAGATTTGCAAAAATGAGTTTTGTGTGATTCACTGATCAAGTATCTGTAAAGAAGTACAGGCTTGAGATGTGGAAATGCAACCGGGCAGTATCACACACAAATTTGAAATAAAATTCTGAAAAATACTTCCTTCCATGTAGCAGAGCAAATCTGTAGCACAGTGAATCAGCGATCACCTCTCAGAAAATGTATGTCTCAGTAACACTTTAATATATCAGATAAACTCTCATTATTATATACACTCAAGTGTACCAGAGATGCTTTTTTCTTAATTTTTTTTCCACCAAATTACATTTCATTAAGACATGACTTGCTGGACAAAAACTCAAGCCTGTTCGGTTTGACAAGGAAGGAGATGATCTTTTTGTAGAGGACCATCTAGAAGATGAAGTACAATCCTTAACTTGCCCTGGCCTTGGGACCCCCCAGATACCTTAGCAAACTACTGAGGGTGTCTACATGGCTGTTTCTGGATGTGATTAACATTTGAATTGAGGGACTGAGTAAAGGGTACTCTTTCCAGTGTGAGTGGGCACCCTCTGAAGTCTGAAGCCAATAAAACACAGCATAAGGGAGAATGTGCTCTCACGCTTGGCAATTATCAGGCTGGAATATCAGTACTCTACTGCCTTGCTTGTACTCAAACATTGAAACCCCGCTCGGAATCTCTAACACCAGCCCTTTAGCTCCAGCTGTCTTGTGTCTCCCCCTGGCCCAGAGATGATTACAGGGCTTCTCCACCTCCCTAAGTCAATGCCTCATGATAATAAATCTCATTCTAGAGAGACAAGTCCCACTGATTTCTTTCCAGAATTCCTACACGTAGCGAGTTTGTTCTTCTCAAAGACTACAGTCGCTGATGGGGCCCTCATTTCCCAAGTCAAGGTGCTCTCTTAAAGCCATGGGCTTCAGTTCTTTGTGAATGAGAATTTTTTGTCACCTTGGGAATTTTCTAAAGTTCAACTTCCTCAGGCTACATCATGTACCTGTTTTCCTCTGACAACTTGACAATCGCCTGGAGACTTGTAGGACAAGTACCCAGTATGCTGAATTTCATTTAAATGTCTAATAAGTGAAATATTTTTTAGTGTAGTCTTAATAAATTCTGATACTGAAAGTACATTATGTATTAACAATTTAAATTTAAATGGATGCCTAGCACTTTTATATCCTAACTTTTGTCCCTATTTGGGACAAGCAGTGAAGTACCAGAACAGATACATTCTGCTTGGAAGTTAAGAACGCTGTCTTCTGCTGAGATTGGGGGACCATCTACCCCTCTCTGTCTCTGCCTACTGTTCCCTTTGGAAGCACAGAGATAATTATTAATCTGTAGATCTACTGAAGCCACTGCTGGTAACCTCAGAGGTCTGCAGGTTCTATAATCTGACATTTGAATGCAGCAAGCCCAAAGAACACTGGGTCAAATTTTTCGACCAGCTAACAAGGCAGGTGATAATCAGCTACAGCTGATAAACATATTGTGAATAGTGTTACTGCATTTATTTTTAAAATTCAGGCCACAATTTTTATGAGAAATGTTCCAGGTAAATCAATTTTAGAAACACATTTAAACAATTAATTTGTTGTTATGGGGGATTAAACCCAGTGGCATCACACTCAGGTACATCTCTGTTTTTCATTTTTTATTTTTAAATAAGGTCTTGCTAAGTTGGTAAGTTGTCCAGGCTGCAAATGAACTTGTGATCCCTCTACCTCAGCCTTTCAGTGTCCTGGAGTTACAAATGTGCATTACTATGCTAAGACACATGGAAATAATTTTTAAAAATGAAATAATCCACAAATTACACTGACTCCAAAGACTGTCAAAATAAACTCTTCCAAGATAGCAGTCCGGAGAGTCTCTGAGGTGCTTTAGTTTTTATTTCTGCAATTGAAGCTGCACATGAATGAAGGCAGCCCAGACCTCTGCCATAAAGCAAAACAGAAAAAAACAAAACAAAACAAAAAACACGTAACCGCCCACATTCTGCGTGTGCTTGTGGAGCAGCTTCATAAGATAGCTTAGAAAGAGAAGTTTCACTGACCGAGTACTTAGAAGTGATTTTCAGAGCACCGAAGCTTTAATTCAAAATTGCTTAGTGGTTGTTCACAGACTGGAAGAGAGCAATTGCGTTGTGGTGTTCAGAAAGTGTTCCAAAAAAATCTGTCTAAGATTTTCAAGCTAATAAATCAGGGATAAAAATGAAAATATATTACCTTAAACTACAATCTCAAACTTGTGGTCATCTTTTTTTTTAATTCAATAAGATATAATTTTCTGTTTCCAGTTATGTCTATGACAGAAGATTTTAAAAATGTTTCTGATATTCATTCATGTGCTCTGAAGTCTTACTTTACATATCAAACATTTATTTACATAGCAGTGTAAATTACTGAGTGAAGCTATGCTTTTATTGCTCTTTCTTCCGATATGTACTTCATCATCATGTGGCAAATCATCATATAAGTGACTTTCCTTTCAGTTTACATGGGATAACTCTACTTTCCTATGCAGAGACTAATCACCTTGAGCAGTTGGATATACTGGTGAGCATATCTAAGCAGCTATGTTATTTTCCACTCTGAGGTAAAAGGTACTTAAAAATCTAGGTGAGTTCTCTTGAAGACTTGGAGGTTGACTGGTTAAATATTTTATGCATAAATAGAATCCTGCTTTGGAAATCAATGCTTCAAAGAGATCTCAACATCTTTATCTAACAGCACAAATAAACAAACAGCACATTTGTTTCAAAATCTGTTCAGTTTTCTCAAGCAAAGCAAAGGTTGACTTGAAGACAGTCAATATCTAGCAAACAGGATGATGCTCAGTAGCTTGTCTAAAAATGAAGTAAACCACAGTTATTTGTTTAAACTAACAGTGCAATTTGTTTCTCTCACATATTCATCAACTACGTTTTGTGTAGATTTTGTTATAGGAAGAGGGGAATACGCCATTACAATTTTCTACTGAGGAGTTAGAGAGAACCACTGGAACCCTGGAGATGCAGAAAAGGGGCATTAAACCCAAAAATGTCCCTAGTCTTGATAATGTGTCTACTTTTACCTAAAGAGATTCTGCTCTGCAGTGTGGATTATTGAAAACAATAGAAGTCACTCAAGAAAAGAGACAGCATATCTGGGTCTGTGTCCCTAGCACAGGTCAACAATATGTTTTATTATTCAGGCTGCAACAGTCTTCTGACAGGTAACATTATTAATATTTACACTAGGTCACTAGAAATACCATGAAATGTCCGAGGAAAAACAAGATATACAATCATTCCATGGACTTCCCATTCTTGATCAGCTCTAGGAAAAGTCATCGTGAAATCCTTTCCTGTGTTTGAGCTTATTCTCAGTTTTACCTTAAAACAGCTGATCCAGAGTTTGACATTTAAAGATATGCCATGGTTACCCAAGGAATGTCACTTTCTGAAGTCTGATGTTACTCAGTTTCATTTAGAAAACTAAACACTAGTAAGGTGACCATAGGATTATTCCCAGCTGAGGAGCAGGACAGGATTTCTCACACCACAACACGTTGACTGGAAGAGACTTTTTCAGGTGCTGGATCACATCCTCTGTTCAGATGCATCAAAAGGATAAGGTTACTCTTGAAGCCTGCTCTGTTCCACCTTAACCTGAGGGAATAGGCAAAAGTAGCACAAGGCTGTAACAGAAAAAGCTGTGAACTAATAACCAGAGAATGATTTGAAATATTTTCTGTCCTACAAAAGGAATAGCCACTTATAGTAGTACTCATGGTTTTGTTTTTCCATGATTTCAATTACTGTGGCCAGCTACAACCTGAAGATATTAAGTGGAAATTTTACAAATAAATGAAAATGCAAATAAACAGCTCATAATTTTCAAGTAAACTTTCAGGGAAACAGATTTTTAGTTTTTCCAACTTATCATCAGTTATTGTTAAAATTTTACTCTTCCTGATTTATAAATTGGATAAAAAATTTATAAATTTCTCATAAATATGCATAAGCTTTATCATAAGCATATATAATACAGAAGAATAACCCAAATATATATGTGACTTTTGTGTTACTCCTGGCTTCAGGCGTCACTGAGGCTCTTAGAACACATCCCCCTCCCCAGATAACAGTAACAATAATGGTGAAAATTAGTTGGTAAAAATACTATTTTTTTACACTTGATATTTTACTTAGTGGTTCAATGCATTTAAAAATAGCTAATAAGACATTAATATTTAATTATAAAATGTGCAGTGTTACAACTGTTCAAAAGAAAATAGTAGATTTTAATTTGATTTGTAATTTTTAAATTTTTTGTTAGTACATGTTTGTGCTACACGATGAATACATTCATTGTGGGAAGTAGGTACATATTAATTATTTTAAGCCTCTTCCTCTCCCTTTTACTTTGACATTTTACTTGTAATTAGTTGGTTTTAAAGGTTTGCATAATAATTTACAGTAATAGTATAATAACTTGCAAAAGTAGTTATAGGCAACTCCTATTTAGTTAACAGGAAAAATGAGTCACTTGGAGAGGTGGTGACAACATAAGGTCATTACAATTTACTTTCTCCTGATTCTTTGCTACTGGATCACTATCAAAATTTCTTGTATATCTTTAATAAAATCAATGTTTGGATGAGGTCACTTACTTTTTTTATTTTAAAAAAAAGCTTAAAAGAGGACATAACAACACAGGTCAGAAACAATAGTGTTTTACCACAAGACAACCCAACATAACAGTAGCTACCATAGTGTCTCTTTCCTTGAAATAGTTTAGTATACCTTCATATACTATAGTATCAAACATAACAAGACAGTGTAAAACCACTCAAGAGAATGAAATTATTACAGGGTATTCAGAATCAAATAACAGAAAATGAACAATGGTTACTATGTTATCTCGTCTATAAAAAATTTGTTTATACTATCACATATAATAAAATCATGTAAGATACAACATGATAAAAGCAATTTGATGGGACCTCAAAACAAGCTGATATTAAATCAGGACTAGCTATTATGATGTCTTGTTTTCTTCAAAATAGCTGTTCCTATTATCACAAATAATATCAAACAGCCCAGAATAAAACCATTCCAATTAATGAGTGAAAACTTTATAAGGCTTCAAAGACATATAATGGGGAATCATGATTACCACATACCTCTATGTATTTATATCATTTCTTACACTAGGAAAACCATTCGGTATTCATACATGTGAGTTTGATTTATTTCACTTATGCGTATGCTCTCAAGCTGTGCTCAATTATTTATAAATATCTCAATGTGATCATCTTTATAGTTGATCAGTACACCATTGTATAAAAATAACACAAATTTTTTATCTATTCCTCAGTTGATGGACACTTAAGTTGTTTCCAACACCTGGCTATTACAAATTGTGCTGCTATAAACATGGGTGCACATATATCACTGTGGTATGATGTTTTCAGTTATTCTGGGAATATGCCTAGAAGTGCAATAGCAGGACAAATGAAACTTTGTCCCAGCTTTTTGAGAAATCTCCAGACTGACCTCCACAATGGTTGCACCAGTCTACACTCCCACCAACAGTGCAGGAGAGTACCTTTTTCCCCACAGCCTCTCCAGCATTTGTTGTTGTTGGTTTACTTGATCCTGGCCGTTCTTTCAGGAGTGAGATGAAAGCTCAATGTGGTTTTAATTTGCGTTCTCTCATCAGTAATGATGATGAACATTTTTTCATGTACTTCTTTACCATTTGTATTCCTTCATCTGAAAACAGTGTATTCATCTCAGATGCCCATTTTTGGGTTGGATCTTTGAATTTTGGGGATCTGATTTTTAAAACATTCTTTATATGTTTTAGACAGAAGTTCTTTGTCTGACAGACAGTTTACTAAGATTTTTTTCCCAGTTTGTGGGTTTTCTTTTCACTATGCTGGAGATTTCGTTTGACATGCAGAAACTTTTTAATAAGAGGTGATCCCAGTTATTGCTTCTAGGAAGTATTTCCTGTGTGGTTTGATCCATGTATATGAATTCTCTACCTACTCCTATGTCTTCAAGGTTTTTACCCAATTTGTCTTCCAATAGATTTAGTGTTTCTGTTTTAATATTCAGATATTTGATCCATTTAGATTAAAATTTAGTATATGGTGATAGGCATGGGTCTAGTTTTAGTTTTCCACATATAGAGAGCCAGTTTTTCCAACATCATTTATTAAAGAAACTGTCATTCTTCCAGTGGATATTTTTGGCCTCTTTGTCAAACAAAAGGTGGTTGAGCATTTTGTAGTTGTGGTTGTATCTTCTAATCTATTCCATTGATCTTTGGCTATGTTTTGATTCCAGTACCATGTTGGTTTTACTACTGTTGCTTTGTAGTATAACTTCAAGTCAGGGATTGTGAGTCCTCCTGCCTTGCCTTTGCTGCTTAGAACTGTCTTTGCTATTCTAGGTCTCTTCTTGCTCCAGATGGATTTTAGGAGTGATTTCTCTAGATCTATGAGGTATATTGATGGTATTTTTATTGAGATTGGGTTGAATCTGTATAACAGTTTTGGGAGAATGGCCATTTTCACAATATTTATTCTTCCTATCCATGAGCAAGGGATGTCTTTCCATTTCCTGAGATTGTCCTCAATTTCTTTTTTCAGTGTATTATAATTTTCCCTATATAGATCTTTCACTTCTTTCATGAGAATAATTCCTAAATATTTCATTTTTGGGGTTGCTAGTGTAAAAGGTGCGGCTTAACTTATATCTCTCTCTGTGATTTTGTTGTTAGTGTATAGCAATGCTATTGATTTTTGAGTATTGATTTTGTATCCACATACATTACTGAATTTATTTATTATATCTAGGAGTCTTTCAATGGAGTTTTGGGGGTCTTCTATGTGGAGTATCATGTCATCTGAAATAATGATAATTTAACTTCTTCTTTTCCTAACTTTAACCCTTTTATTTGTCTCTCTTGTCTAATTGCTCTGGCTAGTACTTCCAGTACTATATTAAATAGGAGTGGTGATAAGGGACACCCTTGTCTTGTGCCTGATTTTAAGGTAAAGGCTTTCAGTTTTTGAGGATTTAGTATAATACTGGCTGTTGGTTTGTGAGAGATGATCTTTACTATATTGAGGTAAAAACATCTATTCCAATTTTCTGTAAAGTTCTTATCATAAATGAATGTGGGACCTTATCAAAAGCTTTTTCTTCATCTATAGCAATGATATTGTGATTCTTACTTTTGGTTTTATTGATATGGTTTATTATATTTATTGATTTGTGTATGTTGAAACATCCTGGCACGCCTGGGATAAATCTCATTTGCTCATGGTGTGTAATCTTCTTGAGGATTGATGCATCCTATTTGCCAGTAGTTTATTGAGGATTTTTGCATTTGTGTTCATTAGGGAGATTGGCCTATCGTTCTCTTTTTTAGTTGAGGCTGTCTCAGGTTTTGGTACTAGAGTAATATTTGCTTCCAGGAATGACTTAGGAAGGATTGCATGCCTTTCGGTTTCATTGAAGAGTTTGAGGAGTGTCAGCATTAAGTCTTCTTTGTACTTCTTGTAGAATTCTGCAGTGAATCCGTCTGGGCCTGGGCTCTTCTTTGTAAGTGAAGACTTAATTACATTTTCAATTTAATTAATATAATTTGGGTTATTCAGCAGCTTTCCATCTTCTTGACTCAGCTTTGGTACTTCATATGTCTCTAGGAATTTCTCTATTTCTTCTGTGTTATCAAACCTAGGAGAATAGAGGTTTTCAAAATAGATATTGATGGTCTTCTGTATTTCCACAGAGTCTGTAGTGATTTCACCTTTTTCATTCCTTATTGGACATATTTGAGTTTTTTCTTCCCTTTTTTAAATAAGGTTAGATAGGGGCTTATCAATTTCATTTGGTTCTTTCAAAGAACCAACTCTTTGATTCAATGATCCTTTGGATTCTTAGTCTCTATTGCATTAATTTTTGCTCTGATTTTTATAATTTCCTCCCTTCTTTTAGCTTTGGGCTTGACTTGCTCTTCTTTTTCTCGATGTTTGAGGTGTAGCGTCAAGTTATTTATTTGTATTCATTCTGTTTTCCTGATGTGAGAACTCAGTACAATAATTTTCCTCTGAGTATAGCTTTCATTGCATCCCACAGATTCCATTAAGTTGTATTTGAACTTTCGTTTGCTTGTAGGTATTGCTTAATTTCTTCTTTAATTTTCCCTGTGACCCACTGATTACTCAATAGTGTGTTATTCAGCTTACATATGTTTGTGGGATTTTTGTAATATCTTTTATCATAAATTTTTAGTGGTATGGTGCTATGATCTGATAACATGCATGGGATAATTTCAACTCTTTTGCATTTATTCAAATATGTTCTGTGGGTTAGTGTATGGTCTGTTTTAGAGAATGTCCCATGTGCTGCTGAGAAGAATGTGTATTCTGATGTTGTTGTATGGAACACTCTGTATATGTCTATCAAGTCCATTTGTTCACAGGTGTAATTCAGTTCTGTTATTTCTTTGCTGATTTTCTGTCTGGTTGATCTGTCCATTGGTATCAATGGTGTGTTAAGGTCTCCTGTTATAATTGTGTTATTGCTATTTGGTTTTTCATTTCTATTAATACTTGCTTCATATAACTGGGTGCTCTGGAATTTGGTGCATATATATTTAAGATTGTTATCTCTTCCTCTTGGCGTTTTCCCCTAACCAGTATGTAATGAGCTTCTTTATCTCTTCTGATCATTCTTGGTTTGAAGTTCACTTTTTCTGCAAACAGAATAGCTACCTTCACTTTTTTGGGGGGTTCCTGTTGCAATAAGTATTTTTTTCCATCCTTTGACTTTCAGTCTGTGAGTATCCTTTTAGGTTAGATGGGTTTCTTGTAGACAGCATACGGTTGGATTTTGTTTTTTGATCCATTCTGCCAGTCTGTTTCTTTTAATTGGTGCATTGAGACCATTTATATTAATGGTTATAACTGTTATATATTGGTTTATTGTTGACATGTTATCTTTCTGCTGTTGCATCTTTATCTTTCCATTCTGTTTAATTGTCTACTTAGCTTAGTGGTTTTTTCCTAAATGTGTCCAAATGGTCTTTCAGTATTCTTTGTAGAGTTGGCTTGGTGATCATGAAGTTCTTCAGCTGTTCTTTGTCATGGAAGTATCTTATTTCTCCATCAATTTTGAAGGGCAGTTTTTCAGGGTACATCAGTCTAGGTTGGAAATCATTTTCCTTCAGGATCTGAAATACTTCACTACATGCTCTTCTTGACTTTACTGTTTTTGCTGAAAAGTCTGCTGTGATTCTGATAGGTTTCACTTTATTGGTGATCTGTCTTTTCTCTCTGACAGCTTTTAATAATCTATTCTTGTGTTGGAGTTCTTGGATGGTGATTATTACATGTCTGGGTGTATTTTTGTTTTGGTTATGACTATTTGGAGTTCTATATGCTTCACTGATCCTGATGTCAGTTTCCAATCTCATGTTTGGGAAATTTTCAGGTATTACTTCTCTAAATATCCTGTTGACATCCTTTATGTAGTCCCCTTCTTTTTCATTTATCCCTATCAGTCATATTTTGTTTTTCTTTGCATCATCTTGCAGCTATTGAATTTTTATTTCCTGATATCTTGTTATTTTTAAAAGATCTTTCCTTTCCTGTTCACTGGCTGCAATCTTGTCTTCGAGGTCTGAAATTCTATCTTCATTTTCATGGAGGCGGTTTTTTACAGCTTTCAATGGAATATTTGATTTCCTGTATATCTCTTTGCATCTGCTTTATGTATTCTGTTTTTTCTTATATTGTTCATCCAGAAATTCTATCTTTTTGTTTAGTTCCTCCAATTTTGTAACTGTGTCTTCTTTAGATATGTTTAGCATCTCTTTTATTTCTTTTTTTATCTGGGAGATTATTTCTAGTTTGAATTCCTTTAAAGCTTCCCAGAGTTGCTTCTTTATTTTAGTTGCTATAATTTCAGGTATTTCAGGTATATGACATATATTTTCTTCTATGCACATAGCTCCTAAGTTTTCTTGGGATGGGCTGGAGGTTTGAGATTGTTTTTTGGTCTTTCATTTTGTCATTTTCCTACAGTTCTGTATTTCAAGTGTTATTCCAAGGCTTCCTTTCAGCCTGTTGGAAATGCTCTTCTATGTCCACAGCTCCTGGGACTCTGGCTGCCCAGTTCCCCAGATTGAGAGAGGTTCACTGGTGGTGGGGCAGGCAGGCCCAAGCCCTATGTTGCAGGTTGAATCTGACAGGAATCTGTGAAGTTCCTTGCCTGGTGGGAGCAATGATCCCAAACTCCTAGGCTCTGGATGGTGCAGGGACACTCAACCCAGGCCACCCGGTCTGGTCTCCATAATTGAGGGGTCAGGCAGGCCCAAATCCCCAGAGCTGGCTGAGCATGACAGGAAGCCGGGAAGTAGGCGCAGGCTGCCCCAAGTCCTACAGAGTCGATCCAGTGTGGCAGGAAGCCGTGAAGTTCCCGGGCCAGTGGGTGCAATAATCTTAAATTCCTGGGGTTCAGGATGGTGTGGGCACACTCACCCCAGGCCTCCTAGTCCCCAGAATTGAGGGCACAGGCAGCCCCAAATCCCCAGAGCTGGCCTGAGGCCACTTACTTTAGAGGTGAAGGTGATACTGAGTCCTCATAAAATATGAACAGAAGTTTTTATTATAAAAATAAAATTGAAGAGATTTGTAATATTTTTTAAAATTTATAAATTCTGAACTGAAAAAAAATTGATTTATCAGTGATAAATATTTCATGGCATTTAAGTACTTTATTTTTTAAAAAAGTTGTCCAAATCTTTAAAGCTAACATCTCTTGGCCATATTCTATATAGGATTTCATCACTAGGGAGAGCCTCAAGGGGCCATAGTGTTTAAAAACATTAAGTGATTTTATTCCTTGTGTTGAAGTTCTTAGTGCAAAATAAACCTAAGAAGAACAGAATATTAGTTGTGCACTAATTACAAAATATTTTTCAACTACTTAATAGGTTTTTATGTATATCAATTTACCAAAGCTAGTAATATATAGATACTATCTTGGCCTTTATAACCTAGCTGATTACCCAGAAAAGTCATAAATAGGAAAGGGAATATTCAGTGTGTTAAGATTAATTTTATATGTCAAGTATAAAATTCTATCTGGCACAGGGTAAACAGGTATGTGTTTAGACCAAATCCGGCTCTGTCTGGGAATTGTTTCTGGAAGTGATGAGCATCTGAAGGGTTGGAGGGAGTGTAGAGCAAACTGCCCCTGCCCCTGGGAGAGAGGCAGAACCAATCAGAGAGGCTGAGACTGATCCAAAGCAGGAGCAAGAGAGTTGCTCTCTGCTTGGTGCACAAGGGAGTGTGGATCCTCAGCAGTCTCCGGCAGCTCACTGACTGTGTGGGACATCACTGGTAACCAGGTTCTAGGGCTCTCAGACTCAGGCTGGACTGACGCGGCTTCCTAGTTTTCAGATTGCGGTAGAAGGATCTTGGGATTCTCTTAGTCATTGAGTCAGTTCCTTAAAATGATAGATAGGTAGATAGATAGATAGATAGATAGATAGATAGATAGATAGATAAATGCTAGCTAGATGATAGATGGTAGAGGATAGATGACAGATGGTCCATAGATAGATGACAGAGTAAGATATGATTTGTTTTAATTTTTTTTAAATTAAATCATCCAATTTAAATGACTAGTGTGGCACTGTATCCTGGTTAATACAGAATCTGACTGGTGCAGCATCCTTTTACATTTATTATAATCTATTAAAATTAAGTTTTCTGACGAATTTTGTACTATTGTCAAAAGCAAATAACATTTTTATCTTAGTGAATTATAAATAGCTTTACAAGTTGTTTAGCTTCGTTAGGAAACTGCAGAACACATAGACCCTACCTCTCTCACTGCTTATATCATTTTTTTCTTACATTAGTTTTTATGTTTTCAAAATCAGATAAAATATTTTCTTGTTTGGCTTCATCATCAATCTTTTTTTTTTAATTTTATTTAAAAGGAAAAAGAGAAAAAACAAAACAAAACAAAGCGGTGTAAGGGTACAAGTAATACAGAACTACAAAAAAAAAAAAAGTAAGAAATCACCAGTTAATAGATTACACATTATCATCTTACAGATAGTTGCTGAAGTCACAGTATCAAAGCATGCAAAGTGGACATTCAAACAGTGAGACTGTAAACAGTTGTGTTCGATGATCCAACCAAAAACATTAATATGGTCATCTATTTAACACCCCTAAACATACTTGCAGTTCTATCCTTTTGGGCACTTTTTCCCCCTCTCTGTTTTAAAACAAAATTTACACATTTGGGGTTTTATTTTTCCTTAGTTCTTATTACTTTTTTTTTTGAAGAGAATAAAGTCAAATATGGCAAAACAAAGCTGTCAGTCAAAACCCAAGGATAGACATAGCACATGATGTAAAAACAGAGTACAACGTTATCAACAATGGTTACCATAATGTCTCTTGCTTCCTTAAAAAGAATTGTCTATCTCATTAGATATTATAAAGTTGAACAAAACAGTAGAGAACACGACCAATAAAATATAAACCTTGTAAACATTACAGGACTTCCAAAGAAGATATTAGTCAAACCAGTATGGGCATCATAGTGAATCTTACTGCCTTCAAAGTAGTAGCCTATACCCTCAAACTTGATACTATCATACAGAATGGAACAGAGTCTAACCAGCCAAAACAAGATAGTGGGAGTATTACAGGCCTTCAAATCAAGTTAATAGGAAATCAAAAAAGTTACTATAATATATGCTGCTAATTTTTTAATTTTTCCTCTTAATTAAAAAATCATAAAAAATAACTAAATAATTTATTAATGAATAAGGGAGAGATTGAGATAAAAGAGGACATAACAACATAACAATACAGGTCAAAGCATGACAGTTTCAGCAACCAAGTGCTTCACCACCAAATAACCCGACTTAATAGTAGTTACCATAGTGTCTTTTTTCCTTAAAACATTTGAATAAAACTTCATATACTATAGCTTCAAATGTATCAAGTCAGTGTAAAACCATTCAAGTGGATGAAAGCATTGTAGGGTATTTAGAACCAGCTAAGAGAAAACAAACAATGGTTTTTATATTATCTCTTTGCCTATAACAATTTTTGTTTATACTATCACATATTAAAATCCAGCAAGATACATCATGATAAAACCAATGGAGACAGAAGAGGCATATTTTGGCGGGGCTTCAAAACAAGATGATAATAAATCAGCAATAGCTATTGTGATGACTTATTTTCTTCAAAATAGCTGTTCATTTCATCACAGACCATAATATCAAGCAGCCCAGAATAAAGCCATTCCAATTAATACATGAAAACTTTATAAGGCTTTAAGGCCACATAATAGGGGATCATGATTACCACATACTTTTATATATTTGAATCATTACTTACATTAGGGAAACTATTCAGTATTCACACATGTGAGATTGATTTATTTCACTTATGAGTATGGTCTCAAGCTGTGCCCATTTACTGATAAATATCTCAATGTGATCCTTCTTTATAGCTGAGTAATACTCCATTGTATAGAAATACCACAACTTTTTTATCCATTCCTCAGTTGATAGACACTTGGGTTGTTTCCAAGATCTAGTGATTACAAATTGTGCTGCTATAAACATAGGTGCACATATATTACTGTGGTATGAAGCTTTCAGTTCTTCTGGGAATATGCCTAGAAGTGGAATAGCTGGAACAAATGGGACTTCCAATCCCAGTGTTTTGAGAAATCTCCAGACTGATCTCCAAAAAGGTTGTACCAGTCTACACTCCCAACAATAGTGTAGGAGAGTCCCTTTTTCCCCACAGCCTCTCCAGCATTTGTTGTTGTTGGTTTTCTTGATCCTGGCCATTCTTTCAGGAGTGAGATGGAATCTCAATGTGGTCTTAATTTGCATTTCTCTAATGACCAATGGTGATGAATATTTTTTCATGTATTTATTTGCCATTTGTATTTCTTCATCTGAGAAGTGCGTATTCATCTCAGATGGCCATTTTTGGATTGGAACTTTGAATTTTGGGGGTCTGAGTTTTTTAATTCTTTATATGTTTTAGACAAAAGTGCCTTGTCTGAGCTGGAGTTCACTAAAATATTTTCCCAGTTTGTGGGTTTGGTTTTCCCTATGCTGGAGATTTCTTTGGACATGCAGAAACTTTTGAATACGAGGTGGTCCCAGATATTGATTCTGGGAAGTATTTCCCGTGCAGTTTGAGTCCTGTTCATGAATTCTCTACCTACTCCTATGTCTTCACGGTTTCTACCCAATTTGTCTTCCAATAGATTTAGTGTTTCTGTTTTAATATTCAGATCTTTGATCCATTTAGATTTTTAATTTAGTACATGGTGATAGACATGGGTCTAGCTTTAGTTTTCGGCAAATGGAGAGCCAATTTTTCCAGCACGATTTATTAAAAAGACTGTCGTTCTTCCAGTGAACCTGCTTGGCTCCTTTATCAAAGATAAGGTGGTTGAGTGTGTTTGTAATTGTGGTTATATCTTCTAATCTATTCCATTGATCTTCGGCTCTGTTTTGATTCCAGTACCGTGTTGATTTTACTACTGTTGCTTTGCAGTATAACTTCAAGTCAGGGATTGTGATGCCTCGTGCCTTGCCTTTGCTGCTTAGAATTGCCTTTGCTATTCTAGGTCTCTTCTCGCTCCAGATGAAATTTAGGAGTGATTTCTCGAGTTCTATGAGGTATGTTGATGGCATTTTTATTGGGATTGCATTGAATCTGTATAACAGTTTTGGGAGAATGGCCAATTTCACAATGTTTGTTCTTCCTATTCATGAACAAGGGGTGTCTTCACATTTTCTGATATCATCTTCAATTTCTTTTTTCAGTGTATCATAATTTTCCATGTATAGTTCTTTCACTTCTTTCATAAGAGTAATTCCTAAATATGTCATTTTTTTTGCTTGCTAGTGTGAAGAGTGTGGTTTCTCTTATTTCCCTCTCTGTGGTTTTGTTGTTAGTGTATAGGAATGCTATTGATTTCTGAGTATTGATTTTTGTATCCAGCTACATTACTGAATTTATTTATTGTATCTAAGAGTCTTTCAATGGAATTTAGGGGGTGTTCTATGTAGAGTATCATTTCATCTGCAAACAATGATAATTTAACTTCTTCTTTTCCCATGTTTACCCCTTTTATTTCTCTCTCTTGTCTAATTGCTCTGGCTAGTACTTCCAGTACTATATTAAATAGGAGTGGTGATAAAGGACATCCTTGTCTTGTGCCTGATTTTAAAGTAAAGACTTTCAATTTTTGGCCATTAAGTATAATGCTGACTGTTGGTTTGTCATAAATGGCCTTTATTATATTGAGGTAAAGACCATCTATTTCAATTTTCTGTAAAGTTCTTATCATCAATGAATGTTGGACATTATTGAAGGTTTTTTTCTGCATCTATAGAAATGATCATGTGATTCTTACTTTTGGCTTTATTGATATGTTGGATTGCATTTATTGATTTGAATATGTTGAACCATCCCTGAATTCCTGGGATGAATCCCACTTGGTCATGGTGTATAATCTTCTTGATGATTTGCTGCATCCTATTTGCCAATATTTTATTGAGGAGTTTTGCATCTGTGTTCATTAGGGAGATTGGTCTATAGTTCTCTTTTTTAGTTGAGGCTTTCTCAGGTTTTGGTACTAGAGTAATATTTGCTTCCAGGAATGACTTAGGAACAATTGCTTCCCTTTCAATTTGATTGAATAGTTTGAGGAGTGTCGGCATTAGGTCTTCTTTGACCTACTCTTGTAGAATTCTGCAATGAGTTCATCTGGGCCTGCTCTCTTCTTTGTAGGTGAGGACTTAATTACATTTTCAATTTCATTAGTAGAGATTGAGTTAATCAGCAGTTTTACATCCTCTTGATCTAGCTTTGGTACTTCATATGTTTCTAGGAATCTGTCTATTTCTTCTGTGTTATCAAACCTTTGAGAGTAGAGGTTTTCGAAATAGGTGTTGATGATCTTCTGTATTTCTGTAGAGTCAGTAGTGATTTCATGTTTTTTATTTCTTATTGCATGAATTTGAGCTTTTTCTTCCCTTTTTTAAATAAGGTTGGCTAGGGACTTATCGATTTTATTTATTCTTTCAAAAACGAAAGAATTTGATTCGTTGATTCTTTGGATTGTTTTCTTAGTCTCTACTGCATTGATTCCTGCTCTGATTTTCATGATTTCCTCTCTTCTTTTTGGGTTTGGGCTTGACTTGCTCTTCTTTTTCTAGCTGTCTGAGGTGTAGCATCAGGTCATTTATTTGTATTCGTTCTGTTTTCCTGATGTGGGAACTCAGTGTAATAAATTTTCCTCTGAGGACAGCTTTCATTGCATCCCACAGATTCCCGTAAGTTGTATCTGCATTTTCATTTTCTTGTAGGTATTGTTTAATTTGTTCTGTGACCCACTGACTACTCAAGAGTGTGTTATTCAGTTTCCATGTGTTTGTGGGATTTTTGCAGTATCTTTTATCATTAATTTCTAATTTCAAAGCGCTATGACCTGATAACATGCAAGGGATGATTTCAACTCTTTTGCATTTGTTTAAATATGTTCTGTGAGCTAATATATGGTCTAATTTAGAGAATGACCCGTGTACTGCTGAGAAGAATGTGTATTCTGATGTTGTTGGGTGGAACATTCTGTATATGTCTGTCAAATCCATTTGTTCACAGGTGTTATTCAGTTCTGTTATTTCTTTGCTCATTTTCTGTCTGGTTGATTTTTCCCTTGGTGTCAGTGGTGTGTTAAGATCTCCTGTTACAATTGTGTTACTGATAATATGAATTTTCATTTCTGTTAATAATTGTTTTATATAACTGGGTGCTCAGGAGTTTGTTGTATATATATTTAAGTTAGTTATCTCTTCCTCTTGGAGTTTTCCCCTAATCAGTATGTGGTGACCTTCTTTGTCCTTTATGATCATTGTTGGTTTAAAGTTCACGTTGTCTGCAAACAGAATGGCTACTCTGCTTTTTTTTTTTTTTTTTTTTGGATTCCTGTTGCATGAAGTATTGTTTTCCATCCTTTGACTTTCAGTCTGTGAGTATCCTTCTGGGTTAGATGGGTTTCCTGTAAACAGCATATGGTTGGATTTTGTTTCTTGATCCATTCTGCTAGTCTGTTTCTTTTGATTGGTGCATTGAGACCATTTACATTAATGGTTATAACTATTATAATGCTGGTTTATTGTTGACATGTTATCTCTCTGCTGTTGCATCTTTATCTTTCTGTTCTGTTTAATTATCTGCTTTGCTTAGTGGTTTTTTCCTTTGTGAATCTAAACTGTCTCTCAATATTTTTGGCAGGCTTGGCTTGGTGTTCATGAAGTTCTTCAGCTGTTCTTTGTCATAGAAGTATTGTATTGCACCATCGATTTTGCATGATAGTTTTGCAGGGTACATCAGTCTAGTTTGGAAATCATTTTGCTTTAGGATCTGGAATACTTCACTCCATGCTCTTCTTGACTTTATTGTTTGTGCTGAGAAGTCTGCTGTGATTCTGATAGGTATTCCTTTATAAGTGATCTGTCTTTTCTCACTGACAGCTTTTAATAATCTAATCTTGTGTTGGATTTCTGGGATGGTGATTATTATATGTCTATTTTGATTATGACTATTTGGAGTTCTATAGGCTTCACTGATCCTGATGTCAGTTTCCGATCTCATGCTTGGGAAATTTTCAGCTATTACTTCTCTCAATATTCTCTTGACATACTTTATGTTGTCCCCTTCTTTTTCATTAATCCCTATCAATCATATGTTATTTTTCTTTGCAACATCTTGCAGTTGTTGAATTGTTATTTCCTGATTCCTGGTTATTTTTAAAAGATCTTTCCTTTCCTGTTCACTAGCTGCAATCTTGTCTTCAAGGTCTGAAATTCTATCTTCACTTTCAACGAGGCAGTTTTTACAGCTTTCAGTGGAGTTTTTTATTTCCTGTATATCTCTGTGCATCTGCTTTATCTATTCTGTTTTTTTCTTATATTGCTCATCTAGGGATTCTATCTTTTTGTTTAGTTCCTCCAATTTTTTATCTGTGTTTTCTTTAGATATATTCAGAATCTCTTTCATTTCTTTTATCATTTCTTCTCTTACCTGGGAGATTATTTTGAGTTTGAATTCCTTTAAAGCTTCCTCAAGTTGCTTGTGTATTTGAGTAGCTATTATGTCCGATATTTGAGGTGTATGGCATATATTTTCTTCTATGTATGTTGCTCCTAGGGTTTCTTGAGATGGGCTGGAGGTTTGAGGTTGTAATTTGGTCTTTCATCTTGTCATTTTCCTATATTTCTGTGTTTCAAATGTTATTTGAAAGCTTTTCAGGGTCTGTTGGAAATCCACTTCTATGTTCACAGCTCCTGGGACTCTGGCACCCAGTTACCCCAGGCCACTGGGCCTCTAGAACCAGTGACCCTTTTCTGCCTGTTTAGAACTCCGTAGTTCCAGATAAGCTGGGCAGGGACACTGTGCACCTGCCTGCTTGCTGGAAACTCCACAGTTCTCTGAGCACAGCTGGAAAGGGGAGGTGGATGTAGATGCCTCAGACCCACTTAGCCACTTCATTGCACCCAGAAGCCTGGAGGGTCCCGAACATTCTGGGCTTGGGGCAGAGTGCACTGGGCACTTACCGCAGGCCACGGGGCCTCCAGAACTGGTGATGCTCGCCTGCTTGCTGAGATATCCAAAGTCCTCCAGACACATGGAGAGGCGGATGCAGGTGCCCCAGATCCGCCCAGCCGTTCCTCTGCACCCAGATGGTGCGAGAGTCCCAAATAGGCTGGGCTCTGGGGATAATGTGTGCCCCATCATCAATGTTTTATAGTTACTTTTTTTTTATTTTGGCAATTCAGTGTTCCATGTTGATAAAATAATTTTCCTTTATCTTGAAAATCTTTCTGTAGTGTTCAATTACAATTTGCTGGAAAGGAATTATTGCTGCTTTTGTTTTTCTGAAATCTTAATTGACAGTCACTTTGGAAGAATTTTTTTTATCAAGTGTACAATTTGAAGTGGAGGTTCATTTTCTTCGATCAATTGAAAATGAACCTTTCATTGTATTATGGCATTCATAAGCTTGATAATTTTGACATTTTCTCTCACATTTTTTTTTTGTTGGCCTTCCTGATTCCAGCTCAAACATCCTTGGCAAGAAACCTTCTTCCAGAAAGCAGGGAATGTGCTCTCAGAAAACTGCACTCCCAGTGCTTGCAGGGTCGGAGAGCATTTGGTCAAGTCTGTTAGGCTCTTTGCTTTCATGTCTACTCTATGTATGTGATGCACTTCTGCTCTATATCTAAAGACTTTTGGTAAAGAAAAATTATTTCTGTCTGATATGTTTGATGGATTTTGGTACTATATAGTGTAAGCACACTGGATCTGGAATGGGACTTCTTTTTGATCTGGCATGCAATAGATTAATGGTGTATTAAAATAATTCTTTTTATTGTTAGAAAGTTGAAGCAGCTAGTTCACTTTTCTAGGGCTTCCTCCGTCCCCCTTTATGAGTTTGTATGCACATATAAGACTCTAACTGGCTTGAAAAATGTGCATAGATTTTAGCCTCTATAAAAATATTATGCTCTTCTGAAAATATTTTAATTTATTCCAGTCTTAATGCAGGAGGATAAAAGTAAATTACTTTGGGATTTTCCAGAGCCATAAAAATGTTTGTTCTGGAATAAACAATTTATGTCTCAAATAAAGTGTCTAGGTTAATTTCTGGCTGGCTTTGAGTTCATTAAAGTAAGTTCTCAAACTCTGAGCTGTCTTGTTGTTTATTTGGACTTCATGATTATATTGATTGTGCTTAATAGTAATGGTAGTACTTTTACATTTGCACACACAATGTTTTTATTTTAGGGCCTGGTTGTACATGGTTCAGTTAATTTTGCATAATCATTAAGGTTTCTTGGAATGAAGGTATGTTTTCCAACATATTAAATTTCACTTCAAAGATTCTTAATATTTGATGGAAAGTGTCTCAATTTTGAGCCTTTAAATGAAATGTTTCTTAACATACAAAAAGAAATTCTTAGAGGTCTATTATAGTCCTAAAGCATAATGTAAGTGTGAAAAAGCAAACCTATCACAAAATGTTTGCATTCTTGTTTGTTTTAAGGGAGAAATACTACAATTAAAATGAAAACTTTAAGTTCATACACTTATGAGTGATTTCTAAACTTAGATTACTTGTCTTCATGCTAAAAACTGTTTAATTATCTTGAAAAATAAGCTGAGACATTTCCTCAAAGTTTATGTAAAAGAATATGATACAAGGTGTGAATATATTAGATAAAATGGACAATTTTATGAATTTCAAATCCCACTTGATAGATGCCACAAAAGGACAAAATTAACAGCTACAAAAGCAAAGTAATAAAATAAAATAATTAAAAATAACAAGCTGATGAAAGAAGTCAATCGTTGAATTAATATTTACACTAATGTGATGTAAGTTTAATCACTTCATTTCTACTTGAAAACTTTCTTGATAAGTTTAAAAATGCTAATAAATAGAAAGATCTCAAAATCATTTATAAGAAACATAAAATTATAATATATATATACCTATAGTCATTGATAATAGCCACATAGTACAATTAAATGAATGTCTTCTTATTTCTGGGAAAAATTCTTCAATCTAGAAACCTCAACACAGAGTCAGTATAAAAAGAAATACTGGCAGGCCTGAAACATAGCTCAGAAAAACAAGCACCTTTCTGGGAAGTGCAAGGTTGTGAGTTCCATCCTTGGTGCCAAAAGAAAAAAAATATATAGAGCTCTTTAAATAAATAAGGAGATAGACAATTTATTTCCAAAATATTTTTTCTTGTGGAATTAGTCAGGTTTTGGGTGAGACAGGAGAAAAACCAGGAGTATTCAGCAATGCTAGAGGTCTAGCAAGTAAATCTTGTATGAAGAAGAATGGAAATTCCAGGGATAAGAGCAGCCTGGAGGTGAGGGTGGGTGTTGGAGGTAGAATCTGAGAGTGACCATTGTAAACTAAGGCAAGAACTACAAAAGCCAGGGTCAGCATTTCATTTTCCTCAGCTCGAGCTCTAGCCAAGGTGACGTCTGCCACAAGAACCAAATGCTTAATTTATAGCCAGGGCTTCTCTTCTGCACATGGCTGTTCTATGCTCCCCTTGAAACAAGTCTGGTAAACAGGTAGAAAAAAAGGTACATGTAATAGAGAGTAGAAAATGTAAATTGCTATCTCAGTTCTGAGGTACCAACTCTAAATTCTAGTATTTTCCCATCATCTCATTGCCATTAATTTATGTTTCCTTCCGCACCCTGTTCTTTTTCCGTTCAATTCCCAAGACAACCATTTAATATGGATTTTTAAGGAACAGAGATGCAATCCTCGGCCAGACATAACTGTGTATTTTGTGCCTCTCTAGCACACATTTAATTCAAAAGTGAGTCCGACATCCATCCAATGGGCAGCATGACATTAATATCTTATCTCCCTCTCTCTCTCCTCCTTCATTTCTAGGTGCCTCTTCTTTTCTTGCTCTTCCAATCCACTGTGTTTCCTTTGCTATAGTTTCCTGAGTGCTCCTCTGTCCCACATCTGCTCCACCTACCGTCACACTCCTCACAGAGGCGTTAATACAGCTTTGGGTGGAGAGGGGCCAGCTTCTTGGCCAAGAGAAACACAGTATTGGAGTTCTCCTGCACAGAGTCAAGGATTCACAGTAAAGAAAGAATCAGAGAAGGAGTTACCTGAAGAGTGGTCTCCAAGCTGTTGGACATGAGACACTTTTTCCACAGATGGAGGAGGAGGAATGGGAAAGGGTGACAGTGTTTTGAAGTAATTCAGAGGCACCCTGGGTCCCTTGTTGGTGCTGTTTACAATAGAATTTTGGCTCCTAGGAGCTCCTAAAGCCTCACTGATCTGACAGCTGGTGGCTCACCAGTCCAAGGATGGGGAGCAGAGAGGCTGTGAGGACAGATGGAACTTTGCTTTAAAGGTTACTGCTCTTCCCCTCTCTGCAGCCTGGTTCTGCTGTAACCTATATATTAAAAACAAAAACAAAAGCCCTTATAAGTCTCCCTGGAGGCAAGAGAAAGATCAAAGGTAACTCTAAGAGCAGAACAGAATGTTTGCCTAATTTAAACTTGCTTGTTAGCCCACCTGAACCTTGTTCTTCTCAAAAAATGTAACCACCCTGTTCCTGTTCTGTAGTGCGCCACAAACCCCACTCCTCTGCATTGTGAGACCAGCAGCTGTTTGCAGTTATACAGGATAAAAACGCCCTTTAGCTGTTAGGCGCGCAGTCTTCCATATTGGCTACTGGAGGCTGAGTCGCCAGGCTTGTGCTTTAATAAGTAATTTTTTTCTTTCCAAATTATTTTTTCTGGCTCCTTCATATCTCAGGAAGCCGACCGCCACAGGTTCCTGGGAACAGTGACTTAGAACACACCAGGAAGGACCCGTCGGATGACCATGGAAGTGGACTGATGTTCGTAAATCACCTTTTAAAGTCACTGGGTACTCAGTAAGCCTCACTAAAGGATAGGAGGCAGCATGGTTACTTTCCTGCTTTTCCATTGTTTACCTCTTCTACCTAGAAACAATTTTCTTGTATATCTATTTCTCTCAAGCTTTTAGAATGTTTTCCAATTTTTATTTATTACTATACATTTGCATTACACAATGACTACATTTCTTGTGGGGAGTTGGTGCGTGTATATCATAGATCTCAATTTTTAAAAATTTCTAATCCCTGTGATCATAGCCAGACTTCCATAGGCATTTCTTTCAAAGACACTGAATACTCATATTGTTTTATTTTTGCCCTCAACATGCCTTATTTACTAATATAGTATATGTGCTTGCCATTCAGTATTATAGGTTCTCATATTTCTTTGTACCTTATAATATGGGCTGAGGTTACTTCAATTGTGAAGACTACATCTGCTTTATTTTCATAGTCTAAGCCCTATGTCAATAGAATATACTAAGTCATCAGTGAAATTGAATGGTCAATTATTGGAATCAATACACAGCCTTTACTTATCTAAAAATATTATTTTCTACAAAATGATGATGTTACTAGGAACAACTGCAAAGAGTCACTTTTCTTTTTTGCTTTTAACTTAAAAATAACATACTATGAATTATGGTTTCAATATACACTAACAACTTTGCTTGAAAAGAAATAAGAAAATTAATTTGTTCTGAGCCAAATATGAATGGCCTTGACCGGAGAACAAGGATTTGACTTACCCTGGCTGCTGAGTTTCACCACAAGAGGTCATTCCAGCTTTCACAGCAGCAGAACAAAGGTCATAAATAAAATATTACCCAAATACTTTAGTGAGAGGATAAACTAGGTGAGATACAGCAAAGTAGTAAACTCTGCAAAGGTTTCCAGGCTTTATCTTACAATATTCACAATAGGGTTGGTGGAAGTGAGTGAACTGCTAAGCTTAGTGACACATTCTGAGAGTCTTATCAAACAACCAGGAGATGTTAGGTCAGACACACAGGTTGAAAGGAAATTGCTATTAAAGGGACTGCAGCACCCTCAGATAGTTTTCTTCACCAAGCCGACCTTGCCACAATCGTGGTGCTCTACCCAGATGAGTCCCTAAGAAAGTGAAGATAGTTGAGCCTTCTTCAGATAACTGCAGATAAATCTGCAACTACATTGTTTTTAACTTTTGTTTACACCAAGTTTTAAAATATCCCATTTTATTTGATGGATCACTGTGTCAAATTTTCCTCAATTATAGAGGAAGTATGTCTGTATCGCACCAACTATCTGGAAAGGCCACTAAGACAAGATGTGTCTTTATAGAGGTTTCTGACATTCGGCTGCATGTATGGTGGCAGAAATCAATCCACCCGAAAACCTCTTCCATGTAAACCCTACCTTGATTCTTTACGCTCTAGTAGTAACAAAAGTAAGAGAAGTAGTTCTGAAAATACAAAAATAATTAACTTTTTTCAAAGATCAATGGAAATTTTTAGCAGGACCTTCTTGAATTATACTCAAGTCCTAGTTAATGGTAAATAATATGTTTTTACTTCATAACAAAAACTTTCCATTTATTTCTTCTTTATTTCTTGGCCCTATGCTATTGAAAGTAAGAAAAAACTTATAAAAAAGTACACAAATAAAGCAGTGGTAGAAATTATTGTGCATGGCTTAAATTTTATGATTACTGTATAATTTTAACAAGTATAATACCCAGAAATTTCCTTGGAGATAATAGATAACAGAATAAACTCTTAATTTTCACATATTTTTAGAAATCAGGTTTTTAAGACCATGGATATAAGTGTCTTCTTAGTGTCATGCCATCACTGAATTATGCCTGGTTGGCACTCTGTCTATCCTGAGAATCTGCAGAAGCTAAAATTGTGTGTGTATATACTTGAGGGTAAAGATCTTCTCAGGGTTTTAAAAATAAAAGATTCACATTTGTGGGAAAAAATTTACTTCTTTCTGGTGTGATACATTTTATTTATTTTTCTTGCTTGATTATTCTGGGTCAAAACAAGTACAGTAATGAATAAGTGTGGTAAGACTGGACAAGGTGGTCTTGTTCCTAATATTAGGCTGAAAATATTTAAGATTTTTTTTTTTTTGACTTTTAAATATCCGTGCTTATATACTCCATAGATTGTGGAAAGTCTCTGTGGGGTTGAATCTGCTGACGGTGGGCTGCATGGACAGAGAGAATGCATAGAACATTGTTATCAACATAGAGACGAAACACAGGAAGGTAAATGGTCAACGCTACAGTGAGACTTAAAGGCTTTCTTGAATATAAGCCTATTTATAAGGGATGGGGAAGGAGTGTGGGCTGCAGGAGCTTTCAAAGGGGCAATGGCTGACTTCTAGGAGAGATGAATGTGCCCGAAGGGTAGACTAGCATCTGGGGTGCAGGTTTCCAGGCCTGTGGTGTAGACGTAACTCTGGCTTTGGCGTGTAGTTAATCTTCTGCAGGATCCTGGTATTTAGATTGATAAGGAAACTCCAGAGAAAGCCCTTCCTTGCGTTTAGGGAGAAAAAGAAGAGAAAGAGGAAAGGAGAGAGAAGAGGTAAGAGTTGGGGAGAGAGGAGAGCGTCTGAAGACCTGGATTCTTCTTTAGTTCTGAGCACTCAGAAAGCGTCACATTTTGGGCTGTCATTTACAAAGTCTCAACATCTTCCAGTGTTCTGCAGGAATTTATTGTAAATGGGTGTGGAATACTTTTCTTATCCCTGTTTTCCTGTATCTATTGGATGATTTTTACCCTTTACCAGTAGGGTTTTTATCCTTTATTCTAACAATAGGAGTACTGCATAAAGTGATATCTGGTGGCACAAAAATGGCCTGGTAGACATGAAACAAATTCCACTTGGTCATGGTGTATAATCCCTTTTATATTTACTGAATTTTGTTTGCTAATATTTCATTGAAAACTTTACATCAACATTAATAAAGGGTGAAGTTTATTATTTTTGTTTATTTTAAACTGATATTTTATATCAGAGTAGTACCAGATTTGCCGAATGAAATGAGAAATATTCCTTCTTCTTTTTTCTGGAAAAATTTATGAAAAATTGGCATTACTTTTTCTCAAATTTTTGTTAGAATTAACCCAGAAAGTACTTTGGGCTTGGCTACTCTTTTGGGAGGGGGGTTCAATTGGTTATTTAATTCTTTTTATGTGATTTGTTTATTATAGGTTTGCAAAATGATAAGGAAATTGTGCCAGAATATAAATCAATTTATCACTTTCTTCTTTGAGAAACCAAACTCATGAAAAATATTTGTTAGATGAGCTGAATTAGACAATGTGCTTGATGAGGTAGTTTTCGCTCGGGTTCGTGCTCCTGATCTCATCACTAATTACAGCATTGATTTCGTAGATCAGTCCCTGTTCATGAGCCATGTTTGAGAGTAAGGCTTGAGTTGCTCTCTATTGTATAAAGATGGGATAAATGAAGGCACCTTAGCACGAGCTTGGTAGACTGTATGGGCTACAGTGAAACACAGGAGACTTACGTTTTCCTGAGGAATCTCCTATAGGTTAAGGAAGGGATACAACTAAGTCCTAGATATGTCCTGGGACAACACACTGAAAAGTTCTGTCAGTTCAGAGCAAATATTTTCAGTTTTCCATCTGTAGTATTTTTCTGTTCTCTTTTGTTCTACTCTCTTTTCTTCTTTTTCTTTTCCTTCTTTTTTTAGAAGGCCAGCTTTTACTTAGTAGAGTGTAGCAACCTAACCTCAAACTTCTCTAATTTATATATTTGGTTTCAGCTCAGCCTGGATGGGCATCTATCTGTCCCTGTGATGTTACTTCTTCTAAACGAGAGGATTCTACAATACAAATACCATGTTGGGAGCCTCCATTGTGGGGGCCAAGGTTCATGCTGCAGTCTGTGATCTGGCAGACACTGCCAAAGTGTTTTCTGTTTATGCTCAGTTACCATTGATCTCATAGCTTATCATTAGAGCTAACTCTGTGAAAAAAGATTAAATGTCTCCTATTTAGGTGTCACTTTCAAGATAAAATTTAATTTTTAGGCAACCATAATTCATTCTCTTGGAATTTGAATTGTTAGGTTTTCAGGCTCAATGCATTGGGCAAAAACATACAAACAAACAAACAGCCCAGAGGAGAGGTAAGTAACTGTTGTCACACTTGTATGGGTCATTTCCAGAGATTCCTAAGAGGACTCACAAACATTGTAAGTAATGGAGAAACACGTCAGCTCCTAATTACATTGCTAAGGAGACAATATTCATTTAGATGTATCATCTTTTTTGGAGAGCTTATTAATCCATTCTCACTAATATTTGTCACTATAAACAAATTTCCAGACCACAGTCAATAATGTAAAAAGACATAGTGCATTAACAGAAGTGATTTCATCTTTAAAACAATACACCTATGTATATGACTGTGTGTTTGTGTCTCATTAACATAACACAGGAGTATGTTTTGCTTTGTTTCGCTTTTGCATTGCTGAGGAGTGAACCCAGGACCTCACATTAAGCAACTGCTCTACCACCGAGTCGCATCCCGGCCCCAGTAACTTCTTTTCCTTAACATTGCTGTCTGTTCCCGTTCTCTACAGGTGAGAGAATTTTCTCTCCCCCTCAGCTTCTGCAAGAATTTCATTTTCTTTGTGTTTCTGTAATTTGAAGATAATGTGCTTTCCTGGGGGGGTTGGGAGTCTTTATTCCTTTGGTGCTACTGTCTCTCATTAATTCTAAAGAGTTATTGGAAATTACCATTTCAAATATTTTTCTTCTTTGTTCCATTGCATTTCTCCTTCAGGTGTTGCAATTATGCACATATGATGTCATTTGAAACTGTCTCACAGTCACTGAGTATTTTGTAACTTCTTTTTTTTTCCCCTCTCAGTTTGAGAAGATTTTACTGACTTGCTTTAAAGCCTTTTCATCGTTTTCTGTTAGTGTTGCATCTACCTATAAATCTGGGGAAAGCATTTTTTAAAATTTGTTGCAATTGTGATTTCTAGCCTTGTCTTTGGATTCTTTCTTACAGTTGTTGCAAAAAACAGACCAGACAAGGGAAGAAACTGCACAGAGGTGATGGGCTTCTAAATAGAGTCTTTCCAAAATTGTCAGACCCCTGCCCAGCAGGGTTGCAGGGCTTTTAAAGGAAAAGTAAGCAGGGAGTTACAAAGACAGGTTCAGCACCTAAGACAGGGAGTTTAAACATTTCAGGCTACATTATAGGCGTGTCGGTTACACAAAGCATGGATTATACAGAGGAAGAAATGTCTGGTTTTATTTTAAGCTACACTGCAAGGCTGTCTGTTAGGCAAGCTTACACAAAGAAAGAAATGTTTTGTTATCAGGCTTGTCTGGTCATGGATGTGTGCCCCTCGTCTTGATGGGGCATCCTTGGGAGGCTTTATTTAGAATTTAAATTCCCTTTCGTGGTGTCCGTGTCTTTGCTTTTGTTAGCCATCGTCTTGCAGTGTCTACTTTTTCCATTAGAACACTTGGTGGTTAATCACAGTTTAATTTCCCTATCACTTCCCATCTCTGTGTTACAGGTCAGTCTCACTCTCATTATTGCTTTATCTTTTTCATGTTTTACGTGTTCCTACTGATACACTTTGTAGCTTTTGTGTTGAAAGACAGACACGTTTATTGGGTGATAGAAATCGAGGCAAACAGACCATTGGTATAAGAATTTGTATTCAACTGGGTGGGAGTTGGGTTAAATTAGTAGTTTTTATAGCTATGAAATCCAGAATCTTTAAATGCTTTTGTTTTTCTGTGGCCTTGATGTTGGGCTTCCTGAAGCATCTCTTCTGATCAGGCTGTGTTTTGCCACTATTGGTAGTTCAACGGGGCATTGGAGTCTGGTGTGCTGGAAGGGTGTGCTTTATGATCAGATGTAATCTCAGGGTTTTTGTGATCCTGTATCTCAGCACTGTGAATGGCCTGAGTTTCGTCCAGAGATATTTAGCTTTGCCCGTCTTATCCCTGCTCAGTCCCCTCCCTATGGCATGCCCAGTTAGATTCTCCAAGTCCTTCTCCATTTGACAGTAAAATGCAGGGATCTAACGTGAAAGCAAGTCCATTCTCCCAGCTGGAATGGCACTCAGCAGAGCTCCTATCCCTGGAGAACCGTGGGGTGCTGGGAGACATTCTGGGAAGCTTCAGAATGGCTATTCTCCGTGCTGGTCCAGAGATCTGCAGGGATCTTGGTAGGACATTCATGAGAAAAACCAGTAAAAACTGTACACCTGGCTTTCTACAGCACAAATGCACTAGGAATTGTGAAAATTACCATTTCACTGTCTTAATGAGTTTATAGGTTCTGCAATATCTTCTCCACGTAAGCAAACCTCTATTGTGTCTCTTGATTTTTTTTGTCTCTCCAAGCTTTGTTGGTGATTTTCTCCTTCCTTGCATAACTTAGATAGATTCAGGAAAAGGAATTGACTTCATTCCCTATTGTCTATTATTTCCCCATTTTAAAGTTGGAGTAATGCATGCCAAAGTTAAAACTCAAAGAATCTTAAATTGAAAAAATAAACATAATTGCAGAATTTAACAATGTCAGTCACTGAAAATCTCTTTTCCCTGTGGGCCAAAAAATTACATGTTGAGATGTGTATTGGATATCTTTTCAAACTTCATGTAAGTTACAGCTTATTATGTATTTTGGAGGACAGCAATGTCCTGTAAAGAAAGTAATGTTTTTTTTCTTGAGGAAGGGTATCATTAAGTAGCCCAAAGGCCTTGAACTCATGTGTAGCCCAGACTTCCTGGAGCTCATGACCCCTGCTTCGGTCTCCCTAGTGCTGAGTGGTGGGATTATAACCATGTGCCACCACACCCAACTAAAATCTTGTTCTAAAAACTTTAAAATTTTAACTGTTTGATCTACTTGAATTAGCTGTATAAATTTTCCAAACAAATGAAATCTAAAAGCCACAGTCTTGGGGCTGGGATTTAGCTCAGCAACATAAGCGCCTGCCTTGCAAGCAGGCAGTCGTGAGTTCGATCCCTGGCACCGATAAAAAGGAAAAAGACACAGTCTTTATTATAAAACATGCTTCGCTAAAAATTAAAAGATGATATCACTGATACCCTTGTGTAATTTTTGCAACACTGAACATGCATGGTAGTATTTTAAGCTGGGTTAGAACGTCTTCTTTTTCTAGGTAGAACTATTATAATATTTATTCATCTTTCCAAATTTTAAACATATTCTGTACTACCATTTTGATCTTATATTTTCTCTGAAAGCTGGTCCCAGCCTGTTGTTCTGCTGGAATATACCTGAAACTCTGGGGCTTGAGGAGCAGGTCATTAGAGGTCTTCCCACAAAGGAGAAAGTATAATCCCCAGCCGCCTCTCCCACACCCTGCTTCTGGGCCACAGGTGATGGGCTTAGCTCACCCTTGTGACTCTGCCATGATGGCTAGAGTGGACCCAAACCAACAGCACCAAACTGTGATGGACTGAACCATCCAAAACTGTGTACTAATGTCTTTTTATCTGACTATCCAGGTCATTTTGTTACAGTAACACACAGCCATTTTATTCCTCAATCTGATGATCTTTGTGCCTAACAAATTGCACAAAGGATTCAGCTGTTAAATTAAAAATTAAGCAGTTTGAAAAATATTTAGTGTTCCAAATAATAGTATAGTCCATCAGTGGCCTCCACAAGTTAAAGCCCCATGCAATGCACGTATTCACTGGATGGTCATTTTGAATTCTGAGAACTCATCACCAGCTAATAGGCCCTCAAGGAGAGCTAATACCAATGGGAAGCAACATGAGGGTCTAGTTGTTCCTTCCACTTAAGGAATTTAAAATTAAGTCACTTTGCCTTCATATCTGTCATAGAGCTTCCGTACAGAAAACCACAGTTTGCATGGCTTTAATAACAACACTGTATTTTCACACAGTGCAGGGGCTAGAAGTCTGTGGTGACGGTGCTGGAAGGATTGGTTTTATGCTCTTCCCCTCTCCCTGGCTTCTTTGAATTCTTGTTTCCCTCTTGCGCTGTGTGTCTGTCCCACAGTAACTTAGGTGCCCCCGTTATATTGGTTATACTGAATATTTTGGTTGAGCAGGTGCCTTACTAAAGTATTGTACCTGTATTATCTCTTTAAAGACACCATTGCCAAATATAGTTCTACTTTTAGGTCCCAAAGCTTAAGACTTAAAGATATGAATTTACCAGGAAACAATTCAGCCCACCACAGCATCAAAGTAAAGTTCTATGCATTCCTTGGGATCTTTTCATCATAAAATCAAAATAACAATTCAGTAAATAATCAATTATCTTTAAAATATACATGCATAAATATGTTAATTCTCTATAGAGAGGAAATCATTGTGAATATCTGTTTGTATTCCTTTTTATTATGAGGGGAAAATCCAAAGTGCTACCAGTGTACACCATTGCATCTATGAATTAAGAAAACTAAATGCATTCAGACTTTGCATTCTCTGTGGTTATGGTTCATTTTCAGTGAGCTTTATAGGAGTTTAGTGTGTTAAGCAGGAAAATTATAGTATGGGAAATATAAAGCATCATCTGACTTTAGTTATTATCATTATTATTACTTATTATCATTGTTAGAGACAATCTTGCTATGCCGCCTGAACTAGCCTGAAACTTACAATCTTTGAGCCTCTGCTTCCCGAGGAAGTAGTATTTCAGGTACGTGGCACTGTACCCAGCTTCACATTTTTATTTCAATAAATCAAAGTTAATATGCATTTGAACAGCAAACCCACAGTTTCTTAACTAGATTTATCCACGCAGGAAAAGAAGACATCCAAATTTGGACTGAGAGGATTTATATCCTTTTATGAAAGGCATATGGTCTTGAGTTCTTTTTCTGGTTAAGACTCTGTTTAAGAGTCTTTACACGAATTCACAATTTGAAAGGCTAACCAGAGTAGATTTTATTTATGTATGGTATGTCTTAGCGCAGAAGTTCATGTTCATTAAAAAAGAAAAGTATTGAGAGCGAAGTATTTTCAGATGCTGACCAATCAGCAATTTAAGCAAAATCTGTCAAACCCAGATGTTGTTTTGACGATCTGTCCTAAAGAGACTTGTTTTACATTCCTATCTCTGGTTTCAAAATAACACTACACTGAAACAATGTGGCCTGGAAAAGACCACATTCTGTTGTGGTATGTAAAGTTGGAACAAAAAATTGGGGCAGACAAGTGAAACCGGGCAATCAGTTATCAATGAATAAATGAATTCATTTCTTTTTAATGTCCAGCGTAATTATTGGGTACTTTAAGAGCTGATAAACTATCGTTATGTTTTAAAATTACATTTCTAGCATTGTTTGGAGGGAGATGCTTCTCTTTTAGGCTTGAAAATTAACAAAAATAAATCATTTTGCATATTTAAAAAAACTTTATGGTTTTTCAAAATAAACTTTAGTCCAAACTATTTATTTTAGAGAGCAAAACTTCGGCAAAATCTGAACCCAGGAACGTTGCTGTTGATAACCACAGAAAAAGGATAAGAGGAAAGAACAGCACTGTGTGCGAAGCAGCTGTCTGCTGGGCTTTCTTTTTTCTCTGATTGGATTTTAAACATCAGAGCATTGGCCAGGGTAGCTGAGAATGAATTTGAAAGCGTAGAGAACCAGAGAGGGAAATGTCCCCAACAGAAACCTAGCATGCCGCCCCTTGAGCAAGGCAGAGATGTCTAAAGTGACAGCTTCCCTGGAAGCAGTAAGCAGGCTAACCTAACAAAGGCTTCACGCTCCTTGGGAAGCAGCAATCGGTGCCTTTCTGCCTAGCAGCTTGATAATTAAACTTAGCAGCAGGTAAAAATATGATTCCTTTATTTCCAGGCGGTAGACATAGAGGTGATGGCTGAGATGCGAGCAACAAGAGGAACACTCAGGTGAATCAGAGTCCTTAGAATAGCATCCAAGAATTATGAAGGAATTTAGATTTTCATAAAGACCCAGAGTCTTGAATTGAAAACCATAATTAAGTTTGATAAGGAAAGATAATATAATAATACCTTTACTTGTGAAGTTTGAAGAATTTTTGTGTCAAAGTAGTATTGTTCCGGATAATACTTAGGTTTAATTGAGTCTGAGCTATCAAAGTTATACTGCTACATTTTAATGAGCATTTTGTCTTTAATAGAACATGTAGTCCATGTCACAACTGTTTGTGAAATCCAATTAGTTTTATCTGTCTTCCAAGTACACCTTATATCTTATTGAACTTGCTCTTAAACACTATTTATTAGGTAGAATCCTAACTATCTGAAAAACTCTAGGACTGGAATTCAGATAAACGTATTTATACCAAATAGCACTGTATGCAAAGCAACTGTTTGCTGGGTTTACTTGTCTTTCTTTTTACTTTATCATAAGCTTATTGTATCATAACTTAGGAAGTAGATTCAGTGAGGCCATTGGTTGTTCCATTTATGACACTGAGGACTTTCTGTGCCGCTGCTCACTCTCTGCACTGTTTGCTCAGAGAGATCTGAAATTGTCCTGTAGATCTGCAACAGAATGATGAACACCTTAAAGTGCCGGAATATAGATGTGTGCTGTCTGCTTGTTTCCACGGTATAAATCCAAACAATATGGCTCATTTCAAGCTATCGATGAATTGTCCCTGATATCTGCACTGAGAAAGAGTATATGTTTATATACTACAACACAGCATTTCTTCCGTATGGATACAGTAAATATGAGCAGGTCTGGAAGCATAAATAACAGTCAATGAAGTAAAATCATTTGGAGGTTATAATTTGGGGCGCATGTAATTTATTTTATCATAAGCTTATATACTTTGTTTTTAGAAAATAGCAGTATTTTAACAGCTGACTCAGCAAGCTCCTGAAAATTAAGTAATCAGCTACCAAAAGTTGGTAGGAAAAACCTACGGCACGGAACCAGCTGCATCCACCAACCTGGACACTTGTTCTTTCCTTACTTCCTAGAGGCAGATTGTGATTATTTGGAATTTGCCTAAAATATCTGCTCAGATCATCAGCTGCCCCAATCGTGTCTTCATTTTGTTATTCCCAGTACTCATAATTGATTTTAATAATTATCAAGTAATCAGAATCTGCTAATGCCATCATGTGAAGCCATCATAGTCCCACGTATCAACTAATTAGGGTTGCTAGGTGATTTGGACAGCGGCTTCTCATGAATACTCAGCTCACTGGGTAGTGCTCCTTTGCCAGGAGATGGTTTAAAAAAGCAGACCTTGGAGAAACTGTTTTAGTACGCACACAACTTATTTTGTACATGTAAGTCATAGAGCCTGTTCAAAAAAATACAATTTGCAGAGAAGAGTCAATCATCAGTACAGAAATGGTATCTGTCCTCTTCCTGTAGCTTATTTACTTAATCAATTTGCTTTTGGAATTCTCCAAATGGTAAAAACACAGCAGTTTGGCTAATAACGTGCTGCTTCAGCTAAATAACTATGTCAAAGTCTATGAGTTACAATGTAACATTAAAGAGTATAATGACAGTTATTCTCCAGAGGATATTTCAAAATCACAGTGAAGTAACAAGCAATTTGCTGAGGATCCTTCCCTGCCAATTGCTAAATCATTAGCATTCCATCTGCCAGACATGGGATTAGCATATCCCTAGTGAAGCTGGTAAAGGCAACTTCCAAAAGACTAACTCAGTACTTTGTAAAGTCTTCAGGAGGTCATGTGCAGGACTCTATTAGCTTGTTGAGATATATATTATGTTAGCCTTTTAAATTTTTTGCTTATTTATTTATTTCCATTTATTTTAGCTTCTGCTAATCAGAAAGTGGGAACATAAAATCTAGAGCATATTTTCCACTTGAGCAGTTGAAAGCACTGTAATAGTCACCCCTCTTAGAAACATCCTGAAGAATCAGAATTGCTACATAGCACATTTTTACAAATGCTCATATAAACGCAAACGTTTTAGAGAATACTCCTGTTCTCCAAAATGCACAGTGCTTGACTTTTCTGGGCTTGTGTTCTTCCACTTCCTCATGCTTTGGTGGATTTCTATTGATTAATAGTTGGGAACTTTGAAAGCTATTTGAGCATGAACTGAAATGTACTTCCTGTGCTGATGTTTGTCTGCAGCTGGCTGTATTGAATGCTTTATAACATGTCAAACACACTTGAAGTGAAGCCAACAAGCCCTTATCTCACTGCTTAAAAAGCTTAGTAGAAAGTCATGGACTCAAATAGCCCATGTCTACTTACACACTGGAGAACCATTGCTCTGCTAGGTGCATGCTGGGAGCCCTGACTTCAGGAAAATAACTCAGAGTGGTGGGTTAAGATAAACATATAACCCTAGGCTAGCCCTATTAAGAGTTTGAAAACACATAGTCTGAGTCATGAGACTTATATTGTTTTAATAAAAAAATACAAACATCTGGCAACTTACAAAAGTTCTTTCGTCTGCTATTTTGTTTTTCCTCATTTTGCTGCTATACTGAACTCTCCATTTCACCCAAATGTACAATATATGTTTTGATTTCAGAAAAATGTTAAAGTCAGTCTTAACTAATTTTAATGAAATCAAAGAATATGCTATTTCATATTTCTTTCACTACAGATGTTTATTTATACCCAATGGATTCTTAATTCTTTCAGACAGAGGACATGTTTATTCAATTGTGAATCAGTTTTTAAAACAAATTAATCACAAATTATACTGTTTAGTGTGATATTAGCTTGTTTAGTGTGATGGCTTAAATAAGATATTGACTTATGTTCTGCTATCTTAAGGTCCTGAGGTAAAGAGGCTGATTCTTCTCTAAGGTCCTAAAAAAGCCGCAGTCCTGCTTAGTGTTATTACTACACCCCCAACACGCAGTTTATAGGATCATCTCACCCACCTGCATGATGCCAGTGATGGACCTTGATGGTCCATGAGCAGATCTTGAAAGGCCTAGAAAACTAGTAAAGCACACTTTTGGGCATGACTGTGAGTGCGTTTGCTGAGATGATTTGTGGGTGGGACAGCAAACAAATGAGAAGGCCCTAAGTGTGGACCTCCATCCATCAAGATGAAGGTCCAGGATAGAACAAACTAGAAAGCAGGAGTAGGCTCCCCAGGGCAAGCTTTCTCCTCTTTCTACTTTCCAGAAACCTGGAGGCGAACAACTATCTTCTACTACAGCTTTTTGCCATGGTGTTTCTGCCTTGCCACAGGCCAAAAAACATTGGAGTCAGCTGACCATGGACTGAAATCCCTGAAGCCATGAGCCAAAATAAATCATTTCGCCTGGGGTTTATTATTATCAGGCCATAATGATGGAAAATTGACACCTGAGCCCAAGTGAGGTATGCATGCAGGACACCACACAGAAGCTTTGGAAATGATAAGTATCTGCACACATTTCCATTTCATTGCCATTCACTGCGCCATACGGCTCTAAGGAACCAAAGGGGAGGTTGGAAAGCAGCTTATCTTTGACCTTAAATTAAAAAGGAGATAAATTTTACACACTTTGTATGTATGGTCAGTCTGTGACTATCAGACCACTATTATTCAGTGAAGTATTCTACAATTATATGAGATTTAAAATATTAATATTGGCCAGAACAATGAAACAATGATTCTTAATTTTTCTAGCTACAATTTTAAATAAGAAACGCAGTCTGAGAAATTCAGTATGAAGGAGATTTGATCATTTTATCCTAATTATCAGTATTAGATCTAATTTGAATCTTATAATTACTGGGACATATCATGAATTAAGGAAAGGGACTCCTCATTATCTTATTATTTTTAGTATCACACCTTTTTTGGTGGTCCTGGGGAATGAACCTCAGGTCTTGCATATACTTGCAAGGACTCCGCCACTGAGCTACATGCGTAGCGCTTTCTAAAAAATTTATTTTATTTTGAGACATGGTCTTGCTAAGTTGCTCAAGCTGGCACAAACTTTATCTCTTCCTGTGTCAACTTCACAAGTACTTGAGATTATAAGCATGTGTCACCACATCATACTTATACCACTCTTTTAAAATATACTCAATAAATTAAAAGTAATTGGGAATAAAACCATTAAGGTAGTTTGCCACACATAGGAAGAATTCTGCATGTATTCTCTTTCTATTGGGTGTCAGGAGGGACACATGCACCTACATGCATATAGTTAGAGAATGTCCCTTCCAAGCAGAGGAGAAGAACACAGACAGATCAACTCTTAGGAGCAGAGTGAAGTTAAGTAAGGAAATTGATAGGAAAGCTTGCCTCAAGACTCGTTTAACAGGTGTTAGAATAGCCCTCAAATTATGTACATTTTAGTTTCTGGCACATGTGAATTTTGCTTACATAGAAGACAAGACCTTGCAGATGTAGGAATGGGAGTCACAGTCAGTTATCTGGGTGGGTCTTGAATATAATTTCAAGTCTTCTTAAAAGAAAGAGGCAGAAGATTTGACCACAGAATAGTGGAAGACATTGTGATGCCAGAAGCATAAAATAGAGAGATTTGGAAGCTGCTCTTCTGCTAGACATAGAGGAAGGAAAGTGACCAGAAGCCTCACATACCAGGAGAATCTTACAGCCTGGCAAAGACAAGGGCATGAATTAGACACTTGAACCTTAAGGAAGAGTCAGTCCTGCTGACATCTTGACTTTAGACTGGGGAAACTGAGCTTGGATTTCTGACTTCTGGAGTGAGCAATTAAACTAATGGGGCATATTTAACAACTCACTCTGTGGTTATTTGTTACAGCAGCAATAGAAAATGAACACACTGGAATACAAGCAAACCTCTTTGTACTACTCCTGGAATCAGGCTTTCCCATTGCAGTGACTTACCCCATGGCATGCACACTGCTTACATGCTCAAAACTTGAGACCATAGAAGGTGTTGATGTGTGTTACTGCCTCAGCTGATAATTCTTTTGGCCAAATGTTAAACAATAACACATCTAAGAAGCAGGAGACTGTAAAAAAAAAACTATGAGTAAAGGAAGAAAAAAAAAACAAGTTGTCTTTCTGAATGAGATTTTCTACTTAGGTTTTGATACTATTGATTATTGTCTTCTTAAAATACACACTATTTCTATCATAAATACTTTTCATTTCTGTTTCCCTTCCTTTCTGTCTGTCTCTATCTCTCTCTCTCTCTCATAGACACACATTTTACATCTTTTAGGATGTAGATCTAGTATAATAAGTACCTAGAACTTCCATGTTTAAATTTGCTACTGAGATTACTTTCCTGGACAATTCATCCAACTCCACTCCCTAACACGATAGTTGAACACCAAACATGTCCACCAGAATAACATCTTGGACATTCTAGAACTGTCATCCCTGGACCTAATGTACAGGATGAGTGTTGCCTATTTTTTATGAATATCTGTGTTACAAAACTCAAAAGAAAACAGAAAGCACAGCAGCAGCATTACATTGCATATCCTTGGTAAGTTAGGGATATATCATGCCGTCCACAGCTGAGAGTATGGTGGCTGCCTGGATGTGTGGCTATAAGCCAGAAATCAGTGGCAGCTGCATTATGGTGTAGCCATGATGGGCAGTGGAACCAACTGCAGTGTCTCTGATTAGCTGCTTAGAGCACAAGAAGAAAGGACTTCAGTTGATGAGAATGTACTGAGATTTCTAGGTGGTCAGTGGCCCGATCATTTTGTAAGAATCCTAAGAGAAAAAGAAATGGAAAACTACAGATTAGGAGGTACAGACATGTCAGTAGACTTTTAATTATTCTGCAGAAGATGCCAAGATTTCTGGTTGGGCAAAGAGTTATGTGTCTCTGAGCTATTTTGAAGACTAAAGCAAGAGGAATGCTAAGTCCAAAGCCAGTCTAAATAACCCAGGGAGACCTCGTCTAAAATACAAATAAAATGGGCTGGCAATGGAACTCAGTTCCAGAGCTCCCAAGACACTAAGCAAACAAGTGAAATGGCTTGACCAAGTGACATTGTCCAATCTTTATTACAGGTCACTGAAGAACCTGAGCAAATGAGCAGACTGATGAGACTGATGGAGACTGATGCTCTATGAGGGCAGGGTGAGCCCTAGCACCCATAGCAAGAGCTCCCAGTAACTTTAAAGTCAGTGTAGCTTCTGGTGCCTCTGAACCTCCACAACTCCTAACAATAGAAAGCAACAACAAGCCCTGCATACAGCCCCGATCCTTGAGACTGACTTGCTCACTTGTGATGTAACACAACTATATTGTCCTTTTTAAGGTCCACTACTTTTCTCTAATGAGAACAGTATGGTTTTCCAATATGGATTTGCCTTTCTTACACACAAAGCCTCAGCCTCATCTGCTATCCATGGATTACAAAATGGGTCTTCCAATCTTAAAATCCCACTGTATACTGTTTCACCAAATGTCTCAGCTCTAAAAAAATAGAGTATTGTAGAAATGGATCCATAATTAGGGATTCGTTATTCATTTTTGTGCACCTTGCCAGAAACACATGGCATCTTGGAGCCATGAAGTGGCTTGATGAAGATACAGCTGATGTTCCAGTTCAGAGCGATCTTCTGCAGGAATGTATGTCACTCATAATTTTAGACTGATTTGAGAATCAAGACCAACTATATAGCTCTCCAAATTAATGTGACACCAGCATTCCACTGTCTTCACTGATTTAAATGCAATTCCAGAGAACACTTTCCCAGGAAGGAAAATTTTATAAGTTATTTTGGATTTTTGTTCTCAGAGTTTCCTAAAAGACCCATTGTGTCTGCAATGGAAAAGCACTGACCAACAATTTGCACTCCTTATTTGGACTCCTTGCCTTACAAGCCTTGCCTTCTGGACCCACTGATTATAAACTATCAGCTCACAATCCTCAGCCAAGCCTAGCCAAGTTCCCACAATGAAAGAACATCCCTAAGGCAAGTTTCAAAACCCAGACTTGGTACTCTTCCCCTCTCCAATATCACTAAAAAGTCTGTTCAAGTAGCCTGTTCCCTGTGATAAGCTATGAAACTAGCTTTACCTTTTCAATAGATTATTTTGTTGTTAGTTTGGTAGCTGGCATTCAATAAATTTTTAACTATACAGGTTCAGTAAGTATATAGCATAATGAAATTGAGCTATATACCTTTTTACACTTTCTTTAGATTTTTCTAGCTACTGTGTACCTAAACAGTTTAAGTATAAAATGTATGTATTAATCAAACTCAGAACACCTGTGTTTGTATAGATGGAGGCTGTGACTTTGCCAGACTTACTTTGTTCACTTGTTAGATTTTATTGGTTTCTGAAAGTTGCTAGTGAGGTAAGAAGCTTTGGCTACATTTACAGCACAACATCTAAATCAATGAGAACATAGGAAAAAAATAAACAAATACTACAGGTGCCAGATATAGGTTTTCTATGAACAGTGATGAAACTCTTACATTAGTTACTTGCCAAATAGCTTTACTCTTTGAAGACAAATGATTTTCCTCTGAGATAAGCAGAGACGTTACAATTTCTACTGAATTAATTTTAATAAGTGACAAAGCATAATATGAATTTGATACATCAGCCACAGAATGTATCAGTGTAGGTCACTCTTTTAATCTGCCCTCGGTCCTTTCCACCAGATTTGCCTACTTACCATATCTGTGGCGGGCCCTGGACTTTGAAGTGACTGGGACCCCTGTCTGATTGGAGGGTTTCTTCTGCTGATGAGGAATGAAAGCTAGAAGTAAATGGGTGTGATTAGTGGCTTTATCTCAATATCCTTCTATATACTTTAAGACTTAGCAGGGATACATCTTATTACCACTGAATAAACTGAATTTGTTTCTTGGCTAACGTAAGGAAAAAACACCTTATTATCATATGTATCAAAATAATATAAATTTTTAAAATAGCAGTGTTTGAGACACAAAGCTTATAAATAATGAATTAGGTGTCCTAAAATCAAAATGGTACAAAGCAAACATACTTTTCTCCTGATAGTATATCAGTGTATATAACATTTAAATATAAAGAAGAAAAAAAAAACTGAGGAAATATTATACTTTTACTAGAAGGTAGTATGTGTATTAGTTTATCCCAGTTGTTCCCAAAGTGTGATTTCTGAATAAACAACTACATTATTTTTAGAACTTGTTCAGAAGACAGATTCTCAGACAATACTTAAACCTACTGAATGGGAAACTCATTTAACAAGCCTTGAAGATGATTCTGTAATGCACTAGTCCAGTTTATGGTTATGTGATCAAAGTCTATTTGGCAAGTGTTATTCGCCCAGACACTAAAAGGAACAGAAAAGTGTAGAGAGAGCAGTGTATTAGAATAAAAATCCTAATACCAAGTGCCCTCGTTTCCTCCTCTGGAACAAGTAGAGCTAAATAATTATTTTCTTTCATTTCTGAGCATATATTCTCATACAACTGAAGAAATAATCTCAATAAAATGTTTCTGTATGCATAGTTAACGGAACAATTATAGTTTGGTATGAAATCTTTGTTGGAGAGTTGAAACAATGTTGAAAGAAAGCCACCACTTTACTGGAATGCAGTTGGAGGGACTCAGAACAGCTCTGTGGGGAGAGAGAGAGCCCTGGGACACAGCAGAGGAGAGCAAAGCTGTCACCAGCCCCAGAACAGCTGCAGAATGTAGGTCCTGTGGGAAGGCACCTGGGATTTTCCCATGGGAAGGGAAATGCGTGGTGATATTTTTTTCCAACCTTGGTTCTGATAGGCTTGACTGAAGGAAGGGAATGGTAGGAGTTTGCAAAATTAAGCAAGTGGGGAGATAACACAACCCACCAGCAATTACTCTAATAAGAATTGGGAAGTTGGAAAGAAAAAAATCAAAGGATGTAAGATACTGTGACCATAAGTGTAGAGGAGAGCAAAGACTTCGGGGTGCCATGGCCTCTTAGCCCCTCTTGGCAGTGTTTAGCTTGTTTTTTTACAATTGAGAAGTGAAATATTTATGATTTGAGACACATGTTGAAAAATTTAGCATGTGAACCATCTTAATAATTACAATACTTTAGTAATCTGGATATATATATATATATATATATATATATATGCATTATCTCACCACATAATGCACTTTTGCAACTGTGATAAAAGCTAAACAGATAGAGTAAAATTATAAAATGCAACTCTCATTTTAGTCTCTAGCCAGATATATGTTCTTGGGCAAATATGACTTCATGTTTCTTAGCATCATTTTCTGTTTCTTAACTTTTGAGTTTAATGAGAATGTGTACGTTACTGGGTCAGTAGGTATGAGGATGAATAAGAAAATCAGTGCACGTCTTGGCAAACAGTCTAGCACACAGTGAGCTTTCAGTAAGTATTAACAGGTACGAGTCAATGAGACATCAGATCCGGAGGCCATTAGTAAATTCTTATTAGATAAATAAAACATTGTGACTTCATATTTAAAATATTGCATGAAACACTGTTGATATCTAAAATTTATTCGGAAAATTTAAAACATATTTTGAGTGTGTAACATGCTGTGAATATGGGAATATTTATGAAATATACTTTACAAAAATTAATTTATCTTTAACAAACTAATTTTGAAAATACTTCTTTTTGATTCATATTTTGTGACTATTTAGGTAACTTTAAGTTTTCTGAAACTACACCTCAAGCCTTGCACATACCACACCTAAACATGCTAACTTGGTATATGGAATATTTTAAGTTGAAGGAATTTGAAAAGTCAGCTGAAACCTGATGATCTCTCTGACCTTCCTTGTCCCTTGTCCTATGATGCAGGTCATAAAATCTAGGAATAATTGTTGGATCTTCCCTAGAAGCAGGTCAGTCCCTCATCTGAGAAGAACCTTCTCTGCCTCATGAGGAAAAGAACATTCTTATCTCTAAGACACAAAAATGCCAAGAAAAACCCGAGCAAGGTCCTTGCTAATTTTCTCCCGATTTTCTCATTTAGATGATACTCTTTCTACACTGTTACCATTTTCTTCAATTCTCTGGGCTTCATCAAGCCTACTATAAAAAGCAGTGAAGCTGGAAAGATAGCTCAGCAGCACAGCACCTGCCTGGCAAGCGAGAGGTCATGAGCTTGATTCTCGACACCAAAAAAGAAAGAATGAAAAGAAAGAAAGAAAAACAATGAAGTTTAACCGTTTCTTAGGGCTCCATTTCCTTCCAAAGGTACTCATGACACAGAAAACTGATAATAAATAAATGTGTGTGCTTTTCTCTTGTTAATCTGTTTTCCGTTATGGGGAAAATTAACATAGCAAGAAGGTAAATCTAGTTGTTTTCTTCCTCACATATATTTACATAATGGACTTGAATGGTGCAAAATTTTTAGCTTGGATATCTGAATGTCCATCCTAACATTTAGCTTTATCATTTTGAATCAATAAGCAACTGTTGGTTGATTGAGGTCTAAATTATGTTTCAAGAGTTTTTGTGATATTTTAATATTTTGTTTTTATCAACTACCTATTCATTAATGGAAATCAAGTTTACTTTACTAACCGCACTAATACTTGATGTTATTTTCCATTTTTTTAAAGAAGGAAGGTCAGAGGTCATCTATTACTGACCTCAGTGATGATAACATCACTAACTTACTCTTTATTTTGTTGATGGAGTGATTTGCCTTTGTGTCTTTCTGCACATTGGCAGCCCATAGTTTTTCTGGTAGGTCTTCTGTAATAAATGTATTTTAATGTGTTGATATTTGGAAGCCTTCTTCTTGTTTCTGCAGTGTTCTGCTTCAACCGTTCTCACTTCTCTAGCTGGTTTTCTTGGTTCTTTCGAGGTTCAGAGCAAATGTTCGAAACTGTTGGTCTACCTCAAGCTTCCTCAATGCATTGCCTGGAGATGATGGAGGACCCCAGATTCAGCAACTTCAATCAGGAAGTTTCACTGTCCCTGCCCCACATCATCTAGATCATTTCCTAGTATGCTCTGGGGATTCCTGCCAGAGGACCTGCTGATCCAGCATCTCTGGGGCAGTATTTTCTTTCTGCACCAAGAACTATATTTCTCTGTATAAACTATGGAGAGATTTGAATGTAGTTAAAGTATTAACAATAATAATAATAAAAGTGGCAAACACATTGAAGGAGGCCAGTGTGGGCTTGCAGGGTAAGAATACCAGGTGAGGCATTGCTTCACTTCCAAGCAATGTGAGCTTGTGATCCTCTAATAAGGAAGAAGCTATCTTCCCAGCTGCCTTGGAATTTATCAGTGTTTTATTAGAGACCCCTTGGCTCCTGTTCTAATCATCCTACTCTTAGAATCCCATTCCTTCCTTCTCAGGCCCTAGGCTTTTAAAAGAGCCCTGGTTTTGGCTGCAAACTGAGCTTCTTTTGAGCCTGCACCTCTTACAGTTCTCCCAATTAAAATATGGACTGTCAGCACACCCTTGCCTCCAGCCACAGGAGATAAAGTTCCCCTAAATTGCTGTGAGGCATACTGTCTGTGGTTTCCATTGTTCTCTAAGTGATTGGGTTTGCTAATCTCTGTCTGCTACTTTCCTTCTTTGAGGCTCTGTGATGTCAGAACCATCAAACAAACAGTAAGAACTGTATAATTAGAATCCCACTGACTCCTTCAAACGCCAGAAGAATTGCATGAACCCATGCTAAGGTTCCCTCTATTCCTAATGTCAATCTATGCCAGGAATTATACCACATTGTTACATGGATTATTCCTGTTATCCTAGTTACTACCAACAGCAAAGGTTTTGCTGACATCTGAGCATCCAGGAGTCCTATCTCTTCCTTCACCAAGAAAATGATTTGAAAAACAGTGGGAACCAAGATAGAGAAGAAAATGAAAACGCACAAAGCAGCTTTAACTTCCTGGGCTGTCACTGAGAGGGTCCAAGGCTCATTCTGAAGGTCACCCTTGGAGGCTTCTTCTCATTATTTGAATCACACTTCAAGGAAATTAGCACATTAATTCTTGAGTTCATTTCTATCATTGTATAGGTAGCAATTGCTAACGGTTAGTGATTTCCTAGTGATTTCCAGCCCATGCAATATGTAGATCAAGAGAAAGCTCTTGGACCAGGAGAAGGACCCTGTTGGCCTTCATGGGGATGGCAGGAGCTGAGACAATAGGGGCAGGGATCCAGCACCTTTCTGCTTCACAAGGACCTCAACTCACAGTAGTAATCTGAAAGCCATGGGGTGTCGGCTTTCTCAGATTAGGAAAAACAGCAGCTTCCTCAAGATTGCCCAAATAACACTTAAATTGTGCTGGTTATTAGAAGAACATTGCATGATAATCACAGGCAGATATTGCCTTTCTTTAAAGGCATAACTTACAGACATTTGTGGAGTCTTGTTGTATAACACAGACATGTGAAAGCCAGCGCCGGCACTGAATGATTTGGTACAGGAGTTCTGATTTGTAGTGCACACCACATCCATGCAAAATAATTCTCATTTCCACAGAACTTCCAAATCACAGCATGCTCGCATTTGTGTACATAAAATCTGTTCAAATAAGCAAAGGAGAACATTCTTTATTTCAGATATATGCACAAAATATTTTTAATAGGTTTGAATTTTTAAGAAATATAGTTTGTTATTTTATTCAAAACTTTACTAAATTTTTCTGTTTTGGAAAATTGAAACAATGTATTTGTTGCTGGGTCATTGAATTGCTATAAACATGTCATTGTATATTTTAAAGTTTTAAATTCAGTTTTTGTACTTATACTTGTTAACTATTTAAACTGCTAAGAATTAAGGAAAAAAGTCAATGATCTTTTATTGAGTGCTATTATTCTCAAATTCAAAAACAATTATGAGTACATTTAACTAATGTAACATGCAGTATCATATATCAGTGTCTAAGATTAATGTTGAAATACACATAACTTTATTATATACATTGCAGTATGATTAGGGTATGTATACATATGTTTGCTTTTAATTTTATCTTATTTTTAAAAAAATATTTTTAGTTCTTTCATCTGGCAATGAAACTAGTCTGGTTGAAAATCACTCCTCTGAGAGAACCTCATTTATTTTTTTATGATACTTTTAAAAATGCACAGGATTAGCTTTTGTCTGTCTCTTGTGGAATCTGACTTGTAAATCCTAGGCTGTGGCATACTGAATTGTACCTACAACAAGGGGCAAAGGTAACTTCAGAATGATGTATAAAATCATCACTGATGATTTATGCAAAAGAAAATTCCAAGTTGTTTTAAAAAACTAAAATTAACTTGCAAGTAAAATCAGGAACATCATATTTCAATGAATCACACATGGAATCAACTACAGCATTGAAATCAATTGCCAAAAAGAATCATCAAGGGAAGGGGATTTAGCTCAGCAGCATAGCACCTGCCTGGCCAGCGCAAGGTGGTCGTGAGTTTGATCCCTGGTACCGAAAAAAAAAAAAAAGACAAAAAGATCATCAGATTTGAAATATACTCCATACATAATTGAAGTTCTGTCACTGAACAAAATAGCTTCCACAATTCCACTGGCCATTTTGAAACAACTAAGGGTGATTTTATGATCACATTGCTCAAGTAAAAGAAGGAAATTAGTTGAAATTAAACTAAAAACCCATATTTGCTTTATTTTAAAAACAGGATTGAGTTTCTATCATTAGTGTGTAGTGGTAAAAGAACAACATGAAACGGTTCAAAAGTTCAGTCTGAACAAAATCTAAGACGTTGGATTGCTGGCTGACTCTTAACCAAACCACTCAAACCTTTCAAGTCAGCAGAAGCCGACTGGAATTTGTTCAGAACAGTCTATCTTACCATGTATTAGTTTTCAAAACTCAACTGGGCCAGAAAAAGAGAGAGCGAGAGTAATAATGAGAATAATACAAGCACAATTCTTTTGGTTTTGTAATTCAGTGATCTTTTTCTTAGTCAACATTTAAATATTTTCTCTTTTATTGCTTTTTACTACTTTGATTCTCCCCCACAGCATTTCTAGAAAAAATGACCTCTTGATCCTACCATGCTCTCCAAAACTAAGAGAAAGAGGAGTTATTTTTACAATAAAGATTTTCATTCATAATTATTACTAAACATGATGTGATAATCAACAGTAGGCCTTGCTTGAGTCCGCAGTGAATCCCTAGCTGGTCTTCCAAGTTCTAACATAATAATGGAAATATAATAATATGAATTATTATACAACTGTTATTGTGTATAAATATTGTCTGTATAGGGAGTTACTCTAAATGTGTCACGTATTAAAAAGTTAAATTTTAAAACCAATCCAAAGAGTTACACACTATGATATGTGTTTTGCATATGACACAAAGCAAAACAAATTACGAGACCTATTTGGAAAACCTCAGTCAGTATCATACAACATCATCATCATGACAAACTCCGTATTTGTATGTCCCCAAAATAGAATGTGGCTTCTATTTTGTACATAAGCATCGTAAAGAATATCATCTGTGTTTTCCACCTTTTCATCAGTTCTTCATCACCAGGCTATGTACAAATCAGGGATCTTTGTATAGATAGATTCGGTTAGGTGCTCATACTATGTTACCCCAGGGATCTTTGGGGATCTCCCTATCTTATTTTCTTCTAATGGTCTGTAAAATGTTTCATGGAAGGAATTTTTGCTTTTATTTCTGTAACCCACACTGTAAAGTAGGACCATCTATTAGAATTGTTTATGCTAATGGGAATATTCTCTTCTTATGCTGTACAGTACCGTGACTGTGGCCACGTGTAGCCCGAGACTGTTCAAACTGGGATTGGTGTGTTCGCTGACGTCTCAGCAAGTGAAGGACTTGTGAAGTGAAGCTTCTCTCAGAAGTGAAGCATCTGAACAAGTGAAGCAATGCACAGATAAACTGAAATGAACGGTGGTCACAAAGAAAGAGCGAAGGCAGAGTAAACTGCAAGCAGGAAATGCTTAAGGAATCTGCTTCAGCCTTTTAATCTATCTGTGACTCACGTTCATTCATCAACGTTGGCTGGGTGGTAGAAATGATAATGAAAGAAAGATGCTTAGTCAACTAGTAATAGAATTACTATTTTTTAAGCATTGTTGCTAGGTTAGTTGACTCTACTAAGATTGACTTCAGCTAAGGATGAAAGTCACAAATATGTGTGTGTATTCCAGTGTCAGTATCCATGCCTCTATGTTTTTACACCTAACTTACATGAGGATTTCCAATTACTTCAGTATTTCTTTCCCATAACATAAAAACTTACAGTATTTTTCACATGTGTACAATTTGACCCATCACTTCCTGTTAGAAATGATCTCCTCTAACTTAATTGTAAAAGTTTTAGATAATAAAGTACTTTGAGTCTTGTTAGACATTTTTATTAACATCATATTGTGATTAAATATTATCAATATTGCTTTTAATCACAACAGCCTACATGTTTACAAAAAATGGTGTATATTGAAATTAAATCTTCAGCATGACAGCTTTTCAGGTCACACTTTCCTTCTTAATTAATTTTTGCTGTGTTAATAATTGCTTCTTTATTTTGATACTTAAAATATTTTAATTGGAGGATTAAAAGTCTTACATTTGGAAAAAATGAAAAGAAGATAAAATGTTAATGCACAGGAATTTAGACTATATAAATTAAACAATTATAGCTATTATTTATAGTTTATTATTACCCCATAGCAATGTATATCAATCTTTATGCTCTAGTAAGTTTTCAGTATTCTCTGAATTTTTGTAGTCCTTTTATTCATATTGTATGATAGGTTTGCTGCAAATCATTAGTCACAAGTCAATTTCAAATCAAGTAAAAGAATGGAAAACAAATCTTTACAATTTTTCTTCAAGGTATAATATTTGGGTTTTTATGACATTTAACAGAATGTATTCACATCTCAGCAAATGAATGAGTCTGTCCACTTATGAAAGAACATGCCAATAACTTAGCTGCCCGCAGCCAAGACCAAACTATATTAAAACATTCATTCTGATGATTTCTATTTAATGAAACACGAATGTGGTAACCTGTGATAGATAAGCACTGGTGTGCTGAGCAATCCTTTTCCATAGGTCTATTTTGCCTGAACTGCTGGGAGCAGGGTAGGATATCTGCCTGGCTCAGAATTAGAACCAAAGGCAGCTCACATCAACAGATAAGTCGGAACAGGAATCCAGCGTTGAAGCCAGCATAACTCTCGAGGATCAGTCCAGCATAGTGCTCCACCATGGCGCCCTCCCAAGGCTGTCATCCAGCCTCTGTGACAGCTTTTTTATTCCTCTGCCTAACCTAACCCCCTTCTCCTGGTCCAGCCTTGGTATTGATCTCAAACTCTTTCTAATAATCTTGAACTCTAAGCTCTACTTTAGAGTACTCTGTCCAAGAGGTCCCACTCAGCCAGTGTGTAGGGGCTAGTGAGCTCTTAGCGGAAACTCGGCCCAGGATGAAATAAACTCTCACTTCTACAGAAGAGTTAATAATGTGAAAAAGAGGCTAGAAAAGAGGGTAAAGTCATTTAAGCCAAAACAGCTTAACAGCTTTTGTTTTTTGCTTGTTTAATTAAACAAAAAGAATTCCTGAGAAATTGTTCATGCAAGATGTTTAAGAATCAAAAAATTTTAAAACACATCTTTCTTTCTTTGAGATACAGTCTCATGATGTAATTTAGGCTGATTTTGAACAGCCGTGTAAGCAAGGCTGGCCTTGAACTCAAAATCTTCCTCTTCAGTCTCCCAAGTGCTTGCACTGCAGGTGTTTGGCACTGTACCTGGATTAAAGCGAAGGCTTAAAGCTACTGACCTGCACCCACCATATCTACAGGTCCTCAGACAGCTCATCAGTGCGGTTGCTCTCAGCTCATGACAGCTTTATTTCTATTGATCTAGAAGCCAACTTCTTTCCAGCTGGTCGCTTGCATAGCTGCAGTCTGTAATAATGATTTTTCCTTTTCACTGGTCCATTGCTAATAATTTACATTCAGTACATGTCCTGCGTCCACAAACTTTTACTTTTTCAGTTGCATTACTGTTTTTCTTTTTATTCTTTCCAGTGCACATATTCTTTGACTCAGGTGAGCCCTGGTCTTGTGTTTCTGGTTCACTCCACAACCACGTCCTCTTTCTCCTTATCTTGTTCCTTGCTCTGTTCAGATTCCACTGTGAAACACTTTAGGTTTTCTTCAGTCCTCCTAGTTTCTTCTCTCACACTCGCATTCCAAATGCCCTATCTCTCTATACTCAGCCCAGAGGACTCTACATGCAGAGAAAATTTGAATAAACATTCGTATATATACAAATATAAAATAATCTCTTTAATTTTAATCAGTCTTCCTTAGAATCTTTTTCTGTTTACTTAGCAAGATCTTTTCCTCATCCTCCTCAATGCATATTTTAAATCCTTTTCATCTTCTTTGAACCTTTGCCTCTCCTTTAAAAACGCCTCATCAGATTTTCTAACCCTGGAAAAATAGGACTCCATTACCTTCTTGATGCTGCTTCACAGATATTTTTCCCTTCCCTCTCATTGCCATGGAAGAGCTGTCTTCTACGGTCAAGGCTGCTACCTCCTTGCTTGTGATCTGTGTTCCATCTTGTTCAGCCTTTTCAGGAAATGCAATTGCATCATGGAAGAAGGTGTGGTGGCTGCAAAGCTGGTCACATCATGGCAACAGGAAGCAGAGACAACTAAAAAGAAGGGCCCACAAACAAGAGGTGTCCTCTGGGTCACTCTCTACTCTCCTACTTTCTGCACGTGGGTCCTGGTCCCTAATAGCGCATTCAAGTCTGACATCATCAGTGGTCCATGGATGAAGTTGATGCTTTCATGAGTCAGTCATCTTTCAGGAAGCCTCATGTCTGTGACAATATTTCTGAGTATGTTGGCAACTTTATCTCAAATACTCCTCAAACTCAACATACCAGAGCATGAATTTTTCTTTCCTAAATCACAAGAAACCAGTACTTTGTAAAAACCTATTTGCATTAATCTATTTTTCCATTTATTTTCCTGTTCACTTCTTCACCTATGACAGATTTGTTTTTCTTTCATCATTTCTATCCTAAATTGTTACAAGAAACTTTGTTTAGTCCCCACCCTCCAAACAACTTAATGCATTTAAAAATTTATTGCTTCTCTTTCTTCCCAGAGCAATCCCAGGGGTTTAGCTCTCAGGATGGAATCTTACATGCTTAACTTGGTTCTCAATATTGTACAGGGTCAGACTCTTCTTTCTACCCCACATTTGTGCACTGTCTCACCTCGTCTCCTGCTGTAGCTTGCTTTATCTGAATGGGTTATGTTATCTCTCTTCTTGGCTTTAAAGCATGTGTTTCTGCAGTGTGTCTTGGATGACTTTTGCTCTACCTATCTACACTGTAGGTTGTGACTACAACGTTCTTCCTGGAAAGGCTCTCTTGACCATTTCTCTTCCATGCTATGCGAAAGCGTCTCACATTTATGTCCCTGCAAGGTGCTGCATTAGCCCCAGCAAAGCAATCATTGGGTTCCATAATTATTCCCTGTGGAACTTGGAATTTTCTCCACTAACCTATAAGCTTTGTGAAGGCAATGAACTGTGTCTACTTTACTCATAATTATATCTCCAGAGACAAATATGTGTTAGGTACAACGTACTCATTATATTAGATAACAAGAAAAATGTGGAAAGAAAGAACTGAGACCTGACTTCCTATTAAAAGGGCTCAAAGATATGCAAGAAACCTACAACCTATTCCCTTTATCCCACTATAAAAAGATAGAATGGTGTCATTAGAGAGGAGTAATGTGGGAAGTGTAGTATCAGGTTATGAAAAGTGCATATTTTTTTTAGAATGTTACTTTCAGTTTATACCCTCTATCCATCTTTGTTGACTGGCAAACATTTGGAGGTTTTGTGCCTTTTTAAAAATCAATAAGTGTTCAAATACTGTCAAAACTTGAGGCTGTAGAGTTACAAGGTTTTGAGTAATAAAAAGATAATACAGTTGGTTTCCTTTGTCTCAGACATAAATTATGATCCAAAGATAGTAACAAAATTTACCTTGAAGAAAAGAAAGAGATATTTCATTAAGAACCAGGTTATGTAGAATTTTTACCTAGCCAGATAGGATAGATATTGTCAATATATCTTTCTTTCAAGATCTCAACACTTCAACGTATGATCCATAACTCACTTCCATATTTGACTTATTTATGGGGAGTTTATGGCATATATCACAGGGAGAAACTTGGCTTTCATGTACTTTCCAATCTTTTTCTCTTTGTTTTATTAGCCAAACATTCTCTTTTTTTCCACATCAGTAAATGTTTAAGGTATTGGAATATATTTAGGGTGATAGGATAAAGAGATGTACATCTAATCAAACAAACACACTGCAAACTGCATAAAAATGAGAAGTAATACTTTTTCATTATGTGTTTACACTTACTATTTTGAATACATGGGTTATGCAATGAAAAATTATCTCATTTCTTCCCTTTATTATCTTTTGTGCATTTTAAGTGATTTTCTTTAAAGCTCTGGATTATACTGTGAAATAAACCAGCAGAAGGGATAGTGTGACCCATGGGAGCCAGTTAGAACATTTGCCTGCTGATTTTTTATGGGGAATGAAAATGACAAATCCCAGAGGTGATTGTAACCCAAAGAGTAATATTTCCTCCCCAAACCCATGGGCCTATTTCCTGTAGGTCTCTCTTCAAATGCCACTTTAAATGAGCTCTCTTGAAATCATATTATATACAGTTTCCTTTTCCCTATCAATTTCCATCCCTGGTGCAGTATAAGACACACAGTTTTATTTTTACAGTGACTTCTAGAGTTACACATATTCACTGATTAATTTTCTGTTTCAGTTACAGTTCACACTCTTGGATGATACCCATAGTTATATCTTTGTGCCTGGGACATAGTAGGTAAGACTCTCATGGAGGGTTCAGATGTCTTGCCCAGCGATGTGGCACACAGACACAAAAGAAAGACAAAGAGAAAATATTCTACAGTTCAGGAGCTCTGGACTGGCCAGTGCTCTCTGGGGAACAAAAGGTAGTGAATTTTGTATCAGTCAGGAGATGGGTGAGGGTTACAACACAGTGTTAGGAAAAAAGAAAGTTAGAAAGCACAGCCTTTAAGGAGAAGCAGAGCACTTTTGCATCAGGCAAAGAGGTCTCTAATTAGGACTACAAGGACTACAAGGATAGCTTGACGCATGTGAGACTGGCACCTTCACTGCCAGGAAGGTGTAAGTTTTTCAGTCCTCAACTGGGATTTTATCTCACGGTTTAGCCCTGGAATCCAGCAGGCTTTTGCTCAAACCTGCTTCTAGCCATCAGTAGGGGGCGCTGTTCTTAGTGCTTGTTGCCACTTTTCTATTAAGCAGACTCACTAGGCTTTTGGTCAATTAAGGGAACATCTGTTTGATTAGAGCCAGCTCTGCCTGTCTCTGTGCATAGGGATGAATGAGCACACAGGGAAGGATACAGGCACGGAACTTTCTCAGGAGAGGCCAGCAAGGTGTCTCCCACATGTTATAGGTCCTGGAATGTAGCAGATGATTAATACATACGTGTGTATTTGATGAAAAGACTCTGAGGCTGAGACGATCAAAGGTAAGTGTGCAAAAGACTTACAACAGTTACTTGGATAAAGAAATATAAAAATCATAAACAGCCTTTGCAATATTCTTTCTTATTTTATTTTCATTTCTAATTTTACTTTGAGTATAATCAGATCTTATACTCAATAATAATCAATCTATTTATTGAATTACCATGAAAGTGAATCAAATGTAGCTAGTTACTATGGGAAAGAATAAATACTATAGAAATAGCATAACTTCAACTATATATATATATATATATATATATGTGCATAAAACTGTTACTGTTGATTTAATACATGCTCAGCAACTTCAGGCTTGAAAATATAGTTTATAATTCTATACATTTTAAAATGTATAAAATTTTAAAAGTTATTTTTAAATGTCTTTTTAAAAAAATTCAGTGTTTACACATTCTTGAGTCTTTTTTTCTGATTTTTAAAAAAAATTTTATTTAAGGAGAAAAAGGGGAAAAAAGCAGAAAAAGGGTACAAGTTATATAGAATTTCAGAAAAAAATAAACAATAAGAAATCACTAGTTAATGGATTACATATTGTCATTTTAGAAATATTTGTTCAAGTTACAAAATTAAAGCATATAAAGTGGACATTCAAACAGTGAGACTGCAAACAGTTCTGTTCAATGATCCAACAAAACTCAGTAATATCATTGTCTATCTTATACACTTAAATATACATGCAGTTATACCGTTTAGAGCACTTTCTTTTCCTCTCCTTTGTACAATGACAATTACATATTTTGGGTTTTATTGCTCCCACAGTTCTTATTGCTTTTTTTGGAAGAGAATAAAACCAAACGTGACTTAACAGAACAGAGTCGGTTAAATCAAAAGGGTGGACAATAATAGATAATGTAAAAACATAATACAAGGTGATTAACAATGGTTACCATAATGCCTCCCACTATCTCAAATAGAATTGCCCATATCATCAGTTATAATAAAATTGAACAAAACAGTAAAGAATGAAACCAACAAAACCAAAACATTGGAGACATTACAGGTCTTCAAAAGTAGATAATAGTCAACCAGAATGGGCGTCATAATGAATCCCACTATCTTCATAGCTGTTGCCTAAACTTTCGAACCTGGTACTATCAAGCAAAACAGAATAGAGGAACATCAGTCAAAACAAGATGGTGAGAGCAATACAGGGCTTCAAATCAAGTTAATAGAAAATCAAAGTGGGTTACTATAATATATCTTGCTATTTTTAAATTTATTTTTCCCTTAATTAAAAGGATAAAAATAAAAAAGTAAATAATGGAGTGGAGATTGAGATAAAAGAGGGCATAACAACAAAACAGCGCAGATCAAAACACAACTATTTAAGCAAAATAGTGTTTCACCACAAGATAATCCCGACATAAAAGTAGTTACCCTATTATCTCTTTCCTTGAAATCTTTGAGTATAACTTTGTATACTGTAGCATCAAATATATCAAAACAATGTAAAACCATTCAAGAGAATGACAGTATTACAGGGTATTTAGAATCAACTAACAGATAATGAACTATGGTTTCTGTATAATCTCCTTGTCTATAAAAGTTTTTTGTTTATATTATCACATATAATAAAATCCAGTAAGATACAACATGCTAAGACCTATGGAGGCAGAAGAACAAAAGCTTGATGGGACTTCAAAACAAGATGATACCAAATCAGCACTACCTATTATGATGTCGTTTTCTCCAAAATAGCTGTTCCTATCATCCAGTGAAACCTGAAAACTAACTAAAGTTTGGAGAAAACACTTTCTGATATTTCTAACCCAATTTTACAAGTGGTAAATAAATGCAAAACACTTTTGAATCAGCACAGGGGGTCCAGAGCTGGCCTGCAATGGTCTCCATGCTCTGGCCGAGCCTGGCAGACTCTGGAGTTCTAAGCAAGCAAGCGGGTGCCATAAGGTCCAGAGGCTGAGTGGCCTGGGGTGAGTGCCTTGCACTTTCCCCTGAGTCCAGGGTGTTTGGGACCCTCACTTGGCCCCAGACAGGGAACTTGCGGCTTCTGGGTGCACTGGACCAGCATGGTGGGTCCTGAGCCAGCCTACAACAGCCTCCCTGCTCTTGGCCATGCGTGAGAGACCCTGGAGTTCTAAGCAAGAAAGCAGGTACCATTGGTTTCAGAAGCTGGGCTTTCGCTGGCCTGTCCCACATGCAGTGACTCTATCTCAAACTGGGGAACTGGGTGGCCAGAGTCCCAGGAGCTGAGGGCATAGAGGAGGATTTCAAGCAGATCCTGGGGAAGCCTTGGAATAACACTTGAAACACTTGAAATACAGAAATATAGGAAAATGACAAAATAAAAGACAAAATTACAATCTCAAACCTCCAGCCCACCCTAAGAAACCTTAGGAGCTATGTACATAGAAGAAAATATGTACCACACATCTGAAATATCAGGCATAATAGTAACTGAAATAAAGAAGCAACTCTGGGAAGCTTTAAAGGAATTCAAACTAGAAATAGTCTCCCAGGTAAAAGGAGAAATGATAAAAGAAATGAAGAAGATGCTGAACATATCTAAAGACACAGTTAAAAAGTTGGAGGAACTAAACAAAAAGATAGAATCCCTGGATAAGCAATATAAGAAAAAAAAGAATACATAAAGCAGATGCACAGAGATATACAGGAAATCAAATATTCCATTGAGAGCTGTAAAAACTGCCTCAATGAAAGTGAAGATAGAATCTCAGACCTCGAAGAAAAGATTGCAGCTAGTGAACAGGAAAGGAAAGATCTTTTAAAAATAACAAGAAATCAGGAAATAACAATTCAACAACTGCAAAATGATGCAAATAAAAACAACATAAGACTGATAGAGATAAATGTAAAAGAAGGGGACAACATAAAGGATGTCAAGAGGATGTTTAGAGAAATAATAGCTGAAAATTTCCCAAACATGAGATCGGAAACCGACATCAGGATCAGTGAAGCATATAGAACTCCAAGTAGTCATAACAAAATAAAAATACACCTAGACATATAATAATCACCACCCCAGAAGTCCATCATAAGAATAGAATATTAAAAGCTGTCAGAGAGAAAAAACACATTATTTATAAAGGAAAACCTATCAGAATCACAGCAGACTTCTCATCACAAACAATAAAGTCAAGAAGAACATGAAGTGAAGTATTTTAGACCCTAAAGCAAAATGATTTCCAACCTAGACTGATGTCTGCGAAACTGTCCTTCAAAATCGATGGAGAAATAAGATACTTCCATGATAAGGTACAGCTGAAGAACTTAATGATCACCAAGCCCACCCTGCAAAGAATATTGAAAGACAGGTTAGATATATTTAGGAAAAAACCACTAAGCAAAGTAGACAATTAAACAGAACAGGAAGATAAAAATGCAACAGCATAAAGATAACATGTCAACAATAAACCAATATATAACAGTTATAACCATTAATGTAAATGGTCTCAATGCACCAATTTAAAAAAACAGACTTGGCAGAATGGATCAAAAAACAAAACTCAACCATATGCTGTCTACATGAAACCCGTCTAACCCAAAATGATACTTACAGACTGAAAGTTAAAGAATGGAAAACAATACTTCATGCAACAGGAACCCCCCAAAAAAGTGGGAGTATCTATTCTGTTGGCAGACAATGTAAACTTTAAACCAATAATGATCAGAAGAGATAAAGAAGGTCACTACATACTGGTTAGGGTAAAACTTCAGAGGAAGATATATGCACCAAATTCCAGAGCACCCAGTTATATAAGGCAAGTATTAACAGAAATGAAAAACCAAATTATCAGTAACACAATTATAACAGGAGACCTTACACACCATTGACACCAAGGGACAGATCAACCAGACAGAAAATCAGCAAAGAAATAACTGAACTGAATCACACCTGTGAACAAATTGACTTAATAGACATATACAGAGTGTTCCATCCAACAAATCAGAATACACATTCTTCTCAGCATTACATGGATCAGTCTCTAAAATAGACCACATATTAGCTCAAAGAACATATTTAAATAAATGCAAAAGAGTTGAAATTATCTCTTGCATATTATTGGATCATAACACTATGAAATTAGAAATTAATGATGAGAGATACTGCAAAAATCCCACAAAGACGTGGAAACTGACTAACACATTTGAGTAATCAGTGGATCACAGGGGAAATTAAAGAAGAAATTAAACAATACTTATGAGCAAACGAAAATACAAATACAACTTACCAGAATCTGTGGGATGCAATGAAAGCTGTCCTCAGCAGAAAATTTATTGCACTGAAATCCCACATCAGGAAAACAGAACGAATACAAATAAATAACCTGATGCCACATCTTAAACATCTAGAAAAAGAAGAGCAAGTCAAGCCCAAAGCCAAAAGTAGGGAGGAAATTATAAAAATCAGAGCAGAAATTAATGCAATAGAGACAAAAAAAAAAAAAAAAAAAAAACAAAGACTCAATGAATCGAAGAGTTGGTTCTTTGAAAGAATAAATAAAATTGATAAATCCCTAGCCAACCTTATTTTAAAAGGGAAGAAAAAGCTCAAATTTATGCAATAAGGAAAAAGGCGAAATCACTACAGACTCTGTAGAAATACAGAAGATCATCAGTACCTATTTTGAAAACCTCTCCTCTCATAATTTTGATAACACAGAAGAAATAAAAAGAGTCCTAGAAACATATGAAGTACCAAAGCGAGGTTAAGAAGATGTAAAACTGCTGAATAACCCAATTTATATTAATGAAATTGCAAATATAATTAAGTCCTAACCTACAAAGAAGATCCCAGGCCCAAGCAAATTCACTGCAGAATTCTACTAGAAGTACAAAGAAGACCTAAAGCCAACACTCCTCAAACTCTTCAGTGAAACAGAAAGGGAAGCAATCCTTCCTAAGTCATTCCTGGAAGCAAATATTACTCTAGTACCAAAACCTGAGAAAGACTCAGCTAAAAAAAGAGAACTATAGTCCAGTCTCCCTAATGAACACAGATGCAAAAATTCTCAATAAAATATTGGCAAATAGGATGCAGCAAATCATCAAGATTATACAACATGACCAAGTGGGATTCATGCAGGGATTGTTCAACATACGTGAATCAATAAATGTAATCCACCATATCAATAAAGCCAAAAGTAAGAATCACATGATCATTTCTATAGATGCAGAAAAAGCTTTTGATAAGGTCCAACATTCATTTATGATAAGAACTTTACAGAAAATTGGAATACATGATCTTTACCTCAATATAATAAAGGCCATCTATGACAAACCAAAAGCCATACTAAATGACCAAAAATTGAAGACCTTTACTTTAAAATCAGGCACAAGACAAGGATATCATTTATCACTACTCCTATTTAGTATAGTCCTGGAAATACTAGCCAGAGCAATTATACAAGAGAGAGAAATAAAAGGGGTTTAAGATAGGAAAAGAAGAAGTTAAATTATCCCTGTTTACAGATGGCATGATACTCTACAGAGAAGACCCTCAAAACTCCATTTAAAGACACTTAGATGTAATAAATTCAGTAATGTAGCTGGATACAAAATCGATACTCAAAAATTAATAGCATTCCTATATGCTAACCACAAAATCACTGACAGAGAAATAAGAGAAATCACACCCTTCACACTAGCAACCCAAAAAAAATGTAATATTTAGGAATTACTCTCAAGAAAGAAGTGAAAGACCTATACAGGGAAAATTATAATACACTGAAAAAAGAAATTGAAGAGGATCTCAGAAAATGGATAGACATCCCTTGCTCATGGATAGGAAGAATAAATATTGTGAAAATGGCCGTCCTCTCAAAGCTGTTATACAGATTCAATATATACCATCAACATACCTCATAGATCTCAAGAAATCACTCCTAAAATTCTTCTGGAGCAGGGCTGGGGATTTAGCTCAGTGGCATAAGCGCCTGCCTTCCAAGCAGGCAGTAGTCGTGAGTTCGATCCTCGGTACCGATAAAAAAACGAAAAAGACAAAAAAAAAAAAAAAAAAAAATTCTTCTGGAGCGAGAAGAGACCTAGAATAGCAAAGACAGTTCTAAGCAGCAAAGGCAAGGCAGGAGGCATAACAATCCCTGACTTGAAGTTATACTACAAAGTAACCATAATAAAATCAACATGGTGCTGGAATCAAAACAGAGCCGAAGGTCAATGGAATAGATTAGAAGATACGACACAACTACAAACACACTCAACCACCTTATCTTTGATAAAGGGGCCAAACATGTTCACTGGAAGAAAGACAGTCTCTTTAATAATTGGTGTTGGAAAAACTGGCTCTCCATATGCCGAAAACTAAAACTAGTCCCATGCCTATCACCATGTACTAAATTAAAATCTAAATGGATCAAATATCTGAAAATTAAAACAGAAACACTAAATCTATTGGAAGACCAATTAGGTAAAATCCTTGAAAACATAGGGGTAGGTAGAGAATTCATTAACAGGGCTCAAAACACACAGGAAATACTTCCCAGAATCATAACTGGGATCACCTCTTATTGAAAAGTTTCTGCATGTTTAAGAAATCTCCAGCATAGTGAAAAGAAAACCTACAAATGGGGAAAAAAATCTTTGTGAACTCTTCCTCAGATAAAGCACTTCTGTCTAAAACATATAAAGAATTTTTAAAAATCAGACCCTCAAAATTCAAAGATCCTATCTAAAAATGGGCATCTGAGATGAATACACAATTCTCAGATGAAGAAATTCAAATGGCAAATAAATACATGAAAAAATGTTCATCACCATTACTCATTAGAGAAATGCAAATTAAAACCACACTGAGATTCCATCTCACTTCTGAAAGAATGGCCAGAATCAAGAAAACCAACAACAACAAATGCTGGAGAGGCTGTAGGGAAAAAGGAACTCTCCTGCACTGTTGGTGGGAGTGTAGACTGGTGCAACCATTGTGGAGGTCAGTCTAGAAATTTCTCAAAAAGTTGGGATTGGAAGTCCCATTTGTTCCAGCTATTCCACTTTTAGGCATATTTCCAAAAGAACTGAAAGCATCATACCACAGTGATATATGTGCACCCATGTTTATAGCAGCACAATTTGTAGTAGCCAGATCTTGGAAACTACCTAAGTGTCCACTAACTAAGGAATGGATAAAAAAATTGTGGTATTTCTCTACAATTGAGTACTACTCAGCTATAAAGATTGATCACATTGAGATATTTATAAATAAATGGGTGCAGCTTGAGACCATACTCATAAGTGAAATAAATCACACTCACATGTATGAATTCCAAATAGTTTCCCTAGTGTAAGAAATGATATAAATACATAAAATATGTGTTAATCATGATTCCCCATTATCTTGTTTTGACTGATTTTATTCTATTCTGTTTTGTTTGATAGTATCAAGTTTGAGGGTATAGGCAACTACTTTGAAGGTAATAAGATTCACTATGATGCCCATCTTGGTTTGACTACTATCTTCTTTTAAAATCCTGTAATGTCTGCAGCATTTATGTTTTATTGGTTTTGTTCTGTACTGCTTTGTTCAATTTTTTTTATACCTGATGATATAGGCAATTTTTTCTAAGGTAGCAAGAGGCATTATGGTAACCACTGTTGATTACCTTGTATTTTGTTTTTGCAACATGTACTATGTCCATCCTTTGTTTTGACTGACTCTGCTTTATTTTGTCACATTTAGTTTTATTCTCTTCCAAAAATAAGTAATAAGAACTTATTGGGAGTAATAAAACCCAAAATGTGTAAATGTTATTGTAAAAAAAGAGAGGAAAAAAAGTGCTCTAAAGGATACAACTGCAAGTGTATCCTTTTAGGTGTGTTATATGAATGGCCGTATTACTAAGTTTTTGTTGGATCATTGAACACAACTGTTTGCAGTCTCACTCTTTGAATGTCCACTTTGTATGCTTTAATTTTGTAACTTGAACAACTATTTCTAAGATAACAATATGTAATCTATTAACTAGTGATTTCTTCCTGTTTATTTATTTTTTTTTTTTTTGAAAACCTGTAATACTTGTACCCTTTTACTGTTTTGGTTTTTTCTTTCTTTCTTTAAATAAAATTGAAGAAAAAAAAAAACGACACAGCAATTGGAAAGTGTTTTGGAAGTCTATAAAAGATACATTTGAATTTGTTTTTCACATTTTATGTAGCTTAAGAAATTGTACAATAAACACCGTACACATTTGATTTTTTCTCTTAATTATAAATTATTAATTTTGTTACAATATGAGTATGGAAAGGTAAGAAGTAACTCTAGGATTTTGCTTTGCTTTTGCTGCTCTATCCAAAATACATTAAGTATTTTGTATTTTGCACCTCTGTGGGGAGAAAAAGTCTGAGAATACCATTTGTTGTATAGAGGAGAATCTAAAGAAAGAGATGGAAATGAAACAGATCTGAAATAAGATTTCATGTTAATAGAAAAATTGAAGACATATCAATTTATTTCTGATAGATTGGTCATAGAAACATTTGATATAAAGCATGAAAAATTAGCAAACACAACTATTCGGAATTTGGAGAGTGCAATCTGAAATATTAAGACAGCTGACTATACATTCCATACAGTGACTTTTGATGGCAGTAATAAAATTGGCAAACATCATTGTCTCAGCATTTATTATAGTGGGTTCTGTGGCAAATAGTTTACAAAGGGTGATCAAAAGACACAATGAATGTTTAAAATTTTTATTTTAAAGAGATTAAGATAAAAGAGAACAGAACAAAACAGATCAGAACAGAACAATGTAAACAATACAACACAATGTAAACAAACATCACCACAGGACAGCCCAATATTAACAGTAGATACCATAATGTCTCTTTCTTTGAAATAGTTGAGTGTACCTTCACATACGATAGCATCAAACACAACAAAATAGTATAAAACCTGAATGTTTACATTTTAAACCCAAATTACAGTAAAAGACACATCACCAAGAATGATGTCATCAGTGTGTTCAAAGCGGTGCGAGGGGTATTTTGAGAACCGATAGTCATGTGCCTTTTACTATAATAAATTTAAAATTTAAGACTTCATTTCATTTTATCATCAACTGTTGTTGATTTATTTGGGCAAATTTTGTCAAATAAAAATATTAGTGCATGCCTTCATTCGTCTTCTTCCCTGTGTCCTGCACTCTGTGGCTTCTGGCTCTTCCTCAAAGTCAAAATGACCTCAAAAGTCCATTTGGGATCTCTTTAGGAAGTCTAGGCAACCACCAAAGCACTACTACACACAGTCACAAAGGAAGACCCTAGAAGTGCTTGCCTAAGTGGCAAGAATTGTAGGATAAGCATAGTCAGAATGAGGAGAGCATTTTGAGGGGACTAATGGCAATGTTCCCTTTGCTATAATAAATTTTTAAAAATGTAAACATTTCCTGTATCTTTGTCACATTGCACATGTATATATATGCAAAATCCTGGTTTTAATTTTTGACAATCTGATAATTAAAAGCAATGTTTTTTCTTCAACAAATGTGTTAGAATTCTTTTAGAAATGTTGGCTAATATTTTATTTCTGCTCCAGGTTACTCTTATAGACTTAATTCACTTAAAAATTACAAACTTATTTTGTCTCATTTAAATGTTTTTTCATAATATGGATGTTAGACAGTCATGTATGTGGAACACACTCTTTAACTTTCCCTTATTTTTATCTTGCTTTATTTCATTTTATTTAAATGTGACTCCCTGTGAGGTTCTCCACTGTAAAGGCATACAGAGTGCAGGCTGAGAGGAAAGTGCATGGAACAGAGCAGGGAGAGGATATAATTTTACAGATAAATTTGTCCCTGTGTGAAAGGGACCCTGATCCAGCCCTATTGTTGCCCTTTGGAAATCTTAGTTTGAATTTGTCGAATTAGCTGGCACTTTTTCCAGTAAGACCCTACTCACTGGTCCTTGTATCATAATCTTAGATGTTTAAGTATTGGCTTATTTTTTGGTAAACAAGATCTTCTTGAATAGTCAACAAAAAGAACCTTTAAGTTGTTGACTTATCAGCCTTGTGTTTGCAGACGCTTTATGGTCTTGTTCTGAAAGTAATTTCTGATGAAAGAAAATTTTAAAGTTGGCTGCTTTATTCTTAGCGATTTTCACTTGTCATTTACAGTGAATTTTGGCAACTGACAAGTTATGTGATTAACTGCTAGCACCACGAGTTTTGACTTTTTAGTGATTTCAACTATTCTTGCCAAATGCCGTAGTGGTAGAATAGCTTGAATATTTGCTATTTCATTCTTTTTATATGTTTGTATATCCCGAATCAGTATCCCATTGCAATTCCATTGAATAAACTTCATTTTAAAGTTAACTGTCCACCTTTTTAAAATTTTATATCAGTGGATAACTATTCTTAAAAGTGGAAAAACTATTTAAAAGCAATCATATTGAAATTAGGTATCACTTTGGAGAAAATAACTTCTTAGGAAGTTGTATCTTTTATCTCTCTCTGATACGTACACACGGGATATAATTTTGAACATTTTTCTTAGGTATATTTAAGCTTGTTTCTAAATTAAGGACATAACTTGTTCTCAGATCTACAAGTAATAACAAGGAACAACAGAAGAAAAGAAAAATTGCATAATCATATGATTCTAGACATTGGCACTATCATAAGATAAAATTTTAAAAATCATTAATGAAATACCTCTATTTATGTTGGCTTGTGGACAGTGGACCACTGATATAGCTAGGGACTATACAGACTTCCCAGGTCATATCTCCAGGCCCGTGTAGACACAATCAGAAGCATGCTTTCCTGATTCTCTGGCCAGCTCTTAAGCAACATTCAGTTAGCAGTTAAGCTTCACTCTTACAGTAGATGAATGAACAGGTAAACTCTGATATATGCAAACAATAGACAATTATTCAAAGCTCAAAAGGTATGGAGTCAACAGTCCATGAAGGACGTGAAAGAAACTTAGATATACATTAGAAACTAAAAACAAATCTGAGATTATTATGTATTTATAAATCCAGTTGCACGACCGTTAAAAAGGCAAACTTACAAAGATGTTCAGAAGATCACTGGGTGGTAGAATTCAGGAGGATGGAAAGAATGAACAGCTAGTGAATGAGCAATTACAAGGCACTGTGACCCTACTCTGTAGGATACCATATCAAAATATACAGCATTTCGGCCCCCAAGAGTGAATCCTGACTGCAAACCACGGACTCTGTGTGACAGTGAGGTGTCGTGTGGGCCCAGCGGTGCTAACACCTGTACCACTCTGACGGGAGATGCTGCCACTGGGTGAGTGAAGCCATGGACACGGGAGAGGGAGGAAATATACGGGAAACCTCTGTATTTCCTTCTTGATTGTTTTCATGAAACAAAGATTCCTTTGGATAAACATTTTTTTTTATTTCCAGACCCCCCATATGGGCAGATCTGAGGATAGATCCTAGGTATTGATACTGTGGGGTGTCCTCTGGGAATCCTAGTGTGAACCCGGGGATTGTTCCCTGGAATCGGTGGTGCCTGTTTGCATTCTTCTTGCTTCTTTTAGCCAGTGTGATTTTCCACCATGGATATGGAGTTGGGGACAGTAGTATATTTGATTTTTTTTCAAATGTGACAGACATGTCCTTACATGCCTTCCCCCTGGCACCACAAGCCCTCCCTCTCCCCATAGAGGGGTGTAAAGTGATCTGCTCATTTTGCTGGAATAAAAAATCACAGCATCTGTTTGGACAGACATTTTTTTTCAACTCTGGGTAATAAAATCTGACTTTGGAGGAAATGTGTATTTTATTTAACTACTGACCACAAATAAAAAATATTTAAAAAATAAATTTTTGTTGGCAGTTTCCATTAAAAAAAAATCTCCTTAAATAGAACAGCTTGACTGGCCACTGTCTAGTCTTATGTGATCATTTAAAAATTATTTTCACCAACAGGAAAAAGACAGCAATGGATTTTAGTACATGAGATCAAAACTGTCAAAACACGATTCCATTCCAAAGCTTTTGGAAAAAAGCATGCTGTTTCCTAGAAATTTTACTCCTACACATGGTTTTCATAATATTTACATTTCCTTCCTTGGCTTTTTTACTCTTCCATCTTGGTCCCAAGCTCAAAAATACACATTTTTTACTCTGGAGATGTTGCTTAAGAAACTGTTTCTTTAGGACTTCAAGCTTATTAATTATACATGCTGCTACTCTATTCCTATAACCTGCAAGCCAATAATATATACTTATGAATGGTTAGATATTTTAATTAAAATTATCCAATGATTATACTTTTTTGATGATTGCAAATTTTTGCTGTTGTTAAATAACATCTACAAATTTAACAACCTTAAAGACTGTGGCAAAATTATTGCCACATCATCAGTCTTCACAACCTAGTGAAGTGAAGTCTTGTATCAAAAAATAGATAAATAAAAAGGGTCTGGAGAAGTAAGTAAATGACCTAGCATGAGCAATTCGTGGATTCAGTTCTAAGCATTGCAAAATAATAAAACATAAATCCTCAAATCAAAATCTAATTAGCTGGGTATTTGAAAATGCAATCTGATATTTTAATATGGTTGTGTCAAATTAAGAAAAAGCAAATTGAAAACCTCCTTTTCTTTTTTAAAAGACATGATATTGCTATATACTTGAGGCTGGATTTGAACACACTACATAACTCTGGATGGCCTGCAACTTATGCAGATCCTCCTGCCTCAGCCTTCTGGGTGCTGAGATTACAGATATGAGCCACCACACCCATCAGAAAACCTCTTTTTCTACCCACATCTCCCAGTGAAATAGTTCATGATCCAAGAGAATTTTTGTTTTAGGGAAGCATTCAAAGTTGCTTCCTTATAAGAGCTTTCCTCCTGTACCTACGTGTTTAGTGTTCAATCATTAATTGCTTGAGACACCTGAGAAAACAGAGATTTACATTTAAAATTTTAGACAGTGCTAATGGGATATTAATGTGGGACAGGCTAACAACTATAATAAAAACACATGAGGGAAACAAGGATTTGATTTACAGACGTTAGTTTGCTTGCAGTTTTGAAGAACGTTACCTTGCAGACAATGAAGCGTGACTAAAAATCGCTTTAAAGGAAGTCCGAGGGCTTGACTCACGGGGACTGTTTTGTGAACAGTGCTTTGTTCTGTGCCGTGGTGACCACAAAGTCCATGAGGCTGCTTTGATGCTTTGATGACAAGATGCTTAATCAGTAAACAGCAAAATAAAACCACCACATCACAAGCTGGGAAACTAAACACAAACTAAACACAAAGTAAAGTCGATACTCTGGACAACGTCTAAAATGCTACTGAAATCACCTGTGGCTGACCCGTTGACTGATGGCCTAAGAAGCATTCTCTGATGCCCTCTGCTTTAACTGTCCATTCTTCCTTCTTTCCATTGTGGTGCTGAGAGTTGGACCCAGAGTCTTCATGCAGCTATGTCCCAGCGCTTTGCACATTTGAAGCCAAGTGTCCAGGCTGCACTTGAGCCTGGAATCATCTTGCCCTACCCTCGCAGGGTGCTGGGATCCCAGGCATGTGGCCTTATAACCAACTTGTCCTTCCTCTCTGATAGAACCTCAGTTCTCATTTAAGGTACTTGGTAGTCAGGAAAGGTCCCTGCATAGTGAAACCCACATTTCCTTTGCCCCTGAGTGTTTATCCTAAGAACAAGAACGCTGACCAATGAGGTATGAAGCAAAGTGACAGACCCTGAAGGGTTCCCGGAGTTGTAGAAAGGCTCACAGTGAACCGATATGCTTTTTTTTTTTCCTCTTTTGGTTTGAGGCTATTCAATTTGTAAGACTTGGAGACTTGGAAATCTCACAGATGCTATGTGACAAGAGGGTACCAATGTGAGAATAAAACCCACCTTACAATCACAGCTGAGTAAAAAATGGAGAAACTGGAGTTTTTCTAGAAATCATCAAATACTGAGTCAGCTACCTGACTATGTGACTTCCTCCATTCCTACCATGTGAGATAAGGATAATGGTAAAACTGACCATGAGAGCAGCTATCTGTCGTTCTCAGTACTTTCTGCCTGGGGAACTCACATTTCCGAGTTGATAGCTGTGCTCCTGTGCTGGGGACGTGGGACCACCTGCCCCCCACCGCCTCGACCTATGGCACTCAGGAAGCCAGCTCACCTCCTCTGTATGAGATGTCCAGAAGGCTGGTTTGATGCTGTTCTTTTGGCAAACACAATTTTGACCTGCTTGCAAAGATAAAGTACTGACTAGCTCCAAGTTTTTCTTGTAACTACTGCCTTGAAGGAATTTTCTTTAAAATCAAGTCTAGGAGTCCTGGGTCACTGTGTGCTCTATTCTCTCTATTTGAACAGGGCTGAAATCTGCTTCAATCTGCTACTATGACTTCTGTCTTCATTGGGCACAGATTGAAACTGCTAATTCTGCCTCTAGGACTGGCGGTGGGTCATCTCCATTGAGACGCTATTGTCCTGTTGTTCACTCAGCAATTTTACTGCCCCCCGCTACCATGTATCAGGAAATCTGTACTCTCACCGTGTTCTATGACTGTTTTGCATCATTTCTATGCCCAGATACTTGGCTATCTTCCTGTCAGCCCTTGAAGTTTTATACCCCTTTGGGCATGAGATAAATCACTGAGAAGGCAAAGGTTAATTTGTGCAAGAATAATTTTCTTGCAGTGGGTTCCTCTCAAAAGAGATTAGCTTACCACGAAACTCCAGGGAAAGTGTTTGTATCTGAGTGCAAAGCAGGCTGCATGGGAGCCCCACGACCACATCAGGGAATCCAGTGGTGGGCCTCATCTACATAAGCTGCCCGTAGGTAGAACAGGGCTTGTACCCAGTGGTTACTGCAGCTTCCTGTCCTCAGAGGCCGGGAACTGACCCTGACAATGGACTGGTGGGTTCACCCTAGTCAGGCACTCCAGGTCAAGAATACAGTTTCCCCTCCCATGAGGTCTAGTGACTGTCCCTTTGGGTCCAGGTTTATGCACTCAGAATGCAAGGAGCACTAGGGGGTCTTGCGAATTTAACATTGTTCTTTCTCAGGAGGTTTCTTAAGCAGCAAACCTCTGTTGTGTTTTTGTGATCATTAATCTTTGTTTCACGTTTCTCAAACTACTCTTTTAGGGAACTGGTTCTGAAGTGACAGAGGCCTCTTTGCAGGAGAGCTGTCAGATTCCTATTCAGAAACACTTCAAATATCCCTCTCCTCAGCCACAGCTTCCCACTTTGTCCTTTGGTTGCACTTCTTTTAAAACAACAACAATGACATATGTGGGAGCCATGTGCTAGTGCCTCTGGAGACCCATTTCCCCCAAGACAGCCAGAAGCAGAGTGGGGAGAAGGGTTGTCACAGCTGGACTCTTTTTTTTCTGTACCCCCTGGGTGGGAATGTATTTTTTATCATCTTTTGCACCGCCTTGGTGTGTAGCCCTTTCTTCCTACACCTTCTGTGACAAATCAGATTCCTGTCCATCCTCTCCAAATTCTATATTCCATTTTTGACTTACTGAGATTGGAAATTAGGTTATAAGCAGTCCTGGTTTCTGGAACTAAGTATTTGATTGGTGTCACCAAAACACAGTGCTGTTGGGCTGTGATAGTGAATGGTTGTTAAATAAACTTCATGTCTCTCTTTTTTCACCGGAGCTAAGTTAATTTAGAAGTGTCACCTGAGGTGTGTTCCCAAATTATGGCCCAGGGTCAAATGTGGAGCACAAGAGCAACTGCTGGCAAATCCTCCCGCAGAGAACTCCAGCCAGCGCAGGGAATCAGGCAGTGCGTAAGAAGGGACTTTGAAACAAGCAGTGCTTGGCTTTCCAGGCAGCCATGAGGTCCACAGTAACTGAACTTTCAGTTCTTCGGTTGAAATATTTCAGCGTTTGAAAGGTACAAAGCCCTGTGTGCTCATGCGGTAGGCAGTGAGCACAGAACAGAGTAGCTAGCACCAGCTGAGAAGGGGCGTACACTGGGAGGATATGCTGGGCCCAAAAAGTCAATCCTTGTACATCAAGATAAAGTATTCACACTGCATTTAAAAGAGAGAGCCGTGCCAGAAACCTTGACTCTTTGGTTTGATTTAATTGGATTAGTTCTAACTATTTGTTTAAAATGAAAACTTGGAGGATGCTGTATTTCTTCCCTTCCCTCCTTCCCTCTTCCCTTCCCTTCCTTTCTTCCATCTTTCCTTTCCTTCTTTCCTCCCTCTTCTTTCCTTCTCTCCTCCTTCTTCGATTCCTTCATCTTTTCATCTTTCATGAGTGATGGACTAGACAGGGACCAACTGATAATCCAAAATAAAGTGCAGACAATGTGAAAAAATGAAAGCCCTGGTAACACGTGAGGAACGAACGGTAAGCGAATGTGGGGCTGTCGGCCTTCGGGGGACAGGGAGCGTATCTTCTCCACTGGGCCAGGAAGAAACCAGGCATAAATGGGTGCTGACGTGAGCTCAGGTTTGGAATTAGCCATAAGAACTTGAGGAATTTCCTGCTTGATTCTTATTTCAAGTGATGCACAAGAAAGATGACAGGATTGAAGATTATCGATGAGTTTAGGGATTATAATTTTATACACATGTCATGGTTATGTGATTTTCTTAATTAATCTCCATCGAAACAAAGAAAGTGATGTGAATCCTTATGTGGCGTTTGGATTTTACAGGCCTTTAATGAGATGACCAAACAAATCTAGTGGAAAGTAGAAATGATAGGACCTGACATGGAAAAGAAAGAAAAAAATTACAGGATGAATCTCCCGATCATTGAAAAACCAGTCCTGAACTGATGTAGAGTTTTGGTGAAGTCAAATAACTGTTCCTTATGAATAATTTTAAATAGATAAATTAGATAGCAAGAAATTATAGTTAAAACATTATATCAAGATATTAATTGAAATAAATCAGACAAAACTCAAATATCACATGGTTTGTCTTTCATGAGAAAACTATGGAAAGTGATCCATTGTAATGTATGTAGAACAGTAACAAAATTGTAAGGTTTGCGAAAACATCATTTGAATTATTTCCTTTCATGGAGTAGGAATGTGTCTGTTAATACCTGAGATTTGTAGGGAAGTTGTAATCTGATTGCAGCTACACTGATGAACAGTTTAAGTCTACATTAATGCTTATACTTTTATGCATCTCTTTTAACTTTCTAGGCATGTTTTTAGGCTTCTTTGGCTCTAAAAATGAATAAGTAAAGAAAAATTATTTAGCATGAATAATACAGAGACACAGCTTTACTTTACTGAAAGTCTTTTATGGAAAGCCAATATTACAACTGCAGAGGTTAAATGTCTCATTCCATTTATAATTATTTTAATGACTTGACATTTATATAATGATATGATGATGATACTCTAACTAGAGATATTTAGGCTATGTCTCATAATTTCTGTGTTTACCCAACTTTTGATACAAATGTAGTTTTAATGTTTATAAAAGTATCTTCATAAAGTTTGAGAAACAAGCTGTGTTAATTTCCTACTACTACTGTAACATATAAAAACAGACTTTGCAACTTAAAAACACATTTATTATCCTGCCCTCCTGGAATTCACAAGTCTGAAGCCGGTTTCATTCAGTTCAAGTCAGGATGACCCAGGTTTGCCTCACTTTCCATGGCTGCAGGAAGGAATGAGTTTCCTTGGTTTTGTGGGTGTCAAAAACCACCAAAGGCCGGGTCCAGCCCTCCTGCCTCAGCCTCCACAACCACGCTGAGCCTCCTGCTTTCCTTCTATGACATACCCTGCAATTACCCTGGACATAGCTCAAAAACCCAAGATAATCTTTTCCCATTTCAAACTTCTTCTTGCACTTGCAAGCATCCCTTTTTGCTCTATAAAGTAGCACACTCACAGGTTGTGAGGCTTAGAGTTTGTGTGTTTCAGAAGCCATTGTTCAGCCAGCCATACACCCACACCAGAGAACGTGGTGTCGTCTCTGAATTTAACAGTTTTGTGGAATGATTTAATGACTAATGACTGTCACTAGCTGTCTGGATTGTAATTAATGAAAATTTTTAATGCCTTCCACGGTGTTATAAACCTTATTCAACCTGATATTGTAATCTGTCTGTGTTGCTAAAACATTTCAGCTGAGCTAACACATCTTGAATATAAAACATCATTATCATGCTTCTGATTAATGTACTCACGCTTTATCCAACTGAAAGACACATGTTGTGTCAGACATTCAGTATAGGGTGTAGACAGAAAGATGCACAAGAAAGAGTCTCTGTGAGACACTAAAAAGGAGAATCAACAGGGCTCAGCCTGCAAATGGAATGCGAATCATTACAACGTAAAGGAAATTCGAACATCATAAACACACATAAAAAGCAAGTCACTTTTGATATGAGATCATGGCAAAAATTTCATAGGGGAGTTAGGAATTATTTTAATAATGGAAAGGGAGTTTGTGTAGTTGAGGTGAAAAGAGAAGAAAGGGCATTTGAGGGCATGAGAGCCAGGTACCAGTACATGGCTAGAAAGTTTAGCGGCAGGAATAAAGAGAAGCCAGGAAGGTGTGGACAACCAGCTGTTATGGCCTGACAGGTGAGGATTGAGAAGCACATCACAGCATTCCAGCAAGTAACAGCTGTATCACAAACAAAGATCACCACACTATTTTTAATTGGGGTGTGCTACTTTAAGAGACATGATTGTTTTGGGGATCAGCACTGTTTCTGTCTCTCCCCCTTCCTCTTCCTTCTACTTAACACCATGCTAAGTCTTGTAGTGTTTTTGAGTTGGAAGAATTCAACTCCATATCTCAGTGGGATTTCCCTTTATCCAGAAGGGGACGACACAGTCTTTGTGTAAGAAGGTAAACTACCTCTACCCAGACTCCATAAGCCAGGCTGAGAAAAGAGTAGGCTGGATTTTATCATAGATCTTCTTAGCTTTAAAATAATTCCACAGCAGAAGTCTTCCACATAGAATTTATGAATGCCTTCCAACCAAAGGCCATCTGGTGCTATAGTAATTCATGTTCATTTCACCTCCAAGTGACTGTTGGAAAATTGTATTCTATCCTTAATCCTTGTGGCAAAATTCCTGTGGTTCAGTCTACCACATGGATCTCCTCTCACACTTAGCATACTTATATTTGGTTTGTGTGTGTGTGTGTGTGTGTGTGTGTGTGTGTGAATTCACTTTCATTTTTATTAAACTAGTGTAAAAGACCTTTTGAATATAAGTGTACAGCAACATGCATAAGGTTTTCCTACTACCCAACTTGGATTGGTGAAAAGTCATGCCCTGTGGGATAGATTTCCCTATCAGTTTCCTATCAAACATAACTGTCATATACGTTCTGCCCCTTCAGAAGTTTATGCAATAAGATTATCGGAGCCTTTCTAGATGGAGTTGATTGGCCAGTTCTAGCTGCAATACTAATTAACTGTCTTTGTGTGTCTCCATGTAAACCATCAACCAAAGCATTTATCAACCTAGATGTCTCCAAGCTTTGTTTGGAGACTGTTTTCTAGCTTCCTTCTTTTTTCTCAATCCACTTGCATTATTCTGGGCCTTCAGACCTCTCCTTCAAGGCTCCATGAGCTACGCTTCCCTGCTATTCAACCTTTTCCTGTCTCACATGAAGCTCACTGGTGCAGCTTCTAATTCAACTATTTCTCTTTCTGTAACATATAGAACTCCTACTTTTAAACATAATAGCTACTTAGGTAGATTCTACCAGCAGCATGTGCAAACAAGTAGTACAAATATGGCAAAGATTTAAAAGGCTTAATGTGAAGATATATAAAAATTTACATGCATTCCCTGTTCCTTGAAAGTACCATTTAAAACTATTGAAGAGATTGTTGAACAGTTTTTACTTCAATTTCCCATTAACACAATGCCATATATTTATATATCACATGTAAGTATATGGAATGTAGATTGTGTTAGAATTAGGAAAGTATTTTACTCTGATATCCTAGATTTGTTGTTTGTTTTCCTTTTTAAGACAAAAGGTGTAAACGTATGAGAGTATTTTTAAACTAAGGCCTCAGCGTTCAATTACCCCTCAGCAGGGGTAATTGTGGCACTGACACTTCGCAATAACTAAGTTTGGGGCTGCAGTCTGGGTGCCCATCTATGAAAGGTTCATCATCACGGTCCTAGATTTTTTAAAGCAAATCAACAGCATAATTGTAATTGCTAAATGTAAGATTTTTTGTGAAAGTCAGAGTATAGTTTTAATATTTAAATATTAATGATCCACGGATTTAGCTCAGCAGCGTAAGTGCCTATCTGGAAAGCACAAGGTCATGAGTTCGATCTGTGGTACGAAAAAAAAAATTAAGTATTAATGATCCAAAACTGTTGATTTGGTACTGGACATATACATTTCAGGTAAAAATTCTTATATGCTATAATTCTGAAAAAATATATCCATGGTATGTACAATTATCTATTTTTTCCATACAACATACACGGGATTAAGAAAAAAAGCAAGTCAGACTATTTTGTGCTTAGACAGTGATTTTCTTAAAATTACATCTTATTTTCCTTTAACTAATTTGAGTTCTTAAGAAAAACATAAAAATTGCAGCCAGGGATTTAGCTCAGTGACATAAGCACCTGCTCGAAAAACACAAGTCTATGAGTTTGATCCTCTGTTTAAAAAAAAAAAACACAGACACACAAAAGAAAGAAAAGCATAAAAATTATAATTGCCAAACCTGCCTAGTATTTAATCAAATTAATTACTTTATTGATCATTTCAGATCCTTCACTAATCCAGTTTCAGTAAGCTACTATGAATTATCGAGCCAAAAATGAGTGAATTTCTAATACATTTGGCTTTACTTTGTTACTATGACAGATTGCACTGTTTGATTTTTGAATAGCACAATCAGTCTTGCATCTCTTGAATTAATCTCAATCATTCTATATATGCATAGATTTGCTATTTTTAGGAGATTTTAAACTATTTTCATGAAACATATTGAACTATGGTTTATGGTTTTCTTTTAGTGTGTGTGTGTGTGTGTGTGTGTGTGTGTGTGTGTGTGTATACATACACTCCCTTTTTTAATGCTAGGCTCATATAATGAACTGAAATTTTGCCTCTTCTGTTTTTTAGGGAATCATTGTGCTAATTCTTTAAATGTTTGAGGAATTTCTATTGAAATCATTTTGACTTAGATTTTTCTTTACAGAAAGAAACATTTAAAATTATTACAGCCTTAATAGTTAAACTATTCTGTGTATCACTTCAGGTGAGCTTTGGGAGTCTGTACTTTTAAAAGAATTGGTTCTTTTCTACGAGATTAATCATGTTTCAATCCATTCTCTTTCACCAAGGAATATTTAAGATGTAATTTTGGTCATTGCAACACTTTTAAATACATTCCCAATGACATCATATCAGAAACAATTTTCCATTAATTTCAAAACACTATTGACCTCAGTTCCCCGGTAAGTGGACACTAATGAATGCCTCTTTCAACAAGTGACTTAAGTTTCAGATTTGCTTGCATTGAATAGTTTATAACATTCTCTCTTTCTAATTTTTTAATTATTCCATTTTTATTGAAAAAGCTATGTCTGTCTTTTGTTTGTCTGTCTTCTTAAAATTTTATTTTCTTCTCAATGAATCAGTGTTTTGTTTGAGTTTTTCTATTGCCTTTCTGATTTCAATTTAATTGATTTCTGCTCTTAGCTGTATTATTGTTTTCCTTATATTGCTTTGGGTTCTTTTTGATCTTCTTTTCTAGTTTCTTAAAGTCGAAGTACAAGAGCTATGTTAAACCATACTGAAAGTTGAAGCAATAGAAAAGAATCGGTAATATTTATCTTGTCTCTAATTAAACAATAGATCATGTTTATGTCAACAGTGATAGAAATGTGGGGGGAGGAGGACCGGCAGCCGCTGAAAAGATAAGAAATATGAAATATAAATGATCCTTATTTTGAGAATGCAGGGAGAGACACCCGGGATCCCCTGGGGCGTGGCATCTCCACCCCGGGTTGGCGATCTCTCTGTGGAACACGTGGAGTGAGGCACATAAGTAGCCTGAGTTTGGGGTGGAACCTAAGGGGCATTAGGGATGCACAGGTAGACCATCGGTCTTAGTTTGGCGCCAGAGGTAGATTCCTAAGAGTGGGGGAGATAGGAGCTCTTTGGCTTTACTGGCTGCAGTGTCCGGACTGGGCGAAAACCCTTTCAAACGGTTGCTGTTTTTCACTTTAACTATTGCATTGCAGTGCTATTTTAATTTCTCAGTTTTTTATAACCTTTACATTTTTTCCTGAGATCAATGACTAATCAATTTCACCTTAGGATCGATCCTATTTCACTCTGTCCTCTTTCGTTGAGAAATATGTAAGATATGATTTTTGCTTTTGCAACATTTTTGAATACTTTCCTAATAACAGTAAATCAGAAAGTACTTTCTAAACATGCCCTGACACCTACTGCCCTCAGTTCCCCAGTAAGTGGACTCTGGGGAATGGCTCCCTCCACAAGTGATTTATTTAAAAACTATTCATGTACACATATGTATGTTTGTGTGTGTGAATATTATTTATGAATCAGAAGTAAATGATTTCTTAAAATTTCCCAGAGCTACTAATAACAGATGAAAATTGGAAGAAAGACGGAAAGAAAGAAACTAAGAAAGAGCTAAATTTTAGTTAAAATCCCAGGGAAAATGATCTCAGACTGATCTTACAGGAGTGTAAATTAGAGCTCAACGATAGCTTTATTTGAAGAAAAGCAGCCAACTTTTTGTCCACTTGAAACTGTCCGAGATCAAAGGTGGATGGGAAGTGTTGCCCATAAACTCTCAGTCTGTTTACTCTTTCTGGCTCCAGGGGAAAAAAATGCTCCATCAGTCTGAGACCAGTCTTCAGAGGCAAGAAGTTAACCTGCTGCAAAGAGGCAGACAGGCTGCCCAGCAGGCGAAGTGGTGCAAAGAAGTGATAAAATTGTGAGTGCTGAGCAGACTGGTCACTAGCAGCTAGGCCTGTTATATAGGTGCACACAAATTACAAGCACAGAAGTTCAGACATCAGATATTTACTGGACTGCAGACTGAAATGACTGCATTTAAATATTTCACTGGATCAATTTCAGGTATATATATATATATACATGTCTATATGCATATAGTTATATGCATATAGACACATGAGCATCCATAGATGTACGAACATTTTCTGTCTTTTTCACTCTTTATAACTTTGGCTTGGTCTTTATTAATTAAAACATCCATAATGTGCTGGAATATTTGAGTTGTTTGATGCTGGACTGTTTACCAAAAAATAAATTCTTAAAACTTTTGAGAACAAATAATAAAATAGATATTACCTATAATCCATGATCTTAACCAAAATGATGCAGACAATATTTCTCACTTTTTTCAAGCCTAACTCTGACCATCTCAGAAATATAGATACTGTTAGTAATGAAAAGCTAAAATCAATATGTAGTAAGGGATATTTCTGTCTATAACATAAGTGGTACAAATTTTTATTAATTCCCTGCTGAAAACACTATCATTTCTTTGCAAATTAGAAATTTATAGTTTTTGCTTCTCTTCTTAATTTATTTGAATAATTTAAAATTTTTCAAACATTTTATAGTTTCTCCCTTAAAATATAAATATTTCCAAGGATACCCATAACTAAGAATATTATCATACAAAAATCTTACTAGATTTTTCAGACAAGTATGTAGGTTGTGGTCATGAATTGTTTTAGTTGAAACATATATACATGACTAAATTTTGTAGGAAATTTCCTACATACCTTCCATGTACTTAGTAATTTTTTGTAGAAAATAAACTCATTTTGCAAGATATATAATACATATTGTGGTTACTCATTCTCAATTCTTAAGACAGATGGATGGTTTAATCTTATTTATGTAGAATGTTTATCCTTAAAATACTCATATGGATGGAAAAATTCTATTTAATCACAATATGATTTATTTTAGACTCTTTCCATTTGTATATTACTTATAATTCGTAAGTTAAAAATTTAAAAAACAATATTCTCATTGTACTATATTTGCTAATTCTAAATGTTTTACAGACCAAAAAGCAAAAGTCTTTCTTAGATCAAAGGAGCAACATTAGCAAAAGACACCGAGGGGAAGTATGTAATGAGGTAAAATACACAAACAATTAGCTTTCAAATGGTGAGGCAATATTAGAATGCTATTGACTATCTGGGTATAATTAAGGTGTCAAAGGAAAATGCATCTTAAACTCCTTATTCCTCAATTTAATTTGTAATTTTGCCCCAAAGAGAAAGCACAAATGATATTTCTGCTAGATTAACAAAACAAACAAATGTAATTATATTTGTTTCTTAACAAAATTGTAGAAACTACACAAAATCACTTTTAAGAATTCATTTAGAAACAAATATAATAACTTAATGGTACAAAAGAGATAAAAATCGAGATACTCTTGGGGGAGAATTTATTTTTATTGTACTATGATGTAAGTTTCTGTTATGCCTTGATACTTTTTTAATCAGAATATGTCTTCATGTAAATTATTAAATCAGACAGTCTGTAATCAATTCCTTTATATATGAAATATACAAATCAGATTATGTAAGGGAAAGAGTAGATAATGTGAAAAATAGCAGATGAAGACTTCAGAGGACAAATATGAAGGTCAAAAAATAGTGTTAGAAAAGCCATTCTAATAGAATCAATAACATTAAAGCTAGGTATTGTCAAAGACATGAAAAGAATTACAAAAGGAAATAAAAGGTTGCGTTGGCAGTACTTAGTGAAATTAAACATGCATTTCTTCTATGGCAAAGAACATACTCAGAGTAACTCACAGAGAAATTTATAATCATTTATGAGTGTATACATTGTAGCATTATTCACAGGGCTGAGAAGCTGGATATAACTGACAATTCGTTACTAAAGGAAAAACAAAATATCAGGAATATTGTGCTTTGCAAGAGTCTTGTGGTATTCTATGTATCAGTTAAAAACTATAAGTTTAGGTAAAAATCTAATGACATGGTTAAATTTAAAAATTAAAATGAAACAAATTATTTAACGTAATACATATTCCAATTAAACACACATTGCCACCAACAAAAGCAACAAATGATTCACAGATTTGAGGAAATTCAGAGCTATAAGCAACATACATTATAGAGGTGACACAATAGAGAAATAGAAGTGAGATATATAATGGCGTATAAAAATCTGACTTATTTATAACTGTAAATAAGCATATGCTGTAAGCATAACAGTATACTTATAGTTCATAATATTTATGATGTATAGATATGAGATGAACTCATGTCCTTGTTTATTTGTACATATATATGTGCATGTGTGTGCATGACTATATTACCCCATCCTATGAACTTTGTTTTTTTTTTTTTTTTTACGCTCATATCTAGGTTTGTTGTTTCATTACATATCCTCCTTTTGCCCTGCTCCCAAAAAGTTCTTGTTAATTGTCTGTTCTTCTTTCTTTGGCTGGGTCCCCCTGGATGTGTGTCTTGGGTAATTAATAGTGAGTGGTTGGTTTTCTTTTATCCCTGTCCACTAAGATTTGCCCTTTGATTGTGAATTTTCATGTTCCTTCTCCTAAAATTGCCATGTACTTCCCGGCTCTGGGTGTTGGAGACCACCATGTGACTGTAGACATGTCCAGAAAGACTAATGAGCAGGTCCAACCCATATCACTTTATCTGGGCCTTAAAAGGATTGTCTCAATGGATGCAGAGAAAACCTTTGACAAAAATCCAACATACTTACATGGAAAAAAAAAAAAAAAAGAATAGTCTTGCCTCATACTCAAACTGCCTTGCCTTAAACTGATAAAACGCATTCACAGCCAGCATCATCCTGCATACAGAAAACCTCCAAGCAGGTGCTCTAAAGTCAGCAATGAGATGAAAGTGTCTAGTGTCACAATTTCTCAGCAATACAGTAGTCAACACTTTAGTCAGAGCAGCCAGAAAAGGGAAAGAAATAAAGGAAATGTAAATTGAAAAGGATGAAGTAGAATTATCTCTATTTGCAGATGGTAAGATCCTTTACATAGAAGACACAAAAACTCCACAGAAGACTTAGAACTAACAAACAAATTCCGCAAAAGGCACAGCACAAACTTAACACATAAAATCCATAGCACTGTCAATAAGGAATCTGATGGGGAAAAAATTATAAAACAATTCCACTCATTAAAACTTCAAAAAATTAAATTGTTAGGACTCAACCAAGGAGGTAAATAAAATACGTGGATAAATAGAAGATGGATTGTTGGAAATATGAAGATGGACTTTGTGGTGGTGGCAGTGGAGGTGGGGATGCAGAGAGGCAGAAGGGAGGGAAGAGAAAGAGAAACCAGACAGAAGCAAGAAAGGGTACATGTATGTCCCAGTGCCCTGAGATCGATATGTTTATTATGCACCAAAAGTCACACTAGTTTAAAGAGGGTAAGAAAATGCAAGGCAAAAGCAAAAGAAAAAGAAAACTACACCATGATGCCAAGATTGCAAGGCATTAGAAAATGGACAAATATCCCCACTCCTGATAGGCAAAAGTAATATTCTTAGGATGCCCATATCACCCAAGGAAATTTAACAGGATCCCAATTAAAACACAGCAATGTTCTTCAGGGCACCAGAAAAAATAGTAAAATTTATATGACACTAGTAGAGGCTCAGAAGAGCCAAAGCAGTCTTCTGGAAAAACAAAGTGAGACACATCACAATTCCAGACTTCAGGTTACACTACAAAGCTGTAATAACAAAAGCAGTGTGGCCTCACCACGAAAGTAGACATGCAGACCAGGGGAATAAACAGAAGACTGAGATAACTCCATATACTTTTAAGCATCTGATTTTAAAAAGGGAGCCTCAAAGTGACCTTGGAGAAAAAAGGGATTTATTTTAGTTTTTGTACCTAATATTTTTTTTGTAATTAAGTTTATTGGTACATCTTGGGGCTGGGGATTTAGCTCAGCGGCATAAGCGCCTGCCTTGCGTGCAGGCAGTCGTGAGTTCGATTCCCGGTACCAATAAAAAGGAAAAAGAAAAAAAAAGTTTATTGGTACATCTTATATATACATAATGATCACTTTCATCAGAGGGAGTTTGAACCTTGTCTTGAACCTGTACTCTGTTCCCTTTCATGCCCATCCCCTTGCCCTCCCTTAACCCTCTTCCCTTCCTTATTTATAGAAACTGTGCTTCCATTTTTCTCTTTTTATTATTTTTCTTTTCTCTTGCTTTTTCTTCCTTCTATGTTCCATGTTCCCTTTCTCAATTGAGCATTTTTTTCCTATTTCATAGTATGTAGGAGGCATTTTATTCCTTATTTACACTTTCAGTTTCTCACACCAGAGACACAATGCAATATTTACACATATGTGTTCAGTTTATTTCACTTACAAGAATGGTCTCAAGGTCCATCCATTTACCTAGAAAGTCTCAAATGTATCCTTCTTTATGGCTGAGTAGTTCTCCATTCTGTGTAAAAACACATCTTTATCCATTCAGACACAGAAAGTAAAATATCACATTATTGCTCTTATATAACAAATCCAAAATACAAATAAAGAATGAAATAAAGGAGATGAGGGTGCAGACTTTTTGGAGAGGAGTAAGGAAAACAGAAACAGAAGTAGGAAAGGATGTAAAGGGATCAAAATTATGAAGATGCAGCCTATACTTGTACCTATTATGCAAAATAAATTTAGTTATTATGCATCAATAACAATTATGCATTAATTAAAAATAGATAAACCAAACTGCTAAAAATAGGCATGGATTTCTACTTGCCTCCTGTGCTTGATCAGTGCTACAAGAAGAGCTTCCTCTGGAAAGTCAACATCTCTGATGCAGAGTGACTTAAGTGTCAGGCCAGCTAGGTCCAAATGTACAAAGAGTTTCAAGAACTGACTGGACCCAGAGTTTGAAGCAGAGTTTGACAGCCTAGACTAGTTAAGTGTTGGATAATCCACAGAACCATGAGAGGCACATACTGATTGTGGTATTACTGGAGATTTTGAGGTGTCTGCTCTGTAGTAAAAGCTAATCAGTTTGGTAATGTTGGTTTACGCACCACTGTTTTCCTATCGGGTTTTGAGATTTCAGTTATAATTTGAGACAGGGCAAGTTCTTCAGGCAGACCTGCAAAAAAGCTTGAATTTCCCTGCTCATTGCTAACGGAAGTCTAAGTGTATGTGGTGTTTAGAAGTCAGGCCAGACTTTATTCATCTTCAAAGATATCTTTGATATCAAAGTTTTTAGTTGTGAGCAACAGAAGGATTTTGAATAAATTAAAATAGAAATGTGTTGGAAGGTACCTGAGAAATTAAAGACTCTAAAGTAACACTTGAGAAACTGGATCAAAAGCTGGCAAAAGCAGGGTGACCACACATCAAGTAATACAACCACTTTCAAACACAGCAGAAAATCTGATTAGTATGATATCATGAGGATCACCAATACCAAACAATGGGAGAGGCTAAGCTAGACATCACTTCTCCTTTATGATCACATTTTTGTAACATCCTTCAAAAGTTAGATTTCCAGCATAGAAATGTAATGTTTACACTTCATCCATATGCCCACATTCTGAGTGCCAAGAAGTGGGGAGAACTGTTTGGGGTGTGTGGGTAGTGTTGGGAAGTGAAGAACAACGTTTTCTAAAATTACACAGTGGTGGAAGGATGTTCAAACTGTGGGGTATATTCAGATGGGGGTATTACTACATAGCAGCAACCATCATAGAATAATCACCACTATATTCCTGGAAAATACACTTAACCAAAGTCAGAGAACTAAAGGGAGAATACCTGTAATCCCAGAACTCTGAGAGGCTGAGGCAGGAGGATCAGAAATTGGAGCCCTCTCTGTGCAACTCAGTCATTGGCAAGAATCCTGGCTCCAAACGAAATTCATGGATGGATGGATGGATGGATGGATGGATGGATGGATGGGTAAATGGCTGGGGATGTAGCTTGGCATGAGGACATGGGTCTAATGCTCAATCTGACAAGTAATATTACTACTACTACTAATGGAAGCAAAAGGGAGCCCTACTGTCCGTGTTAAAGTAACCAAGGCAACCCTACACCTTTTCACAGAATATTACAGAGGATTAAAGCACCCGAACCACAACTGCTTACCCAACTCTACAGAAAGCCAAAGAGGAAGAAAGCCATTCCTGGCTGAGATACCTGCTTTTAATTTTTCCTCTCAAAAAGATATCAAATTTAGGTTAATAACATAGGTGTAACCATGCTTCTGAGGGAATCAATACATGGGTAATTACCCCGCGTATGAAGATCCTGCAGTAACATTTTCTGCTGACTGCTTCTAATGAGGGCAGCCTATATCTGTTTAAGGTTTTTAAAAATCACTTTAAATCAAGCCATATCCTATCAATTTTTAAAAACCTATTGATTAGGAGATCATAGATTGCTTCAAACCAAAACAGATATTAAAACTTTCTTCATCTGAAACAAGAGGCTCCTGAAGCTGGTAAAACATCAATGTTTTGGCAATTACTAGATTGTAAACTTGAAAACATATCCAGGATTAAATCAAATTCTCCAATGGTTTCCCAGGAATCTTTCTATTTATTTTGCTTCATTTGTAGACACACAGCATATGTTTTTCTTGCTATTGTCATTCACCATGTATGAGTAGTTAAAATTCAGGCCTACAGAGGCCTGGAAAATCGTAACAGTGAATGGAGACAAACAAGGGGAATAGTGTGCACTGCATTAACAGGGGCTCATCGTGGAATGCAATCCCCGACCTACAGAGGCTTCTTCTACTCTGTTGCCACTGGTCCTTGCCATCGATGGGGAGTTTGTGTCCAATGTAATCAGATGAGGTTTTCTCTTTGTAAACTCTCAAATAAAAACCAAGCAAGACAAAGCTCATATATAAGAAGAATTTGGTCTACAGACTTCAGTTTGTAATTTTAAACTTAGGACATTTTTAATGCCATAGTAGGGAATAATAGCATCATTAATTAACTGTAAAATCACTACATATAAAAAATAAAACCACCACATACTCACTTTTGCTCTATTCAGTACAAAATCTACTGAAAGAAAATGGATTGAACACACTAGTAAAGGCCTCTGAATCAATGAATTTGCTACTTATTTGTTATTAAATCACACTCCTTTAATGTCTCCAAAGTCACACTGTATTTAATCTTGAGTGAATAAAGTTTGAGATAATTAATCGTATCATAAATAATCTGAGAAAATAAAACTTGAAACAGATGATCAATATGACTGCACTGTATATACATGCATAAACCTAGACATGAAATATAGACAAATCTCTTCAGCTGTTGCTATAATTAAGCACCTTGTCAATTTCTTCATTAGCCCTTTGGTAGTTTCTCCACAAACTACTCATTGATTATCCTGATATTCTGATGCCCCTAAAGATAATTCCCCTTTAATAGATGCAAATGTCCTGTTGCATAAGTTTTATATTGAAATTAAATAGCAAAATATAAACAAAGTTATCCCCTATTCTTTATACAGATTACTTATCTGTTAACAAAAGGGTAGGTTCTCAGGTTTTTATTCACATTTAGAAAACACTTTTACATTTATTTGTTTTATATACTAACATACATTTGCACTAAAACAATGAAATCGACCCTAAATGGTGATGTTTTCTATAAACAATAGAATTTGTACTCAAACAATGCAGTTTATACTTGGGAGATATTAGAGCCTAAATTCCTCCAACAGCTGAAACTTCTATACATCACTGTGTTAAATACTCTGAAGTTTTGGAAAGATAAATCTTTATATATATATATATATATATATATATATATATATATATATACTTTATTCCTCAAATTTATTTAAGCAGAGTCACTTTTCTCACTGGGGTTGAGAAAATTGATTTGAAAAAGTCTAACTCAAAAGGAATCAAGTTGTCCAAGTCTGTACAATAGGCTTAGGTCAGATTTAAAAGTACTTGTTAGACTTTTTGAATCCTATATATTTTGACAGAAGAGATGATACATTCTTGAGACCTGGTAAATACTAAAAGACAATATCTTCACCTTACTAAAGTTATGCAAAAGCATGAAAATTGATAACATTTACCTCTCAGGTTCTTTTAATTCTTCAGAATTTTAAGAGTGTTAAAGGTGAAATTTTCATATTAACATTTTCAAGGAATATAACACGAATATGTGGAATTTACTAACTTGTAAATTTTCAAACTCAAGATAATTCAATAGTACAGAAAATGATGAAGCTAATTATGCAAGCCCGTCTTCTCCAGCCTCCATGTCCTGAGAGAGGTTATGAAAATCAGTCAGATTCAGATAGATTCCAAGGCTTTTGAAGCTACTGTCTTACCGTAGAGAGAGATAACTCTCTTCCCAAATCCAGGAAGGATATGGAACAATGGCAGAGGTCACCATGTCTCTGTCTGCCCAAACCTCTTACCCAGAAAAGGGGGAACTGTCCTTCTCCAGGCCATCTGCCTTTAACTTATCTTTTTATTTGCTGTTTGATTCTATCTATGCTTTCAGTATTTTGTGAAACAGTGTTAGAAGGCATTTGTGCTCATATGATTCCACTCCCAGATTCTAGGAATTAGAAAAATCAAATAACTTGGTGTTTTTACAAAGACCAAGAGAAGTTAGATTTCTCATTTCTGGAAAGCTTCATTGATTACTTCAAAACTGCAAGTCAGAGTCCAGTGAGAATGGTAATATCCGTATCCATTCATTTATGTTTTTATTTTTCTATACTGTTTGTAAGCTTCTTATAGCAGTATGTCCATATGCATACCTACAAATTTCACAAATTATAAATGTTCAGTTAGACACATTTCCCTAAATTAAGCATATTCAGGCAGGCATCACAAGACTTTAAAAAGAGCATGGTCTCCTTTGTTTAGCTGGTGTGGGCTGCTAAAATGATGCCATGAACTTGGCAGCCTAGCAGACATTTACTTTTCAGAATCATGGAGACTGAGAAATCCTAGAACAGGGATTCAGGAGAAATGGTGCCTGACAGCTGCTCTCTTCCTGAGTCATGGATAGAACGGCCTCACTGTGTTTCCATAAGGCAGAAGGACAGGGAAAGGTCTCTGGAGCCTTTTGAATAGAATAAGTCTCATCCCATTCCTGAAAACCCTTCCTATATGATACAGCCAAGGTCCCACCATCTAATAACATCGCACAGGGTGGATTAGTTAAATCTAATTATTTAACAAGCAAGTCACCTCACACAGTTATTAATTTCAAGGGGTGAACACATTTACATTGACCCTCTTAGGAATTCTCAAGAACAAATTGCTAATGAGGATCATCATGGGGTACAATGGCTTTCTCATCAGTTTAATTATCTATCTGACATTTTGTATCTTTTGATCACTGTCTGTAATAAATATGAGAGCCTGATTTATCAGAAAATTTGTAATATTAATATCCTCAAATTTTGTCCTTCTAATATATGGCTTTTAGGTATCACTTATATTTTTGTTATTCTGCATTTATAAAATTTAATACATTTTATTTTAAATATGTTATCATCTCGTGAGAATATAGAACATTTATAGAGATGTGATTCAATAGTTCAGTCTCTAAAAGTGAACAGTTCTTGGAGCCTTTTACTTTTCTGCAGTGAGTTAGATTCATACATATACATCTCATGAGAGGCAAAGACAAATTCAAATCACTGGATACGAAAATAAAGAATATTATTTAAATATACTTTCTTAGACATGAATTATCAATTAAGAACTCAACAAGTAGGTTTCAAAATATGACCATTTGATACACACGATAAAACAGATAAAATTTATAAATGTGAATTTTTTCTATTTACATAAACTATGTAATTTTTGAGTATCTCATATTCAATATCTAATGATTCTCAAATACATTTACCTTATAAACATTTAAAATATGTACTATGAATAATCTTCCCAGAACAGCTTTTGATGATCATATTTACTGTTCAACTAAAATAATTTTCAAATATTAGAATAAATTTGAAACTTTAAAAATAATATGAATATATAAGTTCAATTTCTAAAATAATGAGAGCTCTCACTCATAACATTATAAAAGAAAATTATTTGCAAAATGTTATTTAACAAGGCTTTAAAGTAAAAAAAAAGTGTTTTAAAGTAGACAATGCTAGATATGTGTGTGTGTATCACAAGCAGAAGATATTTCTGGCAGGTATACATAGTGGATTACTTAAAAACTACAGTAAGAAATCATGTTAAGTTTGGTTAGCAGACATACAAGGACACACACTGCATTATTGTTAATTATAATGAAAAGGCACAAGAAAACTACCAAATATCTGAGAGTGAAATGATCAAATAATTATACTGTAAGTCCTGTACTATGTAGTTTATCTGTAATTTATCTCATACTACAAAAAGAAAATCTATCTAATCTATCATCTATCATATGATCATGGAATAAGTCAAACAAATATGGTTAAAAGAGTGAAATCAAATTGCAAACATGGAGAGCAGAAGTGTGCATGTGGAAGGCACTGCACCGGTAAAAACAGATTGGATGGGAGAGGTCCTAGGGGAATGTTTTTGTTGTCACTCTACACATCAGTGTTGTTTAAACTTCTTTTAAAATGTATTATTAAATGCAAATATTAAATCAGTGCGCAAAAACCAGCAGAAAGATGTAGATAGCAATGTCAGACACAGAGTGCGCCACACCCAGAATTACAAGAGTCCAACCCTGCCCGCAGAGGCCCGGAGGTAAAGAAGGCCTTGTTCCTTCTGGTCCACATCCCAGCGCCCAGGCCGGAAGGCGGTGGGCCAGGGGGGAGCCCTGGCTCCAGACTCTTACTGAGGCACTTCACCTCTATGTTGTCAGGGACCAAGATCAATGATTTAATCCTAAGCAAAGATTTGGGGAGTGATCCAAGCAGGTTTACTCTTTCAAATTTAGGAAAGCAGGTAATTGCCAGAAAGCCACTAGAGAAGGTCATGGGCCTGGGGGAGAGGAAGGCCGCGGAAGGAAGAGCAGACAAAAGATTGCTGAAGAGTCCGGGTGGGGAATGATTCAGACCTGAACTTTGTACTGCAGCAGCTGCTGGTGCGCGCAGTGTGGGACAGCTTGGGTTTTGGTAACTGTGGCAGCCAGTTTTGATAAATGGAGAAGGTTGTTGGAAATAGATCTCAAACGCAAGGTGAATTTCAAGACCAGCAATAAAGAAGTCATCATCCTCCAGCCTGTGCCTACTAATTAAAGGCATTTGTACAAAAAAATGAGTTCCCTCTGGAAGAGTAGTAAAGAGAGAAGAAAATGAAGCCAGGGCAGAGCCCCTGGATGTGCTAATTAACTACTCATACTAAGGACGTGGTGCCCCGTGTGAAATGGAGCTCCTGGGGCTCAAAGAGGAAGGAAGCCAGAGAACAGAATCCAGGCAAAGCCAGGGGTGAGATAATAGTGCACACAACAGCTGAAAAGCAATTGAAAATGAGTGTAAACATTTTTGTTGATAACTGGTTGCAATCTCACTGTTTGAGTCCCCACTTTATATGCTCCACTTTAGTATCTTGAATAACTATTTGTAAGAAGACAATCTGTAATCATCAACTAGTGATTTCTTACTGTTATTTTTTTCTTTGAAATTATGTATTATTTCTACCCGTTTTCTGTTTTGTTTAGTCTTCCTTTAAATTAAATTTTAAAAAGAAGACACTACAGTACCCAGTGCTGATCACGGAGTGTCATGGTGTGAAATCCAGCAATACTATTGTCCTTTGTTCAGAATGATTTTAACCTGTGTTAGTTTGTTTAATCTAAACATAAATGAAGATATGGATAAATGCATGTCTGTTTAAGTGTATAGGATTGACAACCATGTTACTAAGTTTTTGTTGGACGTTGAATAGAACTGTTTGCAGTCTCGCTGTTTGAATTCCCACTTTACATATTCCACTCTTGTACCTTGAACTATTTGTAAAACGACAATATGTAAACATCAGCTTGTGATTTCTTACTGTTTATTTTTTTCTCTGAACGTATGTATTATTTCTACCTATTTTCTGTTTTGTTTAGTCTTTCTTTAAATAAAAATTTTTTTTAAAATTTGTTGATTATTATATTAGTCATATTAGTATTACGATTTCATATGTTTGTGTCTATGGGTGAATTTAAATTGTAATTAAAATCTTGGCATTTACCTCAATGAAACTTCGCAAAAACTTACCCTGTAACAAAACCAGTGGCCAGCAGGAATCTCCTTTGCTAGCTGACCATGCACACTCTACTTGAATATGGTATGATTTATTCCTAAACGTTAGGATGAGTGATTTTCAACCCACTTTAAATCAAGAACTAAAATATCTCCGAGGATGTTTAGAATTAATAAGACAAACCAATTGGATTTAATTTAATTAGATCTGCCTGTGTGAGATAGTTAACATAATTAATTGTGATTTTGCAGTGCCCCAGAAGAAGGAAGTATTTGTATATTTGTGAAGTTCACTGAGGAGAGGAAGGAAAGAACAAAGGAAGTCAATTTTAATTTTGGAAATGTGATGTCAAGTAATTTGACAAGGCATTTTACATACAAGCAGGACTTTTCTTATTAATATGCATAAATATCTGTCTAAATGTATTTAGAGAATCTTTTCCCCAAGCCTTACTCTATTTAATAAAGAGAGCTATATTTGTTTCTTTTTTAGGAACTATCTGAGAATTTTACTTTGCTTAATGTGTTAGGGTAGCAAATAGGAATATATTTCTTGGAGTAAAGATTATTTAGTAGCTTTTGCAAAAGTATTTAACTCAATTGACCCCAAATTGAGAGAAGTTCTCTTCACTCTATATTCCTGCAACATTACTCAGGTGTGACAAAGATACACAATTGTTAACATATTAACATCCCTGATTCTGGGCTACATCTTATAATAATGACTGGTATACTTTTTCTGATACAAAATACTAAAGGTTTAGAAAGTGAGTTGTGTTTTAGATCAGATAAAATACATCAGTATTGTTATAGTTTGTGTCTAAACATCCTGCCAAAGCCTCGTACAGTCATGGCAGGGGGAGCTTTTCAGAGACGGCTGAATGTAGTGATTGATTCATGATCCCAGCGCTGGGATTAAGGGTGTACATGCCACACCCACTGGGGGGGGGGGAGCCTGTGTACCATATAAGGGACAGGAAGAGCCTTGTTTTGTTTTGCTTGCTTTTGCTGTCTTCTACCACCAACTGTTGCCCCTGTCAGGTGCCACAACACTTTGAACCCAACTGATTATAGACTGATACCTGCACAGACTGAGCTAAGTCAACATTTTCTCCTTTAACTTTGGGCCGCATCAGGTAGTTTGTCTCAGCAATGGGAAAAAGTTAACTAGGACAAGTATCCACTCCCTTATTTTACATTACAAAAATACAAGTCAGTTGTATTATGACTTTCTGCTAATGTCTTTGTTTTTTATAAAGCTACACAAACACAAAAATAAAAGGAAATAAGTACAAATGATTAAGTAATTTAAATTTTGTACCCATCTATTGATTATTTCAAGCAAAAAAAAAAAAAATAGAAAATCATACCCTAAAAATATTTTGCCAGTCCTTCCATTTTCCTTTATGGCTCTTGTCCTGTCAAAATACTTTCTGATTATTATTTACCTTTCATCCCCTTGCACGGATTCTCTGTTGTCTTGTCTTTTTTTAAATTCTGAACACTAGGTCTGGGAGATTAAACCATGCTCCAGCGTGTACAGTACAAATACACTTCTGAGAACAAGCTGTCACCCTTGTGACCTTTGCTCCTCTGATGTCACTTTGAACTGCTCTGGTGTGTATATCTACAAGGATGTTCTCCTCCCTAATCCCAATGCACACCCCAGATTAAAACTGTAACATTGACACACCACTAGTATCTGTGGAGTTTATTACATTTTTACCATTTTCTGGACATGCATTTTGTAGTAATGTAGTCCAGTGTATAGTTCTGTATTATCTTCTCTTGTCAGTTTTTATGGACATTTTTCAGTTGGAAAGTTTATCTGCTTCCTCAGAGTTAGATTCTACTTCTGCCTGGCTCTGTTCTCTGAACCTTTCATGCTCTTTTGTGTCCACTGCTTTTATTCCACTGGAGCTCAAGTTTGGCTCTTTCATTTCTGATGATATTTATTTATTTATTATTTTAGATTTTTTTTTTTTTTGGTACCTGGAATCGAACTCACGACTGCATGTTTGCAAGGCAGGTACTTATGCCACTGAGCTAAATCCCCGGCCCTGATGATATTTATTGTAACTCACTGAATCCACTGGCATTGGACAGTTATTTCCACAGTAAAGTTACTCTTTATTTCTCAGTGTATTTGCATTTTCTTTATGAAACTTTCAATGTGTTCATTAATGTATTTATGTGAGTATTTTCTCATAGGTATTTAGTTTATGCAACGGACTAAAAGGCATTATTGTTATTTATGTTGGTACTCAGATTGTCCTCATTTCCTGCTGGAAGTCATTTCAAGAGGACTTCTGTGTCCTTCTGTCAGGTTCCAGGTTCCTGGATCTCTGGCATAGCATTGCATTCCAGCTTCTCTTGTAGCTTTCCTGTCCCAAATCTAAGATTGGCAACTTTTAAGGATTCACAACCCAGATGCCAGATAGACTCACAGTTGGCAGGACTAGGAATGTAAGTGTACTCATTCACGTAAGCACACAGTTATAGACAGAAAGCTAACTAGCTAGCTTAAAATGCCTTCTGCTCTGTGCTTTCCTATGTATTTGTATAACTTCCTTGTTAATCATTATTCTCCCAGTCCTTCATTACGTACTTTTCGAAATCATTTCCGCCTTCTCTATCATTCTCTCTGCTCTACCATCCTGCCCCAGATGACACCATTAGAGATGCCCTGAACCTTGCTCAGGCAGTGATGCCAGGATCCTACACCCTCCATCAAACTGGCCTTTTCTGCCAAAATGATACAGGAATGCCTCAGTTACTCTGCTCAAAATCCTCTGTGATTATCATCTAACATGGGTAGAGTACTCTGGTTACAATTATTATCACTTACTATAATGAGTACTAATATCGCAACATCATTTAATGATGTCCATATTAATTCTGATTTCCTTAGTTGTAATCTAATGTTCTTTTCTGCTCTAGGAATGAACCACGGATATGACATTGAATTCAGCAGGTGTATCTCTTTACATTTAATATACTTGGTAGTAAAGATCACCTATAGTATCCATACATGTGGGCTAACTATAGTTTTAGGAAATTCCCTAAAATGTTTTACAATCATTTTCAAAGTCACATTCTCATTGTCTGAAGCTTTTTGTTCATAGCTTTAATCTATTTCACTGTGAAGGAAGTAGCTACAGACTTCTCTGCTAATGGACTCTACCTGAAGAGTCATTTTAAAATTAGATCATAGCTAACCTCAATCCCTTTAATTTTTATGGACTTCATTTGCAAATCCTGAAAACTGAACTTAAAAGGGAAAAAGAACTTAGAGATACAATCCATTTGGTAAATATGTAGTGAGTGGTGACTTTTTCACAGTAGCAAACACTAGGGCAATGCAACTGAATGTGGTAGAATATACACTCTATATCCTGATAACTCCATAATCTAGTGAGTTATATATTAGCAGGGTTTTTAAAAGCACAGAAAAGACAGCCATCATTCTTTCAAATGCTTCAAGACTTCATTTTTAGCTTAGTCCTGAAAGATTAGAGTTTAGTCATGTAAAGAATTAAGTTACAGAATTCTACCTTAACATCTCTTGTACTTTTTACAAATCTTTCCATTCTCTTTTATTCGAAGGGCTTGTCATTTACTTTGCAGTAATGCTCTACTATTTAAATCCTAACTCTGCTCTGGTTTCAAAGCCTCTCATTTAGAGTCTTTCTTGTTGAAAAGGTGTACAATGTGCCCTTACCAACAGAGTTGATTACCGTAACAGGTGACATGTCTTAGCGACCATAAGTCACCTGCATTGTAGAATTTATTCCAAGGTATTTCTGGTTATGAAGCAAATCTTTATTATTCACATTTGGTCCTCAACTTCATTAATTTTAGGAGACATTAGTTCTAAATTCTTAAAAATGATTGATATAAATTTATAGTTTCAAATTCTCATTTTGTTTCACTCAAAGATATTTTAATGAAGGTTGGAAAAAATGGAGACACGTTGACATGATATATATATATGATATCTATATTCCTGAATAATTTTATAGTATTTTAAAACTTCTTCGTTAGTTATATTTATTGATACAGAATTCTTAGCATAATTTGGCAAACTTAAAGAGTGGAAGAAAATAGGAGAAAATATAAGAAAGAATGTTTTCAAAAGGAAACGAGAAACATAATGGTAACAGATAGACCAGCATTTTCACCTGCAACTTTTCCCATGAGGCTTATTCTCAATGTGGTCCATTATCAAAATCTTAGCATAGAAACTAGCAAATTCAGACAGGAGGAGTTTTTGCCAGTTATTATATCATCCATGTGGAAAGTGACCTAAATCCAATTTTACCTTGGTTGTTACTGATGTGAGTTTTATTAAAATGCATAGATCACTGAGACAATACACTTTTATTGCTTTCTAATTTATTGATTGATTGGTTTCAATGGTGTTTTCTTGGCTCTTTGTGGCATCAGTGCAGATATTATTTCCCTGTATTACTGTGCAAAATGCATGTAAAATTAGCGTGCCCCAAAATAGACCCCCTCAACAATAATACTCAAAGGGATAAAGCTAATACATATCATTCAGTATCTTCACTCTCCCATGAAGCAGAAGAAATGAGTTTATGATTGCTGGTAGAAAAGCATACATAAGCAAAAAGTAATTTTCCTGAATAAAAGCAGAACTATGTTAGTTGAATTTTTAAGGGAAGGGAAGGGCACTTTCAGATCCTCTTAAAGACAAACACATTAGTACCAATATTTTGAAATCTCAATTGACTGGTTTAATTCATTGGTTCTTTTTCAAAAAGATTTATATCACTACACCTGTCAAAGGCAATGAAGTTTTCGGAAGCCATGATTATTTATAAGCACTTACAGCTTTTCCAAAACTGAGTCAGTTTCCATGGGAACAGGAATTATCTATTGATGCCTGACCTTTGCTTTGCATAGTTTATGGATGACAGCTATGTGACCTCTGTTTTAAAAAACACACAGCCCAAAAAGACTTTAAAAAGATATACAAAGGGGGAAATAATTGCAGGTGCTAAGCTTAAAAATGCATTTAGGGTTGTATAATTTTTAATGTGACTCAATTTCTTTGAAAGCAGGGTATTATTTAAAAACAATATTGTCTTATTATAGAAAGTTAGAACTGAAACAAGATGGAAAGTTACTTTTGTTATTGCCTAGACAAATTTTATTATATAATCAATATCACAAAATATGCCTGCATAAAGAAACATCTCTTGGCATATAATGAATTCTCAGTAGTAAGATTATAACTGTATTAACAAACATAAACAGTATACAATATACATGTCACATCACCATCAGAATCTAATTATTATAAATAAATATCAGTATATCATTTTAAAGTTACAATGTCCTCTCTTATCTCAATCTCCTCCCTATTTTTAAATTAATCTATTTTGTCTCATTTTTTTTAATTAAGGGAAAACTAAATTAAAAAATAACGGGACATATTATAGTAACTTTTTTGTTGTCCTATTAACCTGACTTGAACTCCAGTATTGCTCTCCCCATCTTGTTCTGATTATTATATATTCTATTTTGTTTGATAGTAACAAGTTTGAGGGTATAGGCAATCATTTTGAAAGCAATAAGATATACTATGATGCCCAATATGGATTGACTATTATCCTTTTATTTGAAGTCCTGTAAGGTCCTCAGTGTAGGTTTTATTTGCTTTGTTCTGTACTGTTTTGATCAATTCTATTATACCTGATGATATAGACAACTTAATTTAAAAATAGCAAGAGGCACAATGGTAACCACTTTTGATCACCTGGCATTTTATTTTTGCATCACATGCTATGCCCACCCTTCTGCTCTAACTGACTCTGTTTTGCTTAGTCACATTTGGTTTTATTCTCTTCAAAAAAGTAATAAGAACCATGAGTGTAATAAAACCCTAAAAGTCTAATTGTTACTATGACAAAGAGAGGAAAGTAAGTGGACTAAGGGATATAACCGCAGGTATGTTCAAGTGTGTAGGATGGAAAACCATATAACTGAGCTTTGGTTGGATCATTGAATGGAACTATCTCCAGTTTCACTGTATGAATGTTCACTTTATATGCTTTAATTTAGTGATATGGGCAACTGTTTCTGGGAAGATAATATGTAAACTATTAACTGGTGATTTCATACTGTATATATTTTTTTCTAGAAACACTGTATTATTTATACCCTTTTACTTCATAGTTTTTTTATGTCTTTTTTTCTTCTCTCTTTAAAAAAAAGATTTAAAAAATTGCTAAAGAATGTAGCATGTAAATGACTTCCCAATATCACATATAGAGTATTTCACTGAAAAATTTGCAATCTGCAGGTTTTCAAGGCAAGTTCTTTTAATGTCAACGTATAAAATCATGAACAAATGAGTCAATATGAATTTACCAAAAAAATTCTAACTAAAATACAAGATATTGTCATTTGATTAATTATTTTAATATTTGCTTAAAATGACTATTTGAGCATTTAAATGATTATTTTTAAAATTTCAATAGTTATAAAAATCAATGATTACAGCTTTAATAATGGGGTAGTTACTAGGGAAAATGATTTATTAAGCCCTGACCAACTGTAATTTTGCAAGGTGGAACCTCAGAAAGCAGATAATCATGGCAACTGTCATCAATTGTGCCTGTTCAGTGAACACAACTTACCTGCAAGTAAACCTGGAAAAATTATAAAGTTACCTTAGAAAAAGATACTTAATTCTATTTGCATGTATTAACTTTTAAATTATTACTAATTAAAAAAGAGCAGCCATTTTATGGAAAGATACCTCATGAAGAACAAAAGTATGTCTTGCTTAACATCTCAAACACAAAAGTAAAAAAATATAATAAATCTCAATTCTGAACAATGTGTAAAATAAATGAGTTTGCAATCTTATTTTGACAGAGTGACCTTTAAGGATGGTTGAAGGACAAGAGAACATAATTTTTAATAAGAAATCACTTCTAATGTCCTCAGTTATATAGAATATATAAATATATTGCTTACTTCTTCATTTTAACTCCTTGAAAAAACTTTTTAACGCTCCTGATTAAATTTAAAAAACATTTTAACATATTTCCTTTTCCATTCAAGTCTATTTTTGATTCGATGGTTTAGGTAAATACATTTATATCATCTTTATAAAGCTGAATATAAAATAAAGTTATAGATTTGATTTATGCAGATACACATTTAGGTATCTTCTCTGAAGTGAGTAAAGATTAAATTTTTAAACCCCAGCTTCTATTTTTCTTCTCTGACACTTAATAAGTTAGTCCTTGAAGGAAGTAGATTATATTGTAATAGGTTTGAAAACAGGCACCACAGAAAAGGAACAAGCTAATGGACTATTTTATTGGGGACTTGGTTGAAATTCATGATAAATCTAAGCAGAATAGGAAAATAATCTGCAGTCAGACTCAGATAAATTTACCTAAGCCTGTTCTCTGGCTCAGGCAAATTTGAGTGGGTGGTAGGAAATTACTTTATCAAAATACTTTAATAAAGAATGTAAAGAAAATTTCATTACAGTGCTCAGCATTTGGAGATTGTATTTCATACTCCTCAAAGTGATTTAGAGAAAATCCAGGGCTTCTTGGAAAAGTGGAGAAATGCCTGATTCCAGAAAGGAAGTGTAGAATGTAAAACATGAACATACACGCCTTTTTTTGGTATGTGTTGGTAGGAGAGAGAGTAAAGAGGGGTTTAAAACACGACAGAAACGTGTCAGCACAGCGCAGGAGCCGGTCTGAACAAATCCCTGGGCAATTCAGGGTAATTTTAGGAACCAAAGAGGAGAAACTGGGGAGTGGGTTTGGGGTGTGGGCAGTGGGAGAAGAAGTGGTAGGGGGTGCTTTGGACTAGCCACTTCCAAACTGGGGTTGCTGGCTTAGTCTTGGTCATCAGTTAGCTCTGTCCTGGGTTTAAGTTACACTGATACAAGTTCTTTCACTTCTAAGTGAAAAGAATTCCCTGGATTGTGAAAGTCATGTACCGTTTTTAAACATGTATAAGTAAACCTAACTTCCAGAATAAAAAAAGAAGGGAAATATTTGACAAATCCTGCCCCCACCAAACAAACATTTTATTATTTAAAAAGGATGAAGAACAATCATAGAAAATCTCTGGAAATTTTCTTAAAAGCATAGAGCAAAAGCAAAAAATCCAGATTGGGAAGGAGAAGGAGCCGCAGCTCTCCCTCATTCCCCACTCTGGCCTCCCATCTGCCTATCACAGCCTCCACCCCATGGCAGCTACTCCGGGAATCTCACTTAGGCAAGAAGACCTAAAACCTCCTGCCCACATCTCAGCCTGGGCTTTGGTTTTAACCTGAGGGTGGAAGAGGAGTAGGCTGCAAAAATGTCTGACCTGCCCAGCCATCTAAATGCTTTTAGAGGGGGATGTGGGTGGTCTTGTTCCAGCTTGTCCTCCCTTGCAGGACTGAAGCTTCCTTCCATATGCAATAGCCAGGAATACTATATTCTCCTTCCGTGAACCCCAGGTCCAAGCTAAGAAAGGAAGTCAGGAAGACCAAGGTCCCCAAGGCATATACTTAGAAGCAACCACATATGAAGCAGCAGTCTCATGCTAAGTTAACATCAGTGTACGCAATTCTTTGGAAGTGGAACAGAAATGTCAACCCATGTAAAGACGCAAGATGGAGTAGCATGCTTAAAAACAAAGGACTCTGCATGTGGGGACAAACTTTATTTAGAGCAGCAATTTGGAAGTATGTGTGTGTATTCAAGGCCGTACTCTGTTAGGAACAAGTGTAGAGAGAAAAACCAGAGCTGGTCATACTTGGCTGGGCATGTGGCAAAAAAAACTCCTTTAACTAATAGCAGCTCCTCAAACCACACTAAGTGATAAAGATTAAAAGGTTCACTAAGAGGATTTAAACTCAACATTTGAATAGTAACTGGATTATATTGATCTGGGGGCAAACCTTAGGTAGCCAGGTTAAAAGATTAAATCAAGAAAAAATTCCAAGCAAGGAAAGAAAAGATCACATAGTCAGCTGGGAAACAGACTTGCCAAGATCAGTCCAGCCAAGTCACTAAGTGAATGAAAGAAAGGTCACTCAAAAACACTTAATGAATCCCGGGGATAAAAGGAAATAAGCACCTTGAGTTGTTGTAACAGAGCATCTAAAATGTTCCATATTTAATACAAAGTTATGACTTGCATATGACCAAAATTATGATGACATGGGGTAAAAACAGAAAACAAAACCTGCCTTGAACTGACATCAAGGTCATTATAAATATATTCAAAGAACTGAAATAAAATATCTGTAAAGAATGAAAAGAAGGTATGATGACAATGTTCCATAAACAGAAAATCTCAATGAATAGAAGGAAATTTTTTTAAAAGAACCCAATGGAAATATCACAGTTGAAAATGTAACCACAATGAGACATTCAGTAAATGGACTCAACAGAAAATCTGAGTTGGCAAACAATCAGAAAGCTTAGGCACTGCATAATATAAAGAGCAAAGAGAAACAATACTGAAGAAAAAGAAAGCCACTGCAAAATGAGAGGCACCAATAAGTCCACGGGTCGTAGGAAAGTGATAGAGAAGTCGAGAAAAAAGATATCAGTGAAAACTCTCCGCATTTGACAAATACTAATCTGGTAATACAATAAAAATGATAAAATCAAAGTATGATATATACAGAGGGATCCATATTAATGCACATCAGAGTCAAATTTTGGATGCAAAAGACAAACTCTTGAAAGCAATAAAAGAAAAAAAAATGAGCCATCATGCAAAAGGAAAATTTAGCAGGGTTAACAGCTGAACTTTCATTGGAGCAATGGAGGCCAAAATGCACAGGTGAAATGTACTTAAAGTAATGAAATTAATATTACTTGCAACCAAACATCTTAAGCCTGTCAGTATTGTCTTCAAAAACTTAGGTAAAGTGAAAATATCCCAGGATAAACAAAACGTGAAAGAATTCATTGCTTTAAGATTTGCCTTCTAAGAAACACTAAACAGGATTCTTCAGATTGAAAGCTAAAGAAATTAGACAGTAGTATGAAAACATCTAAAGTTCTATTAAAAATTTCCAATTAAGTTGACTACATAAACAAGTCTGATTTCATCTTCCTTAACTCTGTCTTTTAAATAGGTTTAGATATAGACATAATGGCATATTTGACAATAAGTACACAGAGCAGATGAATGGAGAAAAGTCTGTCAGATTAAGAAATGATGTCGTATTTCTAGAATTGAGTGCTTCTAGAATTGAGCCTATTATGAATTGTTTTACCATAAACATTGGTATGCATGTATCATACAAATATGGTATTTTTAGCTCTTCTGAGAAGATCCTCAAACATGAATAGCTGGATCAAATGAAGCTTCAAATTTTAACAGGGTAATTTAAAGGAATTTGATTTCCTTTCTACTGAGAAGGAAGAGACATGATAAATAAGAAGTTAAAGTATTAGACTTTACAAAGATGGTATATAGTACCTGTGATTATTAGTCTTTTGGAAAATATAATTTTATTGGTACATATTTTACAAACATAATGATCCCATTCATCATAGAATGTTGTGCCTTGCCCTAAAACTTTTAATCTTGATTATGGATTGTTACGGGGTTAAAAGATGCCTAGGAGGTAAGTAGAGCACACCCCTAGGTGTGACTGGGTAGGCTATGAGCTCCTGGAGACTGAATATGGTCTCTGAACTGCTTCTCTCTGATTCTTGCTCTGTTTTCTGGCTGCCAAGAAATGAACCTCTTTCTTCTCTCCTGCATTCCCACATGATTTTTCTGCCTTGGAGCCAGCTCACTACAGACAGGAGCCTCTGAACCTAATCAAAATAAATCCTTCCTCCTCTAAAACTGTTAATGTCAGGTATTTGTCCCAGAAATAAAAATGTCAGCAACACATATCTCTGCTTTCTTTCCCATGTTCTGTAAAAGACATGGCTGTATAAACCAATAATCACAAACATGCATTACTGAATTTATGAAATATACCAATAGCACAAAAATGGACTCAGTGAAGTATATAGAAAAAGCATTTCTGTATTTAACTGGACTAAAATATAAATCTAAAATATATTGTCATGATATATGATATCATGATATATGGTATCAATTATGATACATAATTCTTAAGATGTACTCAAGATAATAATTGAAAAATATATAATTAAAAATTATTAAAGTCACAAAATTTAAACTGAAAAATACTTGAAAATGGAAAAGTAAGTGGTAAAAGAGGAATAGGGGGAAACATGACACAGGACATAGAAACACAAACATGGAAAATGTGATTACAACCTAGTAATAATAATACTGTTAATTGTAAACACATTAATTTAGGTCCAGGGATTTAGCCTGGCAAGTGTGAGGTCCTGAGTTTAACTCCCAGTACCAAAACTTAGTAAATTAATTAATTAATCTAATCAAGTGAGGTGATCAGGCTGGAGATAAACTTATATTCAAGTATATAGTATTTCAGCTATTATATTTCTCAATGAATGGAAACATTGATGAGTGACACATTCCTATGATCTAATAACTTTCCAAACACATAAGACTTGTGGGGGACACGTTATATCAAAGCCATAACATTCTTCCCCTGTCTCCCAGAACATCAAAGTTCATTCATTATGGAAAAGGCATTTAGTTCATCTCTAAGAGTTGCCAAAGTCTAAATAGTTCTAGCACTGCAGAAAAGTGTAAATCTAAAGTCCCTTCTGACAATCAAGGCAAACCTTTTCTCACTGTGTGCCCTGTAGAAATCAAACAGAAAGTTAAACAGTGCCAACATACAATGATACTGGGTAAACATTCTCATTCCAAAAGGGAAAAATAAGAAGGTAAAAAAGAGTCAGACTAAAAAAGGCCAGGAAAACATTAAATCTTATATTCCTTGTATACCTGGGGCATTTTTGGTGAGATGTAATCTCCAAATGGCTTCTGCTCCACCCCTGTGGCATTGGTGGTAACAACCCACATAGCCTCAACCTCAGGCTGACTCCCCTGACTGCCTGAAGTTTTCCCAGCAGACGTCTCACATTCCTGGCATCTCCAAATTCCTAGACTTGATACTACATGTTCATCTTCACTCTCACAGCTTCAGGCACTGCCTTTTCAGGAATGCATTGTTTGGTTTTCCAGGCCTCCTGAAATCTTGTGAAAGCCTTCATGACCCCACAGCTCTAACATTTCCCATGCCTCAGAACCTGAAACCACTTGGGTGATTCTGAGGTCTACCAACAAGTCAAACAGTAGCCAGGCTCATGGCTTTGACCCTGTATGACCCTGTATGACTTAGAAAGACTTCCCCTAGGTGGCCCTTAATGAGCTCAGCTCCCTGGAGTTCTTTATTCCAAGAAAAGTCTTTCAGAATTACTTAGCCTTTTATACAATTGAGAATGTGAAGAGTGGGACCTGAAAAATTCCCAAGATACCTTTATGGTATTTTTTTCTATTTTCCCTATGCAAAGTACTTGTCTTCTTTATAATGCTAAACTTTTTGCAACCATGTTCTTCTGGGCCCTTTTTGTGAACACTTCCTTTTTGGTGAAACTACAAATATTTCCATCATTCATTTTAACTTTCTTTTTGTTCTGATTCTCACTGTAGATCTGCCTAAGCAGCAAGAAGTCCCTATGCAACAGACGAACATTGGGCTGCATTGAAATTCCCTTTATTAAATCAGTGTACAACCTTTACATTCAGCTATACAAACTCTTAAGATATGGACAAAACAGATAACTATTTGTCATAATTAAACATACATGGCTACTACTCACAGTTTTCTATAGAGGTATCATTCAGAACTGTAAACTCATGAAACTGGACTTTATTGTACGTATTCCCATTAGTATTCTGAGGTTTGACAAGTATCACACATCACACATTGTTCACCACAGTATAAAACTCCTATAGCTTCTACAGCTTACCTTCAAACTTTTTCAAATTCTTTTCTCAAGTGAGTCTCAAAGGATTCTCAAGCATATTGTCAGTTACAGTGATATCAATGGCCTTTATTCTGGTACCAATTTTATTTATTAGTTTCTTTCCTCTTCCTGAGACACAATATTTGAAAAGTATTACTTAAGAAGAAATGTTTTATTTTGGCTCACTCATTTCAGAGGATTGAGCAAATGATTGATGGACTCAGAGGCAGAAATGATAAAGCAAAAAGAATTTTGGAGGAAGGATGCTTGTATCTATCATAGCAACCAGGAAGTAGAGACAGAACAGCCAGGGATATGAAAATCCCAGAATAAAAATTATAGGAAAAGATAGCAGTTAGTACTTAACCAGTGCTAGGATAAGGGAAATGGATTTTGTGTTTATTTATGAAATGACATTAATATTAGTTATTTTGCTTAAATACTTCCCCCCTCACTTTTGTTAACAGATTGAAAGGTTCTACAATTTCTAGATGCATTGCATTATGGTTTATATCTAAAATGTCCCCCAAAGGTTCCATGGAGCCAACTCACTATGGACTAAATCCTCTACAAACTATGAGCCAAAATAAATCTCTCTTCCTTTAACTACTGCAGTCAGATATTTTGTCCCAGAAGTGGGAAAGTGACTAACATATTTGCTGTCTTAGTTACTATGGAAAACCAACTAGTAGACTAATAGAATAATCACACACCCTTGATCCCAGCATCACACACTGCAGATCCAACCACCCCCAAAAGGCCCCACCTATGACTGCCTGAGGCTTTGATGGGTCAACAAGACATAAACCATAACATTTAGCCTTCCTTTCCCCCACAACTCACGTACGTCTCTTTCTTCAAAAGGAATTGGGTCTATCTCTAAGAGTCATATCAGTTTCTGCACTGCTGAAAAGTTTAGGTCAAAAGTTTCCTCTGAAGTTTAAGGCAACCTCTTAGCTGTGACCCTCTGTACAAATAAAAAGAAAGTTAAACACTTCCAACATTCAATGGCACAAGATGCACATCACCACTCTAAAAGGTATAAATGGATGATAAAAAGGAATGGGACCCAAACAAGTCCAAAATTCAACAGGGTAAACATTAAATCCCAGTTTCATGTCTGGCATCCAAGGCAATCTATGACAAAGTGTGAACTCCAAAGAGCTTGGATGGCTCCACTCCTATCCACTTCCAGATGTCATAGCTACCATTGCTTCTCTCTTGAGCCAGCTCTGTTCCCAACTGCAGCTTTCTTTAGACTACTCATTTCCTGGCTTCTCCAAGCTTCTGGGGGTTTCCACTGCATCTTTATACTCACAGTTTCATATGTAGCCCTGTCACTACCTGCTCTTTCAGACCTTTCTTCTGAAATCAGGGTGGAAGCCTTCCTGACCCAACAACTTGTGCATTCTGCATGCACCTAAAACCAGTTCCATGTGGATAACACCAATTTCTGCTCTCAGTCAAAGCAATAATCAGTTTTTCTTCTCTCTAAGTTGTAGGGATCAAGGACCTATGAATCATATTCCAAGAAACAACTTCACTTTGTGAATAGAATGGTTTTTGCCTTTCTGGAAATGGTTCTCTGGGGCTGTCTTTTCAAAACAAAGTCTTCTACTTTTGAAATTTTGAAGCTGCAAAGGATAGGAGTTCTGTCAGTTCTTAGGATATCCTCAGACTGTGTTTAATATTGTCCTCTTCTGAAATACTTGGCTTGTACTTGATAGTCTTTTCACTAACCAATTTTTCCTCTGTTCCTTATTTCCAGAAAGCAACTTTACAACAGCTTCCTTTTGACCAAATTCAAAATGTTTTAAGTCATTCTGCTGGGACTTTTGCTCTCAATTCTCAATATAAATCTGGCTGAAAGCTCTTTATAATAGCCTCATAGTGGCCTCAACATTTGACTGCTTCGGAATTTCTTCTGCCAGACTAATTAGTCCATTGCCCTTAATCTGAATGTCAAGCAAAGTCTCTAGACACTCAGACAAATTTTCTGACAAGGCATAATACACATTGTCTGGATTCCTACAACCAATCCAGTTCTTCCCAGCAAAAAGTTATTGAACCCAATATTTACTTACTGCATTTCTAACAGCATTCTGGTGTTATGATTCTGATCAGTATCACCCATTAAGTACAGTTTTAGGCATTCAAGGGTTGCTTTTTCAGCCAGCATCTTCAAATGTTTTAAACTCTTTCCACAAGCCAGTTTCAAAGGCTTGTTAGCCCCAGGCCAGGTAATGTCACAGCATTGACCCCACTTTTCAGGTACCAAATTTTGTCTTAGTTACTTCTCTTGTTTTCAAGAAAAGAATATCCAAGACCCAAAGTTAAAAGAGAAATGATTTGTAAGTCTTAGTTTGTAGAGATTTCAGTTCAGAGTTGGCTACCTCCAAGACAGGTTGGTATGACAGAAGAATATTATAGAGTAGGCAGGGAGAAGGCAGCAAGCAGCAAGCAACAAGCCCAACCCTCTTTCTTTCCTTATCTCTTATCTAGCCTACTCACCTTTGGGGTTAATAGTATTCACACCAAAGGTACAGCACCCTTAATTCTATCCAGAACTATGCCAAACCAATCCATGGTCTAATGTATTAATCATACAACACCATCACACACTTTAGATCCAGCCACCCCTGTAAAACTCCACCTATGATCACATGAGGCTTTGGGGTACATCTAGACACAAATCATAACATATGCTAAAAGCAAATAATGGTATCTATTGATTCCCCATGTGGTGCATTCTAAATTATAACATGAATCTCTCATAATTTTTTTCCTGATCATGTCAAGTAATGTTTTAAGCCTTCTATTAACAATCAACTAAGTATGTCAACTAATCTAATGTTTTAAGCCTTCTATTAACAACTTTTAAAATTAAAAACAAAATTTCTGAATTTTAGGACAATGATACATGCAATTTCTCAGCAATATATTGATTTTTCAAGAAATGATAGCTACTTTGTTCATCTTCCTTTTTTTCTGCCTTTCAGTTCAAGAAGTCAACTCATTATATGGTTTTTAATTTTAAAATTTTAATACTCCCAAAATAATTTTAATAAATCAATAGAACAAAATAAAATCACGCCATTTTACTTGCAGAAATTTCATTATTTTAATATTTGCTACCATTCTAAAATGAATTCAAATACAAAGGGGCATAGTTTCACACAGTGATGTAAGAAAACAACATTTTTATATTACACAAAATAAAAAATATTCAAGGAGTAATTTTAAACTTGAGAAATATAATAAATTTTCTTCATATGTCACAAAGACATAGCTCTAGTATGATAACATATCAATCTTATTTCCTCCAAAACTTTCACAAAACATGGGAAAGAAAAAACTTCCAAATGGGATGCAACTTTATAAGAGAACGCAACAGAATTCCTCATCCTGAAAAAAAAGCATGATCACATATTGGAAAAATCCTCTTAGGAAGACAATGTCTCTCATTCCTCCTGCCCCTGTCAAAAAATAGCAAGAACTGCAAATACCAGCTCTTCAGGTAATTCTAATGACAAACATTACCGGAATCCTGATGAATCACTTAACTCTTACTTTAAGGAATAATTTAAACCACTAAAATATCCAATCTCTCTGTTGAAAATGAGTAGACACTAATAAGATATAGCTGTCATTTTTCTCTCATGAAAATTAAACTTTACTTCTTATACTTTCCAAAATTGTAGAAAATTAATATTTTTTAAATGTTCATATTTGGAAGTAAATGCAAATGTTGTTGAAACACATCTTCTGTTACAGGTTGTACTCGGAAGTGACTATACCTTCTAAGGAGAGGGAAGGCTCCTGTATTCAGGAAGGTCCCCATGGAAACACCATTGTTATTTGCCTCCATTGCTATGGTTGGTTAACTTTCATTGCAAAAAGGAGAAATTGTCTACATTGCTGTTGGTATAGCAAAAGTATAGGATTTAATGACAAAAATCTGAGCTTGTATCTTGTTTCTGTCCCTTTTAAAAATGATCAATGCTGGAAACATTTAATTAACCTCTTTAAACCCAATTTTAAGTGGATAAAATATCAATAATTAAATGCATAACATTACTAAGAAAAGCGACCAAGGGAAGAACAAAAATAAAGTTCACCACAGTATTGCAAATAGTCTATATTCAGCAATTATCACTTGTTTTCTTCTACATCATATACAGCATATGGCATTTTATTGAAAAGAAATAGAATAATAGATATATTTTCATTATGGTCTTTCACATTATATTTTAAAGGTATATTGTTTAGATGAGCAATTACAGCACATTTCCAACTCTCAGTTTTCTATCAATAAACTCTTCAACCTTTCTATGTATGTTTTAATTGCCTTTTCAAGCTACAACTCAGCTATCTCTAGAATATTTCACATTTCATATAAGTAAATGTACTTCCTTTATTTTTCCTCAACCATTTACCATGACTTTTCCCCCCAAAGCCACTTCCAAAATAATAACTAACCTACATGTCAGTTTTGAGACCTTAGGCAAGAGTTAGTCTCTAACTGTAAAATCATGCAATGGCTTCCTCTTTCACTTTGAAATAATATTCACAGACTGTTCGTGAACCACCAAGCACCCTATGCTCCAGTCCTAACTGGTTCCTCCAAACTTCTCCTGTGTATGCTTCCCCTGCTCACTTGGTATCATCTATAGGGTCACTCAGGTCCTTAAACGTGCTCAGTGATTTTCTGTTCTTTATATGCTGTCCTTCTCTCTGAAAACGTTAGTCACTTTTTAACTTAATTGGCTTCTCATTATTTAAAGTCTCACTTTAAATTTTTTTGAACAAGTATTTCTGGCCACCCAACCTAGTATCATATCTCCTACTGACTTACTTTCAAATGTCTTCTTTTCCATTTTGCTACTATTTATTAAAAGCAAAGAAAGTCGCATTTTATTCTTCCTTCTTTATTTTCCTTTCAATCAAGGAAAAATTCTTTTGTATGACACAGACAAGCAAAAAAAATTAGAATACACCACATTTATGCATACTATAAGCCACCATAGATATAGCATAAACTTCAGTTTTGATTCTCACATCAACATTATTTTACTTTAGCCAACAAATTTGGTTTGTCTAGCAGATTCTTCTGTCTGAAGTATGTGAAGGCTGTGTAATCTTCAGTGTGGGACAGTCCCTGCTGCTGGATATGAGCCTCAAGGACCCTGCCCTCAATCTTCAGCATACTTGACTGAGGTTGTGTGCGTGCAAAAGTGAACTGTAGCAGCCACAGGTTTAAGGGAAGATGGAAAGAAGATGGCCAGAGCAGAGGATGGAGTCCATCAGAGATGAGATACTACAATATCTGGCTGGTGGGAAATACTACAATAGTAACTGTCTGTGGGAGAGTAAAGGGGATGCTAAAGGGGTATTTTGCACTCGTCTCATTACAAGCTGGGGGTAATGCTGTGCACAATGCCCTCAGTCATCCAATGACGAGGATAACATCCCTTCTGTTTTCTGGAGAATACAGAAATATGAGGAGATACAGTTGAGGAAAACATGTGCTGAGTTTATGGATCTGTGAATCTGACCTTGCATGAATTATAACAAACTGCATAACCAAGGAGGAACAGAATGACATGCTTCCCAAAGTGCAGACAGGATGGCGAAAGCGTGATTCAAACCATGAGTGGCAATTCTAGAGTCAGAAATACTGTCTCAGCCCTCCATCCCACCCCCCACCCCCGCCAGGGTAGAAACTGATGTGGCTGTAGCACAGAGGCCAACAAGAAAATGAAACTATTTGGACTGGAGTATTTCAGAACTCCAGTTTCAGCTCTGTAATTTAAAGAACACAGATATGATTGCCTTGATCCTTGCAACAGGAAGGTATCTGCACAAAGTGAAATCGACCACTCTTCCTGGGCACCTCAGTGCATTGGAGTGGCAGGGCTGAACTCACCCAGGAGCAGGGAGAGCCAATGCACGGTCACATTTACATCAACTTACATCGAGCAGAAGCCTCTGGAGTCATAACTTTGAAGAAACCCTTAAATGACAAATTTGACAAATTGCTTTAGGGTGAATGCACATTAGAGTGAGATTCCCAGAGGAGTTTATTACTCTCGGTAGTGAAAACCAGTGAAATCAAATGCTAGTTTCACTTCGAAATGATCAATAAGAATAATAAGATTTATCCAAATCATCCAAGGAGAAAAGAAAATGGGTAAATCAGTAATATGAGAAATGAAAGAGAAGTGGATCATCACTGCTATCTCATGACATTAGAATGTTACAAAGAACAGAATAGTTACAAACTTGATATAAGAAGAAACCCATAAAATCCTTGGAAGACACAGCTACATGAGCTCATGTGAGAGAAACAAACCTATAGCTATAAAAAACAACATTTTGTCCTTAGAGTGAAGAATCCGAAGCACATTCTAGAAATCAGACTCTGTGGGGCAAAGGTTAACTTTCAGGATAGTGAAAAGCCAAAGACGCCCCCAAAAGTAAACAAGAAATCTCAGACGGGCACACGTGACAACTTGAGTGGATTTCCATGAACTACGTCCACCACAATTCATCCATGATTAATGATAGTGAATTCATTGACTAAAACATAAATGCATGACTGAGTAAGTTTTAGACTAAAAATTATATCTCATCTTAAATGTCATGCAGTAGATATAGGACAACACAACTACTGAAGGAAAGGTAAGTGAGAATGAGCACAGCTTTAGTCCACACACATTACTCCGGACTTCAGATACTGATTACAACAAGGTTAACAATGTCTTGCTTGGAAAAACCTGAGAGCGTCTTAAACAGAGCAACCACATAACTCTGGTGTTCGGTCTCGAGACACATGGATGTCACACACTGGGAAACCATACAGTGAGGAGAGCAGGGCAGCAGTGCAATGGTGCTCCTTCCAGACCTGCTGAAGTTGGACCTAACCACAGGCCAGGCGCCCACTCCAGAAAATCCCTACAAATCCCTTGCTTACTCTCCTCAAAAATTGCAATTCCAAGAAGTTAGGAAAGACTGTAATGAATTAAAGAGGCTAAACAATTCTGACAAGTAAATTGTGACGTTTCAAGATTGGCTCTTTGATCAGGGAACCAAAGTAACGATAATATAAAGGATGTCATTAGGACAACTGATAATATTTAAATATAGAATATGGATTGTATTAGGGTTATGAACTAATGCTAAAATTCTCTGATTTTGATTGTACTCTGTCATGTGAAAGAATGAATTTCTCCTGTTCATAAAAAATACATGCTGAAATATTCAGTGTCAAAAAATGTAAAGTATCTTCAAATTTTCACAATTAATTAGGAAAAAGTTGTATGTTTATCTCTCCGAAGATATATTTTATACATACTGCCTTTATAAATTATATTTCACTCTATTATTTTAAGCAATATAGTATATAAAGTAGTTGCTCAGATTACAAGATATAGGCATGAAAATTTGATCAGTTAATATAAACACAAACTGTTCTTTTCAATGAACCAGTAGAAATGAATAGTACAATTATCTTAGCAATTTTATGCATATGTATATATACATATATTTTTTGCCCTTTTATCTCCTTCCCCAGTCAAATTTTCGTTGCAAAATTCTAAGGCTTTAAATTTTTTTAGTACCTGCTTGTAAATCATGCAACTTACAATCATCTTGAGGATTGGTTACACGTGCATATTACAGTTTGGTTTTATTCTCCCTTCTCTTTCCCTCCTCATTTTCCTCTTCCTGTGGCTTCCCAGTCATATTTTTCATACTCATTGACAGTATCTCTTAGCACATATGGGCTTGTAAAGTTTGCATTGATTGGGGTTCATCGATTCCTGTACATGGCATATGTTTATTCCTTTCATTTCTCCTTTCCTTTTCTCCTCTCGTTCATCATGTTGCCTTGGACCATTTCCCTACGGGACAAGATCTGTCCCCTTAATCCCTTTTCTATCTAGCTTATATCATTTTCTTTGTTTGTACTTTGCTTCACTCAAATAAGGTATTCAAGCTTGTATGTCCAATTTATTCCACTGAGCATTATGCTTTTCGGATACATTCACCTCCAAACCTCTCCAAACTCATCCCACAGACCAGTTCCAAAAGCTCTGAACCAAGTGTTAAGGTACAGTAAAAGTAATATCCTTACTTCTCTGGTATCAAAGTCGTGTTAGGCAGATTTTCCACTGCTGAACATAATACCTGCCATTCACAACTTAAAAGAGAAGAGGTTTAATTTGGCTCATGGTTTTGACCCATAATAGACTGGCTCTGAGACATAAGCACCATGGCAGAATGGCACGGCAGAGAAAAGATAATAGAGCTTGAGGGAAATAATTTGGAAATCTAAAATTGCTATTTAATGAAAGCATGTGCAAGTTCTAAATATAAATATTTCTCTTACTACTGCTTCTGCATTGAAAGCATCTTTAGTTAAGTAGTACACTCAGTTTCATAGGAATAGCTTCTAGTATAGGATACCTAGGTAATAGGAAATACAGGGATGAAAAATAAAGGCGCTATAGAATGGGGATCTGAAAGGCAACAGATTTTGTGTTCACTGTAGATTTTTCTGTGCACCTTTGGTAAAACTTCATAAATCACATCCTATTTGCTTAAGTCAAGATAATGTTAGAAATACTTGAAAATGCATTCTGTGCATCCTATTTCCCAAATGTCAGTGCATTCCTTTACACTATTTTTTCTTCTTTAATCTTTCTGTAGATAAAAGTACGTGTACTATTTGAGATATCCTATGCCAATCATTTTCTTCCTCAATTGCTTAAGATCCAAAAAGGTTTCACTCTCTGAAATTTGGAAATTCACATGGCCAGGAAAGTGCTGTCATTAGTGCTTGACCTCTCCAGGGCAGCACGATGCAGTCTTGTCATGCAGTAGGATGTCTGCACATTGTTTCCAAATTCTCAGGACACAGCAGACTCTATGCTAAAATCTCCTCAGTGCTCTGAAACAGAACTCATATTTTGCCCTTGACTCCCTGGTCTAAAAATTGCAGAAGCAGAAGGTTTTAAATTAGAAGATCCCTAGTGTTTCATATAATTGTGCTAGTGAAAAATTCCTTTTGGAAAATTATGGACCACTTTAGATGTTAGGTATATGACGTAAAAATTGTAACTACTGCTATTTGGTTTTTGAAAAATAGAACAGTAATGATTGAATTTCAAGAATGATTATATGGGAGTATTAATCATCTAAGTCAATTGAACACTATCACTGATAAGGAATTTAATGTATCAAACTGAAACCTTTGTAGTCAAGGTTAGAGGTTTGTTTTTCAGTCTTGGTGGCCCCTTTGGTATCAGATCTTAGAGGAATGATATTCACACACTTTTGTAATAGCTTCTTGTCTTCTGATTACAATGGTCTCTTTCGTAAGTTACCCTATACACACACAGCATTCCTTTCCAAATGTAATTTTCAGAAGTAAAAATGTTGGTATAACCAATGCAATATGTGTTTCTTGGTTTTTGTAAACTTAAGCTGATTTACAGAAAAAGATTCAGCTGAAAGTGATAGAGGGGAATGAAACTCCCAGCCTTCTAGATGTCTGGTATGAGTTCGTGTTCTCTAAAATTGAAGAATGAATTGTAGGAACAACAGAGGTTAAGAGCAGAATATATTTATTGAGAGAAAGAAAGGTTCTGTCTGGGAGACAGAAGGGGGTCCTGAGTGGCTTGCTAAAGACTCAGTCTTTTCTAGGGACTTTTACAAAGCAAAACCACGAGGTGAGATGGGTCCAAGGTGGGGAAAAAATGGGAACCACACAGCAGGTGGGCATGAGGTGGGACAGAACTATGGTCAACCAATAATATTAGTTGTTCAGGTAAAAACTGATTTAATTGAGATCAAATGGGGAAGTGAGTCACATAGCAAATGGCATGAATATAGACAGAATAGGGGCTTTGCTGGTAAGGGTTGGGTTAATGGCTCCTTCTGGCTTCCCCAAGGTGATTGATACCTATTTAGACTATCAATTCCTGATGTTTATACTTAAGGTGTGGTTGCATTTGTTTTGCCTTTTGTCTTGTGATTTGCCCACAGCAGAGGGATCTGTCCTCTCCAAGGTTGCAAAGTATCTGGTCTTCTACATGGGCTCCTTCAAGGGCCCAGCCCTGTCTGACTATGTATAATATTTCTATCTAACTCAGCTGCCTGTAACAAAAGGATACAAGGTATCTATAAACCAGAGTGACTCCAGAGAATAAGAGAAGAAAAATTAATAGAGCACTTTGAGTTGTTTTCATTAGAATGACTTAGTTCCAATTATCTTCTGTTCTTGAGTCACTGAGCTCAATATTCAGTATCAGTGGCTGACTGCCCTTTCATTTGCCAATCCTTGCAGCTTGAGGACACGAGTGAGTCAAGAATCGTCCAGAGCTTGTCACAGCAATCATCTGCAAAAGGACCAGTTTATGCAAACCAATCAGCATGCTTCATCGGACTTCAAATCCTCTAGCCTTTTTGTGTGTAACCAGGTGGTAAATCAGTCTGGCCTTCTGAACAAGCCCAATTATCTCCAGACACAGGTGTAATTAATACCAGAATACTAAATTTACTGCAGGTAAAAGTTGAGTTGTGTCATCCTTTAATATTTGGGGAAATTTTTCTTCTTTTGTGAACTTACATCAGCTTTTGGTCAGTAACAGCATTGAAGAAAGATAAACCGTTAAATAAAAATATGTGTATATACCTATGAACATATAAACATAAATTGATTACATAGTGGACTGAGAATGTGACTTCACTACTTTTTGTGCTTTGATATATTCCCTAAACCTTTCTCAATAAATAAGCATTTTAAAATATTCATGCTTTGTGTCTCAGTAAAAAATTCCACAAACTATTTTTTATATGTGTCCATATGTGTATTTGTGAATGTATCATAAATGTTATTTCCAGAGATGTTGAAAAGCATAAAATAAGGGTTTCATTGTCGAAATATTGGATATGCTGATTATACTTGTATTTCTCTGAAGATTTTAATTATAGCCACATATGAAAGGGTTTACAGGTCCTTTATATCATGTTTTGTAAATCAGAAGAAACAATATGATTTTATTTTTTTAATGAATGTAACTTTAGCCCACTTATGTCACCTTTTTTAGACTTCAGTTTTCCCAGAAACTAAAAGATGATATCAATACGTTTGATTTAAATAATAAGAGTACAGATTTAATCATATGGATTTGGGTTGAGATTTTAATTATTGAAACAGCTCTAAGATTACTCCATCTGCACCTTAATTTTCCTCATGAGTAGGGGAGAGGTGACACTCTCAGCATCAATCCTAGTGTTTGAGGATGATTAGCTGGGATAAGAATATGCAAATCTTAACAGTATACCTGGCACATCAGTCCTGATCAACTGGTGACTATTATCATTATCATTACTATTGAACTATTTGGAATCCTAAATGAATATCTAATAGGTTTATAAACTCTTTGCAGGGGATAATACTCTAAATATTTATTGGAGTTTACTGATGGGGTATTGGGGTTAGGGAAGGAGAAGAAAGAGGTAATAGTGGATATCATCTTTTATTGATATAGTTCAGATTAAATTTAGCAATCATCCTATCTCTCATAGAACTCTGAAGACGAAGATTTATTCAGAGCCACACTGGAACACACCCCAGGCTTTGACTTTTTAACGAAAGATGTCTTGGTCTACCTCTGTGCAAATGTGCCATAGCTTTCCGGCCAGGCACTTGTCCTTGTCAGGTTCCGCATATTTCACAGGGGATGCTAACATCACCTTCTGCTTCACTGATGGTGAAGCATATGGCCCAGCGCACACTGGCAGGACCCCATAGCTGCATTCCAAGTGCTGCTAGAGAACGTGACCTTGACAGTGGTGATTCATAGAAGCTGCGTTCGAAAAATTTTATGTTTAGTTCTTTCCTGTGATAGCGATAAATCTTTCCCTAGATAAACTAAAGAAGCTGATTTTAAAAAATTCACCATAGGACTTTGCTCATCCCCCTTCTGTCTTCCATATGGGTATGTTTCGTTTTTAATGAACTGAACTGTGAGCTGTTTGAAACACCTTCCTATATCCTACAATTATTCATGAAGTGAATATGAAGTACATTCTACATTTTTCTTTTTTGGAGGATGGATAAAAATTTAATCAGTGGTCTCCATATTCAGAATATTTGTGTTACTCTGAGCCACATTTTTTTTTTTCAACTCCTGAACTCTGTACATCTTTTAATTGATCAGGTTTTCAGTTTTATTTTGCTAGTGAAACACATTTAAGCCAGTTCTTGCCAACTACTCATTCCCTAAATATTATGTATTGACTTTTACTAGAGGTATTTTACATGTGATATTGACATTACTTCTGGCACTAGGTTATCTTTTGCAAGCTTTTCTTCAAAATGCTTTTTACTGTTACATTTCTTTTAAAACAGTTCATGGATAAAAGGACTGAGTGGTTTCAAGGTATGCAATATCATAAGTAGATATGTACATGTAGAGATGCATTTCCTTTTATTAATTTAAAATTGTATTTTAAAATCTCAAACACTTAGATGTGTGGACAGATTTCTCTTGATTAGGCTTTGCATAATTTATCTGTTTATGCTTTCATTTTCAACTCATCTGTGGTTTTCTTATAATTTGCAGATATTTAGTTCAATTTTTCCTGAGTATTTTTTGTCTTTTAATTGCAATGTTTTGGTCATTATGCATTAGTCAGGTACACACTTATTACAATAATTAAGCATATTTCTATTTTATCTGTTTTCTATTTTCCCAATATATTCTTCCTTAACTCCTCCACTTTTAAAATATATATGTGTTATTTGTGTGTCTCTTTTAGACTAGTTTTTACATTCAAATGCAACTTTGATTTGTGAAGTCTAAGAAATATGAGTATCTTTTTCACATCCTGGATACTGTACTATCAAAGCTCTTCAAAAACAATGAATATTTTCTCAAACTTTGTGTTACATGATAATGCTTTAACTTGCCTGAAAACTTGAGTGTCTGTGTCTGGTTGTGACCTTCTTCCATGTTACCCTTTCCTTTTGATTTTTATCTAATTTTTCCCAACTGGGTGTTATATGTCAGGGATTTAACTCTATCATGGATAATCATTTCAAACCATTTTCACTGTGGGATTTACTTTTGTTCCTGACCTTTATCCCGTTAGAAATTGCAATGACTTAAAGCTCAGCCTAGTTTTTATGAGAGCTGTTCCATTTTTTCTTATAGTTGTCAGCTGTTTCTATAAGAAAAATAACAAAATAATCTGAGAGCCTCAGGACATTGCATGCTGATATTTCCAAGTCTTCCTTGATCATATTTCTTTTCCTTTTTTGACAACATTTCGTGGAAGTTTAGTGACTATATATTGAAATAATCACTACTCATCAACTGCTAAGTGTCACATGCTGTTATTTGTCTCTATAAGGTTCATATTTTAATTATTATTAAGTCACATGAAAGTTCTAATTCTAATACTCATGGAACAGTTTGTAAATCTGACCCACACAATGCGAGTGTCATTGGAAGATGTTTAAGTCCCTAACGTTAGGAAAGACAGGACATGGAGCGAGCTGAGACATACCTCACTTGGAAAAGTACACATTTTTATTTATTTATTTATTTATTTATTTATTTATTTATTTATTTATTTTTTGAGGCAGGATGTCACTATGCAGTTTAGGCTGGACTTGAACTTACTTTGTAGCCCATGTTCCTGGCCTCAAACTCTCAGGAATCTTCCTGCTTCAGCCTTTCTAGTGCTGGTGAAAAGTATGCAGCTGAGGACTTAGGAGGTCCTGGGTTCATCGCCAGAAGAGTAACCAACCACCCAGCCAGTGCTCTTATATCACAGATGGGCATGTGTGCAAAGAGATTTTGAAATTCTTAGGTATATACTGAAAACTGAAACCAAATGGCAGCATGGGAGAAGCAGTGGACAAGTGGATTTTAGAGGAGAATAAAAGGACTTTATAGGGACAGAAATATTTTGAAGTTTCAAAGAAACAGTAAGATTTCCAAAACCATGCATTTGAAATGGAAAGATATTCCAGGAAAAGGAAATCTTTAGAGGTAAATGGGTATCACAAAGCAGAACATGCTTAGAAATTGCAAGTACCAAATCCCTGTGTTTACATATGAGTATGTGCAGTTGGTGGTGTCCTGTGTGTGTTTTTCCGGGAATTAAGTGAGATATGACAATAACGGAGATACACAACTAAAATAAAAGACAAAAACATATTGTTAGTTGTCTAAAGTGTCTGGCTAAAACCTTCAGACTTAAATTGTAAGTGATAGGAAGCCTGATAAATGCTAAAACCAACCATAATAAAACATTTTTTAAGAAATATAATTTTTCTATGATGACATAAGTTAAAATTGCTGTTAAACTCTCGCAGTGTTCCTCACTAACCATGATTGTGGAAGCCTAACATTGATGAATGGTACCTTTCACAGCTATTTCAGACAATTTAATGATATGATTAGTATCTCTAAGTGTTTCCATCACTTGCATTTCACCCAGCGGAACTTTGGAGTGTGTGTGTGTGAATTGTTCACAGGAACAATTCTGTTTTAACTTTTGCTCACTTCTCAGAGATAAAACTGTCAGCAAAGAGATACCAGCATTTATCAGATATCCTATTTTTAGGATCCTATTTAACTGCATAAAAATTGTGGCCCATATCTAAATGAAAATTCTTTTATATATAGTGTAAGGGCACTGATGTGTGGTGCTTTTGAAGCAATTAGCTATCAATTATCATTTATATGTGAGTTTGAGCATAGCATATAATATAATAATTCAGTGGTTAAGTAGTACCAGTTTCACTGTCATAACATGTGGTTATTCAGTGCGGAAATCACACAGTTCTTGTAGTCTGTTCTAGGCAGGCCAGAACCGGAACCAAAGAGGATGCGTTAGCAGCCGAAGTGGGCCCAAATCATTAAATCATTTCAGTCACCAAGAACAATGTGTAGATCTTGTAAGTCTGGATGAGTTTCCTCATCCCCTACTACTCATCCGTGTATTTATCAGTTCTCAGTTTATTGAACAAAACATTCTGTTCTTTGCGCTTTTTCACTCAAGAAATCTTGAATTATTTAGTGTGGTGCATACTATTGCTATCACTATGTGTTCTGAAACTCTAAGTATTTGTAACATGTCCAGTAGGAGACCCCTTAGCCCGGCTCTTGTGACCTCTAAACATCTATGTATTGTTGTTTCAGTACTGCCTTGTTAATAATTGAGAAAGATGTTCCAAGAAGATATGAAACCCTAAGAAACCCAGACCTAAATCAGAAATTTGTTTACTTGGAATTAGTTTAGAATCATAAACTCAATCTAGGTGCTAAATACTAAATATACTCATTGTTACTTGAATGTCATTGAGATTTAGATGTCCTGAGAAGGACATATGCATGTCTCTGTGTGTGTGTGTGTGTGTGTGTGTGTGTGTGTGTCTGTGTGTGTATGAGTGTGGGTTGCTTTGTCTTTCTGTGTGGATGAGTGTAGAAGTGGTAGGTATGCGTTTGTAGCACATTTCTCTGCAGACATGGCTCCTATTATACACCGTATTTTTAATTCTTCAATTTAAGAATGTTAATAATTTTGAACCATCTAACATTCAATGTTCCCACAGATAGTACTCAGCTTTCAGGCTCCCCCAGTTCACTCTCCAGTTTGTGTGGCATCATTCTGAAATATAACCAGAGTCTAATCAAATTTTTTCCAGTGTTCATATTGTTAAAAACAAACCATTTGCCAGATATAATTACAATGTCTTCCACATTTGGCTTTATTTTATATTTTAACCTAATTACTTCTTTTCATATAAACATTTTGTCAACACACAACTTTTTTTAAACAACCAGAAAAAAAAAAAAAATATATATATATATATATATATATTTTAAGATACATCTTAGCTAACAGATTCTTTCTGATAAAGGTTCTATTTTTGTGCAACATCACTTGATTATAATTCTTTCTTCTGCCAGCTCAGAGCTCTCTATGTATTTGAAGATGTTAGCTACTTTTCTCAAATCAACTTGTTCTCTTAGCATTTGTATTCAGGAATTTATACACAGCATTTATATGTTAGGTACTTAGTAAAATATAGTGTAGAAATGGTATTTACTAATACTTCCAAGCATCTTTTCATTTGGGGTCTCTTAATTCTAACTTCAACCCAAATCACAGTAATTTTTACAGTATTTGCATATATTATTTTATCTTTGAATAAGTTATTTTTTCCATCTAAGCTCAAATTAAATATTTTAAAAATTCATCATTGTATTCTACATGCACTAGTTTATAGCTTTTAAACTGAGGTTTAATTATTCTAAATTATATAATGGGATATTTCAATGTAAAGTTATTTTTCAATGAATAAATGGTAATTTTCATTGATATGTTTCCACAAGTCATTTATGGCCATTACCTGAAACAGCCTCTTAATTTGTTATCTTACTTCATAACATTAACACCATGAGTTGTTTCCTTTTATGGTTCATTCATTTCTGGCAGTCCTTAATTTCCTTCTGCCATCCTTCAAGTTTTCTTCATTCTTTTTCTGCCTTTTTGTCACCTACAATAAAATCAGTGTAATCACTTGAGAAACAGAATCAAGGACAGCAGCTTATTAAGAGGAGGGGCAGAGTTGTGCTGTTTGATGGTGAACCATCTACTCCCAGCTGAAAGAGCTCAGAAATTATTTCTCAGAAGCTCAGAAAGACACAAAAAAATCATTTTTGTTGCTTAACCCTGGTGATTGTCTTTAGAACTTATTGTTTCTGAAGTGACTAGAATACTTTAAACTTTATTTCAACTGCAAGAAATTTTCAAGACGTTATTATGGAGAATCTCATTGTGGTCTCAGAAAAATTAGTGTAAGGTTTTAAAGAGGCTGTGTGGGAGTCAGTTTTCAATTTAACTTCAGTGTTTATACAACTACTTTAAATATCTTCTTCTCTTCATTTCATATCCTAAGTACACTCCATTAAGGTGGCATTATATTTCTTATCTTACCAATGTGAAATTGTCATTCATCATTTCTACCAAATTTATAGTCCTAGACAAAAATGGGCAAAACCTAATCCCAGAAAAATTAATTCGGTTGTAATTAATCTTGAATGTGCCACAATGTATCATCAATATTTTTTGAAATTGATACATGAATTCAACAAATCTTATGTCTTTCTTGATCTCCTTCTCCTCTCCTTTCTCCTTCTCCTCTCCATCTCTTGATCTCTTCACCATTTAACAAAGATGTCGTTGATCTTAATCAAGAGGGTAAAGTAAGTCATATTTCTTTTCATGGGCTTACTGGTTATGGTCAGTAAAAAATTACTTCATTCATTCAAATTCAAAATATTACTCATAAGAGAAGAAAATAAATTATAAACTATCGAGTCATACTGGTTAATTATTTTACTAATATTTCAATAGAAAAAAATATAACTGTGATGCTATTTCTTTAATCTCCTTTGTACCTTTGAATGATTTGACCTTACAGAAATTTTTAAATAGACTCTAGAGCATACTCAAGTAACCAGGCTTAGCGATTTGGCACATTGAGAAAAGGCAGTGATCCTCCCCAAAATAATTAGAAATTCTATTTGTCTACTTGTCAAAAGTAGTCTCTAAATATAAATTGATCAAGAATACTTTATTTCCAACCAATATTTGAAATATTTAAAGGTGCTTATTTGATATAATTTCTAATTTAGTTTTAAAATCCATGTTATTGAAATTATTTGCTTTTGGTTTTGTTTTTACAAATATCTATTCATGAGAAAAAAGGAAGTTTAAAAAGATTAATGTCATTTCATCTGGCTTGTGGAGGCAAAATGAATGGTGGAATCATTTTTGAATATTTACCAAACAGAAAGGAAGCTATAATAGCAAACACATGCAATAAGGTAACTCTGTGAACAGGTGGCACTATATCACCTGTGTCAGGAGACCCACCTCACTTAGAGCAGGAGCTACTACATGTGGCAGATAAAAGAAAGCTGCAAGTTTTATAAGCTCAACACCTGTAAGTACCCACTATAAGTTTATTCCCAAAGTAACATGGCAACTACACTGTGGAGAAAGTGAAAAACAAAACATATTTCGAATGTTTCAGTTTGACATTGAGAGCAAAAGGTTACAAGAAAATAAGAAGATGTGGGATGGCAAGTACTACAGGGTTTTCCTATTTGCCTAGGAAAATTCATCTTGAAGAGTACGTTTTAGTACTCCAGGACATGACACCAAAGAAAACGCAGTAAAAAGAAGATGCAAACCACGCAACAATTACTCCAGAATACAGGAGGGGTGAGGTTCCAATACCAGTGATGAGGGAACCTGAGTATGTGATGACACAAGGTCTAGTGATGGGATTCCAAAGAGAAGGCAGACTGTAAATAATAAATTATTGCAGCAGAAAATAAAATGTTAACACCATGAAAGTAAATACCTATCTTGGTCAATTCTACTTAATATGAAGAAATCAAACTTTTGAAATTAAAAACTCAAGTATTATCAAAATAGTTGTTTTTAAATTTAAAATAGTAAAAATGCATAATCTAAAAAACACAAAAAATGAAAGTGCATTAAAAAGATCACAAGTTTTAGACAAAGAATAGAGCTGATTTTTTAAAAAATATAATTTTTACATAATAAAAACTGAATGAATGGATATTTAAAAATACAAATAATGGAATAGAGAAATGCGACAGGCAAACTAGAATCCAAAAAGAACATGTTTCAGAGAAAAAAATATATGCAAGTTGGAGAAAGAAGTAAAAAGTAAGCAGAAATGTCAGACTGTCAGAAGGAAAATAGAGTGACAAAACAGGAAAATAAAATGTAATTAAAGGAAAAATAAGGAAGAAAAATATTAAAATATTAAAACTAAAAACTAGCTATCGATGAAAGCAAAAAAGAACAACACAAATAAACCTGAAATTCCTAAAAGTATGAAAAAGAACTCAGTAACACTGGATAGAAAAATCCATCAAATTCAGCTACGCCTTTTGAAAAAAAAAAAAGGAAAACAGAAAAAAAGAACAGCTGGGATAAGGGAAAGAAGAGAAGGAAGAAAGGAAAAGATAGTATGTATGTAAGGACACATATAAATGAATGTATATACGCAAGATTGATAACTGTACCACTATCTCTGTTAGTTCATTAAAAAGAACAGTTTGTGCTATCATTGTTTGATTCTTCATCTTTTTTAATGCCTAGATCTCATAACCTGAACAGCTACTTCTGAGATAACAAACAATATGCAATATACTGACTAGTGTTCATTTCCTACTATTTTTTAAGCTGTGTCTTTTAAAAAGGAAAAGTTAAGGAGGAACAAACCAGATTTAATACATTTTGTTGAAATTATTGAACTTTTTAGAGAAAAATAAAGACTTATACATATATCTAATAAAAGAGCAGACACCTAAACAGAAAGGAAATATTAACTATATTATTGTTTTCAACATTTTCTGGTTCTGTTAGGAGCCAAGAGAAGAAATGTACTTGAAATACCCCAGGAAAGGCAATATGAGAAGATTTCATACATACTCCGACTAAATGTCATACTGGAGGAAAATAAATGTGTGCTGGATATCAAGATTCAGTAATTCAGTGTGTATTTTCCTGACCAATCCATTGAGATGGCTCTAACAGCCCACACATGTGGAGAGAAAACCACAGCATAATGAATACTGAGCACTGCTTATCTTTCTCATACAAGCAATGAAAAAGCGATAGGTATGGCAAAATATTTCATACTTTATAAAGGCTGACAATGAAACTACCACAGATGAAAGAACAGGGCAGATAAATGATTAGCTTGTAAACATTAACTAGTAGTGAGATAATGTGTAAGGTGGATTTTGGGGGAGGAGGAGAAAACTGGAGGAAGGTTCTACCATGTTTCAATATTTTTATAGTAAAATGTACATGGATACTATCTCAAAAAAAGTAGTAAAAAACCTGGAGAAAATAAACATAAAAAGGTATTAGCACAAAGCCACAATTCATCCCAAATATAAATTAAATTTTCCAAAATCTGATTTTTTTAACAGCCACTGGGACCAAATCCAGGGCTTCATCTTACACTAGGGAGATATTTTAGCAATGCAGTCTGCCCACAGTGATCAATTTTTATTTTTTAAAAATAATGAGATAAAATTTTTGAAGGCATCTTGTGACTGGAAAAGAAACTGTCCCCCCAAATATTCACTTTACAGAAGGTATGGTTGCTGATGGCCTTGGAAAGTGGCTGGATCCTGAGGTCCTACTTCAACGGCAGTTCAGTTCATCTAGGAGATCCTACTTTAATGGCAGGAAGCGGATACAGTCCTGAAGAGTATGTCCATGACCATTTCCTCCAGATGGGCCGCATTTCCTGTTTCTAGCAGCAAGCCCTGCCCCTTCCTCTTCTCCCTGGCTCCAGGAAGTGAGCAGCTTTCTCTATGGGTAAACTCTGCCCAGTGCTGCTCTGCTCTCCCAAAGCATAGAAACAGTGAAATCAAGTAGCCAAGGACTGAAACCTCTGAGACTACAAGCTAAAATAAATATGCCTTGCTCTAAATTGATTTTCTCAGGTTTTTTGCTACAGTAAGAAAAAGCCAATATGGATATAATTCATGCAGCAAAGACATTTGTGGTGCAAAAATGCATGTAGAGAAACAAATAAGAAACTTTGTTTTCCATTAAATACTATTATTTATTGATATGACATGATGGTATTTTGTTGCATTTTATACTTTATTCTATTGACAGTTAAAAGGGCAAAAGCTCTGTACACGTTTTATAGCCTTCACAAGAGGGAGAGCCATGTCAACCTTTGATTTTAGGTAGGGAGCTCTGGATTGGGCTTCTGAGTGTCTTATCTAGCTCTAAGGTAATGTTTACTGTATATTATATGAAGACAATGCATTTTAGGAGATTACAATGAAACCAATAGGAAACTAATAATGTGTTTGAAGTTAGAGATTTGAGTATCAGAGAACAATTCTGTTAACCCAGAAATTTAAATAATGAAACATTATTAAATTCTGTGAAATAAAAATTTTACTTCTTTGGTCTCAGTAGTGAATTGTCAGATTGCATTCATATTTAAAATAAGCATATTTGTATAAAAACCTTAAAAATGAAAACAGTCACACTGAAAGTCACCAATTACATTTACGGTAATACAGTCTATTAAGAAATGCATGCAAATATTTATTTAAAAAGAAGGTATTTAAAATTGCAACTGATAATTTAATTTTTCTCTGTAATAATCTATAAGAAAAAAGTATTTTCTGTTTTTATGGCCATTTTCTAATATTTTCTTATTGCTTTATTGATATTCTGTTTTCATTTAAGCTAGTAAAAGTTTTGAATTCTTTAGTTTTTAGTAAGTTATTAAATATTTATTTTTATGCATATATTTGTATCATGTTTGTATATAACAATCAATTATGTTTACGTAATTACTAAGTGAAATGGGATTTTAATTCTTATTTTATTGTTCCTTGGAAAAATAGGGGACACACTGATTTCTCAGTGCTTAAAAACATTTAAGATATATACATCTCCAAGTCAGCGATTGTAATTGAAGTATACCATTTTATTTATTATACTATGAATCATTCTCTTGCCATAAAAAAAGAAGAAAAAGAGAAATGGATTAACATTGGAAAATACTAATACTGAATTACTGTTATCACCCACACTTGCAGGCACCACCACTCCATAGGGCATTTTGTTTAGTTTATGTAGACCAGAGCCAAAATAGATGTATTCTTATTTATGGTAATAATTTAATACTTTCATTAATACTTAACTTACCAGTACCTGGAAATATGTCTGGTTGAAACACTCTGACTGTGCTTTTTGTGTTTTAGCACAAAATAATTTGGCAAACTTATTTGATATCTGTTACTGAAATACTTTTATATGTGGCTGACGCTTTGCAAATGCTATAAAGTAAGTTGACCTGATAATTAAATATCACTGAAAAGGTAAAAAAGTGATTTGTTTCCTTTTAATTTTTGGAGGTAAAGAGAGATAAAAAATAGTTTTTCCATATTGGTAAAATATCCATATTGGTAAAATCATCAGGGATTTAGAAATTGTTGATTCAAGATTGTCAAAAATGAAATAAAAAGCTAGGATTCAGGGCAGCATTAGTGTCATTATCATCATTAACTCACAAAACAGAATTAGTTCATGGAATTAGCACTTATTCTTGTAAGTACAAACATGTTGATAACTCATTTCATCCTTTAGTATGACATTTTCCAATGGAATAAAAATTATACATAACAAGATCCTATCAACATTTTCTTTTGTCTATGTATATCAAATATAATTAAATGAAACAATATTAGTGGAAATTTTATCAAATACATCTAAAATAAAATTGTCTTGTTTTTAGAACCTTAGGACTGAGACTGAGTTTTCATGTGCAACAGCCCATAATAGAAAATCAGTTTTAAAAAATATTTATTTTTATCAGGAGACTGTAATTTTTAAATTCTACTCCCCAGCACTACCCATGCCAGCAGATGTTGAAACATTTAAACCAATTCCATTTGAGTACTGGACTGATATTATGGATTAAAAACTAGTGGTCAACTTAACACCAGTGGAATTAAATCACTGTGGTGCTGAGCATAGATATTCCACCCGAGGAAAGTTGCCAGCATAAATAGAGACATGGAAGAGAAGCTATGCGTTGAAGTGTTGAGGCATTGAGGCATTGTGGCTTCTCCTGCGTGTTGTTGTTTGAGCTCTTGGTTCTCCTGGAGAAGCTCTGGTCCTTACGTTGAACTTCCTGGCTCTGGAGGGGAAGACGTATGGTGCTTGGCCTCCAGGAGGTACTTGTCATGCTGGCTTCCCGGCAGGTACTCAACTGTGATTGTCGGAGGAGCTTGGGGATTCCATGTCACTGAGAATGGCCATTGTACTTTTCAGGGCAGCCCTGACCTTTGTTTTGAGCATGACTTCTCAACTCCAGCATAGAACCCTCAACCTACCAGCACAGCTCCTTCATCCCACTGGCATAGGCTTCCTAGCCTCCACCACTGACCCTTGGGCCTTTGCAGCACAGATCTGTAAAAGAGACTGGTGTGAGTCCTTCTCGTGGGCTCTAGACCTCCAGGTGAACTTGTGGGAGGCATTGTCATGAGCTCTGGGTCTTCATCTGGACTCATGTTGGACATTGCTGTGGGATTCAGGCCCTTGGCTAAATATTCTATGTCTTTGGTGTTGTGGAGAGATTTCCTGCAATTTCTTGTGTTAATTCTGGGTGACCATCAAAAAATAATATTATAAATTCCATATCCTGATTCTAATTGTTCTCCACACAACCGCTGACTTCAACAACTGATAAAGCCAAAGAGTTAAACTTACTTCTTGACAGCAAATTGGATCATCACAAACTATAATCAAGCAGGGCTTATCTGGATTCTGAGGCTGTCTAGTGACATGCACATGTAAGTAAATATTTCCATGATTACTTCCAAAGTGTAGTTATAACTTGATTTCTATAAATTTCAAATGTGTAATGCAAAACAGCCTTCAAAAGACTCTCATATGAACATAAACTTTGTGTTTTGTAGCAACAGATAAAAGTAAAACAAAGGCCTGAAAATGATTATTCTGTATCAGTGTTCAATTCATTGCATATGTTATTTGTCAGAGGACTCAAGACGTCCAAAAAGAGACAATCCCTAGCTCGTAAATCAGTGTGGAAGTCTCATTACATATTTTCAAGATCCAGGAACACAGAGAATTGAATTCCTCAGGAAAATAATCACATGAGGTCAGCCCAATGAATTACTGTGCATTAGAAGCCTTATCTAGTGTTTAAAACTTCTTTCATTTGATGAAAAGTGGCCGAGTGTCAAGTTAAAGACACAGTTTTCAGTATCTTCTGCATCACTGATTACTTCAGCTGCTTATAAATAGTTCAGTCATTTTAGAAACAGTTTAATCTACATGAACTTTTTCTCAGTTCTCTACAATTTAATACAGTAAGCTTTAAGAAACATAGATACTAGAAAATGACTTCATATTAAAGAAAATTGTGAATGGTCTATACATCCTTTACTGCTCACAAAAATTACATTTAAAGATTTATTAAAATGTAGTCTATTTATGAATTAAGCTAATAATGGACATTCAATGCCTTTCTACCAAAAATACACTTGGAAAAGTTTTATTCCTCAATGTCTAAGAAAATAAACTTAATTTTCCATCTTATTTGTCTGATTTGTGAAAATTTGGTCCCAAGGGCAGCTCACAAAATTACTTTTCAAGGTGCTCTGATTTTATCACTTACACATGGAATACCACCTATACATATTCAAATCCTCTATTAAAAGCTGATTAAAGGTACATTTTCTTACAAAAGTGAAAGTGAAGAATTAACTAAGAGTTTAAACCAATTAAAGAAGAGGTTAGTTTGCAGAATTAAGTGAATTAAATAAAATACAGGTAGCCCTTGCTCATTTAAGATTAATCTCATCAAAGGATTACAATTTAATCTTTGAAAATAAACTATTGACACTTCTGCTAGTATTTCTGAGTGCTGCCTTCATTTAGACTTTAGAGATCTGCCAAAGAAAAGTTGATTTACAATTTTAATATTTAATTACTTTTTAATGGGAATGTCAAGTATTAATAGCTGTATATCAGTAGGTAAAATTCTGAAAGGGTTGCTCATTCAGAAAGGAAACTTTATATTTCATTAGGAAAAATCTAAAGTCTAGTGACAACATCCCAAAATATATGAGTACAGTGTTTTCTTGTAAGCTCCAATATCGATGTGATTGCTCCCATCTCTGGTGAAATAATCTGCAATGAATTTTTCTAGTGTCATTACTTAGCTTTTCAAGAAAATTCTGTTAACCTAAAATTGTATTTTTTATTTTAAAATGTGTCCATTTTTGGTGAGTATTTTGGCTCTGTTCTCCATTAATTGTTTGTTGAAAGTGAAAACATTAACAAAAAATACAATCATGTTTATTTCTAAGTGGACTCTAACATCTAATCAGTATATATAATTTGATTCAGAATAAAACCACAAAGTAGTTACACAGAAATAAAATCGTTGACTCCTGGGCTCTTCAGTTGTCTCCTGTATGTACTTGACAGCCTTCTCATTTACCCTGGATGCGAGCTTAGTGTTCTTTCCTTTACCACATAAAATGCCCAGGGGGCATTTATGACTTCCATTGTCGGTGTCACTCCCGGCCGGCAGGAAGGACACACAACAAAGTCTGGCAGTGGACAACCTTTTCTTTTATTTTCCTTCTCCGTACAGCCTGCCCCGGGAATCCTCCCGGCTGAAGCCTCTGTTGGTCCGCTCCCCGCGGCTCCTTGCGTGCTTCTTCCTACAGTCTGTCCCGAAGCCTCTACCGGTCCGCTCTCCACGGCTCCTTGCGTGCTTCTTCTGCTTCTTCTGCTTCTTCTGCTTCTTCTGCTTCTTCTGCTTCCTGGGTGCCCTGAGAGTAGCACCTTTCCTCCATCAGCCCCCTCCAATGTGCTCTTCTACCTCAGAGCCAGCTAAGTATCAACTGAAACATCCTCAGACTGTGAGCCAAAATAAACCTCTCCTGTAAGGTGTGGGTGTTAGGTATTATGTCTCAATGGCCAGTAAAGTGACCAAGACTGTCGATGTCGCTCCCGGCCGGCAGGAAGGACACACAACAAAGTCTGGCAGTGGACAGCCTTTTCTTTTATTTTCTCTCCGTACAGCCTGCCCTGGGATCGCTCCCAGCCGAAGCCTCCTCTGGTCCGCTCCCCGCGGCTCCTTCCGTGCTTTGCTCCGAAGCCTCTACCGGTCCGCTCTCCGCGGCTCCTTCCGGGCTTCTACTTCCCCCCAGGGGTGGCACCAGTATATATATGGATACAGTGTCCAATCATATTAAAGTAAGCAAGGCAAGCTGATTGGCTAACATATTATTGAGCGGGTTGTTTACGCGGTAAGCAGGAAACTAACGTGCTCGATGGGAGGGGTAATCTAACTCAGGCTTTACTCTTTACCACAGGCCGCATGATCGCTATATGCGGCGGCTCGGCAATGTGGTGGCTCCCAACATCTCCCCCTTTTTTATTTTAAATAAGTCTACGCATCGCAGCCCGTCCTGAATTGAGTGTAGAGGCCTATGCCCTGATAGGAGGCCCACCAAGGGCTCTCGGCGTCAGCCCGGGTCGGCCGTCCCCGAGTCTGCCGAGGCCCCGAGGCCCTCGTCCTTTTTCCAGGGCCAGGAAGGAACCGGACGGAACCTGGATGCACACAGGCATACACTCATGTCGCTCCGCATGATCCCGCCGGGGCGACATTTGGTTTGGGCAGAACCTAGTAATTCAGCGGCTTTCGTGCGGTATGGGGTAGGGCCTGTCTTAGGTTGAGTCATGCTGGGGAGGCATGCTCTTACCCGTCATTGACTCATCTACCCTGCTATATCATAATTTTTTAGAGGAGGAGTGTGGGAAGCTCACCGTCCCTAGACTCGGTCGTAGGCTAGGCGAGCGAGCCATGCATATGCCTGAGGATCTTCTTGTCCATTTCGGGCTACCGCTATTTCTATTCATCTTGTTGGTTGGTCTGTGATGGATCTCCGGTAGGGCAGGTCTGATCTTCAGTCGAGGGCTTTGTCGCCCGTGTCAGTCTCTCCGGTACCCACAGTGGTTCTCGTCCCGGTTCCTGTGGGAAGACACAAACCGCACCTCGGTTCCAGCTGACCACTGGATCCGGGCCCATCCATTGTCCTGTCAGGACATCTTTCCACTTCACCCACCCTTTATGGTTGGGGGAAGGGTTGCAGTGCTCCACAGCTGGGGAGCAATTATCATTATTTAAATTTAAAAAATTGTGTGTGAATAGTGCCATGGATAATCGTGCCTTTGGAGCCAGGCCTTGGCCTACTCCCCCTTTTTGTTTTTGTAAAATTTCTTTGAGGCTTCTATGAGCCCTCTCAATGATTCCTTGACCTTGGGGATTGTATGGGATACCATGTTTTAATTGAACCTCCATCATTTTGCAGAACTCATTGAAGGCTTTGCCTATATAGGCTGGTCCATTATCAGTTTTTAATATTTTTGGTTTGCCCCATGCGGCCCAAGCCGCCAGGCAATGATTGATCACATTAGACACTTTTTCACCTGTTTCTGCTGTTGCAAATATGACGTGAGAACAGGTGTCTGTGGAAACATGAACATATTTAAGAGTCCCAAATTCCTGTATATGTGTGATGTCCATCTGCCAAACATCACCAGGGATCAAACCTCGAGGGTTTACTCCCATCGGTATGGCAGGTTTGTATGTGGCACAGGAGTCACATAGTCGCACGATATCTCGTGCATCTGCTCTGGGAACATGGAAATGGTTTGCTAGTGTCCTGGCATTGACATGAAACTTATCATGGAAGGCACGGGCTCGCTCGATTGGTGTTAGTAAGGTAAAAATCCATAACGGGCGAGTGGCAGTGTCAGCAGCCGCATTCCCCTGTGCCATAGGCCCTGGCAGGGATGTATGTGCTCTTATGTGGGTGGTGAAGACCTTATGGTGTCTGTTCTGGAGCAATGTCTGGATAGACAGGAACAGCCCAGCCACTGTGGAAGTGGATCTAATTAAACCGGCAGTCTCAAGCACTTGCATAGCATTGACCACATACCTAGAATCGGAGACAATGTTAATGGCTCCTGAGAACCGTTCAAGAATCATTTTAACGATCTGCAGTTCCACCACCTGAGGCTGATCAGGTTCAAATTGTATGGTAACCGGGGGCTTGCCTAGGATCACATAGGCGCCTATCCCCGTCTTGGAGCCATCTGTATATATTGTAGTTGCTGGAACTAATGGCTCAGAGGCAGTAACCTTTGGAAAAATTCCTCTCTAGGCCCGCGAGGTCCCCTTTGTTGCACTGCCGCAGCCAGAAGAGCTGCAACTCCCGAATTAGAAAGCGGCCCCCCTATTTCTCTGCATATTCTGATCCAGGCGTTAAGATCCTTATTCTTATGTGGGGCTATTGCTGCCTTACATTCCTTTGTGCATTGTTCGAAAATCAACTGCCTAACCAGCGGTTGAGCCACTTCCCTATCGGAAAAGATCTTATCGGCGGCATCTTGCATCCGAGCCACAAAATCAACGAATGGCTCTGTTGTGCCCTGGACTATTTTAGAAAGGCACAAGGATGCCGTTCCGGCACCACTCACCTGCTTCCAGGCGCGAAGCCCAATGGTATTGATCTGCTCATAAACTGCACCAGGGAACTGAGTCTGATTATCAGCGTGTTGGCCTTCCCCCATAAGCATGTCTCTATTCCACCCCCGGTTCCCTCGGTTAGCGTTTCTTTCCGCCTGTTCGGCAGTGAACTCGGCGTACCAGGCTCGCCAATCCAGGTAACTACCCGAGGGCAGACACGCCTTTGCCAGCTGAGTCCAGTCCACGGGGGTGAAGGGCCCAGAAGACAGGTTCTCCAGCATGGCAATGGTGTAAGGCGCAGTCGGCCCAAAGGTTGTAACTGCATTTTTAAGTTCTCTAATCTGCTTTATTTCAAAGGGTTCCCACACATTACGTCCCTGACCCATGGCCATCTGTACAGGATATATCCCATAGGGGCCGCTATCTATCCCTGGGAACGGGTGGTCTTCATTAGACACACGACCCCCATGCCACAGCTGTCTGTGGAAATAACGTCCCGCCGGTGGCGGAGCATCGTAAGATGGCGGCCGTGGCTGAACAGAAAATGGCGGCCTGTGCGTTATTTCCTGTACTGACGGAAGAGGGGGGAGTTCCCATGCGGCGGCATCGCGGCGAGGGACCGCTTCCGGGAACGAGTTCCAGGGCGGAGCAGAAGGTTCTGTCTCCCTCCCCTGCCAGGGGGCGCTCAGAAGCTCTCTGCTTTTTCGTAAGCCTAGCTGAGCGGAGCGCAATTCGCGGCGCAACGCAGCGAAAGAGCCTTGCGTCTCCCCATCAAGCGACTTAGGCCCCTGACAGCTGGTCTCTTTGGCCTCCTCACCATTCAACCTTCCCTCGTCCTCGGAGTCAGACGACTCCGAGGCTTGAGCCCCGTCCTCCTCCTTAGCATCTTTGTTCCCCTTGACGGACCCCTCTCGGGAGCTCCCTGACTGGGCCTGCTCAAATACCCTGCGTACTTTTGTAAGCTCTTGAGAGCTTTCCCCGCAACCACCCTCACTCTTAGTGCCGCTACCTAGCATGTTTCCCATTTTTTAATATGTTACTCACCGCGTGAGGCCCAAGGAATCCGCCACTTACGCGTGAGCCTGAGAGGAGTCTACAAACCCTGTAGGTGCGCGCCACCCAGGGCCCAGGTTTATCCTCTACTCACCTGTCTTGCAGCTCTGCGTTGGAGCGTTGTCCACTGCCACGTCTCGGGGGTGATCAGTCCCCGTGCGGGCCACCAGATGTCGGTGTCACTCCCGGCCGGCAGGAAGGACACACAACAAAGTCTGGCAGTGGACAACCTTTTCTTTTATTTTCTCTCCGTACAGCCTGCCCTGGGATCGCTCCCAGCCGAAGCCTCCTCTGGTCCGCTCCCCGCGGCTCCTTCCGTGCTTCGCTCCGAAGCCTCTACCGGTCCGCTCTCCGCGGCTCCTTCCGGGCTTCTACTTCCCCCCAGGGGTGGCACCAGTATATATACGGATACAGTGTCCAATCATATTAAAGTAAGCAAGGCAAGCTGATTGGCTAACATATTATTGAGCGGGTTGTTTACGCGGTAAGCAGGAAACTAACGTGCTCGATGGGAGGGGTAATCTAACTCAGGCTTTATTCTTTACCACAGGCCGCATGATCGCTATATGCGGCGGCTCGGCAATGTGGTGGCTCCCAACATTCCATGATTCCAGGTGTGAAATAGGAATTTGTGTCGGTGCTATTTAAAACAAATAATGTTATTTTAACTTAGCATATATGCACACCAACATGAATATGCATATATAGACATATACCCACATACACATACATGTCAAGTATGTGTCTGCCTGCATATTTTATATGCATACAGAGCTATATATGCACGCACATAATTTTAATTGAATTTCATCTATGAAGGTAAAATTAGAATCACACTGCAAAGCTCTTTATCTGTGCCCTATGACCAGAGTTTGGAAGGAATTACCCTTCTCCTGTGCTTCTGTACAGCTCAAATCAGCATGTGAGTAAGTATTTGGCACAGGAGTTCCTGTCAGCTCTCTTCAGAGTTAGAAAGAAAACTATTAGCAGCTTGCCAAATGCAAATGCAAAAAGAAATGAAAACATATCCAAAACTTTTGATCACTTGTTAAGGAAAAATCATAAGTCTACATTAATTTTATGGTATCTTTTCATCAGTTGGGGAACAAAAGTACACACTACAAATGCGTGCATAGTTAAAGCTCATCTAAATTTGAATTCAAACAGTGGAAAATAATGATCGTATACATCTTTCCTTTTTTGGTGAATTACCTTAAGGTGTAGCTTTATTGTTTCATTTCTGGGCTGTAGTTGGAACCAAACAAAATTTTCTTTAGTATCACAACAGAAATTCTCTTGTTAACTTTTCTCAAAAGTTACCCATAAAATGCAGGCTTACGTTAAATCCAAAATCTTCATGAATAAGAAATTTTAAAAAGTAAGAAAGTACTTTGAATTATTTATCATAATACTCATCATACTTTATTGTAAAAGTGTACAGTAATATTTAGGGTTAAAAATTGAGTGAATTTATAAGTTTTTGTTAGAGGGAGCCTACCATCCTCAGAAGGAAATATGCCACCTTTACTAATGGACTCTATTTATTCCAGAACAAACTCGTTTTTTTGGACCTCTTGTTTTCTTCATAACATTTATTTCCTAAAACTGTATATTAGAAAAATGCACAAAACTCAAACATATTTTTCAAAAGTTATATTTACTAAGAAATTTCAAGTGACTTAGAAATCTTCCCCAATTAAAAAATAATTAGAATTATACACTTGTATTTTATTTTTCCATGTGAACACATATTCATGTGTTGATAAGTCAACATTTAAGTAGGTCACTAGGTGATATAAAATTTGAGACTAAAATTGAGAGCACCCTGGCTCTATCAAGAGGATAGCTAACTTAAGATCCTGACTCTCTCTTGTTACTTTGAGCAAATCTAAAATAGTAACCTACAAAAACCTTATCTTCATTTTTTAAAAGAAGTCCTAATTGCAGGACTTTATGAGGATTAAATGTGGTAGTGCACATAAACCCTCACTGTATAACACGTTTGATAGAGGACTGTTATTAGCACAGAGGTTATCACCATTTCTCTTGGGTGATAGAGCTATATTTTTTTCAGATCTCTCCTAGTAGGAAAGCCATTCTTCACAGCCTGTCGCCAAAACTCCTTCTTAATGATCTGTGGCTACATAGTGTTTTGTACAACAATATCTTGCTCAGCCTGTGGTACTGTGAAATTTCTGTTTCTCCTCTTCGAACTGTGGCAATCTATATGTAATGCATATTGATGCTATCAGTATTTATCACTGAAGTTGACCTATACTCTTGGCTTGAAACCACAGAGAAAAAGGAAAGACATGTAAGAGGGAAGTTTTACTGTTTAATAGCTGAAAAGAAAATTCAGCATTTTATGCACATTTCATTTCCCTGTTGTAGAAGGCTAGTTAATAAAAGGCATCAGAGGAAATGTGGTCTAGAAAACCAGGTCTGTTAACCTGCTCTGAGGTCATTGTTCTGCAGGTGATCCCTGGGACAACTGGATGAGACATAGGAGGAAAATTACTTTCTGCCGATTGGCCTGGTGATCCACGTTCCTAAGGAGCTGGGAAGGCTTGCAGAGATTGGGGTTGCATTTATTAAGGTCATGAGGCAAGACATTTCCTATTGGGAGCATCATTGGCAGGAAAGCAGACATTTCTCTAATTAAGAGAGTAATATGACATTTGATTGTTACAACATGAACTTGGGAGAGAAATCTTGTTTCTTGTTAACTTGAGATATTGTAGGAACTCAATAAATACCTGTTTATGGAGAACACAAAGAAAAGAATGAATGAGGGTTAGCAGCAATGATTATTAAACTTCTCATAAAATTTTAATTATTAAATAACCATAACAAAATGGCAGCTAATTGGTTTACGTTGCCACAGGAAATGAATCACACCCATAGTTTTTTGCTTTGTTGTGGAGTTCTGGGAACTTTTGTTGGCTAGAAGTAGTTTATATCAGTCGAAAAATGAATTTATATAAAACAGTTTAAGAGATTTCTGATAAACTGTTATTATTCTTTTTTTTCTTAGTACCCATCTTTTCAATTATGGTGTTCTTAACCATTGAATATTTATAGATGATGATACAGTTCCTGTATCAGTCTTTGATTTCATAAGATAAAAACCACTTGAATATAACTGATTTATGGTAGTGAGTCCAGCTACAATCATTAGGGAAAATTAGCAGTAAATTTACTTGCTAAATTTGCTTGTTCTGAAGAATTGGTGAGAGACCTTGCAAATCATAAGATACTCACATTTTTAAAACACTGAGGCATTCAAGAATTATTGACTAGGTTTGTTCTGATATTTCTGCCACTTAGGACACTTAATTGGGACACACATATTTCTTGACCAGGAAAAGATAAAAACCAAGACAGGAAAAATGTGATGTTTATTAGAAATGAGAGCACAAAACTACCCTTCTCTTAAGCAGTAAAACACCATGCACAAATACAAAGGTGTATATCAGAACTCTGTTAAAATTGTTGTGTTCTATTGTATATTAATCACATATAATTATGGTCTATAAGTATATACCATTTTAAAATGGTTATAGGGATCTGATTGAGAGACTCCAAAACAATCATCAAACTCAAAACAGCATAATTTTCTGATTTTATTATTACAAACATTTCAGTATGTTTATTGTAGTCTTAATATACCATTAAATGATGTTTTACTGAAACCTGTATAAGAATGTTTGAAGTTACCTTCAAAGCATGTTCAGTATCATTTCCTAAATAAATTACATACCAAACACATACAAATTTTCTGAATTTAGATTTAGGAAAATACTCAATTGAAGACATTTTTGATAGTTTTTAAGATGATTGTACTATTTCTGTATTGTCTGCTTTCTATATTTAACCAGAGAATTACCAATTAAATGGCTATGAGTAGTATTTGATAGATCCTTAACTATTAGGCTACGTTCAATTTCAAGGAAAGACTAGTGTGAAAGGGCAGTTATCACTCAGATAGAACTGTGGTCATGCAAAGCTCCATTTGGAGGTATGCTGAAAGATTATTCATTAAATGTTTAAATTGAATACATATGGAACCCCCACGATTTTGCCTCCTCCTAAAGCTTAACTTAGATACAGTGCACTCACTATAGCCTTCGCTTCAGTGTCTGTGGAGTCAACTAAGCATGAATCAGAAATACTAGAGAAAAAACCCAGGCTTGTTCACAATGTGAATCTTGAAATTCCCCAGTGCCGGTCACTGCCCTGAGACAGACCCTGTGGTGGCCTCCCACCTACACAGAGCCTCAGTTTCCCCAGCCCTCATTGCTCTAAACTGTCCTCTACATATTGTTTTATAATCACTGATTCAAATTAAAAATCAATGGACACTTACAAAGATCGTCTAGGCCACCCTTTGTAAGAGGCAGCTTCCTGTATTTCAGGGCATTGACTCAATTCACCTGGCATTATATTTGTGAGTGTAAATTTGTTTAATATGTTCTTTAATTATCATTTGAATTTTGGTAGTTATCAGAAGTAATAACCTTCCTTTCATTCATTTTATATTAGTATTTTTATCTGATTTTCTGTCCTCATTAAAATAGCTACAGTTTAATCAGTTGTATTGATGTTTTCATAGAAACAGCTTTTGGTTTTGTTATATTTCCCCATAGTTTTCATGACTTCAGAGTTATGACTTACCATTCTTTTATCATTTCTTTGATTCTATCTTAGGCTTAATCTGTTCTTCTTTGTGTAGTTCTCTAAAATTCAATATTAGTTTATCAGCATTTTAAAACAATTATACACATTTAGTGCTCTAACTCTGTAATTATCTAAGTACTACTTATGATGGGTCCCATGAATTTTGTTTAATTATTTTATTTTTACTTAGTTTAAATGTTTTGATTGCCTCGAGGCTTGTTTATAATTGAAATTTGAAATTTTCATTTTTTGGGAATACTTTTAGCTATTCAATGTGATCACTTTAATGAATGTTCAGAAAAGTATGTATTATTCTATTATTTGTCTAGTAAAGTTATTCTTAATCACAATTTGATCAAGCTGACTTCCTGTTTGAGCTTATTTGTTTGTTCATTTTTGTCTTTTTGAGATAGCGTCTCACTGTGCAGTTCAGGCTGGCCTTAAGCTCAGTTTGTAACCCATGCTGGTCTCAACATCACAAAGATTCTCCTGCCTCATTCTCTTGAATGCTGGGATTACAGGCATGAACCACAATGCCCAGCTAAATTCAGGTACATAAAAATTTCAATTTGAATTGGTACCAAAAGACTATTCATATTATGGATTTTTAACAAATTTAAAGGAATAGAGAACAAAATATATGTCTAGACCACAATATAATTAAATTAAAATAAAGATAGAAGGGAAACTACATGTTGACTGTATTTTATTTTTGCATTTTCATTGTTCCTTTTTTTTTACCTAGATATCCCACTTTTAATTTACCTATTTAAAAAGTGGACCAGGATATTTACATTTTAGATTTTGATATTGCTTCCAAAATTAGTGTTTGGTAGTTCTCCAAATCAAATCTCAGTCTCATCACTGATTTATCTTTGTGTTGTTATAATTTCGATTCCATTTCTTCTTATACTCTTAAAAATGGACTAAAAAGAAGACAGACGGTTTGTTGTCTACCTTCATTTCTTACTCCAGGAAAATTAAAAGTTTTAAAGAGTTGTAGGTAAAATCAAACTTCTCCTTCTTATCCTGCTGCTTTTAACATTCTTTGTACCCAGGGAAATTAAAAATTAAGTATGCTAGTTATTGAATATGTAGCTATAAATGAAGACAAATATAAGCAACATCCATAATTCTCTTGCAAATATCCATCATTCCATCTGCACTTGATAAAGAAGAGAAAATGTTCTTAGTTATCATCTTTAATTGTACTTTAAACCAAGTTAAGCATTCAGCTTCTGTAGATCTGTCTTCTAATCATACTGTTTGCAATGCAATAGTGCTTTTCCTGAGAAATCAAAAGAAGGGTAACTTATTTCCAAAGTCAGGTAAGGAATTAATAGAAGAGAAGTACATTACATAGTTTGTGCAGGCAAAGCTGAGGAGGCAGAGGAGAGTTCCCAGGAAAGCTGACGATTTTGAGGAAGATCATTTTTAAGTTAGAATTCAGTTTTGAGGCCTCACCATGCAAGCTATGCAAGCTCACTTTTGTATGCTTGTTGCTATCTTTCTTGTTAGTCTTGAGCATTTCTTAAATATATTAATTTATGAAATTTGGTTTGTCAAAAATATTCTAAAATGTCATTATTATCCTGAGTCAATTTTTTTGGTTGTCACCTACAAATGGAAGTGTAAGAGTTGCCTGTAATGCATGACTATATCTGCATCTATCTATCTATATCTATATCTATATCTATATCTATATCTATATCTATATCTATACCTATACCTATACCTATACCTATACATTTATATTTATATTTATATTTATATTTATATTTATATTTATATTTATATATATGGAGAGAAAATTCTTCCCGGAGATTGAAAATTTGACGTAGGAAAACTCCTGTCAATCAAGAGACACCTGTTCACTGACTCCAGAATAATGTAGCCTTTCTTTGCAAATTAGCATGACAGGAGCACCCTGAGAAGGTGTCATAGAAGAAAAGATGCCAAGTTGGACAACTGTCCTTTTGCTAAATTGTTTAGCAGCGTAATGGATCTCTAGCATTGCTAGCACTGGACTGGAATACTAGGTTCCATGTGTCTGTTCCCTGTGTTACACCCTTATGAATTCAGTAGAAACAACAAAGCCCAAGAAAAATGAAAACAACACTTTGTCCAGGTAACCTTGTCTCAATCACATCAATGACACAAAAAACAGGAACAATTTAGTCTACAGAGAAGTACATGAAGGATTAGAGGAATATATTTCATTTGGTTCACATACATCAGAGTGCTATGCTTTGCCTCCTAAACAAACATGTTATCATATTTTAATTAGATGAAAGGAGTTGTTAGTCTTGTAAATTAATATTAGTGATGTTACAATAGGACAATGTCATATAGCGTGAGCAGTGTCCTGTTTTAACTTTGACATTATTCAGCAACACCACTTGAACTATTAACTAAGACATGTAAAATTCTCGTGGGTAGATAGAAGTTTGTGTGGGGAGTAGGCATCAGTTATATAGAAGCAGATCAAATCCATAAAAGTTGAGTCTTTAGTAACTTTAAGATCTGAACATTTCACTGGAACTCTGTAATGAAAAAAAAAATGTAATGCCAAAAGGTGAGATACAGTCAACAAGCTACAGAGTATAAAGGTAAGTGTGTTTTCTAATTCACTATTTATGTATCTTCATACCTTGAAGAAAAAATAATTTTTACAACATAGTTGTACTCATGGCATGGAAATAAAATATTATTATTTCCTATTTTAAGCCAGAGGAGAAAGAAGACCTACCTGTGGTGGAGTTAGCCTCCAGCTGAGGATAATGCAGTCCTCATATTTATGTCCTATTGTTGGTGAGAGAAACAAATTTAAGAGGTAGATGGTATCCAAAAATATGTAGAGTTACTTTCTTTAAAATTGTTCATCATATTTACATATATTTCAAATCAAGTTGTAAGGTTTGTGTTGGAAATATTCTAGTGTATTTATTTTGGAATAAATTTATATACACAAAGTTATTTAGGAAATATAATTTTCCAAACTCCATGTATGTTCTGTCAAACTATGGTATATGTACATACTCAAATGAAAGATGTATATCTTAAATATTCCAAAGATTTCTGGTTCTTTTTTTGCATATGCATTCTTCTTTTTACATCATTTGAAAAGAAAAATTCATATCTGCTCTTCTAAAGCAAACTCTCATAGCTAATTACTTTGAGTGTTTCCCAGATATAGTTTTCCAAAAACAATTTATTCTCCGTTTGAACATTTTCTCCAAAAAATCATCATCTTCCACTTAGGGTAATCATTTACAATTCCATTTAAATTTGCTACTATAGTTTCTACACATATACAAGTCTATGTGTGGTGTGCCGTTATCAAAGCTAACTGGTGTGTGATAACCACTCGTGTTTCCCAAACAACATTGCCTACAAATTGCAAGCAGAAGACCTCTAAAAATAAACAAACTCTGCAAATTTTTTAAAGTATTAAATATATAAAAATAGAGTGTGGCAAAAAAAAAAACTACACTTGTACAAAAAGGCTGCTTTCATAATTTTATGTTATTTGGTGACATAAAATACTTATTTTTAATGTGTGCATAAAAGGTGATATCATCTATGATAATTTCAAGATAATATATTCAGACTAGTTCAATAACATTGTTTTATTACAAATGGAAATAAGGAATAAATTTCATTATTAGCAGCTCTCTTAGTATTTAAGTTGTTAACTCAAATAATTGCTATTATTCTTTTTCTGTGAACACTTTTCTATAAGGTTTGGTATGTGCGTGTACGTGTGTGTTTTACTAGTATTTCAGAAGATTGATGAAGATAGATGATTAATAGTCTTTATCACAAACAATTCTATCTTATTAAAGAACACCTATACATCCATAATCAAATGTTGGATGCCACTTTTTAGGCAGAGCACAATACATCTAACAGCTACATCTTTTTCTAAAAAGAAAAAAAAAGGACAGGTAATCTGACTCAAATCAAAGAAGCAACCTATAGAAAAGGATACTGATATTTATTTGGTCATATACATAAATATGGTCTTTCTGAAAATCAATGCTCTTTGAAACCCCCTTGCACAAACATTTAGCCCAAAAATAGCCTGCAATTCTGACTGTGCTGGTATACTCTTAATTCTCAATTTCAAAGATATACTTTGGGAAGACCCAGGGAATAAGATCTGCTCAGGTACCTCTCTAAAGTGTTTGCAAATGAGGGATTATTTTCTATATTTTTTCTTCACACTCTATACTCTTGTGTCTAGTGATCATCACAGGCAAGCGAAAGATAAAGTTTGGATCCTTTAACTGTTGGGCTTGAGTAAAGTGTGGATAGAGATAATGGAGGTGAAACGAATGTTTCCTGGCTCCCTGCTCATCCCTCTGGTACACCCACTTCCACCAAACCCATTTTAAACAATTCATGTGTTGAAGTTTATGAGAGGATTACTTAGTCATGCTTTACTTAGCAACCCTTCAGACAGACACTCTTTTACTCATCAGACCCCGGAACCAAATCATTATCATACATACCTCCACTGTGACGCCCTCATAGTTCAATGATAAAACAGATATAAACTCAAACATCTTACCTCCCTGTACTAGCATTTTTCACAATTCTCTCCTATATTCTCTGCAGACTTTGGAAGAGTATCTACCTTGTCAAGAGCTAATCTGTCACTTCGATCTCGACACCATCACTGATTTGTTATATGACTTTCTACACTTCTGACTTATCATTTCTTTTTTTACAAATAGCTCATCTTTATTAACATAAATATGCCTTAGTAAATGAAGAAAAAGTCAGACACACAAATAAACCCAGAACCTTGATGTTTGTCCTAAACCTTTGGTTAGTTGATGGATGCTTAAAAATTAATAAGGGATGAATGACTTGGTGACATTCACATTTTGAGAAGAACATGTGTGCTTAAAATAGGAAGTTTCAGAGCACAGGTAAGGCTACATCTCATTATCTGAGAGACAACATTAGCTTGGTTTCATTAGGGTATTTTGATAAAGACAAAGACATTTTTAGGAAGTGAAATAGGTAGAAAGGATGAAAGATTAGCCATAGAACTGAAAATAGCTGGTGTTATAAATAATAGAACATAGATTGCTAACTTCTTCAGCGTGTTCCATGAACAGTGCCCACTGAGATGGGGAAGATTTAGCTTGCTTGGGATTAATGTTGTTTATAGTTTTTGGTCACAATGACTTGAAAGATGGAGAGAATAAGTCTGAAAATCTGTGGACAAAAACAGCTTACATGTTAGAAAGAAAAGCATTGTTGTGATATAAAGATAGATAATCTCAAGAAACAGTTATTTCTTTACTGTTAGTTTTGTTCTAATACCATGTCTTTTTTTGAAGGCTTTTTATGCACTATGCAGAGAAGGTCTCCTCAAGAAGTTGGAGTACTTTCATACTTGACTATGTGGTATTAGGCCTGAGATTTTTTTCCCCCAAAGGTTCAGATGGTAAGTATTTTAAATTTGTCGATATCATCTTTTTATTTTTTCACTGTAGTAAGAACTGTGATTGTCCCAAACTTGCTGTTGGGTGCCGGGGAAGTCAGCGACCCTCTTGGAGCCTCGATCCCTTCCATCAAGAAATGAGGCTGACAAATGTGCGCTGTCTCTGCCTCTACTTGTAACTCTCCACGAGCTGAAGTGCTCTGTTGAAATGTTTCCATCTGGTCCACATGCGTTAATGTCCAAAGATGCAACACTGAGGCTTAAAGATGTTAAGGAATCTGCCCAGTATTACTCTGCTAGTAGCTGGACACCGAATCTTTGGCTCCAGATTTAATGGCTTCCCATACAAGAGGGAAGACAGGAAGACAGGAATACACCTTTAACCTGGGGAAACATGGGATTTTTAGACGTTTGCATTTGAATCCAACAGCAGAGCAGTTGACCTCCCACTCTATGGGAGCTGTGTAGTGTCTGACAGTGAGGATCGGAGGCTTCCCACCCACCTTCGACTCCCGAGGAATTACTCTGTCCACATAATCCTTATCAAAACTTATTTAAATACTTAGCTTTGTTGCTGCATAAAATTAATCACAGATGATATACAAATAAAGGGAACTGGCTTTTTTCCAATAAAGAAGCAAATATCCCAAAATGTTTGATAATGAATGTATAAGAAAATCCAAGCTATTGATAACTCCATGTTTTCCAAGATGCTAAAATTAATATACTAAAAGAGCATTATAATAAATTTCAATTTCATATTCCTTAGAATATCAAATAAATTGCTATTAAATGATTGCACATAATATATAAATCTCAGAAAATATAAATGAAATAAACACTTAAGGATTTAAGACTTTACATGGAAATGTGAATGGAGTTGGATAAAACATCAGTTCCAATTTATCTGTTTTAGTCACATGAAATGTAGATATTCATTAACAATTATTTATTGAGGATTTATTTATCCAATTGGCTTAGTATAGTGATGTCAAAATCTGGTTTGTATTTGTACCTATGTCTATACACATTATTTATTTGTTTGTTTTAAAATAACAACATATATGAAAAGTCAGATCTGGAAGTGTCATTTATTTCATTCACTTTGAAACGGTGCTTGACATTATTGAATGTTTGAAAATTCATATGCCACATATTTATAGGAGCCATGTTATTCATTTGTTATGCTAAAAGTTTAAATTAGGTGATGCTTGTATATTGTGATGTTCAAATATTTTGGTTGTTCTAATAAGTGCACAGATACCCTAAAGAGATAAAAACCACACTTATCTCTGCTATTCTGTTCGATTCCCGAACTCCTTGAATTCCACTTCCTACTGAAGCCTTTATTCCTAACTGCATCTCCACCAGTTTCCTTGTCTGTGATATAGCCTTTCACTGTATCTGTGCTCCAAACATCTCTACTGAAGAATTTTCAATTTGTTACTCTTATTAATAAATATGCAATTTTTATCTGGAGCAGTGATCTTTTGGAAGGAAAGAATGAATGGTTTTAAAGTTGCATATGTAAATTCAGTCTTAGAAAGCAAATTATTATATGACTTATATGTAATTAATGAGCAATTTATGAATAGAAATGATAGAGCAGCATAGAAACTGAAAGCACTGTTTCAACTTCTGTATGCAAAATTGAAACCCACACCCCCCCACAGTTTGTGGCAGAGAAAATGCATGTAGATGGATGAGTAGATAGACATAGCAAGAGATAAACATGTAAATGTATGTGCATGTGTGAAACATTTCCGTATACTATATGCATCATGTTAAAAATACATTCTGTGTTTAATAAACGTGTATTTAATGGATTTGTTATTTTTTGTGGTATGAGAGTTGGACCTAGGGACTTGCACATAGCCTTGGTGTTCTGACACTGATTTATCACCAAGCTACCTCCCAGCACTTTTGATTTTATTTTGAGGTGGGGTCTCATTAAGTTGCCCAGATTTGCCTGGAATTTACCATCCTCCTGCTTCAACATAATGTGCATGGTGTAAAACTGTTTTAAACCTCAGTGACATAAAACTATGCAGTCACCAATCCTTTAAATTTTCAGATGCAAAAACATTCAGATGATAGTAAGTATTTTACAGGAAATAATTGTTCCAACTTTGGACTCACTCTAATATGTGTTTCACTGAATTAAAGGTAGGTTATTAATAATAAATCTTAAGAGATTCTTAAAGTATAATTTTAAAATTCTGGACATGGATTAATCCCTACAAAGAAACCCATTCACTTTCTAATTGTTAATTGTACATTGCTTAACAGCTTTCATATGAATAAGAACAAAACACAATTTTTCATATAGTATCCATTTTCTGTTACAAGAATGAAATTTTTAGAAAAACATTTCCATAATACATTGTTTCAAAGTATCTTTTTAGTTAAATTGTGTTATAAATTGGACTGACTGAAAAATTGAATTATCAAAAAAACTCACTTTGATCTAAGATCTTTCTCAACATGTATCATTACTAATATTTTCAAGGACATAAAATTTAAGGGACACAACAAAATGGGAAGATGAATAGGCTGTTGACGAGCTGTTCTGTTTTTTTGTCTTTTTCCTTTTTATCAGTACCAGGGATCGAACTCAGGACTGCCTGCAAGGCAGGCGCTTATGCCGCTGAGCTAAATCTCCAGCCCCAATGATCTGTTCTTTACTGAGTCAACTGCATACTCATCCCAAAGGATTAGAATGCCACAAGCTGTTTAGGCTATGAAATACTTGTTTGTATACTACAATTGCATGGCATGAGTTATTATAAAAAGAGTCATGTGCCATAAACATATAGATTCTACATTTTATTTTTTACCACTGTAGTCTATCTGAAACGTTCTGTAGTGACAAAAACATGAGGAGAAGTAACTAGATACACAAGTTTAAAAATAAAAGATATATAATTGGAAAGAGGGAGATAGATCTTTTGCACATGGGAAGGGGTCCAAGAAATGGGAGGAGAGGAGAGGGAGGAAAAGACGAAGAAAGAGTTGTGGTATCTCCAAGTACCAACTCTCCACAATGAAAGGAATCATTGTGTATTGTAAATGTATGCTAATAACACTAAAGTAAAATTTCAAAGGAAGAGTTTATAAGCATGTTAGATGGGATTTTAGATGGGATCACAGCATTTTAGATGGGATCACTTACCTGTTTTGCAGCTTATTATTATCCTGCTCAGTATTTAGAGAGAATAAAATGACAGATCAGCTACATTAACTCTGTGATCCCTCACAATGATTTTGAAGCAAAACAAGAAGAAAAGTGAAAATGAAAATTCATCACATAGCATAACGTCTAAAAGATGGAAGTATAGTGTGAAAATGTCTTACTGTGCATTTTAACTGTGTTCTTAACTGCATGGATCAGTATTTACACTAAAAGATAAATGGAAATTTCACTTTGATGGGAGTCGTTTGGTTCTTGTCTGACCTGTGTCTTGAGAATGACATCATGTCTTGTCAACACATCTTCAGGCAGCAGAGATACGATGAGGTGTCACTCATTTGTGTGTCATCCATCTCTGACACATAGGGCACACACCCTGCCTTGTCTGCAGGCTTTGTGACACGTATCAGCTCTTCCTCTGGGGATATCTGAACCTAGTAGTTTTGAAGCTGAGTACTAGTCACCTTATTCATAACTTGGAAAAAATGTCAGATGCTTCTCACTTGAAAGTAGAGAAGCTTATTTTTTTCCACCGTTCATAAGTCTCAGTATGTAACTAGTTGGTGATTCCAAGGAAGAAATGGGATGGTGGAAGAGCACAGTAAGAGAAAGCTGTTCATCTTATGGCAGCCAGGAATCATGGAAAAAAAGGATGATGCAGAAAAATGCAAATATGTTCCAATGTCATGCCCTTTAGGGACACTGTTCTTCCAAGCTGGGGACACCTTCACCAGCACAGCTAGCTATGAACTCATGCACAGATCAATCCACTGATGAGCATAGTGATCCTAGAATCCAGTCACTTCCAAAAGCCCACCTCTGAACACATGAGTTTTGGGGGAAATTCTAGACCTAAAGTATAACATTTTGCACTAGGATGTTCGTTTCAATGTATAAAATGTCTTTAGTCCTTCTCTAATGATTGCCAACATATTTACAATTTCAGGAGGATTGAAAAGTCCAAGACCAAAGATTCAGGCAAACTCTTAGCTCTTAGTCCCTGTAAAATAGAAAAGAATGTTTAAATTCTTCCAATATATAAGGATATAGGCTGATCATTTCTAATTTAAAAGAGGAAAACAAGGAGATAAAAAGAATGGAACCCAAATAAGGCCAAAAATTCAGAAAGTCCCATGTTAAATATTACACCTCCATATCTAGCATCCAGGGCAGAGTGTAGCCAGATAGGGACTCCAAAACACTGCCTTTCGCCTTGCTGGATGCAGCCCACATGGCTTCTCCCTGGGATTGGCTCAATGCACTGCTCACAGCTTTCTTCAGCAAATGATCCACTTCCTGGCATCTCTAACTTCCTATGGTCTTCATTATACTTTTTGTTGTATTCCTATAAATCCATGCATTGTCCACCCAGGGGCATCTTGCTTAATTCTTCAAGCCTTCTTAGAAATCTGACCTTACTGACCCCACAACTCTTGCATTGAGCATGCTAATAAAACCAGTGTTATGTAAACATCACCAAAATCTGCTGTCAGAAGAAATAGTGCCCAGGGCTCCCTAAAACATGACTATAGTAGTCTCTTTTTGGCAGGATGGCTGAATTTGGGACACATTCCACTAGGAGACCCTCAAAAGCCAGGGTGCTTTTCCCAAAGCTTCTTTCATAGTTTAGCCTTTTATACTGTTGAGCCTGTGATAGTTGTGGTCAGGTCATTTCCTGAGATGTACTGTTTCAAATTTCCAAATGCAAATCATAGCACTTAGCTTCCTGTTAGAACTAATGTTTTCAAAAACCCAATTTTGACCCAAGTTTAGGTGTGGTTCCTTTCGGTCCAAACTTTAAGTTTTTCTGCCCAATATTTCCTCCTGAAATTTCCCAATAAATCTGGTTAAAGTTGGCCAGCAGCACTCATGAATGCTGGGCTCTCTTGAAATTTCCTCTGTCAGCTTTCTCAGTCTACCACCTTTAACATTAGCCTTTACAAACTCTTAGAACATGTGTAAAATGCAAACCACTTTTCTGCCACTGTAACACACATGTGTAGCATGTGTCTCCAACAAAATTCCTAGTGGAAACCTTGTTCTCAACTGAAACTTCCTGAGCTTAATCCTTATTTTCTTCACTCTTATCAGCTTTCTGAACTTGTAAGCTCTAACAGAAGCATCTGGCAAGTTCTGCTCATAGCATTCTAGTGCTTCACTCACTCGTATCACCAAACTCCTCTGGCAAACCATTTCTAAAGGCTCTAAAGCCATATAGTTATATACAGCTATAGCAATGACCCCACTTCCCTGGGACCAATTTTATGTATTATTCACATTTCTTGTTGCTAAAACAACATACCAGACACGTGTGATTTAAAATGGGTGAGGTTTACTTTGGTTCACAGTTCAGGAGTCTCAGCTGGTATATGGTAGTAACTCTAGCAGAGTGAGGAGGAGGTAGAGGAGCAAGATACACCCTCCAAAGATGACACACCCTCACTGACGCACCCCTTTTAATCAGTTCCCACCTCCTAAGGTGCATTAAACCAGGTACTCAATGGAGCATTCAGCTGATGGGTACACCACACCCATGATCTGATTACCTTACTAAAGGCCATCTTTGAGGTGAGGTAAAAGACATATTACTAATATCCTTGCTTCAAATACAATTCCTCCACCATTCTTGCCACTTTCTGAAGTGACTCCTCTTTCATAAATATCTTTAGTTGCACCGTCATAGCTACCTTAGTGTCCTGAATTGATTAAAAACATGTATCATTCATGATCTTTTGACTGCAGAAGCAGACGGTGCGCAGTGTCAGATGCGATGAATAAGCCAGATGAGGACAAACCATAAGGGTTTCACGAGCCTGCCTTTCTGTTGGATGGCACTCGGCAGCAGCACTTTCACTGTTGATTTGCCACACCCTAGGAAAATAGGAAAGAGGCCCTCCAGAACCAATTCATAAACTAGCAAATAAGGAGATAATTGCATGTTAACTAAAGGGTAGTATTTTGAGGGGGCTTAAGGACACCGTTTCCTTCACCACAATAATTTCATTTATTTAGAGGACTGTGGAAGATGGCAGATCAATAAACAACAAAGTAAAAAGCCTCTCTGAGAGAAACAGCTCAGATGCTGGGATATAGCATTCTGGAGAAGACCAGATAGAAGGAAATTGATCCTCTTGACCCAGGAAGAAACTAAAGTGAAAAAAGAAAAGAAAAGAAAAGAAAAACCTAGACAGAAGGATGTAGCCAGACATGCTCTCACAGAGCCAGCCCCACTGTGTACAATACACCACTGGAATTTGAAGACTCATGGTCATGGAGAAGTCAGGCATTGGCAAGCCCAAGGGTCTCAGCAGGAGGACGTGGTCATGGAGGGGAGCAGTGGACCAGAGAACTGCATGGCTCATGGTGCATGTGAGGAACTCAGTCCTCTCATGGGAGTGGGCGATTGGCCGGGCAGCATTTTGGAGTTGGGCAGAATAAGCCTGGAACCAGAAATGCCGCCAGCTTTATTCAGCCACTTCTAGTACAGAAGAGATTGGTGAGAATTGCTTGGACTGAGTCCCACCCTTGTGTGAGGTCCAATAGTCAAGACAGGTTTCCCTGAAGCTATCCCTAACCAGTCCCAACTGTGTGGCACACACTAATGTGGTGAAGACTCCCAGTGCTTGACCAGCTCAGAAGGGAGGGGTCAGCCTGTCCTGCCCCTGCTTGTATCCAATGGTCATCAGCAGACTGGGGAGGGCAGCAATCCCTAGCCAGCATGCTTCAGAGTAATTGTAACCAATACAGGAAGTGCCAGGGACCCCCACAATCCAGTTGATTGGAAGAAACCAGAAACATGACAAGAGGAAGAAACAAAAGGCAGTTTCCAGCCTCCAACCCAAACAGTACTGGCCCAGGAGAGGTAAACACAGAAAATTTTGGGGGTTGCACACCTGCAGTTTCTGAAGAAACAGCATCTGACATAAAAGAATTTCTTTATGAAATTATAAAGAACTTAAAACTGAAATACTAATACAAGTAAAGGAAGATATAAGAAGAATAATTAAAGAAATAAAGAAATCCTAAGCACATCTGAAGAAGACACAGATGGAAGAATGGAGGAAATAGAAAAAGGAAGGAAACCTTTGATGAAGAATTAAAAAAAAATCTAGTATACATGAAACAGATTCAAAGAGATTACCAGAAAATTAAAAACTTCATTGAAAGCTGAAAAACTGCTTGAAAGAAACTAAAGAAAACAGGTTTGCAACTTGTGATCATGAAAGGAAAGATCTCTTAAAAATAACAAGGAACCAGGAAGTAAAAATACAAAGGCTAGAAGATGACAAGAGGATCTATAACTTAAGAATAAAAAATGTGAGTGAAGAACCAGGAGTAAACTCAAATGAAATACAAGGGTTATTTACAGAAATAATTAAAGAAAACTTCCAAAGCATAGGAAAAGGAAATGATTTTCAGATAAATGAGTCATACAAAACTCCAGAGGCTATAACCAAAATAGATCTACACCCAGACATATAATAATTAATATCCCAGAAATTCAGCACAAGAACAGGATACTAAAATCTGTCAGAGAAAAGAAACATCACCTATAAAGGAAAACCCATCAGAATCATGACAGACTTCTCAACATCAAATTAAGAAGAGCTTGGAATGAAGTATTCCAAGTCCTGAAAGAAAATAACTTCCAACCCAGATTGATGTACCCTGTAAAGCTATCTCTCAAAATTAATGGAGAAACAAGATGCTTCCATGACAAAGAGGAACTAGGGGAGTTCATGATCACCAATTCAACCCTACAAAAAATACTGAAAGTTATTCTAGAGAGAGAGAGAGAAAGAGAAAAGACCATGGCTTCAGGAACAGCGACACAGAGGGCTCACTGAATGGGGCAGACATTGGAATGAAGGGAAAAAGTAGACAAACAATGACAGAAAAATAGCATGGCAGAGATGAGGCAGAGAAGGTTGGTCATAATCACTAACATGGATGACCTTGATACACTAATAAAAAGAAACACAGACAGAGCAGATCAGGAGATAGGGTCCATCAAGATGCTCTATATAAGAAATATAATTAACCTGAAAAAAGGTTTATGGACTGAAAGTCAAAAATGAGAAAATAATGCTCTATGTGACAAGGAACCAGAAAGAAGTGGGGGTAGCCCTTCAGCTGCAGATTGGTTGGAAAGACATAACATTTTTATGCAATGGCGTACTACTCAGCTATAAGGAAGGAAAACCTTGAGGCTCTCGTAGGTAAATGGACACAACTTGAGATCAAGCTCAGGGGTACAAATAGGCTCAGAGCCTCTTAGGTAAATAGTGGATTGCCTCCTTAATCTAAAAACTAAAGGAGTTAGAGGGATACAAAATTTACAATGTACCCTGTGAAAGTGAGGAATTGTCTAAATAGGGAAGGCAGAAGACACTGTTAATCTTGTATTATGCTTTGAAACCCGTATTGTTTTCATCGCTCTGATTAGTTTGGTTATATTCTGTTCCAGTGTGTCTACTTGTACTAGATTTGATGGCATGGACAGCTATTCCAAAGATAGCAGATATACTATGGTAACCATTTTTAATTTCCTTTAACTTAATTTGAAGCCCTGTATAGCTTTCACTGTCTTGTTTTGACTGATTTTACTTGAATCTGTTTGTTTGATTGCTTTCTTATCTTGAGTGATTTTATTCAAATCTTATGTTTGATAGTATCAAGTCTGAGAATATAGGCAGTTACACTGAAGACAATAAGATTCACTATGACATCCAGTCTGGTTTGACTGTTACCCTCTTTTGAAGTCCTAAAATACCTCCAATGTTTTGTTTTTATTGATTCTGTTCTGTACGTCTATGTTCAATTTTATTGTGCCTGATGATATGGGCAGTTATATTGAAGAGGACAAGATACTTCATGGTAACCATTGTAGATCACCTTGCATTTTGGTCTTAAGTCACGTACTATTGTCCATCCTTTTGTTTTGACTGACCCCGTTTTCTCTCTCTCTCTCTTTTTTTTTCTCATTTGGTTTAATTCATGCTGTACTGCTCATCTTCCAGGATACTCACAGAACAAGTTACTCCCAACCCAAGATTAGCATAGCAGTGTTAAAAGAATGAGTCTCTTGTACTTTGTAGGGGAGCAAGAGATGACCTGAATCCCCATGAAGCAGGAAATGGAAAATTTCTAAGTGTGAAAGTATTATCACTTCATTAACCTGTATTCAGAAATTTGTCCACATACATATAGATTACTAAACTGATCAACATAAGAATACATGCATGTCTGTCTATGGAAGTGGATAGCTATACAACATCAGATGTAACACTTTTCTTAAAGATGGAAAACAAAGTAAAATCTACAAAATTTTACATTTACATACAAAATTTTAGATTTGCACACATTTCAATGCAAAATCAATTATTTGTTTCCAATAGTATTGGAAAAACTAGTGCTTTTAAATATCAATTTCCTTAGGACTATTTACAATTAGGAAAGTATTTGTTCATTTTTTAAAAATATCCTTTGTCTATAACATGATAAAGCTATAAACTCTGGGGAATAATCCAGTTGCATTTTAAGAAAATACTGACATACGGCTTCTCTATGAAATACAACCCATCCTAACATTATCTGGTTGTGTGAAGGGTAGTTTACGGTTAGTTTAATTCATTTCTCCTCTAAAATAAATACCCAGAGACATCCGAAACTCTTTTAATTTTTTCTTGTTGCTATTTTTATTGTTAGTGTGGGCTTAAAACAAGCTTCTGTGTGTGAGTAATAGACCAGACTTAAGCACTCTGCATTAGCACTATGGATTCTCACATGCCTTGCATGGAATTTGGCTATATTCATTTTCACCTAGACAATCTTTCCCAGGATAGTTGTTCAGTTCCACTTGCAGTTAATAGCTCCAAATTAGCTACTTTAATATAGATCAAATTGCTGGTGATTCAGAAAATGTCAGCATCTTTATAGAGAATCTCTTGAATGTTCCGCCAAAGTCAAATCTGAAATCAAAGTTGTTTACAAACAACAGATTTGTATTCCTGATGTAACGCTTCCAAATTTTATCTGGTAATCAAGAAGGCAGCATGAATAGAAAGGAGAAGCATCAGTCATATTCTCACTTCTGTTTAAAAAGGAGCAAGTGAACCAGAGGAATAAAAGCAGTGTTCTTAATAGGCATTAGGGAAAATGATTTGTGTTCAAATTTATGAGATGATATTCTAATCCCTTAGTGCAATATTCTCACTAGACAACAATTATTTTATGCAAACCTTAAAATAGTACTTTGACATTTATTAGGATGCTGCTATTTATTTTATTCTTCTCAAGCATATGCATTATTTTTCTTCCATATATTTTAATTGTATATAAAATGATCTAATAAAACTCATAAATGTTTTTTATTAATTGTGAAACATTCATCTTGCATGTCAAACATTTGTTATTTATTTTCTGAAGACAGAATACAAATTGTTAAATTTCACTAATAGCATGCCAACAAAGTAAAACAGGCAAAACCCCTGGCATTTACTATATATATAGCCATTATAAAGCCAACCAATTGGTCTTATGACAAAAATTTTCTCAACTGTTGCAAGATATGCTTCTCAGAATTGTCACATTCCATTATACACTGAAGGTTTTCTTGAGACAAGCCTGTGCTCAGTAGAGGAAAACTGTTTATTATATCTTTAAGCAAGTAAAATTGATTTTTCACATGTTTAGGGACAAAAGCAACTTGCCTAAGAGGTGAAGTTGAAGGATTTATAATTTAAGAGATTGACTTTGCTCTTTCCTTTTTGTGTTTTTCCTCACCAAATATTGGATTTAACTATTGTTGACATTATGGTTAGCATCTCCTGGTCTTTGTTTAAAATGAGGTACTGAACATTTCTTAAACAACCACATAGAAAACCCTCTGAACCCCCTCTGAGACGGCCGTATTAACATCCACTTCATCCGTGGGGAGACCCGTACTTAGGAAGGGTAAGACACTTGCTAAATACCCAAGATCAGAATTTAACCACGCTTAGGTTTAATTATTCTTCCTAGCTTACCATCACTAAGGCTTTAATTGAACCAATTACAAGTACTATCTATGGTGGCTTATAAAGAAACTCGCTGTATGTTAAACACCTAAGTTACATAGAGGTTAGATCTTTACAGTGCTCACACACAGCCTTCAGTGGGTGCACAATGCAGAGGGGTGGTGAGCTGCAGAGGAAAGCGAACCACGGTGGGGCTCCCGATTCCATCTCAGTGTCAGGATGAGGCCAGGGGAGAAGCTGGTGGCAAACCCCAGAGTTCATGCTCTGTCTAAACAGGGTGAGGGAAAATCCAATACAGCAATTAGCAAAGTTACAGGAGAGAAAGTCTTCCTTTGTGTGTTAAAATGTCAAAATACTAGAGTTTGTTTTTGACAAGTTGCAGTTTTTAAATTGATAAAATTAAAAATTTTAAAACCTTCTCCAATGATTTTTAAAAAATATCAATATGTACCCTCACCTAGGTTTAACACCAATAAGCAGTTTGCTGGGTCCATGCTCTGGTAGTACCTTTATCATCTTGACTCAGTTTTTCTTACTAAAGTCTACCTTTACCAAAAGGATTTCCCTAAAACTTTCACTTCATTTCCTGTGAGTTCCTATCTTAAAATCTTATGTGTTTCCATCAGCACCAAACATGTATTAAGTCCATTCACAGAACCAAAAAGGCTCTGTTTTCCTCATTCTTAATTTCCCCATTAATCTCTCATGTTTGGCTCTCCAGAGAAACAGAACAATAGAATGTAGACATAGGTATAGATAACAGTAGTAATTACGAGGAATTATTTCAAATTTCATAAATGCTGGAATGTTCCCTGATCTGCAGCAGCAAACTAAAGAGTCAGGAAAGCCAGTGGTATGGTGCCCCTCGGCCTCAGAAGCTCGGAGAACCCAAAGAGAACTAATGTACAAATTTATTCTAAAGGCCAGCATTCTTGAGACCCAAGATTGATTTTCCATTTTGAATTTGAAGTTAGGGGAAAATCACTGTTCCAAGTCAGGGCACTTAGGCAGAAATTCACACTGACTCAGTCTTTCATAGTTTTTGTTGTTTTCCAGTCTTCGCTTGATTGGTATCTGCTCCACCACATTGGTATCTGCTTTACTCATCCCTCGGTTTAAGGTCAGATCTCATCCAGATATACTTCACATATGCTCAGAATAGTGTGTGACCAAAAATCGGGCCTCCAGTTGCCCGCTTGAGTTAACACGTGCAATTTTAACTATCACATCTTCATTCTCAGAAAAGGCTGAAATGGAATCCACTCAAATGCTGTGCTTTTGGACCACTCACAATGCCAGACACGCCTGCCACTGGAGAAGGTTTTGTGGTCACTCATTCCTTTATGCAGTATTTGGAGCAGTACTCATACCAAGCATGTGCCCAACAAATTTGTGGCAGACAAATATATTAATGAATAATTGGAATTCAGATTACGAACTCCTATTCCATAAATAACTGGCCTTGAACACTTTTACTCATTTTAAATAATCAGGAAATATAACAGGAATCAGAAGAAAGTAGTCTAGATAGGCCTTACAGAGGTAAACTGGGCTCAAGAGGATGAATTTGGAATGTAATGAGTGAGAATGCAAGGTTTAATTAAGCATTCTGGAGATGAAATAAATAGGTATATAAAAAGGGGGGTACTAGATAAAATTTGGGTGCATGAGAGTTTTGTGAAGAAAATAGTGCAGGAGAGACTTAGTCTTTGATATTTGAGGATAAAATACACGAAGTTAGGAGTTCAGGCTTGGACCCACGTTTTAGATTCTGGAATGTTCAGTCTAAGGATCAGACATGAGCCTGTAAGGAAAGGGGATCAACAAAGGTCCTCAAACATAATGATAATAATAAAACACATAAAAAGTATAAGAAAATTAATTTCCCTGTGATACATAACTGGTAATGATTGAATGTGCAAAGAAAATAAATAGGAGGTAGTTGATATTTTATTCACTATGGTACTAGTTCTCCCACCCAGCAAAACAGTAATTATCTTACGAAAAGGAAGACATGTTTTATAAAAGAAGCACATTCATCTTCAAGGAGGCTAACATAGGGTCACTAATAAAATTTGGAGTTCAAGTAAATATGATCCCTCCATGTCTCACTTCACTTTTTTATTCAGCTAATCAGGACTTGACGCAAGAGTTCTAGACTGAGAGTATGAATAGTCACTGAGAAGATAATTGTGAAATAGCATACAGATTTATACTTCCTGGCACCAGCATTAAAAATGTCTTTACTTAGATCATTGTTCCAGCTTCTTATGATTAAACCATCCACCAAAAACTTTCACAGTTCAGGAGAACATGGAGGACAGATAGCAGCAGCTACAGAGGCTCTCTGAAAGACCCAGCTTAGAATTCAGGAATGGTGCTGAGTAAGGAATCATAAGCAAGAGGAGATATGCCCCGGTGACCCAAGAACGAACTGGGCTGAGAGAAACCAACTGGGAATGCAATCCTGGTGCTATAACAGGAACAGATAAAGCCTTAGCGTGGAAGCTGCAGCCTGCGCCATCGGAAGCCGTGATTTGGGTTTCCCGCCGCCACCGCTGCGTCTGCATCGGCTAGGCAGGGAGAGAGATGCGCGGAAGCTCTGAGAACGGGAATCAGGGAACGGAGTTGAGAGCGGGATGGGCAGGGAGCCATTCATCCACCTCCGGTGAGTGAGGGAAAACTGGGATCATTGAACAGAACTGTTTGCAGTCTCACCGTTGGAATGTCCACTTTATAAGCTTTCATTTTGTAACTTGAACAATTATTTCTAAGATGGCAATATGTAATCCATTAACTACTGGCAGTGATTTCCTACTGTTTATTTTTTTCTGTAAATCTGTATAACTTGTACCCTTTCTCTGCTTTTTTTTTTCTTTTTTTCCTTACATAAAATTTAAAAAAAAAAAAAAACTTTCACAGTTCATTGGTCAGCTAGATCAAGGCTGGGAACTGTGTTTTCTTAAGTACCTAGAAAATATGTAATGGGCATCAGTTGGTCTTGACAATGGTGTAAGTTACAGAGGCGTCTTCTGTTTGCACTGTAAATAATACCACTTGGTCATTAAGATGATGGCCATTTTCCTGCTTAGAAAGATGTCTTCCTCTTTCTGTTCCCTTACTCTGAAAAGTACCAGATGAACATAAAACTATAGTAGATTAAAAGACAAGTGATCTTGTGTGCGTGTGTGCCAGAGGGCATGCACACATGTGACTGTACTAAGTCAGTTAGTTTAGCAAAAATGTAAAAATTGGGATTACTAGCAGCAAAAGTGAAAAAGAAAAGGAAAAACTCAAAAAAGTTGCCATGAAAATGAAATTTGAGTGTATTTTTTCACAGTAATTAAACAAGCAAATTGATTGAAAGCACTTCTCATTTTTAAATCTAAATACAAAATTAAAACATAAAAAAACTGTAATGTTTTAACATGATTAGAAAGGGTTGCAGTGAATCTCTGCCATGAATATACTTACTGCCAAAAAACTAGTCATTTTCTAAATATTTGACTTGGAATTTACCTGAAAACTAGAATTCCAATGTTTTCCATATCATAGAAAGTGAAAATTTTCTGATTGAAAAATATTTTAATGCATTTTTCTTTTATGCATGTCTTAGTTTAGATTTACTTTAATTGAACAATAATTATAAATCATATAAAAGTGAAATAAGATTCAGTATAAAGAAAATGACAGATAATTTTTGAAATTAAACATTAATTTTTAGTTAAATGATGCTGGAAACTTGTTTCTGTGATAGTACTATGATTATAAGACTAGAATTTTCTGATTCATAGTCACAAAATCTAATTGAAATTACCTCTCATATTCAAATGTAAAATTCATACTTATGATGTCTCCAATTTTCAGGTTAATTTATTGAAAACATTTTATGATCTTTAAATAACGTTATTAATCATTAAGTTTTTATAAAAAGGGTTGCAGTCAACTAAGGAAAATTAAGTGCAAGCACATTACAATTTTGAGTAAACAAGTCACCACTTCATGCAAAATTGTACGTCCTCGGGCAATGCTTACAAATCGCCTGGCATGTACACAGCTGGAACTCAGCTACTGATTTCATGAACTGCAAGGACTATAAGATATTTCTTAAAATATTCCCTGAGTTAAAAAGTATTTATACATTCTGGGTAATGACTGAAACTTATGCTATCTTGCGTAAATCCAAGAGCAATGAGTCTTCTTTGATGCAGTAGTAAAAAGAAGTGATGATGGTCCAAGAATGACGTGGGGGTAATGGCTAAAGTCCCTACGTCTATGATCCTAGAGGGAAAAGACATCACAGATGACAAGGTGCTGGCAGTGGGTGCAAAAGCAATCACAGCTAAGAGATAAATAGCGCTCTAAGACAAAATTTATTACGAATAGCTCTGAGTTTGGAGAGGTGGATGTGCACAGAAAATGGCCTGACGGACAGCTGGAGCAGGGCGACCTGGTAACTCAAAGAAAGAGTTTAGGAAGAAAACTGAGGATGAAGAAATGCAGCGGGAGGAGAGGACAGGAGACAGAGCCAACAGGAAGTCGGCCACACACTCAGCTCTTGGACAACACAACCGGAACCAGAAATCCTGCAGCCATCATTCTCACATCAGCATTGGGTTTTCCTGCGAGAAAGTCTGCCATTGAATGGGTAGTCATATTAGGAACATTACAATATTCGTTAATAAGTCTAAGAGGTAAGAAAGCTGCTTAGTCTGTGGAAACATGAAAGGATTTAAGCTTGGTTTTGTTCCAGAAGCATTCCACCAATAATACTCAAGCAGAAGGAACACCTCAAACAAATCATTCTCTGTAAAGATTATTGATTAATTTCCTGGAAATGCTGCTAGAGAACTTCATTGATTTATTGATATAAATTAAATTATTAAATTAAGAAAAAGACTCGATTTTAATTTTTACAGCCAAAGCAAATTTTATTTCTCCATGTTCTTTTATAGCAAAATACAGATAGAGAAACTTCTGGTTATAGTCTCTCACTCTTGATCACTCGCACATTTTCTTACTTCTTGTGCAGTGGTAGGAATCAAAGCCAGGGCCTCGCACAGGCTGGGCAAATTATTCACCACTGAGCCTCATCTCGAGCCTCAACACACACATGTTTTATCTATAGTAAATGTAATTTATTTCTGCAAGTTATAGAGTAGTTCATATATGAATTTTATCTATTATGTCTACTAATTTATATTTATTTCTAACTCAGATACATCTTAGTCTTACAAAAATATTGCAGAAGTTCCTTTCGGGGATGTCTGTGTGAATTTGGAGTCATTACCTGGAGAATACTTTGGATTCTGAAGGTGTGATCAGTGGACCTTGTCTGATAAATGATACAGGTTTGGGGCAGAAGGACTACAGACAGTTCTGTAGACTAATTCTGTTATGTGGAGTATTCAGTTCTGTTATCTGTTATCTTAGAATAGGAAGGGAATGATTACAATTATTCCTGAATATAATAAAGAAACATGGTTTCTAATGGAAAACAGAAAGCAGTTTCTCCTCAGCATATCATGAGCAGCTTGCTCAGTAAACAAATTCAGTAGCATATTATTTTAAGATAGATTTCTGTATCCATTACTTAAAATCACAACTGTAATCCACCTTTCTTTAAACCTTGCTAATGAAGAGAAGTTTGCAATCACCTTTCTGACAATATCAACAGTGAACTTATCGATGAGTTTCAATGTCTGAAAGAACAGATTTTAAATTTATCTTAGTTGTTCATCACTTATTATAAGATCATGATGATTAAAGAATTGACCCTTGACAAGAATATAATTTTCTGATACATTTTAATAAGAGGCCTTAGAAATAAAATAAACACATGAAGCAGCCATGATTTCAAATTTAATCTGTGGCCTTTAAACATCATGAGAAGTCTCTTGCAGTTTCCGGAGAACATTTGATGTAAAGTAAATATTTAAAAGTCTATGAATCAAATACAATGAAATTGAATTTCTAGGACTGATCACTGTCTAATCCCTTATCACATAAAAGTTTGAATTGAACCATCCTTGTAAATCAGGGACTAAAAGTGTTTTTGTAAAAGATGAGGCAATAAACATTTTCAACTTTGTGGTACATGGAGTTCTTGTATTGGCTGCTCAGTTCTGGTCTTCTAACTTGGAAATAGTGTATAAAGTTTGAGCAGAGCAGTATTTCAATAAGACTTGCTTTACAGATGGAGGCCAAAGGTTGCAGTCTGTTTACTCCCAATCCAAATGATCTTTCATCTCAAGTCTTTCTATTTATGTACTTTCGGTTTTAAGCTTAAGAAATATGAGCAAAGAGTTTTGAGACACCACACTGAGCTCACTGAGCTCCCCCTTGGGGTGTTTTACATTTTCAAGAGAAATATGCTGTTATTTGTTGGAGGCCAAAGAGCTTTGAGACGTCACATTGAACTCACTAGGATGCCCCTTAGGGTATTTTGAATTTTCAAGAGAAGCATGCTGATACTCGTTGGAAGCCCCATGGACTGTTTTTGTTCCACTGAATGAACATAACTACCTAATAAACAGAATCCTTAGGTATTTTTGGCCTCAGGGAACCATGAAAAAAATAGAGATGTGAAAGGACCTTGAACTAAAACTGTTTGGAAATTCTGTTTTAATCTATCCCATTCTTCCTAACTGGATATATATACATATATATATATATATATATATTCGATAAAGTACCATTTCAGTCTGTTTCTTTGCCACTCCAAACCTCTCAACAACTTCCTGATGATTACAGCAAAACAAAAGCTGCTTACTTTGCAGATCCTCTCTTAATACTAAACTCTTAACTGAAGGACTAATGCAAAAATCAATTAATCTAAGAAGTTTCAAAATATGGGTTCTTTTCAGAATGCCATTCATGAAAGAGTTATCACAAAATCAAAGGAAGAATTGCACAAAGGCTAGTTGAAAGTAGTGCATGAATCAATCTGACTTATTAGAGATTAAGAAGAAACTGAACAGAGAGACAAGAAGAAAGCAGAGCACATGTGAAGAAAACCATCAAATAAGACCCAACCATGTGTGTGACAGAAAATCTTATTAGAATATTAAAGCGTTAGTTCTTGACAGATGAGGCAGGATTAGCAGTCATGAAACAAACCATGGTGCAGCCTGTGTCAGAATATCATTGTGAATGCTATGAAGGTTAATTAGCTTATAGAAAGTCACGTTTTTGTTTTGAATTGATAATTGGTGGGGGAAGACCGAAGAACTAGAGAAACTGGAATGGCAAAATTCAAAATAAAAAGTAAAATTAATGAATCCTTTACTTAACCACCAAACCATGTCTATGCACTTAAACGTGTATTCATATTTAACCTTCAGATTAAACTTGTGATACAAGTACTGTCATTATTTTTCTGTTTTCCACTAGAGGAGATTACAGTACAGAGATATTAAAAGTAAGTCTGGAAACAGAAAACTGTATTCTGACCTCAGAACTCAGGGTGCTAAGAGTTGTAATTCCTGTCCTCACTCATCTAAATAAGGCACGATGTGTGTACTTATGAATTGAGCAATAGTGTGAGGAGACATATTCAACTCACAGGATCTAGGGATCAGTCTCAAATAAAAGACTTATGCACTGCCCTCAAGTCGTAGGCTGTTTGTAACTATATCAATAGTAAGAGTACAAGAAGAGAGTTACATTTAAAAATAGGTAATTCAAGACTAAATATGATAAATTGACATGCTGAAAGATTAGGGCATAGATATTCAATAAGAAGTTGTATATCAATGTTTCATAGATCTTCCAAAGTCAGATTGGATGAGATGTATTTCAGAATTTCTGTGACGGCAATGTAAACCAATAATTGCTTATGATTCTTTAATAGGACAAGCAATCAGGATACCAAGGGTAGAAACAAAGAGCACATAAACATTAGTAGGGCAGTTGAGAAAAGAATGCAAAAGGAAGAGTATTACATAGGAGAGAATCTGCAAGTTGTAACACCTCTCCTCTGCCGTTTCACACCTAGTTTTAGTGATACTCTAATGCTTGGGGGTACTGAGCACTTTATCAGTACCGTAGTTTCTTTTTAATATGATGCCATACTGGTTATACATTATATCTACAAGAAATTGAGGTTCTCTGAACACATTTCTAGTTTCTAATTGTCATATTAATGAATGGATGTTGCAAAAAAAAAAAAAAAAAAAAAACAGGAAGCAGTAGCTTCTGGAGAAGCGAAAGAAATGGGTCTAGACTCAGTAACTATCAAATCCTTTACAGATATGGATGAAAAGAGCATTGTTATGGTGTCATGGGAAGCAGGCTTTTCAGAATGGCTGAATCTAAAGTGCGTGATTGGTTCATGGTCCAGAGCTGGCATTTTGGATGTGTGTGCTGCACTTGCTTTAGGGCGGGTAGCCTGCGGACAGTATAAGGGACAGGAGGAGACTTGTCCCTTCTCTCTCCCTTGATGCTTTTGCTACCTTGCAGACACAATGAACTATTCGTCTCTATGATGCATTTCTGTTGTGCCCACCAACTAAGGACTGAAACCTCTACAAACTGTGAGCCTTTAAACTTTCCCTCTTTAACTTTGGGTATTTTGTCTCAGCTGTGAGAAAAGTCACTAAAACAAGCAACGTCACTGGAAGGCCAGGACTACTGAGAATGTTTCCCCTTCCTATCTGGTCTCCCCTTCAAAAACCCTACCATTAGCTGAACTGATCTGATCACATGGGCTTCTTAAGGAATTAAGCTGCCAGATATGATGCTCACAGAAACAAGATGGCCCGTAATATATTTGCACTCTTCTTTAACACATGTATTTGCCCAAGTTATAATATAAATCCACTAGATGTGAACAGTAATCATTATAATATAAAGTTTTTAAGACAATGATAGAAGGCATTAGGAATATGTGGAAAATGCTCTTGAGAAATCTGTTGCTCAAAGATAGGTTAGTCTATAATCTATAATCTATAGGAAAATAGATTTACTATTTTGACTTATTCTGAAAATGTGTATGCTTTTTGTCTTCCTGGTGCAATAACTGCTAGTAAACATGGCTTCAAAAAGCCATTAAGATCAAAACCTTCAGGGCTTAAAGACAGATGGCAGCAACCATTTACAGTTACAAGCTCAAAAATTCCAGGGGAGAGAATCATTAGTTTATCTGCAGCCACTTATGTGACGCTAGAATGACCAGTGGTGAGGTGATTGGACAGTATGTAATATAGCCATCTGGGAAGCCACTAGGACGAAAAATTGGCTGAAAATCTCAGATATACTCATTTTACACAGGCATGTAAATTGCACATGTCGATAGCTGGGATTTAATCTTCCATAGCAAAGCTAATTTTTCCCATATTTTTTATCTTGATTGGATCCAAATTATTGCTAATTGTGTGAACAGAGACAGCATAATTCAGTTTTTGAAGGAATCTGAAGTTGATTTTTAAAATAAAAAAGAATGAACAGAAGTGAAATAATAGAAGTACAACACAGTGTCTCTATCAAGAAGAAAATAGAGATTTATTAAAACAGAAAAATAGCATGCAATAAAGGAAAAAAAATTCCTTTAACACATTTTAAAATAAAATTGGATATGTTTTGAAAACATTTTAGTATGGTTTTGATAGTTTGGAAATTACTGGATTCACATTTCTTCTTTGTAGTTTATATTAGTTAAGGAATTTGATAAAATCATATCTTGAAATATAAATACTCAGTTTTTATTTTGTGCAAGACATATTTGTTTATTTACTTACTGAGCACAGTGTTTCAGTATGACTTGAAATGTAATTAAATTCTTCCAAGTGAATTAAATATGACATTTCTAGAAACAAAATAAAATTTACAGATATAGGTATTCCTGTATTTACGGTGGGGCAAAGTCTTAACATTTCTAATTTAAGTGGACTATGCTGTAAACACCGATGTATTTAATACCCCTAACCTGCCAAATGGCATAGCTTTGACCAGCTCCAGTTAAAAATGCTCAGAGCAGCTTATCATAGATGACAGTGAGGCTCAGTCATCTACCACAAAGTGCCCTTTATAAGAATGTGCTGAATATCTCATGTGATTTGTTGATACTGTACAGAACGTGAAAAGCACAGTGTTGTGTATGGACACAGGAGCTGCAGATGGGCAGTTTGTGGACATGCTGGGATGGCCAAGGTACAACACACAAAGTCTAAACCCACTGCCAGCATGGTAGGCTGCAGCAAAGCCTCAATGTCCCCTCTGGCAGAGCCCTGACTGAGCATCAGAACAACCTGCCCTGCCCTGCATGGTGAGAACTCTGGAGGATGCCCTGCAGGCCTGGGAAAGGACAGGATTCACAGCTATCAGTGTAGGAATTGCCCCATGAAGCCAAACCCTTTAATATTTCAAAGGTTTATCTAATGTTTGCATTTGGTGTTTGTGAATGAAAGAATATAATAAAAGAAGCAAATTGCATAGATAAAAGTAAAACATGTTATTGACCCCAGAAAAATTCCTAATCTCAAAATTCTTAAGCCTACAATCATGATTTTATTTGAGAATTACAAAGGAAGTAATCTTTGAGTAAAATAGGGGGAGGAAGGAAGAAAGGATGGATGGAAGGAAGGAAGAGAGGGATGGAGGGAGGGAGAAAGGGAGGGAGGGAAAAGTTGCTGTTCTGTACCAAGAATCAAGCTAAAGCCCTTCATGTAAATTCAGTACTACAGTATCTTTAGTATGTCTTTGGAGATGAAGAACATGTGAGTTAAAGGGAAAAAAAGTTGATCAAATTCCTGACTAGTGAAAGGAGAAAAGCAGTAAAGACTTATAGTTTACATAAGTATTTCCTTATGATAACTTTTGCAAATACTTATAAAGGCCACCTGATTTATTTCTATTATTGTTTGTAATTTGCTTTGATTATAAGCTTAAAAATCATATCCTTCATATGAATGAAAAAATATGTATGATTTTATTATGGTTCTATGTTATATTTAGCAAGTTTTCTGAGCAGGCATTTGTAAATTATAACAAATTTACATAAGCATAATTATATATGTATTTTAAATAAACTATTTGAAGTATCACTTATCAGAGAAAAAAATCTTGACATTAGTTTTCACTTTCTTGAAATTTGTAGAAATCAGATCACTGCATTTCTAATGTTGCCTCTTCTCATATTTGTGATTATCATCAGTTCAGTTTGTTGCTGGATATATAAGTAGTATAAATAATAAACACAAAAGTGAAATATTGTTTAGAATGATAGGAACAAGTTGAAGACAAGATAGCTTCGTTGTAATTTCACTTGAATGTCTCTGCCTTTATTTTTCCAGTTTCTAGGACAGTCTTTAAAAAGAAATATTAATGAGAGGCTAGAGTCTTTTGTGTTCCTTTTAGATTCTTCTATGATGCAGACCACTGCCACAAGCAAACATCTTTTTATCTTAACTTTATGTATTTCAAATTTTGCTTGCACATCTCAATTGCCAATACCAGCATAAATTCTCATTCTAAAATTATACAATGCAGTGTAGTACATGTGCTATCTTAATCAAAAATGAACCTGATGCATTCAAATTCACATAACACGGTACTTCTCAAATTACTATAGCATTCTAGAACTTTCCTTTGCAGTAAAAGCTTGGTTAGGTGTTTGTATCTTAACAGACATTAAATGATATCAATGAAATGCTTTGACTTTTAAAAATGTAATTTGCTTTAGAGAGGAATTCTTTTCAGAATGTATCATATGTTCTCTGCTTTATTGGATGCATTGCGCTGAAGACCAGGGGGTGTACGGAATGGCCAAAGACCTGACAATGATGCCCTATCACTTTTTTTCAGAACAATATATAAAAAGCTAGGAAAATCAGCTGGAATGAATGCAAGGCTAATGTTTTCTGTTATGACCTCTGGCATAAAATACCTAATGATCATTTTTATTTTTATCTGATTAAATATAATTATGAATTACTAAACAGTAATAAATTGCCTATGCTTTATTATTCTGCTGACCACATCTTTTTGATTTTTAATTTTCTTTTTAATGTACAGTAGTTTAAAATGCCAATATTTTTAAAAAGTCTTTAATAGGGAAAGAATTACTCTATTAGTGGTATTTTTCACATTTTGTTTTATTTCTTAAATGATGTTTAAGTGATACATTAGGAAAGTACTTCTTTATACTGTATTTAAATGATTTTTTTGAATCTGACCCCAAAAGTAGCAGTTAACAAAACAAAACTAGACAAATGAGGGTTCTGCACTGCATTGGAAAGAACCAACAGAATGGTAGTCGATGGAGTGGAATTAAACCATATTCCCAAACCATAATTCTTTAAAATATTAATATCTTTATAGTTAATAAAGAATTAGTATTTACCATCTATAAGAAGTCAATACCATCCAACAAATATACTGGGTTTGAAATGGGCAAAAAATCTGAAAACTATTTCTCCACAGAAGACCAACACATGATCTGTAGGAATATGGAACAGTGCTCCAGCTCAAGTGGTATAGCACATCACACTTGTCAGCATGACTCCTGTCAAGATAGAGGACACCAAGTGCCAGTGAAGAGATGGAGAAAAAGAAAAAGCCTCGGGGACATCGGTGACAATGTGAATTAGTACTGTCACTGTGCAAACCATATGAGAGTTCCCCTAGTTTAACACTGAACTACTCTGATCTGATCCAAGGAAAGAAAACCCAGTATATCAGAAAGATATTCACACTCTTGTGCTTATTGCAGCAGTGTTCAGATACAGAATCAACCAAAGTGCCGATCGATATGTGAATGGGTGAAGAGTGTAAGGTACTATAGAATGCAGTACAGTCTGAAAATAAAGTCATTTATTTTGCAATTCTAGTCATTTACAACAATATGGATGAAACTGAAATGATTTAGTGCAACATTCACCCAGTCCTCAAGTATTTATTATAAATTCGATGTGTACCAAGTGCTGTGGTAGGTACCCAGATTTCAAGAATGAAAAAACTGGACATGTTTCTTCATGAACTCCAGCTCTCTTTGGAAACACTGGTGCATCTTATCTAGAATGGAATGACTTTAAACTGCAAAGTGATGAAGTGTGTCGGATGGTAACAGAAGCCTTTTAGTAAAAGGAAGTAAGTCAAGCAGACAGTGCAGTGACAGACACGGTACAGAGGGAAGGGTGCTGAGTAAGTTTTTTATAACACAGCAAGGATCAGGCTCAGTGAAAAGGCAGTGTTCTAGTCACGATTTCCATATGATGAAAGAGTCAGTGACAGATTCCCGGGAGAGGGAGTTTCAGGCAGAGACTGATGCAGCGAGGTGATGTGCTTGGTGTCTTGGTGCACGTGAAGAAGAAAAGGCCAGTAGGACTGGACAGCAGCGAGCAGGGAGAGAGAGAAAAGGGATGAGGCCACACACAGGAGCCTGGAGAACTTTGATGCAGCAAGCAAAAAGGAGGGATGTTGGAGAATTCATGCCAAAGATGAGATCTTCAGAATCGCTCTTCAGGGATGTGTGGAAGGCATGGGTGCAGGAGACAGATGGAGAGACACAGAGACCAACCAGGAAATGAATGAGCTAATTCAAGTAAGAGATGGTGATGCCTTTCACAAAGGTAAAGTTTAAAAAAAGTAAAATTTTAGATATGTTTAAAGGGTAGGTAATGAGATTACATGGCAAATTGCAAGTAAAAAGAGAAATGGGCATTGTAGTTTTACCCTGAGTAACACATACGAAGGGACTGTCAGTGCTGAAATGGAGCAAGGCTTGGTAGAAATGGGTTTAACATAAAAAGTCAGCGGCTTGAGATGTCTTGTGTTCCAATTTTTCTCACTTTTATAAAACGAGCATTTTACTATGGCAGTGTGGAGCTGCAAGAAACGGTATGGAGAGAAGATGTTGAGTTAGTTACTTGGCATAGAAACGATGCACAATGTCTGGGGACTGAAGTGAACAGAGAGCAGACAGGATTAGAGCACGGACGAAAGAAAAAAATAAATAAGCCAGTGACGTGAGGCTTGGATCTTTCCAACAGTGAGCTCTTGGGGAAGAGAGAAAACACACACACGTACACGCACACACACACACACACACACACACACACGTCAAGTAGGAGGAAACATAATGTAGTTTGCTGTGCATGGACACATGTTAAAAAATTACAAGATAAGGCACACAGTAAAATAAATTATGAAAATCAAGCATTTTCAAGAGAGAATTCAAAAGTCCTTTCACCAGAGTGGAGGAAGTAAACACCTCTCCGGCTGATAAAAGAAAGCACAGGAGAGGAAATGGTAAAATACAGAGAATTCTTAGTATTGCTGTGAAGATCAACAATAAAATAGTAAATGCAACAAAATCATATGTTTTTAGGATGGAATACATAACATTTTATTTATATGTCAGTTGGAATGACGCAGTAGAGAAGAAAAAATTTATCATGCAAAAGAAGCATCATGGTTAAGCCCAAATCCTTGGATAAGAAATTGATTTGGTGGCTAAGTACAAAGATTGGCTTAGATAAGATCAAATTTATATAATGCATATTTTGATTCTATATTTAAGAATATAACCAGAGATCTTTTATTAGTTTCTATGCATTGAAATATATTTCTAATTTAATACAGGGTAATAATTGTCTTCAATATATTTTGTTCATTTTCCTTGTAATGAGGAAAAGATTCATCTCAAAAGAGAGCAATTAGCTGTGTATAATTAAGCTGAATTCAGTGTTTAAACTTGACACATGCATTAAAATGACTCATTCAACAAATACTTGTGGAACATTGCCTGTAACCTTTATTCCTTCCTGAATAGGTGCTCTTTCTTGTCAAGGGCTTGGATCAAAATAAGGTTAATGAGAGATCCTTAGATTTCAGATCTGTGTGTAATTGCTTTAAGATTTTTCCTGCACTATGCCAAAAAAAAAAAAAAAAAAACTTAGATCGTACCATTAGCAGTGAGAAGAGTTTAGAAAAAATGATGTTTCAATTTAAGATACTAATTAAAAGCGCTAATTAAAAATAGTCCGAATTTTAAAGTGTTCATGATAAGAGAAAATCATGATATGATTTTTCAATGTCTAATATTTTAATGGAAAGCCCTAGATAACAGATTTTTTTATTTCATGTATACTATGGAGTGATTTATAAAATATTTAAACACCTTGACATTTTCATAAATCAGAACTATTATTTTTAAAGAATTAAAATATTTTAATGGATACAAAACATAACATTTAAGATGTATTTTCATAGTACTATTTGTAAAAATAGCAATGTTGAATATTATACATATTTACCATACTTAAATTTGAATATTTTACACATATTGCTTTTAAAGAGATATATATGTGTTATTTTGAAATAACATATCATATTATTATAAAGTTTTACCACTTAAATTTTATTAAACTTCATATTTAGTAAAAAAATAATATATATTTCCCATTTAATTTTTTTGATTTCTGAACATTTTACCATTTTTACTAAATATGTATAGCTAATTGTGTACATACATATACATATAAATATACATATATATTTAGCATTAGAGTACACTTAATATTGAAATTAGAAATTTGTAAAGGATTCTCATACTTTAGTAAAGTTGTAAACCCCAATATATAAAGCTTGTGTAAGAAGCCAGAAGCCATGAATTATTATTAGAATTTTGATTCTTCTTTTCCAAAATCTACCCTAAATATGAAGTAGCATGTTTACTTTACAGACAACAGATGCATGGAATGGTGTCACCATGTTGATCATTTTTTGACAAAAGCAAACATGTGGTATCCTGCACAAATATTTGTCATGCCTCTTGTGTAGAGATAGAGAACACTATCTCCCAATTCTAAATTTAGTGTACTGTTTTGTTTGTTTGTTTTGTTTTTTTCTGGTACTGGGAATCACACTCAGGGCCTTGTGCTTGCCAGGCTGGCGCTTTGCCCCTGAGCTGTATCCCTGGCCCTACAAGGCACTCTTTCGTGTAATTCAGCCACAAATCCTCTAGGAAGTTAATATCCTGTTGGTTCATCTTAGTGCAAGGGTTAAATTGCTCTGCTGCTAATTGCAGAGTACAGAAGGCTGTTGCAGCTTTTTCACTTGTAATAATGTGTGTAATGATAGGATTAGGCAGAAATCATTCTTTTGTCTTCTTAGGGAAATGTTTGTGTTTCCACTGAGACATATATTACACAATATGATAGAAAGTGCACGAGAAGAGAGAGGCCAAGGGGGTTTCATTCAGAAGGATCACATAGGAGGCTCGTGTGGCTCTGGAAGGTTCATTATTAGCTGAATTGTGTAAATAACGTTCCTTCCCAATATTCACCTAAACACCAGCAGTTCTGAAAACACTATACTCTTGGTGCTGAATGTATACAATCCATTTTATTGTGTATATTTTGTTTAATGTTGTAATTTAAAGTTTAACTCTAAGTATCAGTATTTAGACTAGCTATACTAACTATCCAACTATAGACTTTGATAAATTTGGGAAGAGGCAGACTAGTTTTATTCACATTAAAATAAAAGGGCTAGACTCCAATGAACAACTATTAAGATACCTTAACAAAATGATTTTATGCAAAACCAAATGGTTTTCTTCTCTGAGAGAGTGAATACGTGAAGTAACACATAAGGTTCTGCCCAGTGTTAACTGCAAAGAGAGATAACTTTATCATCAGTGTTATCACAATCAACAAGGGCATCTGTTCAAATGTATCACAGGGTGCTTATCATGTCCTAGCCTTTTTCTCCTTTGTATATATGTGCATATGTAATTAGTTCTCTCAGTATTAAATACATGTTTTACATTCTTCATGGTTTGCTCTGCAAAGCTGTAGTACAATTTCACCAATGTCCCAGCTAAGGTTTGAAAAAAAACTCCTTTTATACATAAAATAAGTGGGCTACAGTTTACAGATTAACAATATAGAGATCACCTGTGTTGTACTTATTTTTATTCTGGTGACTAGATCCACTTTTTCCTGTTGCTAGGGTATAAAATATTAGATATGTTTCTAGCAAAAGATTGAAAATAAAGGAACAAAAGCAGAAATAACTTTATCTCACATGATATCATTTCAGTTATTTCACGTGATAACATTTCAGTTCTCCACAAACTGCAGTGAGAGAGCATGTTTGCACCAAAACTAAATTAAACACATCCTAGGGCAGGTGACTCCTCAGTGCTGGACCCTTCCTGAGCTTAGCTGTCTCGGGTCCACTTTCACTCTTCCTATGTCTCCATATCCTGAGATTCCATCCAGATTTCCCCTTTCAGGATTTCCCCTTTCAGGATTGTGTAGTACTCCCCCAGTTTCAAACTGTTAATGGTGTTATGTAATCTAGTCTACTGCAGCTGCTCTCTGGTTCACATAATTGAAATATTAGGCACCATTTTATTGTCACACTTTCAGTTGTTTTCATGTTCTACAAAAACACTACAGAGTAAAGATTTTAGTTTTTTGTTTTTTTTTTTTTATTTATTTGCTTATAGGGAAAAACATGTTGGTAGCATATGTCCTTTGATACTTGCTAACTAATGGCTCATTTTCCAGAAATAAAAACCAACCATTTAGAGTTCTTATAGATTACTGTACACTGAAATATATTTTCAAAACAATGAACTTTCATTCTTTGAATATTGAACTTTCAGTTTCTTCTCAATTTTCTGATTTCACTAATATTCTTATTACAGTTGAAGAATGGGTTACATAATGACTGTTCACCTTTTAAATGCAAACTCTGGGAGACATCAAAGGTGCCCTGAAGTACACCTCGGCTAAAATGTGGCTGATTATGCTGCAGAGTTGCTAGCACATTTATTGTATTTTATGAATACGTTGTAGAGATGGTTTTTATAATGGCTCGCTAAACACAGTAAACTCTGAGTCCCTCCCTCATTCATCCAGAATCAACGGCTGGGGCTCGTGTTCACAGTTGCTATAGATTCATGGCTGTCACTCCTCTAAGCAAGATTTTCTGCTGCAATCTATGTTAACATGCAGCCTAGGTGCACTTTATTTTCTCATGCACACTTGTGATCAGAAAATTCAAATGAAATAGTATTAAATTTTATGTTTCTTCCATACCCCTTACATTAACCTTTTTGGTCATGAAGGTTCAATATTCTATTTAAATTCATCAAACATATCTCTCTTATAAAGACTGTGCTACTGGCTTGTTGCATTATCTCTCCTTAGGAAACAGTAAGTTTTCACTTAAATTTTCCACAAGATAACAATGTTTTAGTATTTGCAGATGTGCAGAGAAAGTGGTATCTGTCCTAATCTTTGAAGAATGAACAGATGTTTTCTAAAAAGGAAAGAAAAAGAAAAAATCTCAGAAAGGAAGTGAAGACTATTTAAAAAGGCATCAATGGGCAGCAGAAAATTGAGGTGTGGTATGGATTGGTGCAATCATAGTGAACCTCAGGGGTGGGGTGTGAGAGATCCCTAGGATATAAAGTTAAACCATTTTGAGAATAAAGATGAAAACAAGCTTAAAAAAATTTGAATTTCTCCTAATGTCTAAGTGAAAAAAATGCATTCCTTTTCTATGAATGAATTCACAGAGCAGTTTCTCTAGGAAACTTTCTCTCTGAAATGTACATAAATCAAATTAAAAGTACATTGTTGTTAACTAGAATCATATGTACAGTCTGCCTAATTGGAATTTCATGTACTTCAACTAACATTTACCCAATCTGCCCCCTCTCAACCCCAGTCTCTGGTAATCATTCTGCATCTGCTTCTGTGACTTCAACATTTTTTTTATTTAAGATTCTATGTGTGTTCGATTTGCCTTTCATTGCCTGATTCATCACTTAACATTATATGCTACAGGTTCATCTACAAGGCTGCAAAGAATACGCTTTTCAAATGTATCCAAAAATTGTTTCCTTTTTTCATTCATCTGTTGATGGAACACATGTTAGTTTGAGTCTATATATTGGCTACTTTGAATAACACTGCAGTGAACATGAAAGTGCAGGTATCTTTTCAATGTATTTATTTCACTTCCTTTGGCCATAAGCCAGAAATAGAATGGAAGATCAAATGACAGTTCTATTAATTTTTTGAAGAATTTCTGTCATCATTTTTCTTGTTGTTGGAACAAAGTACATGACACCCACAGGTTAAAGGAAGAAAAATTTGTCTCGGCTCACAGTGTGTAAAGCTTTCAGGCCACAGACACTGGTTGCAAGGCAGGGCAGCATGGAGGAAGGACGCCATTGAGAGGAAACAGCTCATGACAGGCCAGGAAGGAAGCATCCAGTAGCAAGCCTGCTTCCTTTCTGTCCCTTTATCTTCCATCCAAGCTACAAGCCTATTGGTTGGTGCTACCAAGCTTCCTGGCCAGTTGTTGGTGCCACTTGGTGGAGACTGGACTGTGGAAATGTTAAATCGCTAAGGACAAAAGGACCTCAGTCAGGTTGGAAAAACTCATCCTCACAGTCTCCAAAGACAAGATAACACTGCGGCTGCGGGGCTGATACTCTCTGTTCCAGAGCAATGAACTGCCAACCTCAGAGATTCATCATTTCTCTTAACTAGCAAGATCTACTGCTTTAAATGTCTTTGTTAGAATTTCTCAAGACCTCCCAGTTCTGAAAGCTTTTCCCTCGAATGTGTCTTCTACCTCCTGCACCCCTGAGCTGTTAAGAATCTTATAAAGAAGAAGGCTTTCTCTTAGCTTTGAGAGAGTGTGGACCTTCCTAGACTCCCCACATACTTGCACTGTCTTTATTTAATGCTTTTCCATATATTCATCTCTAAAATCTGGAGCCTGATCAATTGCCCATAGTTACCCTCATCTAGGGCAGGACTTCTATCTTCAATAAATACATTCAGCCACACCCAAAACTATGCTATAATGTAGTACCACCCAGCATTAATCCGAGTGTCACACACCCATGATCCCACCTCCTCTCAGAAATACACCTATAAGCGCATATAACTATAGGGTGCAACTAGATATAAACCATAACAGCTTTCATCATATTTTCCATAATGGCTTTACTATGTTGCCTTTTCATAAATTGTCAAGGATTGCTTTTTCTCTGGATCCCTAAAAATATTTACTATATTTTTCCAGGCATGGTGGTGCATGCCTGTAATCCTAGCATTTGAGAGGCTGAGACAGGAGAATTGTCTTGAGTTTGAGGCCAGCCTGGCCTACACAGTGAGTTCAAAATCAGTACTACACACCTAGACTCTGTCTCAAAAACAAACAAAAAAATTTTTTTTAAAAAAAAACAACATTTACTACTTTTGGCCTTTCTTATAAATATCATCCTGATAAATGTGATATGATATCAAATTGTGTTTTGCTTTGCATTTCTCTGGTATAATTAATGATGATGAACATTGGTTCATATATTTGCTGGTAATTCATATTTGTCCATTTTTAAATTGATTTGGTTTTTTGCTTCCTATTGACTTGCTGGGGTGTCTTATATTTGGTTTAATCCTTTATCAAATGTACATTTCACAAATATTTTCTCCCATTATATAAGTTACTTATTTGCTCTATCCACTTTATTGTACAACTGAAATTGTTAGGAGGGTAAATTATAGGTATTTTGACCACAAACATAAATATGTTAGGCAATGGATTTGTTAAGTAGCTTCATTTAGATATTTCACAAAGTACACATATATTAAAACATGCTATTAGCCATATATATGTCTATGTACATGTATATGCCTGAAGCAATTATGAAAGTCTTCCATGTTTTTATAAGATGTGATAAAAAGTAAATCGAGGTGTGATTAAAATAATAATAAAGTGAATACCACACAGTGGAAAGACAGGCTCATAAAACCATGACCATGTGCCCTTGTCACCGTATTCTCTAGATCTGGTGCTCTGCAAATTCTGAGTCTTCCTGAAAGTCAAAATGATCGTAAAAGGTAATTGTTTGAATCAATTCGAATTCCAGGCATCCATAGCAAGGCAACGGAATAGCCTTGTGAAGAAAGGACTTCAGAACTACTTCAAAAGTGGGTCAGGACAACGAGCTAAGTGTGTTCAAGCAACAGGGAATATTTTGAGGGGAGCAACTGACAATACATCTTTTACCATAATGTTTGTTTATGTAAAAAAGCACTGTATTTCTATCACACCTCCTGAAGACACAAACCTTTGATGGAAGTGCTCCTGTGAGTATAAACTATTTTGGAAAGGAACTCATGGAATTTCTTAACTTTTCATAATTCCCTGGAAAATTTCAGTAATAGCTTCACTAATGAGTAAGAATTATGGAAAAACAACTAACATGATAGGTGAGAAACACACATATGTGTGTAAATACATGCATATATATGTATGTGTGTGTGTGTATATATATATATATATATCTGTGTCATATTATTCTGAAGGTAAATGAACATGGAGTAAAACAGAAAAAAAATCACCTGTTAAAAATAAAACGACCTTTTTGGATGCTTCCTCTTTGAAATAATAATGAAACCTATTGCTTTTTTATTCTTTTTTTTTAATTTAAAGAAAAAAAATAAAACAGTATAAGGGTACAAGTAATACAGAATTTCAAAAAAAGCAGTAAGAAATCACTAGTTAATAGATCACAGCAATAGTCATCTTAGAAATAGTTGTTCAAGTTACAGGATTAAAACATACAAAGTGGACATTCAAACAGTGAGACTGCAAACAGTTGTGTTCAATGATCTAACAAAAACTTAGTAATATGGTCATCCATCTTAACATACCTAAACACACTTGCAATTGTATCCTTTAGAGCAATTTTTTTTCCTCTCTTTTTTACAACAACTTCTACACATTTGGGGTTTTATTACTCCCTGTTGTAGTCAGGGGTTGTACACAGAGAACAATTAGGATTAGGACATGGAGTTTATAATATTTTCATAATGGTCACCGGAAGTTAACACAGAAAAATGCAGGAAATCTATCCACAACACCAAAGACATAGATTATTTAGTCAAGGACCTAAATCTCACAGCAATGTCCCACACGAGTCCAGATGAAAACCCAGAGCTCAGGACAATGCCTCCCACGAGTCCAACTGGAGGCCCAGAGCCCACAAGAAGGACTCACACCAGTTTCTTTTACAGATCTGTGCTGGGAAGACCCAAGGGTCAGCGGTGGAAGCCAGAAAGTCTATGCCAGCAGGATGAGGGAGCTGTGCTAGTCGGATGAGGGTTCTACGCTGGAGCCAAGCAGTCACACTCACAACAAAGACTGGGGCTATCCTCAAAGGCACCACAGCCATCCTCAGCAACACAGAAGCCCCGAGCTCCTCCTCCAACAAGCACATTCGGGTACATGCCAGATAGCAGCATGACGAGTTCATCCTGGAGACCAAGCAGCACATGTCTTCCCCTCCTGACCCAGGAAGCAATGCTCAACGTGAGGACCAAAGCTTCTCCAGGAGAATCAACAGCTCAGACAGCAACTCGTAGGAGAACCCACATTGCATCCTTAATGCCTCAACCCTCTACATCTCCCTTCTTCTCCACCTATTTATCCTGGCAACTTTCCTCAGGTGGAGCATCTTCACTCAGTGCCATGCTGATGTAATCCAGCTGGCATTAAGTTGATCACCAGTTCTTAACCCATAACACTCCCATAGTTCTTATTGCCTTTTTTGTTTTTGAAGACAATAAAAGCAAATATGACAAAACAAAGCAGTCAGTCAAAACAAAGGGTGGACATAGTACGTAATGTAAAAACAGAATACAAGGTAATCAACAATGGTTACCATAATGCCTCTTGCTACCTTAAAAAGAATTGCCTATATCATTAGGTATAATAAAATTGAACAAAACAGTACAGAACAAGACCAATAAAACCTAAACATTTGAGACATTACTGAAATTCAAAAGAAGAAAACAATCAAACCAGAATGGGCATCATATGAATCTTATTGCCTTCAAAGTAGTTGCCTATCCCCTCAAAATTCATAATATCAAACAACAGAAGAGAGTAAAATCAGTCAAAACAAGATGGTGAGAGCAATACAGGGCTTCAAATCGAGTTAATATAACTTCATATACTATAGCATCAAACATAACAAGACAGTGTGAAACCATTCAAGAGGATGAAAGTATTACAGGTTATTTAGAACCAGCTAACGGAAAACAAACAATGATTTCTATATTACCTCTTTGCCTATGAATATTAAAACAGAAACACTAAATCTATTGGAAGACAAATTGGGTAGAAACCTTGAAGACATAGGGGTAGGTAGAGAATTCATGGACAGGACTCAGACTGCATGGGAAATACTTCCCAGAATCCATAACTGCGACCACCTCTTATTAAAAAGTTTGTGCATGTCAAAAGAAATCTCCAGCATAGTGAAAAGAAAATCCACAAACTGGGAAAAAAATCTTAGTGAACTCTCCCTCAGACAAAGGACTTCTGTTTAAAACATATGAAGAATTTTAAAAAATCGGACCCCCCAAATTCAAAGATCCAATCTAAAAATGGGCATCTGAGATGAATACACACTTCTCAGATGAAGAAATACAAATGGCAAATAAATACATGAAAAAACGCTCATCATCATTACTCACCAGAGAAATGCAAATTAAAACCACACTGAGATTCCCTCTCACTCCTGAAAGAATGGCCAGGATCAAGAAAACCATCAACAACAAATGCTGGAAAGGCTGTGGGGAAAAAGGAACTCTCCTTCACTGTGGGTGGGGGTGGGAGTACACCAGTAGACTGGTGCAACCATTGTGGAGGTCAGTCTGGAGATTTCTCAAAAAGCTGGGATTGGAAGTCCTATTTGTTCCAGCTATTTCACTTCTAGGCATATTCCCAGAACAACTGAAAGCATCATACCACCATGATATATGTGTGCGCACCTATGTTTATAGCAGCACAATTTGTAATTGCCAGATCTTGGAAACAACCCAAGTGTCCATCAACTGAGGAATGGATAAAAAAAATTGTGGTATTTTTATACAATGTAGTACTACTCAACTATAAAAAAGGATCACATTGAGATATTTATAAATAAATGGGTGCAGCTTGAGACCATACTTGTAAGTGAAATAAATCGAACTCACATGTATGAATATTGAATAGTTTCCCTATTGTAAGAAATGATTCAAATATATAAAAGTAAGTGGTAATCATGATTCCCCATTATGTGGCTTTGAAGACTTATAAAGTTTTCACTCATTAATTGGAATGGCTCTATTCTGGGCTGCTTGATATTATTGCCTGTGATGATATGAACAGCTATTTTGAAGAAAACAAGACATCATAATGGCTAGTGCTGACTTTATATCATCTTGTTTTGAAGTCCCACCAAACTGTTGTTCTTCTGTCTCCATTGGTTTTATCATGTTGTATTTTACTGGATTTTATTATATATGATAGCAGAAATGTATTACTTTTTAGACCTATTGGTTTTAGTCTCATGGCTCAATCTGAGATGTCACTAATTAATCTTTTCTGTGGCACCATGATGCTTAGGGGCATTTGCAATTCTAATTATATAATCTGACTGCTTGCACTAATGCTTCATAAAATCAGTGGAGCACAATAATCTCTACATGAGCCGCAAGAGACACTACAAAAGAGCATTTGTTTTTCTTTATGGAATTATTTAAGTGCTCAGAAGAATACTTTTACAAAGAATAGAGATGAAATGCTGGATGTCAACTGAAAAGCACACACAGAGCTTACAATTCGTGTATGAGGGAAAACATGATATATGCAAACTGCTATGGTGAACACTTGAACAACTAAAGAAAAGCCTGGATTGAGGTTGTTTAAAGAAAAATGAACACAAACTCTCAGATAACTCTACAAGAAGCATCAAATTTACACACATACTCAGCCATGGTAATCTAGCATAATTTTGTTGTGCCCTATAATAGTTATTATAAATCTCTAGGTAAAAACAGAAACATACAAAGAACATCAGCATCCTTTAATTGCATATATATATATATATATATATATATACATATACATATACATATACATTATAACACTGATATATTAATAGGCATCTCATATTTTGGACCTCTAGGATAATTTCTGTTCCTCTCAAGGCCATGAATATTGGTCTCCTGTATTTTCTTCCAAAACTTTTAGTGGTCCAGATTTAACATTTGGATCTATTATGCATCTCAAAATAATTTTTGAGTATTGCCTGAAGTAGATTTTCAAGCTTTTTGCTCCACGTTATTATGTCTGCTTAGGAGGCATTATTCACTGTGGCATTTCCGTGGTTTCTTTGTCATGTGCAAAGTGCCCACCTAGGGAGTCCGCTTTTGTGTTCTCTGCCTGCTGCATCACTGCGCCTTCCAGCCCGGCCCCACCACCTCCCTGCTTGGATAACTGTAACCTTACAGTGCGCATTACAGTCGGACGTCGTTTCCTCAATGTTACCTTTTGTCCTGGTTACTTAACTATTCTAGATAGAACCTTACATTTTCATCCAAATTTAAGGTCACTCTGTCAATTTCTAAAGTAGAACTTGTAGCTTTGATTGGACTAACAATCAAATTTTATTAATTATTTCATGGCAATTAGAAAAGTTAACAATACTGAATTTTCTAAATCAAGAACTTCGCACAGATTTTCATTCATTTATTTCCGGGTAAATGTCTTTCAGTAATATTTTTCAAATTCATTGAAGAACATTTGAGAATCTTGTGTTAAAACTTTTTTATTCTGCTATAAATTTTATTTTACTTTTAATTATTTTTATGGAAATACATTTGTATGAATAAATTTTGGTACTGAGGCCTTGCTTATTTGAGTTAGCCTGTTTGCTTCATATTTGTTGATTTCACAAATTTTCAATTTCATTTGGTAACAAGAAAAATAAACTTTGTACTTTTGTCCCATGTGTACTTTGTATTTTTAATTTTTCTTAATTTATTATACTATGACTCTATATAATGATAATAGAGAATATGCTTAAGCTATATTAGATAATATTTCTTGAAGGTCAAGTAAGTATTTGCAATCTTCTTTCCCACTTTGCATAGTTTTTTGTTTGTTTGTTTTGCTTGCTAATCTTTTTTTTCTCCCCATTATCTCCAAATCGGTGAATTCAGCCTTTCCTAATTTTCGTTTAAATTGTTTAACCGCATTGCATCTAAATATTTAATTACAACATGACTGACTCTTCAAATCAATGGTAACAGAATCCTCTTTGTTATTCATTGGCCGATCAGTAAAGCTTACTTCAGCTTTTCAAATATTTGCAAACGCAATGCAAAAGATCTAGGAAGGAATGTGACCATAACAATTCATGCCACACACTTGATTAAGGGCACGCTGTACTTTAGACAGATCTTAGTACGATTTGAGGATGCTGAGAATAATCCAAGGTGATCAGCCCTGTGCTAATATTCTTCACAGAGACCTATTTCTGCTCCTAGCCAGCACTAGCTACCGACAGCATAAGTAAATTTATGAAGCATCCAGGTTTTTAAAGTTACTGAGAAAATTTAAAATTTCTTATAAACATCTTGATCCATGATTTGTATTTTAGACATAGAACATTAAGAATGTCTACACTTCTGCTTTGAAAAATGATTCTGCTTGAGGGGAAAAGGTTATCCAAACTTTACTAGAAATTAAGTCAGAAATATTCAAAAAAGTTCAACACTTGAGGGATTGCCTAAGGGACCTAAACTGGAGCAGACATACATGATGCTTAAGATACAAACTTGGCTTAAACCGCAGTCTTTCTCTAGTGAACCGCAGACTCTACTCCACCTCCACTTCTATGGTTTTAATCACTTATGGCCTCAGTGGTGAGAAGGTCCTTGGGGTTTACGCCACAACAGAGGTATCAGAGGAACCCACAGGTCCTCAGGCCTGCCCTCTTCCTCTGAGATGCCTGATGGCCAAGCTCTTCCCTGCTCTGAACGCTAGGCATTCAGCTGTTTCTGCTTCTAAATTAGGAACCACGAGCTTTCCCAGACCCTGAACTCAGGCTCCAGACGTTGGGCATCCCTGTGAACACCGGACCTCATCTTTCTTCTTGGCTTCCTGTTAGACTAGAATTCATTCCTGTGACACTGCAAAACCTCGACTGCCGATGGCATTTAGCTTTACCGACATTCTTTCTGAGCAAGACACAATTTATTTAAAAAGTCTGCATAACTAACACTATTTTTATTAATGAATGTAAGGTCACTTAGTATTAGAATATTAGACATAGGTTTAAAAAGCCGATAAACATTGATAGCATATGTTTCTGAACAAATGAATAAAAAGCAGTTATCACTTACAAGTAATGTGAATATAGTATAGAGCTAAAAAATAAGATAAAGTATTTTTAAAGTCTAAAATATCTATTTCTGAGTTTAACCTATGCTCATAAAAATAAACTCAAGATAGTAAGTCCATTCTTTGGACTTACAATGATGTTTTCCATTCATTGGAGTGTGGTTTTCACATTTTTACATGATGTTTACATCCTGGGCTGGGCAAGGGAGATGTGAATGTATGTAAATGGCTATCAGTAGCCTTTGTAATTCACACACACTATTTGTTTGAAAAATATATAGAGGATCTATTTTTAAATATATATACATGAGTAGCATAATTTCAAAGCTGATGTCACATCTCAGATGCTGGACAGATTTGCCGTTTGGTGTCACATTCTCAGCATCACCGTCTCATCTCTCACTCTCAGGCTTCGCTCTAGAGGCTCTGGTCTTAGAGCCTAGGCAATTATTTGTGATCCTCATGAAATGAACTCCGTGACAACTGTGTGCTGGCTTCTGATTCCTTCCCTCATCCATCCAAAGACATTTACATTTTTGTTTCCAAAACTATTTCAGAGCCTATCAGTTAGACATAGTTTTGGGAATGATAAACTGTGAGTTAAATGAAATACGAAATGCTTTGCTCTGGGATCCATGTTCTAACAGCAGGCTTTTTATTTCCCAAGGACTTTCCATTGAAGAGATTCCAAAATTAAAATAAGTCTCCTAGAAGATTGTGCATATTTTAAGGCTCTTTCTCCTTTACTAAACATTCTCCTTGGACATTTCTACCTACAGTGTCATCAGAGTGGATGATTTTGGAGAAGAAGATTCAGTACCCATTATTTTTGTAGTGAGGATCCACCTGCCAGCTGAGCTGCACAGATTTGTGTTCACAGCCCTGCTTATCGGGTGGCACCAAGGCAGGTCATCTTCTTCCGTATAAGACTGAAATGTGTTACAACAAACAATTTCCTAGCCGTGAATTAAGTGTATAATCATATTATGATTTAAGTCAAAATTCATATAGGACAAAGCTAGGCTACTAAATATCTTTGTGATTAAGGAAGTAAAGAAGTACAAATAATTCTGATTTATTATAGTTTGGGGCAGTAAACTGCTTACTCAGAAGTTGAAAAGAAATCTGGTAGTATAACAGTGTCAAACCAAAAGCAGAGTCCATTAATATCGAGAGAAAATGAGAAGCATAAGTGAGGTCCATGTTCCCAGCTCCTGCTGATCACTTAGACCTCACAGCAGGAGTCCGCACTGCTGCACTGAGATGAGTGTCCCTTTCCATGGAATATGCTTTATGCTAGTTCCCTGCCACCGTTATCAGCCACTTTCAGTCTCAATGCAGTGCTCATGTAGCCCTGAGCTGCCATGGTCCTGTTTCATACCTGTCACATCATTTCATTCTCAAACACTGACCTCTTCTTTCTCTGTCACACTGTGGTTTAGATGGTAAAGAATACAAATGTGCTACTCGTGAACTCTCTTGTCCTGTAAAACCCATACATCGACTGCCATAAACATCTGAGACCAGATAGACCAAGAGACCCTGTGTCCTTGTGACCGATCCTGCTCTGTGTTTCCTCCAGTAAGGACATTTGAATCATTGCTGAGACACCTGAGTCAAACTCATGAATTTCTTCCTGCAACAGATGGTAATAAAGTCCCTTATTATCTGGCAAGTGAGTTCCCAGGATGCTAATGTAAGGTTGTTCATGGCTGCGCTTCCAGTGAGGCAGCCAATAGGTAGAGGGAACCAGAGATGAGAGACCAGGAGAGATCTACAGAGACTAAAACTTTATTTCTGTGGCTAGAGTGATCTGTACTTTTCCTATTTATGAAGATAATGTATTTCATTTTTATTAAGCTGGATGGAATTTGGTTTCTGGTAAGTTGAAAATAAAATGGATCATTTACTTTTATTTCAATAGCTTGTTCATTTGTCCTTTAAGTAAAAACAACAAAAACAAAAATGAGGTATTTTATTTTGAGACAGGGTCTCGTCATGTAGCTCAGCCTAGCTTTGAGCTCATTGCATAGCTCAGGATGGCCTCAAACCCACAATAATCCTCCTGTCTCAGCCTCCTGATTGCTGGGATTACAGGCACGTACCACCACACCCAGTTCTATCAATGCTAAGACTAGTAATCCGTCTGTCTCATACTCCTAGACAGAGAATTTAAATATTTAAATATAAAATTACACTGAAAGAAATTTTAAGAATCATCCTCTCCAACTATGTAATTTTACAGAAGTCCCAGAAAGATTCCATGAGAAAATTTTTCATATTAATTCACAAAGGAGAAGTGACTTAAATTATTCTCTGTGTATTCTGTTACCCTTTATTTTAGCTATTCTATTTTTATTTTGTTTCAGCCCTTGCTTGAAGGCAGCTGGCAGGGGTTGATGGTAGAGAAGGACACACTCTTTGAAGGAAGCATGAGCCTTCCCTCAGAGATACACCAGAGATGGTACCTAGCTTTTACTCACTATATATTTTTAGTGCTCATTATAAAGGCTTTTAATGTATTTTGCATGTAATTCCTACCACAGTTTTATAGTACAGGCATTGGTATAATCATTTCAAGAGGTGATAATTTACCAAAGGAATTTACAGATATGTTCTATATATTTTACAAATATATCACTTATCTTATTTCACTGCATATATTTTTGTAAGGGACCAAAACTACTTTTTTTTTTTTTTGTCTTTTTCGTTTTTATTGGTACCAGGGATCAAACTCATGACCGCACACTTGCAAGGCAGGCACTTATGCCGCTGAGCTAAATTCCCAGCCCCCAGACCAAAACTACTCTTTAGAACCAGGAGGAATTAAATAAATATAGTGTAGATTCCACAAGTTACCAAGGAATACCTTCTCTGCTGAGGAACCAAGTCAGGAAACATTTCAAGTGACAAATTCCAAATACAGGGTTGTTTCATAGGGAAACTTGATAGTACAAAGCAATGATATCTTCACATTTGTAGTTATTTCTTTCTTAAAGATGGGAATTTGTAATGGGAAGGATAAGACTCCTGAATATGTTATTCCTCATGTGAATTATGCAAGGAGTTGGAGGCTTATCCAGATGTTTACTGCTAGGACTTGGAAAGATCTGTTCAAATTTCCCCGCTGAAAGTACTCTGTTCTCCATCACGCAGATTTGCACTGCAAGGACATTTTCAAGAACAAGTTAACAAGGGAACAAACTTTTTTTTTTTTTTTTTTAACAAGGGATCGAATACACGACCTCGCACTTGCCAGGCAGGCAGGCGCTTATGCTACTGAGCTAAACCCTGGTGGTAAGGGAGTAAACGTTTAGGGGGAAAAGCATATTTAAGTGCTAAGTCTTTTTAATCAGAGTTCATTATTTAGCTTCCAACAAAAGATAGTTTCATTGCATCACTAAATGGTCAAGCCACTTCCAACTATGTAAGTCTTTTGTTTATTCAAAGTAAGAAAATACAGCTAATGTAGTCCCAAGTCTGGTTTGTGGACATGCTGGAGACTGAGTCTGGGGGCAGCAGATGGTGACCCATCCTTTTCTGCGCTGTGTTTATCAGGGTCCAACACCTGTAGAGTAGAAGTCAGAGAAACTGCGCTGCCTCCAGGGGGCGCAGCTCTACAGCACAGCTCACTGTCACTTTACCCATGGCGGAGCTCTGAAGCCCTATTGGCCTCTCTGCATTCATTGTCTGGTATCACTACAGATTGGTCACCGGATCTCAGACACCTAAGAGGAGAAGAGCATAGCTGATTGCACCACCTGTCCATTTCTCACTGATTCAAACGCCACTTTTAAGACATACGAGGTTCCATGCATCTCTGCCCAGAATTAGTTCTAGCTAGTCAAGTTGTAGGAGTTTTCTCCATAAAATGTCCTTTTAAATTCTGAAGAGAACGTGTTTGGTGATAAATCTTTTGTAGTTTTGCGTGGATACACATTAAAGAAACCATTTTATTTGTTTCTGCTAATCTTTTATAGAGCTAATTTCATTGAGCTCCCTGAAAGGTTATGATACAGCGACACCTAATTACACACTTAATTCCCACTCAAGACAAATGTATTGAATTATCTAAATAGATTCATGAAGAAATCAAGTAATATAATAAAGTTTTAAATTTCCTAGTACTTATTTTTATTAAATAACATATTTTATGCATGTGTGCAAATAGCATTTATACAAACTTTATACAGTGTAATGCCCTCTGTCTCTACACTTACAGATTTCCATAATATAGCTGTATATCTAGCCCTGTAACTCCACTCCAACTGCAGTACTATGTGTGTTTAGTGGCACAGGCTTATGAAACCTGTTGAAAAATCAAAGACGAATGATTGGCAGGGATGTCCACTGATGTCCACTGGGCACTTGCTAAATATGTCAATAAAAGGATACAACGTACTCTTGATTAATAATGTTAATTGAGGTCAAGAGTAGCATAATCTATTTGAATGCAAAAAATAAATTCTTAATGTTACATTATGTAAATGATTCAACCCTCCGTCCCAGCTTAACCTTTTAATGGTGACTGTCGCAAGTTTTATTTTTTAATGTACAACAATTTGAAATGCACTTTATCTTTCTGCCCCTGTCATCCTCTTGATGGACGTCTAAAACAGCAAGAAGTGGCACCTCTTTTACATGAATTTTGTGACAGGATATAATGTAACTAATGTGTCCCATTCGAGGTCGCTCTGTTTGTCACAGAATGCGCTGTGTGACATTCTGTCTGTCAGGATGACTCTTAGAGATTCTGCTGCATCAGGACAGCTTCAGTGCAGTAAGGGAAAGCGTCAGAAGCAGACAGAATGTACGCCTCAAAGAATGACATTCTGCAGAGGAGAACGTGGCCCAGAATATCTGCTTATTCACTGCTTGGCCACCATTATACCAGGAAGTTCACTAAAAGCTCAGGAAGTACGGTTAAGCAGAAAATCCCCTGCCATAGCACACAAGCTGCGTTGTTCTAAAGCTTTCCTGGGGGTCAAAGCCAGTTTAAAAGCACTGAATCCACAAAGTTCACTCCTGCGTCGGGCCTTTGTAACTGTGGTCTCTTACTAATTAAGGCTCTCCCTCTCTTAGTCTTCCTCTTCTTGGTTATGTTTAAGCACTCAAGTTTTAAAACAAATATTTGCTTTCCAGAAAGACACGATCATAGCTCAACATGACATTCAAACTGTAGCCCAAGGCCCCGTAGTCTTATTAAAGACAGAGACAAGCATGTTAATAGCAGTCGTGACACTATGCCAGCATCTTTTATTCACGTGAGATCTGGTAACAAGTTGTTTATGTGTAATGAACATGTAATAGTAAAATATAATGTAATAGTAAAATATAATGTAATAATAAAACATAACCAAAAAATTTTAGTCTATATATATGGAAGACTATATAAGAACCGATTTTGATATACTGTATGAGAGTATTCTCAAAACTTTAAAAATAAATGCAATATAAAATGGTCAAAATTTTTATATTCTGTAATTCTGAATACTGTTTTTCATAATAGCACATTTACTATCTTTACAAATACCACTAATTTTTAAAAGTCTTTTTGAATTAGGACAGCTATGCAAATTGAATACATTTGGTAGCTAGAAATCTAAACAAGTTTAAACTTTCAAATATATTTTAAGATTGCAGTTCACTAATTAGTGTGATTAATGAAAAATTACTTCACTATAAATTTTACTTAAAAGATAGTTTGCCTTTTTTTCTAAACTGCATAGTAAAAGAAGGAAAATATGATTAATTAGTGTTTTATTTAAACTACATTTTCAGTGGTTTTGTATAAATATTTTGATATTTTTGCTCCTATAATTGATATTGTTTATGATAGCCCTTTCCTCCAAGGAAGATAGATGTTAATTTAAGCTTTAATTTGACATTCTATTTCCTCTTTGAAAGCAAAAGAACACACATATGTTGGACATCCTATTGAAGTAATATTGTAACTTTAATGTGAATTAGAACATGACTGAAAAGTTTTTGATTATTAGCACAACTGAAGTTGAGTACACTCAAAACAGAGCACAGTATATAGAACTTTGATGTGACATATTAATGAATATCCTAAATTTGTATCCAGTTTTACATATGTTTAATAAATACTCATATTTACTAATTTTACTAGGCTTTAGGTCTTAATATTCTCACAACATTTTTGTATAGAGATATTCTTATTTAAAGTGATCTGCTTTTCTGAACGTGATGCTATTGATCTTATTTCTGCTTGGTCTTAGCATGGTCCATTGAGTTAAGTGTTGATGAAATCCAGTGATGCTTCTGGTCACTCATTAAGCTAACAAAATCAATTCTTAATGATAATGGCAATGAAAACAGTGTTACTCCAACACTAATTAATGGATTTGCCAGATACCTTTTTCACTGACTGAAGAAATGTTTGTATGCATTGTCTTTTAGTGCCAGTTTAATTCTGCCCAATCAAAATTCTGAATTGGTGTGATAACTCATTCATTTTTGATTCTCTAAAAATACTTGAGCTTAAATTTCTCACAAAGGACAAACAATGCAAACACTGAGAGCTCCACAGAATGGATGACCTAATGTTAAAGGAAGTAGAATGTAGAAGAAGTTATCCACACAGTTACTAGGAAAAATATAAAGAAGATAATTCTGACAGTGTTAAGGTTTCTCAACTGGAGTTGGATTTTCAGTTTCTATGGTACATTCCCCCACCCTGTATAGTATCTTTGGCTGCTCAGCAATGTTGGACACAGAGTATGACAAAAGGATTATTTCCCAGGTGTCCTAAAATCAGTTATGTTTTTAAAATAAACCCTTACTATCTAAAGCACCAAAAGTTAAAGTTCTGCTGTATGCAGAGAATTAGTCAGTTAACTTGCTATTCCAGATACAAACTTATTGTTCATATTTATCCTTATTTTAGAATTTTCTATGGTTAACAAAGAAACATACAGATGAAACATAGAGATATGATCTCTATAATTAATATAAAATATCCTTGCTTGGCTGAGAATAAAATTTCAATACAACTAAACCCCACTTGCTTCTTTGACACACAATGTATCAGTATTCTTTAGTCCATTTGTAAAAACAAGTGCATTGCTTCCAAACTGGTTTTATTTTTTTCTTTATCTATGGTTATAAATATTCAGAAAATAAATCAACTTCTGAGCAATATGCTTTGCCATGCATTTATTAGAGATATACAATTATTTCCTTTAGCATTTAGTTGTTTTTTATATATGAAAATATTTTTTATTGAACCATTTATTCCATGAAAATAACTCCTTAGAAAGGAATTTTAGAACCACTTTTTTAGAACTTCAGTGAAAATTTAGGATGCTTCATTAATTAAACATGATTTTTATTAAAAGACCTTATTCTTAGGTTATAACATCTTGTTTTCATTTGTACATACTATATTTCTGAGGCCCTATTCATCAGAAACTGTACATTTTGTTTTGTTGTATGGTAGCAATTTTATTTAGAATTAAGCAATGTGTGTAAATATGAAGATAATATACTCTTTAAAGCTAACTTAAATAGTCCTAAAGAAATGACTTGCATTAATTGCTGCAAGTAAAGTGATTTAATAGACAAGACAAACACATGAATGCATTAACGCTAGAGATCTTATAACACACTGCCGCCTCTTAACTTTTCTACCTTGCCAGACTAATAGTGCTTTAGATTTCAAGTACACTAGTATTCTTGATCCAAAATTTATTGCAAATTCCATCAATATATAATTTATTTATCACAAAACCCCTCATAAAAATCATGTCTAGTTGGCTAATTAAAAGATACCAAAGAAAAGAAAAGCAGATTGTGTCTTCTGATATATTTGTGCCTTTTTAGCCATAGTATATACTAAACATTTTTAGTTTTAGTTCAGGTAAGGCATGGCAATCTGTTCCCTATTAAGCAAATCATTAATAAAGAAATATGGAACTAATAATTAAAGGAGAAGGGGGGCAAGTCCATCTCCAGACAGTATTGTCTAGGAATTTATTTTCATATGCACACAAGATGTTGTTTCCTTAGGTCTTAGGGAACATTCTTTCTGTGTCATATCCCCAGAGCTGACATGTTTTCCGTATCTATTATTTGCAGACTGACAGGAAGGTGTAGCAGAGAGATTAACACAAAATCTTACAGTGGTGCCCAGACATAGACTGTCTGGTAAGATCTGGAAGAATTAAGGGCCGCATAATCATCTTTAACTGTCGACTATGGAACATTCTTGGTTCCCAAGACTGCATTCAGGAGTGTATGACAGAATCACACACTACCAGAGAACTCATTTTGTTTCTCTTAGTGTGGCCTTTGAGTATATAATTTCTATCCCTTACATCCTTACACAGATAATAGTGAGATTATTTTTCATCAGCCTTGCATTGCATCAGGACTGTAATATCAAAGGAATAAAATAGTCCTCATTCTTTTTATATCTGCCTATCACATAATGAAATACCAGTCATATTTACCTCAGAAATAGTCTTTCTAGAATAATATCCATATATAGCCCTCTGTTAATTCTCTATAATTTTTCACAAAAATTACTTTAGAGTCTCCTTAAGAATTTTATTACTTAAACATACTGATACATTGTAAAGTCTGTGAGGCTCAGCATCATTCATATATAGTGTCATTTTCTTTGAAAAAAGGTTCATTCCCTAAAGTTTTAAAGTTCTTTTGTAACTGATTACTTCACTTATTATTTTACTGATATTGAAATTTAGAAGATAAATTTTATTAGCTCTTTATAAAAAGTGGAAACAACTATTGCTAATGGTTTGCATCTCTGGTACAATTTAGCATCTTTGTTAATGCACTAATTATAGTGTGCCACACTGAAAAAATAACTCTTACTTAATTCTTAAGTAACTAAGTTTCATATCAAGTATTATCTTTCAGCCTCCATACTGTTGGAACCTATCACATTCCTGCACAATTAAATAAAGAATGACTAAAGTAGTTGGATAAGTGGGAAAAATGAACTGCTAGTCACATGTTGAAAAAACTGTCTAAAATATACCTTGACTTAGTACAATTGTCTTACCTGCTTTGTATGTAACTAACAGGCTCTTTTCAAACTGTATATATGAAAATTTGCAAGTTATTATAAGATGAAGAAACCAATCTGATGCTGAAAACTTAAAAGAAGGTTGGTGTAATGGTTAATATACTGTGTCAATTTGAGAGGTTTAGAAGTTTAACTAAGTGACATAGCAGGAGGCCAGGGTGCTCACTTTGTAAATATCCTGAGCCTGTGCCAGAGGAGGGCAGAGAAATGGTGTGCTACAGCCCCCGGGGTGGAGAGGGCGGAGGTGGTAGCCTGTTTACAATATAATGGAGGAAAAGAGGCTTGCTTGCCCCACTTTTTGCTCTTGCACCATTTTCTGTCTTCCTCTGCTATGAACTGTTGCCCCAGTGGTATGCCAACCTGCCATGGAGCCAGCTGATTACAGACCAAAACCTCCACAAACTGTGAGCTAAACAAACCTTTCATTAATTTTGGACGTCAAGTATTTCGTCTCAGCAACAAGAAAAGTGTAATCAAGACAGATGGAGAAGACAAAAAGATGGGAATGGAAATGTATTATTATACATGTATCCATCCCCTTTAGCAAATGGAATCAAACTGCAAACATGTGCTAATAAAAGTTTCTTTAAAAAGGGAGGGGAAGAAATGGAAAGCTGCCTACTTATATGAAAATTAAATAAATAATTAATGCAGCTTAGTTGGATGTGATTAACTTTCAAACCCGATTTCTGTAAATTGAGGTAGATTGCTTATATGGATTGCTTTGCTTTAAAAATAAGATTCATGGTACTTTGATGGGGAAGAGTATTTTGTTTCTTTATTTGAGAATAATATAAAGAGATGCAAATCAGTAGAATACTGACACTTATCTATCAAATTTCTAATTTAAACTGGCAGAGAAATCTCACTTTGTGGCTACTCTAAGTTGTAACATGAGCCACTGTGACCAACATGGTGTCTTTTCTCAAGTCATGCTGGGGACATTATTTCATGGGATCAGTTGAACATGGAAAGCATTACACATAGTTTGTCCTTTCTGTTGATTGCTGTTTTCCTTAGATTTTTATTCAACAACTTATAAATCCTATCCTAAACGTAAGAAAAATAAAAGCAATATTTTTACTATTAGCCAAATATATATATATATATATATATATATATATATATATATATGTATATACACACACACACACACACACACACATATTATGCTACAATTAAAAGCTGCCACTATTTTATACCAGAAATTAATAAATTAACATTGCATTATTTTCAGATATGCTAGATAGTATATTATGATTCTGGTTAGAGTGCAACATAACTTGTAATATATTACTAGGTCATTATTAAAGTATATGAATTTCCCAGTAGGAACAATTGATTTCCTTTAATGTGATCAAGGAATTTTTAAATTTCTTTAGCCTCTTTCTCCAAAAATAACAAGATTCATAGTAAAAATAGTGGTTCATAAAAGAGGTGTGTTTTCAAACAAATATTTCCTTGCAGTAGATTTTTAAGTGCTTATGATAAATACTTAAACTTCTTAATAGAATATTCATTGACTTTAACCAAGTGACTTATACACTCAGTCATAAGAAAACAAGAAATTTAAGAACATTTAAGAAAACAAGAAATTTAGAAGCCTCTTTATTTTTTAATTAGTTTGCGTTAGTTGGGCTGGATTATTTAAGAAACATATTTGTATCTACATTGTAGAAAAGGTTCAGACTCTAAGTTCTCTTTAGTATCTTGTCTCAGATGTTTTATTTTTTAGCAACTTTAGCATTTTAATTTATCTTCAGTCAGTCATTTGTTTTTCAGTTGGTAATAAAATATTTCCCCATAAATGCTTGGTTGGACATTTTTAGCCTACAAGTCATATGTAAAGTAGACATATCATTTCCCAAGAAACGGTCAATTTTGGAGATGGCTCAGGAACATAAAACTTTAAAGAAAAATACTAAGGATAAATTTTAACATGCAAAATTCCAGAACAGAATTACAGAAAACAAAACTGTTCCCTGGCCCTCTCCTAACGCAACACAAGATAATTATGTGAGATGATCTTGGTTGAAATGGATTTAGTCTTAGGAAGAACATAATTCTTGTCTGCTAAAGGCAAGGTCTTATTTATATGAGTCATGCAAAAGGAGCAGGCCAGGCAGTTCCTATCAGTCACTTACTCTGCAGTGCAGGCTTTAAGAGGCTTTCTATTTATGCCTTGTGTGGTTCAGTGGTAACTTTGGACAAGATACACTGCTACTTTAGAGAGGTTTACAGGTAGAGAAAAAAATCAACAAATTAAGCTCCTGCCTGGCAAGCATGAGGCGCTGGGTTCAATTCCCAGTATCCAAAAATCGATAAATAAATAAATGGTAGTAGAATATAAAGACCTTTAAATGTGTCTTTGTTCATTTATGTAAAGCCAGATATTTTGAAAACTTTATTATCAAACGATTCCTACAAACTTGTTCTAAGCATTCGTTCAAAGGTCATTTCCACTGCCTCCTTCCAGATTATTGTAACTTGAAATCATTCTCAGCAGTGATTCACGATATTCTTAAATCACTCAGCCCTTTCCTGTCCTTCTGAGTTCCCATAGTTCTCATCACTTCATAGCACAGTACAAATTATTAACTAAATACATTTTTTAAAGATTGATGGTCACTGATTATTATATTCATTTTTATGTAAAGATTTTGAAGGAAATGACTTCTACTTTATTTCTTATGAATTTCTTGCACATGGAACATTATTTGGCAAAGAACAACTAGATAGACAGACAGATAGATAGACAGACACACATATAGTACACATAGTGGTGTGTCAGTTCAAAAACTAATTTGTTTTACAATTTTGGGGAATGTGATTGTGGCTGTGTTTGTACATGATGTGAAATGTGTGAATAGAAGCAAAATTTTGTCAAAAGTTTTTGAGAACTGAGCTTTTGTGTGTGTGAACAGAAGTGTTTGTGAATTGAAGCTTTATGTTATACACACACACACACACACACACACACACACACACACACACATATATATATATATGTATATGTCATGGTTTATGTCTGTGACCCCCAGGCCTCATGAGTTTGCATTGTTCATTTGTGATTCGTTCATTTTCTAGTGCTTGGATTGATGGTGTCAGTGCTCTACCCACCTAGGGGTGGAGCCAGGATGTGATGTAATGGCAGGAAGAAGGTGTGTCTTGCTCTTTGCCAGTTCCTGTTTGCTGTTTGCAGCCGCCATGAAAGGCAGCCCAGCCATGCCCGCCTGTCTTGGAGCCAACTGAATGTGGACTGAAACCTCCAAAAACTGTAAGAAATAAACCTTTCCTTTCCCAACTTGGGCTTCAGGTATTTTGTCTCAGCAACGAGTAAAAAGTAACTAAGACAATATATATATGATGGTAAGAAGTATCAGTGAACCATCAGAGAAAACAGTAGAAAACAGTAGCTCTGGATAATAAATATTCCTGCAAAATGTGACAGAAAATTATATTTTCGTTGACTTTTGTTTGAGTTATATTTGCACACCTTTCCTTGTATAGAAAGAGTTGTATCTTTTTGTACACAGTGTGACACTAGAATTGCTATACATTACCAATGATCATGTAGCTCTTGAATGATTCCTGCTTTAAATTTCCAATCTGAATAGGAAAAGTCACACATTAAGCTGAACAATGAAAAAGTAAAACAAATGATAAATTTACTTAAAATCTCTGAGACGCAATTTGTGTGTGTATAAAAGTAACAGAATATTTCCCACAGAAGATATTCTGCAACTCTACTGTACTTCAACTCAGTTACCCTGGGGTTAGCCTAGGAGAAATCCATATTTTTAATAAACTAAGGCATTAATGGTGGTGTCACTGGTAAGGGTACTACACTGAAAGTATAACAGCTGAAGTCATTTCACTCAACAATTTAAGTTTTTATTGATGCTAGGAAATAAGAAATTGGAGTACATGAGTAAAGACCTATATACATAATTTCTGAGAAAGTATATGTGCTTAAAATGGGAGTCCATGGCATGAATTATATACCCATCAAAACAATATTTCACTGATTTTCTGAAAAATGAGTGTTGCATTCTTAGGGATAGAAACCTCCATGGAAAATCACAGGTGACAGGATTTCAGCTGAGGATTACTGCATTAGTGGCTTTAAATGGCAAGGATTTATCTCTTGTCCGCGCCCTACACTAACAAGGCCTTTGTAATTGCAGTCACTCGGGGATTTAGGGTAATGGAATGGCCACCCACCGTTGCACAATATTTTAGCTTCCGCATCAAAAAAAAAAAAAAAAAAAGGGAAAGAATCAGTCAGTTTTTGTATTACCAAGTGCATGCTGGGTTATGACATTAGCAATTACACGCCTGTGACTCACTGACTGGGACTAGACACCAAACCACGTCCAAATGCAAGAGACTGATACAGTTGTCCCTAGGGCCTCTTGTGGGTAGGGAGACAGTGGCAGTGATGATTTTATAAACAGCAGCTATGATCACCACAGCTGACCAAATTCTCTTCTGAGAACTGCTCCTGAAACCTGATGACTACTCATTATCTGTGAACCGCTGTGCTGCTGGCTAAAGACACTTTGTGACTAAGGAAAAACTATATGTGAAAAACGCTATGCATTTGCTGATTAAACATAAGCTGTGTCTATTCTAGCAGATGGGGAAAAAAAGCACAATCTGCTGAAATAGAAGGGAATTTTAATTATTGAAAGATGTGTTAGTTACTTTCCTCTCACTGCTGGAACAAAATACCTGACACCCACAATTAAAGAAGGAGAAGTTTATTTAGCTCACAGCTTGCAGAAGTTTTGGTTCACGTTCAGCTGGCTCCAAGGCAGAGTGGTGTGGCAGAGTTCATAGTAGTGGAAGACAGCAAAAGCAACAAGATCAAAAATGAAGGAGTGTGAAAGTTTTTTTGTCCCTTATATTGTATCAAGCCCTAGGATGGTTGTAGCACTCACATCTACAATCCTAGCACTGGACCATGAAACAGTCCCAAACCAGAAACCTGCCCCATGACTGCATGAGACTTTGGGGGACATCCACCCACAAATCATAACAGATGTTCAGAATACTATTGACAGAGAAGTGTATCCTTTTCAAATATTTTTAATAGATAATTTTTGACCTGTGCAGTTTCACTAGTCTTATTAGTAAATAAAAGTCATCATCTGAAACTGCCCTTTGATTAGTTTAATTAGTTTCTGCTTTACTTTCAGAAAGTAACAGAAATATGGGATGTAACTATCAAATTTTCAATAAAAAGTAATATTAAATTTATTTAGATGTGGGAAGCCAATTAAATTTTGAAAGCCTGACTTCTTTTCCAAACGATGCACCTTTCTATCAAAATTTTTAATGGAGTCTCACTTAAGCTTTATAATTACTTTGCATCTTTCATAGAAACACTGTTTTCTTTATCTTTACAAAAAGTTACTGTTTAGGTAATTTTGTTTTTGCCATATCTGCCAACTCATAGCATTTGTACTGTTAAATTTAATAAATTGGAGCGTTTGTTTGCATTTTTATTGTTAGCCATTACATACTTGAAGGCAATAGATTTAAATAGTCATTTCTCACAAGGCATACAAACAGCTGAAAGGTCCATCAAAAATATACAATGTCATTAGTCACTAAAGAAGTGCAAATCAAAGCCACAGTGACATACCACCTCACCCAATAAGAATGATTAACATCAATAAGACTAAAGTTAACAAGTGCTATTGCCAATGAGGAGAAAATAGAACCCTAGTGCACTGTCAGTAACAGTGTAAATTACCAGTTTGGAAAACAGTATGGAGATTTCCCAAAAAAATTAGAAATGGAGTTACCATGTCATTCAGCAAATTCACTACCAGGTATATGTCCAAAGGAAAGGGAATCAGTATATCAAAGAGACATCTGAATTTCCATGTCCATTGGTCAAAATAGCCAATAAGTGAAAACTACTTAAGCTCCATCAATTGATGAATGAATAAAGAAAAAGAACATATAGACAGACACAAAAGAAAACTATTCAGTCACAAAAACACAAAATATAATTCTGACATTTGTTGGTATCTGGATGGAATGGGAGATCATTATGTCAAGGGGAAAAAAAAACAGCAGAGAAAGAAAAATAGCATGTGAGTCACTGTATGCAGATTCCAACTTAGTCGTTTCAGAAAAGTTGAGAGGAGACTCATGGCTACCTGAACTGGGGCAGAGGAGTTAGGGGGAACAGGCTGATCCCCGAATGCTAAGTGACAGGGAGTTGGAGCATAAAGCTGTGGTGTGCATAGCTCTGATGTGAGTGACTACAGATACCATAATAACTGTGCATTTTAAAACGCTTAAGAAAAGTGTATGAAAGTTTTCAGCATAAATAAATGTTAAATGTTTGAGGAAATAAGTTCGTTTAAATTGTTTTAAGCATTTCTTAATGTATGCATGTATCAAACATCACTTCATAGCCCATTAATATGTGTGTATTTTGTTTTTATGTATCTGTTAACAATAAACTTTAAGATTATCTATATAAAGGGCTAGGGATATAGCTCAGCAGCACTCACCAGGTAAGTAATCCAAGATATATATATATATATATATATATATATATATATATATATACTAAATTATATATATATAATTTAGTTTGTACTTTTAAAAAGTCTTTATGCAGATATTTAACTTCAGTTCAAATCAACTAAACTTTCATTTTCAAAAATTGAAAAGTATACACCTCATTCTCACAAAATAAAAATTTAAAAGTATCTGATTTAGAGAGGAGTTTTAGGTTCCGTTTAAAAATTCACAGGGCTAAAGCATAAAATATGTGCAGTTACTTTAAAGGGGAGTTTATTTCATCATGTTTGATAAAGTATGCTGTTATTTAGTCTCAATTACTTATAGGAAAAGTAAAAATGTAAACTGAGTAAAAACATTGAATGAGAGATAATAACACGGATGATTTTGAGCAGGCTTTGATTAGCTGAAAAGCAAGTAAGGTATCTTAAAATCAAAGGTTAATTAATGCAAAAATCATATGAGATAAAAAGTAATGTGGACAGATGAATCAATGAAAAACGAGTAAGACCTGAGATTAAATATAAGCACACTAGAAACAATAGGAAACCAGAGTGAATTAAATATTTCAGCAAAAACAAAAGTTTTCATTTTAAAATATTTTCAGTAATATTCTTTTTACAGGTAAAATATCTTAAACATAAAATACAGGCTCACTGAAATTAAACATTTTTAAAGGTATATGAATATCAACCAAATGAAATATGTTAGCTCTATTAGCATCAGATAGAGAGACTTCAAACCAAAAAGTAAAGGAGGATATTTGATAACAGAAAGATCTTAAAATATTATGTACCATATTACATAGTTCTTAAAACACAATGCAAAAATTTACAAAGGTTACAAAGTGAGGGTTTCAAAATCATTACAAACAAAACTCATTTCTGGAATTGAAAAAGTAAACCTATCAAAAGTTTATTAAGATTAGAATAATTTTTGTTTGTTTGTTTGGGTTTCACTACGTAGTCCAGGCTGCCCATGAACTTACTGTGTAGCCCCAGAGGGCCTTGAACTTCTGGGGACCTTTCTGTCTCAACCTCTATTAGGCAGGCACCACCACACCTGGAAATAATTTTGAGGAATAAAGTTAATCAAACTGATTTTGACATCCGTAGAACATACACCCAACAACTGTAGAGTACATATTCTTTTCAAGAGCACAGTGATCTTCACCTAAATTGGCTGACCCCTGGCCTAGAATACTGCAAGCCTCAAGGTATCATAAATGAAATCACGAGGACCATGTTATCTTTCCAAAGCTTGAAATCAGAAACACGAAGCTGACTGGAAAATACCCAGAAGTCTGTAAATTAATTTATGAGCTTTTGAATGAAAAGCCCCTTGCCCACAGGAAATTACAACAGAAAATTTAAATCTGATTGAAGAGCATGAGCACAGCAGACCTAAGGGTCAGCACCAACTTAGCTAGCAGTGAAGGGAGTGCTGGCTACCTGAGCAAGTCCTCCAGGCCTAAGAAGGAGCAGGAACTAGAGTCGGATCTATTCACCTCTGTGCAGAACTTAGAAAAGGACAGAAATTAAATACTCTGAAACAGAGGCATGCTAACAAAAACAAAATCAGAAATTAATAAAATATCTATCAAAAGGACAACAAAGAAAATCAGCAATATCAAGCTTATTCTTGAGGTTGTTCTTTAGCAAAACTGACGCTAAATGAAACACAAAATCTAAATAATTTGTGTTTTAAATACTCAAGACCATATACCACTTTAAACAAAATGCTGTAGGACAAGATAGAACTAGGAAAAGATATAAAACTTTAAAACATCATAAAAGCTAAGTTAGCTTTGAATCTAAACCTTACAAGGGGAATGAAAGAAAACTTTGAGCTAATCTCTTTGAAAAATATAGATACAAAAATAGCTTATATAAGAAATTTGTGATAAAATAGACATTGCATCACAACCTATATAGGATTATACAAGTAAAAGAAATGTATCTAATTAAAGATTTGAAAAATCTGTCATTCACCATATCTCCAGAGGAACAATGACATGAAGTCAATAAATGTAATCAGGGTATCTGAGATAAAAATTTGAAATATTATCATGAGAAAAATGTTTAACATGATATTAGCAAAAATTCTATAATTGTAAAGAAGTATCAAGTTATGTAGACCCAAAACTCCTAAAGAAAGTACAGGGTGTATTGATGAGATGTTGCAAATTCCGTTTAAGTTTGGGAAGGTGACTCATCTAAACAGAATTATTAATATGGGTAAAAATTAAAACATAGGTTAACTGATAAGATGCAATGGAAACCCATCATCATGTTTGTAATATTCTTCCCAAAATAAATAGCCCAACTTAATAAGAGCAAACGCCAGGTAAAAACCATTGGAGGGAGCTTCTACAACAGAGGTGTCTTCGTGTTTTCATCTACAGCAAAAAGTCAAGAATAAATTGACCAAGATCTAGAATGATTCAAGACTCTGTAAGAAATTTGCCATTCTAAACTGGAAATTTTGGTACCAAAGGTCCAGGACTGAGTGAAACCTCAAAGGGATGAACTGTGGATGACAGTGGTATATCAACACTAATTTTCTGCTTCTGATCTTTGCAGTGTGTCTACTTTGAAAAAAAAATTTTGTTTACAAGAAAGTATTTTAGACTAACAGGGAACCCATCAACTCTGCAAGTTCATGTCAAGTGGCTGGGTATGAGGAAAGTCTTTTGTCTCGAATATGCAAATTTTCTATTGATTTGAGATCATTTGAGAAATTTCTAGAATTTATAGAGAACTCATTAGTAAGGTGAGCTCACTGCTTACATCATGTAAGTAACTTCCTGATTTCAAATTAGGTTTCTTTAAAAAGAATCAATGTCTCCTCCGATGTTCTTGCAATGTTTATAACTGGGTTAAATCAGTCTGTGTTTCAGAATCAGTTCTTTGGACAAAAAGGAAAAAGCAAATATTTAAATGCATGCTTTTTTAATCGTATCCCTCACTTTTAAAGTTAAGCAAGATTTTTTTTAAAAAATACATTTTTTTATCTTTTCATGAATACTCTGAAAATGCATTAGGAGTTTATTACCCTCAATAAATGTTCATTAATCTGGACTGACAGAATAGTATAAACAGATAAAAGGAATTGGAAAAACATAAATCCTGAAAGAAAATCTGTTATTAATAAACTCTGCTCACAAAGCTGTGTGTTTAATTATAATTGCTTGCATTGTAAGGAAATGGATTTGATATTATGGCATATGTACTCATATGGGTTTATTTTATATATTTATTGGCCAGAAAATTAGATAAACTGCACTATACATTACTAAAATACTTGGGTTTTTTGATGAGAAAGGTTTGATGTTTATCGGAGTTTATCATATTATTAAAAGGTCACATAGCAATATACTGAGAATATTTTCCTAAATGATATTCTACCTCTGTACTTATTCCATTAGAAATAAAATCTTAGGACCAGGGATTTAGTTCAGTGGTGTAAGCACCTGCTTGGCAAGTGTAAGGTTGTGAGTTTGATCCTCAGTATCAAAAAATAAAAGAAAGAAAATCTTACTAGATAAATGAAAGTACACAGTGTGGGAAATGGAAGCTGACTATTCACTAGAATAATAACTGTATTAAAATTAAGAAACTGAGACGTTGGGGCTTCAAATTATCATTAAAATCAGAATTGTCATGGTTATAATTATGTCCACAAATAGCACTCCTCCTGGTAATAGACATTTTGGTGTGACTAACATGACTCATGATTATCACGAAATTGTTTTGGTTATTCTAATAATCATGGTATAAATTTTCCATTAAAAATATTATGAATTCTCATTCATTAAGATATGCTTATCAAATGCTAATGATTTGCTTGTGATCATAATGACTATGATCAAAGACTTACAATGCCTTATGGCACAGGCCAGTTGTTTAGAATGAAATAGAGATGCTATCAACATAATCACAAGAAAAGTTTAACTTCTTAGGAATCTAAAAATGTTTTTCTTTCTTCAAAAGACTTAAAAGTAAACACAATTTACATTATAATAGTCTGGCATGGTGGCACATCCCTGTATCCCAGCACTCAGGAGGCTGAGGCAAGAGGATCACCTTGAGTTTGAGGGCAGTTTGGGCTACATAAAAGAGTTCAAGGCCAGCCTGAACTACTATGAGATCCTGTCTCAAAAACAATCAAAAAGAAAAACTAATATAGTTTAATACTTTTTATTATCTACAGTTTTTTACTACTGTGTAATATTTTAAAAAGAGACCAAGTATAACACTGGACTCATAGAGTAATCAGTATAATATTTGCACAATTTGATCATGACTAAGTGAAAAAGCCACTTGGTTCAAGTTTAGAAAGGGAGATATCATAAATCACCTATAAGACCTTGAATAAATTTTAAGCCGAAGTGAGATTTCTTACCTTTTTTAATTTCTAAATCTATAAAAGAGAAAAACTAATGTTATTTTCTCAATCCATAACATGGGCTTCCCTACAATATTTTATGTCATATGAGTCACTTTTTAAAATATTTAAGTCATCTATTCATGAGAAGTGAATTCATTTGGTCAATTTTCCTTTTGCTTAACAATTAAACAATTGCTTTTGAGATCAGTGTATTCATAAGTGGACTTACTTTAAATGGGTGATTTTTAAGTAAAAATACTACAGGTTTTCAACAGGTGTGGTAAAAAATAAATTGGGGAAAGTTACACAGTAGTACGTGGTCATCTCAACCACTAGGTCCACCGCATCAGGGTGAAGGAAACTTAAGTACCCGGATGATGCTGATGCAGACTTGCTAGTGGAGACAGCAGTGAAGGAAGGGCAGGAGGGCACAGCGGCGTGCCCTGCAGGCGTGACCAGGCGTGGGAGGCAGGGCGGGCTCGCAGGGCACAGGGCAGGCACCCCAGGAGTGAAACCGGGAGCAGAGCGCTGTGCACACAAAGGCGGTGAGTTTGGATTTTGTGGAACTAAGTAAGCTATTGATCATGAAGTGGGAGCATCAGGGGGCTTCCTGTGAATTTGTAAGCGTGCTTACTCTTAAAAACTACTGGATGAAAATGACTCAGAGTAGAGTAAAAGGCCGCTGAGGTCGTGTGTTACCACCAAGGTTTTATATAAGTGAGGAGCTGAGGAGCAAAAACCAAAAGAGGCCTTTAATTTGACAGTTCAGTCATTAATGTCTGTCTCTCAGTTTCATGATTATTATTATTATTATTATTATTATTATTATTAGCTCTCCTTTTGGCTTCCCCCTCCAGTCTCTCTGCAGCGTGGCCACGCTGGTTTTGCTCTTGGAGTCCTGTATTGTCCTACACATTGTGCAGGATGGTTCTGTCACCGTGTAACCCATCCAGCTCTCACCAGGAAGCTGAACTCTGAAGCCTCCTATTCATTCTGACCCCCATATTCTCTGGATCCCGAGCCTTTCTTAGCCACTCTGCGCTCCAGCCCACCGCCTCTACCATCACTGTTTCCTAGGACCTGGAAAGGGCCACTTAGGCCACCTGTGATTCCAGCACAGGCCCCATCACCTCCACTTTATGAGCTGCTATACAGCATGGCAGACACAGCCCTTCTACCTGGACTCACAGAGGGGGACTGAGCCATTGTTTCCAATGCTTTCCTGTTCCTGTTACCCTTCTGGAAGCTTCTACTTCAATCCCCAGAAAACCATACCACCTTACAGTCTGGAGCCAGAGAACAAGCTCCTACACTCCTATCCAGAATTCCCTCCAGAGAAGCCCAGGAAGAAGCACATATTAGAATTAGAATTTTCTCTCCCCATCTGTGCCTTCCTCGGAGAAGGGAATTCCCTGCACCTCACTCCACTATTCCATGATATTATAACCTCTCTGCCTTTTGCCTATAGTAATACAGATGTCCAGGGACTCAAGTCCCAGCTCATGAGTTGTTTTTGAGAGGTTAATAAATCTAGGAAAGAATTCTATTAGTAAGTACTGTTAGCATTTTGTTAGCAAGCATTTTATTAAGCGCTTTGCTGGTTATAAAAAATAATGACTTTATTTTCCTAATGTTTCTCATGCAAAAGTTTTAATAATCTTCCCTGACTCATTTCTGTGCATTGCAGTAGTTACCCAAACAGAAGCCAGATGCAAAGATGCTGAAAAATAAAGTTAATATATGTCAAAATATATCTCATCATTACATCATGGAGTGTTTACTGCTGCAGCATAGAAGAGAGAGGATTGGATTAGGTTAGTGCTAACAGAGACCCTATGTTCATGGATTTGAGAGGCACATCTGACCCACCCCACTTATCGAAATGAAATTTTATTTTAAAAAGTTCATACTCACCATTTCTGTATTCATTTAGAGTGCCTTTCATAGCAACAGCAAAAAGTTACTGTGATAGAAACTGTATAACCAGCCAAAAATATTTACTAATTTGTTCTTCACAGAAAATCTTTGCCAAATCCTGGTTAGCTGTTTTGACCACAGATGTTTTTATTTCATGTTTAAGAGACAGAATTGAGATAAGCAATGTTTAGCTTCAGGTAGAAGAGAGAATTGTTGAAGATACTATGTTTCATCAGCTTATCAATCAATTTGGAAATGTTAAGTAATGATTATTTCTGTTACTTTTGAAAACTCATTTATAGAAAATACCCAGCATGTATCAAATAGGGAAAATAGCAAATAAACTTTCATCAAACTCGCGCTAGTTTCCGCAATTCTAAGCTCACAACATGTTTTCATGTCTCACGTCTTTTACCCTTGGTGGTGGTGAACTTTCTAAGCAATCTGAGTGAGCAACACAATGGACGTGCCCAACTTAACCTCTGTTTCTCAGCACGTCTGTTGATTTCTGGCTGAGATTAGCACTGAGTTGGAGGACTCAGGAGGGAAAAATCACAGTTCCTAGTGGGTGAGCCTTATGCAACCAGTTCACTGAGAGATGAATAAAAAGAAAATAAAACAGACAGGAGGATTTCTCTGCCTTACCACTGCCTTATTATAATGGGCTCATTTGCCTGCCAGTTTTGGGTTGAATTATACGGTTGGCTTCCTGGATTCCCAGCTACAAGAGAGAAAACTTAGGTCAAATTCCTCATAGTAAGTCTCTCTCTCTCTCTCTGACTATCTGTCTCTGTGAGTGTATGTCTCTGTCTCTGTCTCTTTCTATCCCTCTTGTCTGTCTGTCTCTGTCTCTCTCTCTCTTTCTGTTTCCTTCTCTGTGTCCTTCTGTTCCTCTCTTTGCAGTCTCTGTCTGTCTCTGTATCCCTCTGTCTGTCTGTCTCTCTTTGTGTCTCTCTCGCTTTTTACAAGTTTATATGGCATAAGTTTTATTTTTTCGTGCTGGAGACTCTTAATACATCCTTGCTTATTTTTAGACTAATTCAAAACATAAGGCTTTGTGTCTGTAAACATTTGTGTATCCTTTATTGCATAACATCACATCAAAGAATTACAGAACTTTTGTGGATCAGATTTTTAAAATTTTTATGATATGTTCCCATCCTGATCCAATAAAACCTATATAGTGCAGTCAAGTAATACCATGGGGTCGGATCTCTTCTCTAAAAGTCATGTTGACCTTCGATTGGCTTTGTGACTGCACTGGAGGTCGACCTGGAAGACAAACTGCATCAGGGATCACTATGCTCATGAATGGAGGAATGGTTTTTTGCACTGGGTGTGCTCTTGTTTCTCACAGATGTTCTCTCACTTCTTCCTTAGACACTGTGAGACCATGCCAAGTGTGTGATACGATCCTGGGGGTTCCCATCTTGCAGGCTGTGAGAGATACAGTCATTTTGTCTATAAATTTCTCAGCCTCCAGTATCCCATTATAACTGCAGGACATGGCCTGAGACAGTTAGTACGATTCTTGGGGTTCTTAAACCCAAGGCCACCCTCTTTCATTCTCCATACAAGCCACTTATTGAATAAACCAGGTTTTTTTTGCTTATTAGTTTTTTTGTTGAGTTTTCCACACTCTGGACTTTGCCAGTCTTTAGCAAAATCCTTGTGCTGTTTGTTTAGTAAGTTTTCATAATTCTCTTGCTGCTCAAAAACTCATAGTTAAATTCTGAGTCAGTGAGTATTTTGGCAAGAACACTCTTTAGGTTGTTGTTATGAATACATAAAATGACTACTTGTTTTTTTTATTAGCAGTCACTAATGGTTATTGCCCAGATTTCTCTTTCTTACTAAGATTTAATAATTGTATAGTTTCCTCTAATTCTTTTTTATTAGCTGTATTAAGATGAAGCTAATATTTGCTTTATTATACTAATAAAAATTCTAAAGAGATGGCTTAGTAAAACTATTTTTAAAAAACTTTCCCTAATCAATTTCTTTGCCCTGAAGCACAGCTTATATAGGAAAAGCAGTAGAATGGCCAATTATTTCAAAGTAACAAAATGGTTTCCTGGTGTTTTATATAATTTCCACTGAGAATGGTTTTATTAATGTTATGAACTAATGAATTCAGAAGTATTCAATGTGTTTCAATCCATCACACCTACAATTCTTCAGAGGCTGGAATTGTTCTAAAGTTAGTGATAGGGAGTCTTTTTTTATTTTTGTAAATTAACATGCATGCATTTGACATGTAAACATATTAGTTTGAAGCATATATACATATATGTTATATATACATATATGCTTAAATCTACCTAAGTATAAATGTATAGTTATTAATCACTCTGAATTTTTCATGAACATAATTAACTACCAACACTTGCTCTGAGACAGATCTCTTAAATTTATTCTCCCTGTCATTTTGTACCTTTGGACCAACATTTCCCTCTCTTCCTTCCCCCCTCCTTCTCTCCAGTCTCTGAAACCCGGCCCTCAGCACATCTGAAGTTGGAGCTTGGAGATAATTTCCTGCTGCTGACCTGGACCCTGCTCAGCACTCTCTTGGAGAGGAATGATGGTGAGTACAATTTTGACACCAAGGGTGTTCATGATCATGGATTTTCTCATTATTTTTTGGAACACTTTACCAAACAGAATTAGAAAATGCAGTTTAGTTTTAAGATAAACACGTTAACACTTGAGGTTTGCATCAAATGTATTCTTACTTAATTTGATCTCACCTCCCCATTTGCTTCTTTCAATTTTGTTTGTTTGTTTGTTTGTTTGTTTGTTTTGTTTTTAGACAGGGTCTTCTTGCTTTGTAGTCCTGGTTGGTCTTGAACTCATTGTGTAGCCCAGACTGGCCTCGAACTCAATGAGCCTGAATGCTGGAATCACACGAGTGCACCACCATGGCTAATGTTAAGTCTTTTTAAGTCTTGTTTTAAATATTACAAATGTACTAAATACTACAAAGATAGTCATTTTTGTATGACCCTAGCATCCATTATAGGTTCAGAATAAAAAAAGCCAGTAGTATCTGGTAATAACAACTGTAAATTTCTTTTAAATCAATATTTCCAGTTTATGCAATATATTTTAATCATTAATAAAGTGTTTACTTTAATAGATTTCCATTAATATTGCCATGGTTTTAGAAATTACAAGACTTTGAGTAAGTAAAGTAAAATATAAAACTGGCTGACAAAATACTTTAGAAATTATTGTTTTCCACATTTTATTCTACAAAATCTTTACTGTCACATATATATCATCTTCCTATCATCTCTAAGCCTTCTAACCAAAACTTATCTTTAGTGTTTCATCAAATCATAATTAACATTGAAAACTATGAGAAGGGGCAAAAGAAAACTGGGAGGAAAAGAAGAATTATAACACAGTATTCAAAAGCTATTTTTTCAAAAGGAAAATAGTTGCATTTTTTCCAAACAGTGCTTGAAATTTTGTACTCAATAAAACATTTCAAACATAGTTGGGAAAAAGTGCTACATTTAGGAAAACAGGAAATAGTACATATTCAAAAAAAGGTTTACAAAGATAAATACAAATGTATTTTAATGGGTATCTCATTTGGTCTCCATAAATTACAATATTAAAATCCTATTAAAATGCACTTTGTTTTTTAACACCTCCTTAGACATCCCTTTTACAATACCATATTAGTTTTCGGGTAGATAAGACGTGGTGAGGGAGACTACATGTAATATTTATGTGATGAAAGCTTCATTTTGTTCTTAAATATGAACTTGCAGGCATGATAGGAGCTTAGTGGTTTACTAAATATGGATTTGAATATATCACAATTTTAAATGTGATGTATCATGAATAAAATTTCCTCTTGAGGGTTTTGAAAATCTGTCTCACTGATTGTAGTGTGAAATCCACAGTCAGCTGCGAGTTACTCCTGCCCATATGGCTAAGTAGAAGTAATTGGACTGTGAGTCAATTTCTTATGCATATAGAAAATTGCCTTGTATCACAATTACATTTCAAGAGAAATTCAATTATGGCCTTTTTCAAAATCAAGAAAGGATGTGCTGAATATTCTCGGGTATTTGCAATAATAGCCTCCCAGCTTCACATTAATATAGATGATAAACGTAGTTCATCAAGGAAATTCTGAATTTTTATAAATTGCAAATTTGTAGGGTTGTCTTTATGCAACTAATTATTTATAAAAATGATTTCATCTAAAATAGTTGACATTCATAATCACCAACTTTAAATAACTTTGATTTCAGTGCATGCTCAAGCTAGCATTATAAAAATAATACTGAAATTTTCATGGGAGGAAATGAAGTGGCCAGACCAAGATCGCTCTAGAAATTGTTGGCAGAGAGAATATCTATGTCAACTTAATATTAGCTGAGTAATTCATTTTCTTTATGCTAAGTTTACTTACATTACATAAAACTCATACTAAAACTTTAAAAGCCCTTTAATGAGAGAACATTGAATTTTGTCAAGTAAAATGTGTATGAATGAATAATACCCAGTCTACTCACAGTATTAACTTTTGCCTTCAACGTCATTATCTTATATACTGAAACTTGGTCATCCAGAACTTTGGTCCTTGTATCTACCTGTTATTGATGTTTAACACTGTTTGAAACTTTCTAATGATACTATGGATTGGTTTTCATTGTTTCAGTTTTGTCTCATTTTTAATACAGGAGCAAAAATGATTTAGAATTAACTGAAGACACACAGGACTGAAAGTCAATCAGCAGTATCTTCTGTCCCTGTTCGGAGGAATCTCACCACATATCAAGGAGTCTTTCCTGGTGGCTCCATATTTTGTAAGTATTTAAAAAGCCTGGAAAGGAAACATCACAGCAGGCCGTTACAGACCCCAGAAGAGATAGCCTGGAGGAGAACTCCCATGCGTAGAGTAGACTCAAGTCCTCTTCCACAACTATCATCAAATCGCTGTAAGATTTCCATGTAAATCCTAATTGCTTTATTCTTATTTTGAGTCACTATAGCATTGTAAGATAAATCCAGGTGGTGACAATTTCTAAATTATGAATAACATAGCTTTTTAGTCAGCCTAGAGTAGTAGCCGATAAAGTTAATGTTCCATGATGTCTATCCATATTGAAAAATAAAAATAACACAGAAGGAAAAGGAAGAGAAGGGAGAAGAGGAGGGGAGCAGGAAAGCAAAGCAAATTCTTCACCAAACATTTTAGCAGCTTAGATGAGAAAAAGCAGCCAGTATCCATTGACACTTGGATTTCTGTACTCTAGAAGTGTGAATGCATCTCCCATTTGCAAATGAAATTTGCAAACAACTAGTAACAAGAACAAATCATAAATCCAATCAATAAACATCACTGTTGTTTTATAATAGGCAAAGGAAAAAGCTTGCCTTTTTCCCCTGTAGGGTTTCTTGGGCTTTGTGCCTGCAGAGGGCTTTGAGTATGCACTAACATGCAGTTTTTCAAGAAGTAAATTTACATTCAATCCTAGCAAGACTCTATTAATTTAGGATGGGATTTCTTTTACTATCAAACATAATTTTAAGGTATTCTTGTTTAATATATATATATATATATATATATATATATATATCTTATATTAAACTGTTTTCTCTTACTATTTGCTCAATTCCATGAATATGTACTAAATTTTCTTCAGATAGGCAATAATTTTAAATATCAATAAAGAAGCCAGAATTTATATGGTTTGAAGTAAGCTTCCATTAAGAGCTAATACTAATAGGAAGGTATTTATTGTCAAACTTGTTGCTGTACAAAGGAATTAACTATGGAAATGTAAGAAAATGTAGAAATTTTAAAAAGGTAATTTAGTCATTAAGAATGACATGCAGAGAAATTTAGTCTATTTTATGTGTTGTCTATTCAAATTGACTTTTAAAACTTCAGTAAGTGTATTTTATATTTATTATGAGTTTCTAGATTTGACTAAAGAAAATGTACTTTAGGTTATTCAATTTTTTAAAAAATGGTCTACTTTGTGTTCTTTAACAAACCATTAAAAGTTAAAGTAAAAAAGAGAAAAAATGATATCAAAGAATACAGACCTCTTATGAATGAACTTCAAGCCTGTTTTATTTATCAAGTTACTGCCTAACTTGTTTATGTTGTTGTGTTCTCTTCAAGAATGTCTATAAAATTTAGGGGCTGGGGATTTAGCTCAGTGGCATAAGCGCCTGCCTTATAAGCAGGCAGTCGTGAGTTCGATCCCTAGTACCGAAAAAGACAAAAAAAATGAAAAATAAAAAAAAAGAATGTCTATAAAATTTCAATATCTTTCCTTGTTTTTAGTAACTTTCCATTAGTCTATTCTCCCAATTCCTTTTTGAATGTTCAGGTTTGAGAACGTATTCACTGTGAGCAGTCAGTATGCACTCAATATAATTGGAGGATATTAGGAAAGTGTTGAAACTGCTTCACATCAAGTGATAGTAGATAAAAGTTTGAATAGATATATTAGAATTATAAGTCCCATGCTAGAACAAAATTAAATTTACCATATTTGAGCTAACTTGAGAAGACTCCTAGATTTATTAGGAGGAATGATGATTAGACCTTTTTTTATAAGGTTAATTTAGAGATGCCCATTCTTAAACCAAGATTATCACTCAACTGCTGTGTCTCCATAAGGAATCAGGGTAGCTGTGGAGAAACAGAATACAAGTTGTCCTCCTCCTCCAGAGGACCTCAATGAGAGCTGGTCACCACTCTCATGGGGGACAGAGCACTGTGGAGCATGTGTCTGTTTTATGTTATCATTGGATGAAATTCACCCATAAAATGTTAACATGAAAATTTGTCTCAGTCTGTTTTCTAGTGAGCTCAGGATAATGCACTTTGAAGGAAAGGTAACTTACTCAGATAAAATAAAATAATAGCTCATTGTGAAAAAAAATAGATCATAGATGGTCAAGAAACTCCAAATGTCAATGACATCATGGAACAGCTATTAATATTCTGTAGAGCTGTGGTCCTGGTAACCACACTTCACTTAACTTTGGACAAGTTGTCTACTTCTAACCTAAAGTTTTATGGTTCCTTACTTCATAAATAGGCCTATTAAAATCAAAGACATTATAAATTCATTCACCAGACCTGTGAAAATCTCAAGAGGTTATAATTCTGACTTTGAGAGGGAAGATATTAAGCTGCAATAAAATTAACAACTTTTTGTGCAGAGACACATAGCTTGTAAGATTCAGCCACAATGACTTCCATTTATTTTGAATTCCTATCCCCAAGCACTGAGCCAGAAACAGCTCAGGGTCAAAAAGATGGGCTGACCCACAGCAAGCAAAGCGCTAACCGCGGCATCCAAGCTGTCCTGCCTTGCACCTGGCATGTTGGCTCTGCTTGCTGACTCAGGGCCTGAAGCTGGCATGGGGCATTATCTATCACAGTCTAGAAGGGTAAATTTCCAACACTGAACACAGTGCAATTAGGGTCATTCTGCAATAATGAGAGCATCTCTTTGAACTGGTACTCATAGCTAAATAACTGTCTCGGTGTTCATTCAAATATCACACCCTTAGAATAAACACTAAAGTGATTTCTTTGCATTGGAAATTTCAGTTTCACAGACCTAACTATTAATCATGCCTCAGTGAATGTAAGAAAAAAATCATGATTACAGATATAGCTATGCGCTATAATAGCTTTGCAGAAGCGTTATTACCAAATATCAAAGTAAGTGGTAGTCTTAATTCTAAGCAATTTATACATTTAATTTCCTCAAAGTTTATGTGGTGGCCAATGTTTATGAGGGCGAATACCTCCTAGTATTCCCTTTTCAGTACCCTTCCATATTGTGACTGTATCCTAGGCAACCAAAGGCGTCACTCTCAGAGTTAGTTCTGTAGATTTGGAAGGGGGTTTGGTAAAGGATGGGAGCAGGAGCTCCAGGAAAGGGAGGAGGAGTAAAAACAGCCAAGATGCAACATCTGCATGCACTGATTCCCCAAGATGAATGAAATTAGTGTGCACCTCAGACTAATAATGCTCCTACTTCTAAGAAATAAAAAATATAAAATAATACATTTTTAAAAACACAAAAGTTTCTGAATCATGCTGCTTCATAGAAAGATGGCATCCCGTAAGCCACAAGTATATGTTTTTATATTTGGTACTGCATTAAAAAAAAATAGAGACAGTGAAGGCATTTATTGAGGGCTACTTTACAGTTTTTCTCCCTTCTTCTATTCTTTAACTGTGTCTTTCTTATCATTCGCCACGGGGCCAGAAGACAGCAGGGTGTACACATCGCTTTCCATACAGAGTCTGACAAGGAAGAGAAGGAAAGGCTTCAGGCAAAGCCCACCGGACAACCATGCAGGAACTGTGTCTCCTGGCTTGGTTGAGCCGCAGCACGACTGCAGCCCAGGCTGACCACTTTGTGACCAAGCTGGAGTCACACAGTCAGTAAAGTCACCCAGGATTCCCAGCCCTCTGCAAGTGCGTAAGATGTTGTTGTTTATCAACTGCTGAATTTTTAAGTAATTGGTTATACAGCAATGATATGTAACATACCTACAGCCAGAAAAGGTAGCTCTTATGTCCTCTCATCCACGTCGGAAGGAATATTCTTTTCTAAGTCATTGTTCTGCTGAGATCACGAGCATTATCAATTGTCAGCACATGTGTTTGTCTGTCTCGGCTGTGCTTCATCGCGCCATCACTGCCAGTACCTAAGGGTCAGGATACCTCTAGTTTTTCTTTAATATTAAATGTGATGGGTTAAGTTCTCCAACTTCATTCCTTTCCAGAGTCCTTTTGACTATAATTAGTTCCTTAGCAGTTCTTCTGTAGTTTACAGTTAGCCTGCCTTTTTTGCAAAATGAATTTTTATTGATTATATACAGTCAATAGATCAGTTGGGAAAGAATTAGTATCTTTAGCAATGTTGAGATTTTCCTCATTTGCTGAGATATTTTTTAATTTCAGCATTGCTTTGTACTTTTAGTGAGAGATCTTATACATTTTTGTTAGATTTCCTCTTGGGTGGGTGTGGTTATATAACATACCCCTCAGTGAGTTCTTTATCTTTGCTGCAATTACATACTATACCACTCACTGTTTCTCTATATCTTGTATTTTCCAGTATTATTTAAAAGAAACATTTTGAAAGAAATTTATAATTTCCTAGTCATAAGATATTATTAGTGAAATATAAACCTATTTTAATAAATAAAACAGAAGTCATAAAATGAAACCGTACTACATAATCTTGACAAACTCGCTTCTTAAAATTCCATCTATTAGCCTATTTTAGAGGTCTATTTTTATTGTTTGTAATATTATTAATAAAACCCAGCAATTCCATTTCCCTTTGAAATGCTGAGATCTAATAATGAACTATTGTTTTACTTATTCTTTATGTATAAATTCTTTGTCGATCTGGCACTGTTGTCACCAAGTCAGTAAGACGTAGTGAGAGGTTACAGCACCCATCTTTCTAGTAGGTAAATGGTAAAAGACACAAAATAATGAGTCCAGGCTGGAATCAGGGAGTGATACAGTGGCAAATCCATGTAAACCAATAACCACCACTCGACAGATGGCAGCTAATTGAGAGTAATGCAGAGCAGTGCTAAAAGTTGGAAAGTCAGCTGTGTCCGCAGCAGCACACAAGGAAAACAACCAGTCTCACGTTACTGGGATCTGGGATCAAAATCAATGTTGGACTTCAGCGTGTAAAAGTTCAGTCGTGTTCTATGTGAAGGGCACCAGAGTGAAGATCGTTCAGTGGTATGACCCTTTCACCTTTGTGCTGTCCTTCTTATGCACACGCTCACAGGATCTCACAGGATCTGCTTCCTGAATACTCATGCAAAGTTTCACCTAGAGGGAAAGTAGATCGCATGGATCCCAAGCAAAAGTGTATTTTCATGAAAATCCTAAATGCCTAGGTCTGGTTACAACATGAGGGGGACATAGATATTCATTTTACAAAAAAGGGAATATGAGATACTAAAAAGTAGTCAATCAAAGAATCCATATAATTATATATTTTAATAACCACTGTCCTCTCTGGTATATTCTTAGTTACTGGTGGTTTAGGTGAAGTCACTATCATTTCGTTATCAGAAGCACTATTGACATGAGTATCAGGATTCTCACAGGTCGCACTCCACCTGCAACATCTCACGGGGAAGACGCTGCCACACCATGCCCACAGCTCTCTCAGCCCCACATCTCTGTGGTTCTGTTCCCCCAACTTGCCCTTCCCCCTCTGATTTCCTGGCACCATCGTTGTGGGACCCCCCAGTGGACCAAACTACAGAGGCAGTGTTCACCTGCTCTCTTTCAGCGTTCATGGTTCTGTGACTACTTTCCCTAAATAAATAAATGATTTTTATTATTGATTATGAATAAATAAATAAATGATTTTCTTCATGCTCTTTAAAACTGTCTTCTTTGGATGTTTGCCCCAGAACAGATTAAGAAAAATCATAGATGTATCTTTAAATTTCAGATAGTCTGAAATAAATGGCCAAAGATATATAAAATATATTTTTGTTAACAAATTGATACACTTAATTGGTTTTACTCTTTGATTTGAAAAATCCATTTTTGTCCATTTTAGCTGCTCCATCTAACTTAATTTCACACTTTATTGCCTTCCTTATTTATTTATTTTTGCTGTTTCATCACTCGGACTATCCAGCTCTCTTTGTTATGCTTGGTTAAAAGTTCTTTACTTTGGCAAGACAGTTGTTGCAGCAAGGAGCCTTCCTTTCTATTTGGTCAGTATATTTCACCTGCTTATTAATCCAGTGATGAGAAATAGTGGGAACTGGAAAGAAAGGACCATACATATCAAATGCTAGTCCTTATATTTTAGTGAGTAGAAGAACAATTTAGATCTCCTCAAACTCTTTGAATGGAAAAGTATATTCTTCATTAGCAGTGTGTGATAGAATATTAATTATTGATTGAGTGTTAATCCCCAGGTATCTGAACTAAAATCAGACAGAAGCAAAACTGTTGTTGGTTTTTAGCATTTTTGATTGTGATTAAATTCACTAAGTTATATTCCTGCTACACTTCATCAGTCTTTACTATAAATGCTACAGTGTATTTGTGAGTTTTGCCCAAGTAAATTAAGTAAGACATGGTCACTTAGAGGCTCTCACCATAGACACTCACTGCTCTGTGTCGTATGTTTACAATGAAACTTTCAAAATAATAAAGAAAATTGTTTGCTCAAAAATATGTTTTCTTCTTCTGTTATATAAACATAAGGGTTGCAAGTACTTATTTCTTGATAGCCTGAGAATCTGTCATAAGCTACTTTCAAATTATTTCATTTCAGAGATTTTCCATAGAGAGCAATTTACTCAAATTCTTGCTTGAATTTGCACAACAGATCAAGAAAATAATAAATTCCATAAAAACATAAGATAACATGTCATCTTCTCCAAGTCATATGTCTCCAAGATTATTTAAGAACTCCTAAATGTTGGAGGGGGAACATTAATGTAGAAGTATCTTTGAAGTGATAGAAATTTTCTCTCTTTATCCTTGTGGAGAGTGAGGATGACACAGAAACAACAACAAAAACACCAGGGAAAGCTCAGCAGGTGCCCCCGCGGGTGACAGGAAGTGCCAGCCTCCATGGAAGAATCCTTTATGAGGCAAAGCGGCCTTTGAATGCAGTGATGTGATGGCTTTCTCAGTCTCTGAAGCAGTTCCTCTCTATAATCTCAGAAATAAGGATTCCTGTAGTAATTAAATTTCTTTTTCAATTTTCTCCATAGTTTATCCACAAAATAAAATTTGGCTTTTGGTATTGCACGAATATCTTGCAAAATTTTGAAAACCAAGATTATATCTTTTTTATTTTAAGAATGGTTACCACATAAAAATTTACTTTTTTAAAATTCCACTCTGGTGAATTCAGAAAATGAACATAGAGTACTAAACTATCTAACATAAAAGAAGTATGAAAATAATCATAGCTCTTTGATAGACTCTCATTCCTATAAATATCTTATCACCATACTTATTTACCCTCCAATAGTCATTAATTTAACTGACACAACACTGCATTGGTGACTGCTCAATTCAAATCCAGGAGATAATCTTTCTACTTTGTTTTCATTAGGAAACTACAGAGATTTACTAATGAGTTTTTCTTAGACTGCGTAGTATGGTTGAAAACCAATAGTTTCCCAGCATTGTCCCTGATAATATTCAGAAACTTTTAAGTCTTATCTCTGTGTACTAACTCACTTAATATAGCTAGCCTTATTATTTTCGTGATAGTGTGTTTGGTTGCCAGAGAATGAAAATATATGAAAGTTTCTTTTAGATAAGTTAGCATTAAAAAAAGACAAATTGGCTGTCTACCCAGTTGTGTAAAGAACAGTTGTTTTATTTAATCTCTTTTGTAACCCTGGAGCTGTCTGTACTATTAAAGAATTAAACACTGAATCAAGTAACTTGCAGGGATCATTTGATGGAAATTAACTGACTAAACAACAAATAAATCTCTGGCACTGCCCTCTAACTTAGTCCTCTCCGTTCACACCTGTGACTCCAAGGGACCAACTATCTTTTCTCTTTCATAATGACGAGCTGAGGCTATCTTTATCATCTCAGAAGAATCACAAGATTCTCTCATTTTTCTTTTCAAACACTTACTATGTGAAAGGCTTAACACTGCCATTCTATCCATGGAGTGAAGAATTCTTCAAAGATCTCTTGACAAAGAGAGACCTGATGTGCATGCATAAATCTAAGTACTTTGTTATATTCATATTAACTGGAGATACCAGGATTATAACAAATTCAATTTTGTTTTGAATAATTTTTGTGTACTCTTTATTAAGGTTCATAGGTAAATTCTTATCCAAGAAACTACTAAAACAAAATATATTTTTCAAATTGCAGACACTTGTAATTTTATCATGGGATAGATGTGAAAAAGTGTCTGTAAAACATCAATATAAGCTAGAGTATTCATATTAACAGATACAGTGATATAAGAAGTCACAGCACTTCCTTAGAGGGTTTATCATGTTCAAAAATGCGCTATTGTGTATATATTGCAAATTCAATTCCTCAGTTTATACTCAAATCAACATAGATGGTTCATGTGTTCATATTACAAAGATCAAAATAAGATCAATGTGCTACAGATTATTTTAGAGAAATTTAAAAATAAGGCATCACTGATGATCCGTGATTTTGCACTTGATTCTCATTCTGTACATTGTGTCCCAAGCCTCCATTACACCTGCCAGACTAACAACAGAAAGCAGAGAGGAATGTACAGAGAGCCAGGAATCGCTCAGACTGCACATCATACAGATTTTCTCCTTCCCCTTGAAAGCCATTTTCAGGGTCTTTCTGCCGGCCTATTGGGTCTATCCCAGCCAGCACAGGGCACATTGATCCTGGAGATGGCTTGGAGTACATGGCTAGCAGTCACTTCAGAGCACGCTGCAGGCAATTAAAGGCCAGTAAAGTGCGATGTGGAGGAGTAATCTGGTTGTTGTATGTGAAAGTAAAAAATGTTTTTATCTACTCAGTATTTTCTGCAGATAACATTATTGCACCTGTTCATATTGAGGAAGGAAAACGTTCCTCTTCAGAATTCAACATTGTTTGCTACCAGATAAAATTCCCCACTTTAAGCTGAACTTCCATATCTACGATGTTTACACGTACGAGGTTAATCTGTGAAAGTTATGGAATGTCACAGGGTGAACACTCCTTGCAGACTTGCTGAAGCATGCCTCCTTTAATCAAGGCGATTCGGATCTTCCTTTAGAAGCCTTGCGGTAATTTAAGGAGTTTGACCACAGCAATTACCCAGCTCACACATCAGGCAGTTTCATTAAAGACCCTTTCACTGCTCATTAACGTCACCCAGACCTGACCTGGGAATTCTTTATGACTACTCAGAGGAATTTCCACTTCTTTTTAAATGCTTCCAATGGATAATTTTTCAAGGACTGTTGTACAGATTTGACACTGTGAACTATCTTTAAAATGTGGAAACCTACAGAAATAAACATGGCACTGACTCAACTAATCATGGCACCATTTCAGTGTGGTATGTGACATTGCTTTCATATGAGTAGTTTTATTTTCTGATTAGAACTTATTTTAAATCTTAGTTTCATACTTTTTTCACTTAAAGACTCAGGATGTTTTTCTTTCATTCCAAACAGATTATTAATTTTATTTTTGTTTACTTTTGCACTGCTGGACATCAAATCCAGAGCCTTACACCTGGTAGACCAGTGAGTTAGGCATGCTGTATTCCTGAACTACACCTTCTAGCTTGAGCTTTTTAAAACAGTATTATTTTAACAGAAATGCTTGTCAGATAAGCTCCATTTTCTATAATCTTTTATATCATATAATTTATTATCAGCACTATTATTATTCTTTATGAACTTGGAAGTCTGTTGAAACTTTCTTTCTGATTATCAAATGTCCAACCAGTTCTGAGTTTGCGAATCTGATCTCTATTGTAAAACAGTTCCATGCAAGCTAGAGGCCATGGTTCAGTCTTAATTACACAAGAAATTTTTCCCCTTGAGAAATTTTCCATTATCTTTGAAGTTCTCACAAGAATCACAGAGGAAGGTAGAATGTCTCGATTGACAATTTAACTAAATTCAACCAAAATGAAATGAAATAACACCTGAGAAGGAAATTACAGTTTCCAAAAGGGGAAATTAATGCTGGGAAGATTTCTTTTAAAATGGCTATCTTGGTAACAAAAAAAAAAAAATCACTGTTTCTGTCTGATGCAGTTATAATTTTATGTTCTCCATAAACATGAAGAGCTACTATAGCATTATGTACTGCATACATGTACTAATAAAAATGTATAATTAAAAATGATATGGACTTGAGAGTAAGATACATTAACTTCCTATCTCTGCCTTGTAGGACTTTGAGAATATTTCATACTTTGTGTCCCTAATTGTATTCTAATTTAATTTCAGAGGTCATCATGAGTATTACTACACACACACACACACACACACACAAACATATATATATATATACATACACACACACACACACACACACACACATATATATATATATATATATATATCATTACTATTATTATGCTATTTTTGTAGGCAGAAATCACTAATTTAATGACACAGAGTAAAGTGCTGGCTATATGACAGTGAAAAAAGCATGATTATTTCTATTAAGAAATGAAACATTCTATCCATTATGTCCCAATATCTAAAGAATGCTTTTGCAAATGAAAATTCAATACATTGATAAGCTCTGTCTTTAGGTTAATATCATAGATTGTACACTCAAAAACTATCCAATCGGGATCAGTGAGATGACTCATTATAGAACAACAGTAGTGAAAAATACAAACTTTATTATTAAAGTTAACATTAACTGAGCATCAACTTTGATCCAGAAACAATACATAATGGAATATAATCCCTGCAAGATAGTGTTTACCACAAAAATAATAATATTAGAAATAAATTCAGTGAAGTGCAATGTAAATTATATTAGTACAGCAAATAGTGCTTCTGTACAACAATATGAAACTCATAGAAAGCAATAGTTTTAAATCTTCACTCACAACTGCCTCATTAGGTATCTAGGAATAAATCTAACTCAGAAAGTGAAGGATGCCCACGATGGGAGAAATACTGACGAGGATAAATGAAACTACTAAGTCATCCCTTGAGCCTGGATGAGAAGAATTATTATTCTTAAAATGTTCACAGTACTCAACCTAAAGCTTCAATGAAATAACTACAAAAGTACCAATTTTGTTCATTTTAGAAACATAAAAGGTACTTCCAAAATTTACAAAGAAACAAAAAAGACTTCAAATAGTCAAAGCCATCATGAATAGAAAGAACAAAGCTGGATGTATCACAATACCTGATATAAAACATTATATACAGCTAAGGTGAGGAAACAAAAGAGCATTACATTGGCATAAAAGCACACATAAACCAAAGGAACAGAATAGTGAACCTAGAAAAGAGTCTTTGTGCTTGGAGCCAAATGATTCTCAATAAAGTTGCCAAGAATATTTATTGGACAAGGGCAGCCTCCTCAATAAATGGTGCGGAGAAGCTGGATGTCTATCCACGGAATATAAGACCCCTACTTCTTACCATGCATGATGGCATATATGATCTATACATTGCCACATAGATCAAAAAAATATGTGAGACTTAAAATTCTGAAACTACTAGAAGGAAATGTAAGAAAAATGATTTACAATTTTCACTGGAGCAAAGAGTTTTAGGCATGACCCTAAAAATGTAGACAAGCACAACAACAGACAAATGGGACAACATCAAATTAAAAACATTTATACAACCAAGGAAATGATTATCAGAGTTAGGAGACAGCCTAGAGAATTTCAGGAATATTTGCCAATGATACACTTGACAAAGGATTAATATCTACAATATGGCTTCAATTGAGTAGTGAAAAATACATGATATTGTTTAACCATGCTATGGTTTAAAAATGCAAAGATAATCTGAACAGAAATTTCTCCAAAGAAGGCAGACTAATAGGCAGTGAGTATATGGAAAATTGTTGGCATCATTAATCACTATTAGAGAAATGCATTTGAAAGCCATCATGAGATATCTTCTCACCTTAGTAGGAATGGTTACTCAAGAAGATTAAGGGTGTGTAGAAAAGGGAAACTCTGACACACTGTTGGCTGGAGGGTACACTAGTACAACTGTAGGAATACTTCTCAAAAGATTAAAAATAGGGCTATCATATGATCCAGCAATCTCTCTATTGGACATATATTCAAAAGAAATGAACTTTATTTATTATAGTGCTATATGAAAAAAGACAGAGATGCTTTCATGTTTATTGAAGTACTATTTGCAGTAGCCAAGACCTAGAAACAACCTTAGTCTACATCAACCAATGAATGTATAAAACAATGTTCTACACAGACTCATTCCAGCATAAAAAGAACAAACTATCTTTTGCAACAATATGGATATACCTGGAGATCATTTCGCTGAGTAAAATAAGCCAGGTAAGAAAGAAAATTGTGTGATCTCCCTTATTTATGGAATCATAAAAAATATTGATCGTATAATTTGATAATAGAATGCTGGTTACTGGAAACAAAAGAGACAATGGAGGGTATGTGGAAAGATCGATCAAAGTTATTACTATGCTATAGAGATGCGAGATGCTCTGGTGTACTACCCACAGTGGGATTGCTACACACAGTGGGATAGCAATAATGTACCGTGTGTTCCAAAAAGCTACACAAAAAAATCTATGGCTTTTCTTCATCAGGAAATGATAAATAGCCCAATTTAAATATTACATAATGTATATATGTATTAACACATTACACTGTAACCATTCATATGTGAAATTTATGTTTTTATGCATTAGTTAAAATGAGTATATTTTGTTTTAAATCCAAAAATGTATCTACCATATGATCCAGCAAATCAACTATTAAAAATAAAAATATCAGTGTGGTAAATAGGTATCTTCTTTCTTATGTTTATTTCGTCATTTTTCACAGCCACCAAGGCATGATATTAACCTTCACACACACAAATGATTAAATGGATTTTTTAAAAAATGGTGTACACACACAACATTATTTACCCATTAAAAATAATGAAATTCTGTCATGTGTAGCAAAATGAGTGAAACTAAATAATATTACTTTAAGTGGAATAAACTAAGCACAGAAAGACACCACATATGAAAACCTCTAAGGAGCTGGCCTGATAGAGGGAAAGAGTAGAATAGTGATTATGTATAGCTGCAAAAGGAGGTGAGAGGAAGGTATGCTTGGCGGTGCAGGGTGCAGCTGGATAGGAAGAAGAACTTTTAAAAGTCTGTACCAGTCAGGTACTTCAAAACTTCCGGTAGAAAATATTTTAAATGTTCCCAACCCAGAAAAGCCACCAAGGTTTGAGGTAATGGTTATGTCCATTCACTTTGATCTGTTCATTATATTTTCTATGCATTGACTTAAATACCACACTGTTCCTCACAGGTAGGTATCTCCTTTTGTCTCAGTAAAAATAAAAACACATCTCTTAAAAAAGGAAACAGGAGACAATTCTGATTTTCCAGGGCCTAGAGGATTTAATGTCAGAGACTGTCTCTTTGAAAAAATGTTGGATGTGTAATTAGGCAGAAGCCCTGTGAAGGACCATTTATCAGTCAGTCTCTGAGCCACCATCAGTATCAGCAGCAGCATCTTCCAGATAAGAACCTGAGCCACAAAGCTCTGAAATAGCACAATGGAAATCACACTGCTGGCGAGTGTCACAGCCAGGCATGAAATCTGATAACTGTTTCATTTTGCTGAGCAGAAATCTCAGTCCCAGTATCTTTATATAACTGGCCAGTGGTCCCTGAATTATTGAGTTGCAGAGGCAAGATTAAAACTCAGATATATTCAACTCTGAAGTCCGTGATCTCTCCCAGTACGCTTCTGAGGCCAGCCTGTGACGAATTCCAGCATAAGCTATTGAATATCTTTACAGATTTTCATGTTTTTGATCAAAGAATCCACAGAATAATGCATTATGTGGGGTCCTTGAAGGAAGAAAAGTCAGCTTCAAAAATGAGCTTGCATTGAGAACAAGAAAACAAGTGGGTCTGTACCCTTTAAATCAGGGTTCTCTGCCACCGTTTGCTATTTCCCAGTTAATTATTATGTCATGGGATATTCAAGTATTTAAAACTAAGAATTCCATATTGACTGGAATCTTAAGGCAGAGTTTTAAATAAAAGGCCAGTAGTCAATATAAATAACTGCTCTTTGAAGAAATGGCCAGCTATTGTTTGCCTCAACATTCCTCTAGAATTCAAGACACTGCTAACTTCCTGACGGTGCTTTCACATAGATTATCTTACCTCTTTTTACAGTATCACACCTATAAATTAGATAATGTTTGTGGTTTTTCTTTTAGCATAAATGAAAAAACTAATATTCCCAGAATAAAGTCAATATGAAATGTGAGTATTTCTGGTAAGCTTACTTCCCATAGCATACATGGTACTTGAAATTTTTACATAAGTTGATAAATAAAAGGGGAGGTAGGACCATGATATTCTTCTATGTCCTTGTCCCATCCTAGTACACATAAATAGCCCGTTAGACACACAGGAAGCAGTTGCCCTGAGTTGGATTTTTTAACAGGTTTTATTACCTCTAATCAGTTCTGCCTCCCTCCCTCTGTCTCTCTGTGACTCTCTGTCTCTTCTCCTGTCTTGCAACCCCAGTCAACATCATTTCTGTGGGTTAAACTAGTAACGTCTCTAAGCTGTTCATTTCTGGAAGCCACTTTCACTGCAAAAGAAGTGTTTTAGTGATCCCATGCTCACAAGTCACCGGTCTCCATTCTTTTTAAGGAAGCAAGAGGCATTATGGTAACCATTGTTGATAACCTTGTACTCTGTTTTTACATCATGTGCTATGTCTATCCTTGGTTTTGACTGACAGCTTTGTTTCGCCATATTTGACTTTATTCTCTTCCAAAAAAAAAAAAAAAAGAAGTAATAAGAGCTAAGGAGTAATAAAACCCAAAATGTGTAAATTTTGTTGTAAAAAGAGAGGAAAAAATGCTCTAAAGTATACAACTGCAAGTGTGTTTAGGGGCGTTAAATAGATGCCCATATTAATGTTTTTGGTTGGATCATTGAACACAACTGTTTGCAGTCTCACTGCTTGAATGTCCACTTTGATACTGTGACTTGAGCAACTGTCTCTAGGATGATAATTGTAATCTATTAACTGGTGATTTCTGGTTTTGTTTTTTTTGTTTTGTTTTGTTTTGTTTTGTTTTGTTTTGTAGTTCTGTATTAATTGTACCCTTATACTGCTTTGTTTTGTTTTGTTTTTTCTCTTTTTCCTTTTAAATAAAATTTTTTTAAAAAGTCACGGGTCTCTACCATACTAGGAGACAGACAAGACAGTGATCTTTACTAATGCTGCGGATTCATGGTTCAGTTACATTATTCAATGATTTGTAATGTTTAAAACTTATATCACAACCACAGGAATGATGAAACTATAGCAGTTATTCACTAAAAGAAGGTTATTTCTTCTAGATATAATACATTTTTTCTAATTTTATGTTTTTCCTTCTTTTGAACGTTAAAACACTTTCTTACACATGGCTAAAGTGAATCAAAGTTTTCTTTTACAAATAGCTTTCTCAAACACTATAGAAAAATTCAAAGTTGATATTCTCTTTAAAATATCTAATTCTAAAAAAATCACAGATCCCCAAAAATATCTAGAAATACAGTAATTAAAATTTATAAAAATCAGTGGTGAGTATAGTTTTGATTAAAAGTAAACACACCTGTAAGAACTGTACACTGGAACAATCAGATTAGTAATCACTCTTTTACAAAGAAACAGTGAATTAGGAAATTTTTGTCTAAAATAATGATTCAAGTAAGAGAAAAGAGGTACAATGACGCTAATCAATAGTGGAGCGAAAGGGAACCCACAGCACTTGTTACTTCTGTGAACAAAAGGAAGCCAGGAGGGCAGTTTAAAACTATTATTGTAGTCATATCCACTGGAAGGGATTTAAGTTCCTCCTCATGTGGATACACTGTGAATAGATATGTATTATTATAGCCTGTGTATATTGCACAATTAAATATTATCCACTTTGTTGTGATTATTAACACATTTTTGTTTTAAAATTTATTTACATAAGGTCTTCAGTGAAAACAATAGAGTTAGTTACTGGGTAAATTAACAGCACACAGGTTAGTAATTAGTGGATCGGTTAACAGGTCCATCATCATCACCTAAATTAGGTGGCCGTAAGTACTTTGCTCTTAAAATACTGTGTTCTAGAATGGAAGTAGAAAGGGAGATAATAGCACTTTTATGAAGAATGTGCTTTCACTAAAGACTTTTTATAAAGACGCAGATTGCAAGTTACTCATAAATAACAAATGCTAATCTTCGGAAAAGTCAGACTCAAGTGTAAGTAAGGTGTTACTTACAAAAAGTAAGAGTCAGTTTACTTCTAAGATCAAAATTCAGCATTGCTCAGAGCATTCTGGTCCACATGTATCTTCCACTTCATTTTATTCTTTATGTTTCTAGATACAGAAACAACAAGGTGTGTCATGGTTTATGTCTGTGGCCCCCAGGCCTCATGCGTTTGCATTGTGCATTTGTGATTGGTTTATTGTCTAGTGCTTGGATTGATGGTGTCAGTGCTCCACCCACATAGGGCTGGAGCCAGGATGTGATGTAACGGCAGGAAGAATGTGTGTCTTGCTCTTTGCTAGTTCCCGCTTGCTGTTGGCGGCCACCATGAACTGCGGCCCCGCCATGCCAGCCTGCCTTGGAGCCAACTGAGTATGCACTGAAACCAAAAACTGTAAGAAATAAACCTTTCCTTCCCCAACTTTGGGCTTCAGGTATTTTGTCTCAGCAACGAGTAAAAAGTAACTAAGACAAGGTGAGACAAGTTATAGTTCTCTTTACTAATGTGATATTTTTCTATTTTTCTAAATAAGGTATATATGATCCTTTCAAACCAATCTTTGACACCTTGAAAATGATGTTTGTGAATTTTTAATTTGAATCAACTGTGTAATATTATTAAAATATCTAGAAGACTGATTGTTTTTATGGCATAAAGGTGAAAATCACTTCTGTTATACAAAGATTTTTTTGTTTTGTAATTGAGTATAACTACTTAATTAAACTCTTCAGTCTGTTTCACACTATATTCTACATAAATCTCACACATAGAAAAAAAGTAAATTAATTATAGCATTAAAACTGTCAAGTATGTGCTAAAGATATTGGTTAAAATGCTAAATGAAAATATTTAAGAATCCGCCTTCCCTGTTTCCTTCCATCCTTTTGAGAATGTCTTATTACTGAAGTCAGCGAAGTGAATCTCTGTGTTTAATGACTTGCTGGCCCACCCACAGGGTTGTTGAATCCTGAGTCCAAATTTCCTTACAGATCTTTGAAAGGGAGAGTTCACACAGGAGCCAGCCTTCATCTGGTCCTTTGACTTCTAATCTCTACATCTAGAACCAGAATTCCTTCTGTGGAAATTGTTGCTGATTGGCAGATTTTTCCTTTTGCTTTTCTGGATATTATGATTTGACATTAAGATAGCATTGACCTTTATTTCTGCTTTCCTGTTTTATCCTTCCCTAACCACCTGTGACTAGAAAATCTACAGCCCCCAAAATAAAATGTTTGCAAAAGCATGTTATTTTCTGAAACCAGGAAAACATTAGCTCCCTTTTAGTTTTTAAATTACAAGCTTATTTTCTGTCCAATGTAAAAAATAGCATAGTTAAATATTACATTTTAGGTGTTTTTTTTTTTTTTTTTTTTTTTTTTTTGTACCAGGGATCAAACTCATGACCTTGCGCTTGCCAGGAAGGCACTTGTGGCTGCTGAACTAATTCCCCGGCCTTACATTTTTAGAATTTTAAGATTGTAAGAGACTTTAATGTTTTTTAGTCTAATAACTGGAGGACTTCAATTTTTTAAATCTGTAACTCTGAGTGAAAGCTACATTTTCAATTGTTATTTCTACCCTAATCCCCAGGACTTTGGCTGTGTTGAGAAAATATACTGAGAGAGAGTGATGTGGGGGAGGAATACAGCCATAGATAAACATATAGATGTAGACATAACATTTAATTCAACTACTATTAAATATAAGATTGAACTCTTCAAGAAAATAAAGGTACAAGTTAGGTAATTTTGGCTTCTAAATTTCTCTAAAAATGAATAAGGACTGTTTCAAACATCACCTAGGGAAGACAAGCATCAATTTGGTGGGTTAAATAAAAAGTAGAACAATTATACAGAGATGTTATCAAAGTTAATAGAGAAACTCCTTAATAATACAGGGTGCTGTTTCTATGAACATATGTCTAAAATCAATGAGATGTATGTTTTGCCAGGATTTTACAGAAATTTTCTCATGTTAATAACTTACTTTTACTTGCATAATTCTACTTTTTAAAAATTTCTTTAAAATTCACAAAAAAATATGCAAACACAATCATACCAAGTAAGATACTGAAGAAATAGAGTACATGAATCATTTTGTTGGAAATCCCATAATTGATTTTTGCTGCTAAAAGATAAATGAAAAGTGCTTTTTCTTTTGTTTTGCTTTGTTTTATTTTACCTAAGGTCAAATTCACAACCTTGCGCTTGCCAGGCAGGTAATTATGCCACTGAGCTAAATTCTCAGCCCAAAAAGTAGTTTATTCTTGTAACCGACCAATATTTTGCTGCAATGAATTGATTTCAGTGTGTATGTCTATATTAATATTTTCTTTTTTGAAATTTAGATTGAGAGTTTTAAAAATTCTTTAAAATGATTTCCTATTCCATGCATTCCTATGCATCCAATGAATAATTATAGTTTAAAGAAATAGTTCAAATAATTGAAAGAGGGGGTATAACAGTGGATAAATTGTATCAAGTTTAGTTTGGAAGTGTTTGTAAATATCCCAAGCCTGTGTAAGAGGGGGCAGGGAGATGGTGTGAGTGCCACACCTGCCCTGGGGGGGAGGGTGGTCATCTGCTCATGATATAAACTGGAAAAGAGGCTTGCTCTCCCCACTTGCTGCTCTTGTGGCTTTATCTGTCTTCTGCCGCCCTGAGGTATTGCTCCTGTGCCACCCCAACCTGCTCTGCAGCCAGCTGATTATGGACTGAAACCTCAACAAACTGTGAACTAAATAAGTCTTTCCTTCCTTCATTGTGGGTATTAGGTATCTTGTCTCAGCAATGAGAGAAAAGTAACTAAGTCAGGGAGATAAGCAAATAGGTGACCGTTGTGCAGTTTGAAGGGTGTTCTAAATTCTACTCTGAGATAAGGTTTAAAGCAAAGTAAAAAATAAAAGCTAACTGCTCAATCATGCAGGACATAAAGAAATAAACATATAGTAAATTAATAAAGTTATAGTATACGATTTAATAGTTCATTAAACTGTACTGCACCAGCAAGCTTACCCACAAACACTGTATTACAGTGTGCTTTCCTTAGTTCCAATATCAGTAAGTCCTACACTTGTGCCTTCTTCTACAAAGCAAATCACATCAATTCCCATTAGCCTTTTTCTATTATGTATGTTTATGTTTTTCTTATTTCTCAGATTTATAACCAACTTTTCTTTATCTGTAGTTATGTCAAACCCTATTGTGTATAACTATCACATTAATTCACACCAATGAAAATAGTCTTCCCATCAATAATAAATTAAATACAGATATTTACAAAAAAATCTTCATTTCTCTTGCTTTGATCATTCAAATATACTTATATTATGGCTGTGATAATTAAAGTGGTTGTTTACAGTCTTTTCTGATCAATAGGATATGATGGCAGAGACACTCTGTACAATCTGTATTAAACATTCTCTGCTCTTACAAAAACCTCACAGATAGTGTCATTTATTGCAAAATTAAAATGGAAATCTCATGACCGTTTTGAATATATATTCTGTAGTTTAAAATTTGTAATTCACATCATTGTTGTTTTCCTTTTTTGTACCTTCCAAAATATTCTTTGAAGTAACCTTCAAATTTTCATTTTCTCCTGGCACACAAACATTAGCATGCACCGTGAGTTTGATTTCACAGTCATGTGTAGGTAAGCAAACCTGAATTGATAATATTTGTTAGTTAAGACACAAATGTTTGGTAGCACAGATATTCACCAGTACAAAAGTGTGGATCACAAGATTTCTTATCATCGTGCATAAAAACACCATTTCATATAGTTTATTACTATGGTACATAATGTTGTCTTCGTAATTCATATTTTAGAAAATTCTTGTTAAAGATCAGTCTTCAGAGACCAACAAAGTGGCACTGGTAAGCATTACAGACCACAGACAGGGCAATGTCTCAAATGTCTACCTTAATAGACAAGCCTATAAACCTGCTAGTTATTTATTACATGAATAAAAGAATTATACACAGGAAAGCATATAAAGCATAAAAGTCTGCTGAATCTTGGTTGTTACACTGAGGTATTTGACTACTTCTCTTTAATTACATGTTTCTACTGTTACAGGAAGCTGAGTTGGAAACATTATAGGCAATGAGACAGGGCTAGATCCTCAAAGGAGCCAATGCAGAAGCCAGATGCCTTGCAGCTGTGGGGGAGCCAAATATCTCCTGCTGTGGGCCAGGCCTCAAGACAAAAGAATAAACAAATACACCCCTATCCTAAGGATTGTGTTCTAAAGCGTTCTCTGTGACATTGAGGAAGTCAGGAGTTACCATCCCAGTCTCCTACAGGAAGAGTCACTGCTGTTAAGCATGCCTGCTTACTACGTGATTCACTTCCCCATTTGTTCCTGATTTAATCAATTTTATCTGAGCAGTTAATCTTATTGGTTAACCATACTTCTGTCCCACCTTATGCCCACCTCTCGAGTTCCCTTTTCCCCATCTTGAACCATCTCTCACCCCATGATGTTACTCTATAAAAGTCCCTAGAAAAGACAGAATCCCTGGCAACCAGCTCAAGACCCCATTTTTCTCTCTCCCAGACAGAAACTTTCTTTCTCTCAATAAATATATTCTATTCCTAACCTCCCTTTGGGTTCCTAAAATTCATTCTTCAATTTTAGAGAGCATGAACTCTTACCAAACATATAGTAGTTTTGGAGTTTTGCTCTCTATGTCAATACTAACATGTAAATTTTACGCACCTAGAAATCTCATGTCCCAAAGATGATGTGGAAGTTTCAGGGTGTTTTGTCATGGTTCACCTCCATTCAGAACAGAGATCCAAAGTGATGTTCATTTCCTGTGTTCTTTGGAAGTCCTGCGTAAGTTCAGCATTGATCTGAATTTGAGGTATTGCAAATTGCCTTTGGGTCTGCAAAACATACAAAAATGATTGAACCTAGAATAGACCAAATATGGGGATTCACTTCATTATACAAATTTAGTTATACGCCTAACAATGTTATCTTTATGTACAATTGCAAGACTCAGAAACACTGTATTATATAACTTATGCATTCATCTCAGACTTACGATTGCATGTATAAAGGTATGCATTTCAGACTTGGAAATATCAATATCACAGGAGCAAAAGCCTATATGAGACCCTGTTTATGAAGGTTTCAATTACTATTTCCAACCGAGTTACAAATACAGTACGGAATGCTCCTGCATACCCTTGGCCAGGGTTATCTAATGCTAGTACCTCCCATCACCAGGGTACCCCTATCAAAGCTGAAAATCCAACCCCACAACCCCACTATTCACCAAATGACAAACATAGGTGACGCTAGTATCCCTGTTACTGTCTCTTCTGTACTCCCAGATGCCATCCGGTTAGCTGTGATTCTCTTTACTCTCGTGTCTGGAAGTTCAGCCCACTCTTGTCTTTCACAACCTCCCCTCTATCAGTGAGTAGAGTCAGATGCTTTGTGTAACATCCCTCCATTTGGGTTTGTCTGGTGCTTTTCACGATGCACTGAGATGAAGGGCTTGGGAAGGTGGACACAAAGGTAAGATGTCTCTCATCTTATGCCATGAAGGCACCTGACAGGAGCATGACCTATGACTGCGGGTAGTGACCTTCATTGCACTGTTGCCATGTAGTCTGACAGGCTTCTCTGACCAAACTAAAAACAATAAACAGAAATTAAACTTATTCCTTATAAGAGAGCACCAAAGAATTTGTACATTGAAATCATTAAAATAACAAGATTTGGGTGGAGATACTTTGAGCATATACAAATAAAGAATTTCTCCTTAGTTTGTCTCACTCTGATAGTTCAGTGGTAAAGTTTGTGCCTTTCTCATTCTGTCTATAGTTATGACTTCAAATTCATTTATAAGAAGGGTTAGTCATTTCTCCTACATCTCCCTATAGGTCTATTCCAGCACTTATCTGTACCAGTATGCATTTACATATATTTATTTTACCTTTCATGTAACAATGTCTTAGTCATTCTGTTTGACAGATAGAATGAACCCTGTGTTTTGGCTTAAAATTAGAGATATTGATGTAAAGTCATGGTTTCCAAGATTGTAGGTAGTTAAATCGGTAGACAATACAATGCCACATGTAGGTGTATACACATTATAGATGTCAAAGTCATACTTTTGCTTTAAATACCATACTCCAATTTAAGCAAATTGGGAACTTTCCTTGAAAAAAATGGTTAATTCCAGAATAAAATGAGCCTGAAATAACTTTTGCTCAAAATTCTCAAAGGGAAAAAAATGGGATGTTTAAAATTTAAAATCAGGCATCCAAATTGTATTTAGATTGATAGTTGAATGTATGTAAACAGTATATGTAAACAGTATTTCATCATTATTTTATAAAATTACATGTGTAGGACTGTGTTCTAAAGTAGGATCCAGTAGAAAATGGTGTATCAAAACATGAACTCTGAGAGTCTCCCAATATTTTTTTCTATTTTCTTCAATCTAGGTAATAGCTAAGGAAATTATTTGTCAGTTGTGGTTTAATTAAGATATAGAATTTTAGCTCTGTCCTCTCCACAAATTTAGTACTGTTCTTCATGCTTATAAATTACATTTGTTATAACATTAATTTCCAGTGGTAATATGGCTATTATTTAACCAAATCTTCACCATTTAGCAATTTTTTTATGAATTACCTTCTATATCATTAGCGGCAAACCTATGTTACATGTGCTGTTTTTCCTTTAAGACAGAAGATGTGAATGGATGAGTTGCTTTTGCTAAAGTAAAACCTCAGTGTTCAGGTTAGTTGCAACGTTGGCTCTTTGCCATAAATCAGTGGGCTTGGGGTTGCAGTTTGGGCACTCGGTCTCTAAACGGGTTGCTGTCACTGTATATGATTTTGAACATGAGTAATCAAGGAAGCTAACATTTGGCACCCAAAGGTAAGGGTACCGCTTGGTAGAGGAGGTAGAAACATTCAATCTACACCAATTTAGATGATGAAAAGTCAAAACACAACACAGAAAGAGTAAGTAATAGGTAATGCTCTAAGTTAATGTAGGATCTGGGGCTCTAGCCTCATTTACTCAGAGTGCCTGAGGAAAGGACTCGCAAGGCGAGAGGAATGCAGCCAGAGAGTGGGACTGGTGATTGGGCCATGCCACCATAGGACGTGTATAGAAATAGTTTTACGGTAAAACACTTAGGAAAATGCTTTGTTTATATTATATCATGATTGCATGCTGGTGTAGTAAACTGATTTCCTACTTTTTCCTCAAAGAGAAGAAATCCCAAATGTAAAACTTCCCATAAGTGTCCCACATTATAATTTAAATGCATATAATATATACTTATTCTAACTTTAAATTAAATTTATAAAATTTTGGAATTTTAATTATATATATATCACATGCAGGCATGATGTAAAAGTTTTGTTAATTCAACAAAATAGTTTTAAAATTTAAATATTCCACAACATATGTATTTTTTAATTTTCCCCTCTATTTCATGAAAATGTCAGTTAATAGATCTATATAGCTTTGTTAAAAATGCTATTGAAGCATGTTTGTAACCCAGTGATAAAATATTAGCATGGAAATTAAATCTGTCTGTAGTTACTGATATCGCTTATAGGTTTGCTGTAAACTTTATTGACAAGTACTTAAAATGTATATTTGCTTCTTTTAATGAGATGTTTATTTGGGAAATATTCTAAATCAAAGTCCGTGTGAAAAAAATTATGTTTAGTTAAGCAACAGTGACATCCAGTGACTACTCAGATTCATTCAAGGAATATTAGATTTCACATTTAAGTAAAGGAAAAGGAGATAGTGAATGAGGAACCCCACACATTTTGCTGTATTTTAGATATTGTAACACTGTTTCCATTAAACAATATCGCTGATACCGACAGTAAATCACAACCAAGAAGGAAAGTCTTTGCCTGTGAGGAAGTATTTCCACCATGTGTGGCTAATAACAGACTTGTATAAAAACGTAAAAAGTAACCATAAAATTCACTATCATTTGCAATAAGGAATTACAAATTAAAGGAAAATTAAAATATTACTACATATATATTAGAATGGTGAAAATTCAAAAAATTATGCTATCAGATATGCCAGCAGAAATCCAGGGTAACAGAAAATTTCAGCATTTGCTAGAGGAAACGTTTATTTCATTCATAATATTGTATGTTTGTGAAAACTCGTATTACTATAACACATAATTGTGAGCTTTAAAACATTGACTTTGGTGAATAATATTGTATCTGAATGTATCTGTACTCTTTCATCAATTTTAACAAAGGTACCTCACAAGTGAATGATATTAAGAGCAGAAATTGCATACCTTTGCAGTAATTTGTGAATTCTTTACTATCTGCCCATTTTTCCTGTAAATCTGAACTCTTCTAATAAGTAACACATAAATATAAGAAAACTATTCAAACTACATTATCTTTTACAAGACTAATGTCCACTGAATTAATGAATAATGAATCATCACCAAGATATTTCGTGGCATTTTTCATAAGTCTTAATGAATATATTGAGTAAAATCAGAAAAGTATAGCTATGTGATTACCAGCTGCAACACTGAGGTAAACTTGCTGGGTGTTTCTGACTTTGGAAGTGGAGGAGATTCCAGAGCCTTTCCACTTTCCTATGTATCTGTCATTACATTATTCAGTTTAATAATTTCTTTGCTGCTAACAGGGTATTGAAGATTTGACATTATAATTCACCATTTATAAAACTACAGAGGAAGGCTTAATAGCAAATAAAACCATAATTTTATGCAATAATATTATCTACTTTTGTACAATTTCGTAATGACATAAATATGAGGGAAATATAATTTGGTAACAGTTCATCCTAATATTTTCTTTGGAATATTGTGTCACTCTTTTTTTTTTTTTTCTTTTTTTTTTTTTATCGGTACTGGGGATCAAAATGTCACTCTTTCTTATTGTTTTCTTTAATTTTTCTTTAATTCATTGTCTGTATTTATAATAAACTTTTCTAACTTTTGTTTAAATTTTCCCATTAAAATTTATTTCCAGTTTTGTTTTGGATGAGAAACTTAAAAGAATTTGCATAACTTTGCTATTATATCTGCTGTATGGGTTACTTTTTCCTTTAATTCTCAATTTTATAAAAATTACAGTCAGAAAATGTGACCAATGAAGCTATTAATTTTTTAAAAAAATTTTAATTTTCCTTTGCAGGACATTGTGTAATCTATTTATACTAAACCTGCTTTCTCAACTCGATGTATATCATCAGCCTGTAGAGTCTCACAGTCTCATCCCATATATCTCTATACTGCTGGATACCTCTAGACCCCTATACCCCTTTTCAACATAAAAATTAAACCATGAAATCTACTATTTTTGACTTTTGGGGCCTTCTGGGCTGCTCTATTCATCCAGTGGGCATGGAGTAGGTGGCTCTCTCACTGTTCTGGCTCTCCTGTTGCTGAAAGACAATACCCAAAACTCGAAGTTCAGGGGAAGAGAGATTTAATTTGGCCCACAATTCAGAGGCTCAGTTCCAGATCAGCTGGCTCCAAGCCGAAAACGGAGGGCAGAAGGACTGAGGAACAAAGCTGCTCAGCTCAGGGCAGCTACGAAGCAGAGCACAGCTAACTATGCAGACAGTGAGGAGCCAGGGACCAAACAGAGATCCCACAAGATGCACCTCGTGGACTTCACCACTGAGGTGTCACCTAGTGAATCCTCTTTTCCCAGTTTTGCCTTTCTACTGCCTTGAACGACTTATGTGTACAGTAATAGCTTTACATACTAACTTGGCAGGGCCAGGTAGCTAGCTGGTAAATCACGATTTCTGAGTATCTCTGAGCAGGTGTTTCTGGATGGTTTTAGCTTTTGAATCAGTTGGCAAAGTGAGGAAAATCAGCCCTCACCAGTGTGGACAGGTATCGTTCAGTCTGTGATGGCCAAAACCGAACAAAAAGCTGGCAGGATGCTGAATTCTCTGTCCTTCATTGTCACCTGCACTCAGAGAGCAGAGGCCCTGATTTAGGGTCAGCCAACTCCTCGGCTAGCAGGCCAGCCCCATTATATGGCAGCCTTCTGCCTTGGGCTGGGAGATGAGCTCTCAACTCTCCTGCTTCTCAAGCCTTTGGACTTGGAGTAAATTATGCCACTAGCTTTCCTGGATCTCCAGAGAACAGACTTCTCAGACTACATAATTGTGTGAGCCAATTTCCATTCTCTATCTCTCCTTCAGTCTCACAAATAGATAGATGCCAGACAGACAGACAGATAGGTAGATAGACTGATAGAATTTCCTCTTGATTCTCTTATGAAAAACTCTGCTTAATATACATTTAAAATTATTTCAAGATTTTTTTTTTACCATATTGCTTATGTGAGACTTCTGCATCATGACTCCTGTATGTGTTATTATTGCTTACCATTACCTGTGTCAAATGTCTTTAGCAGTAACCTAAAGAGCATATAGATTAAGATTGCTGGAACATAAAGTCCTTTGTGTTGGAAAGTAGGTCACTCCCAGTGGCTGGGGATTTAGCTCAGCGGCATAAGCAACTGCCTTGCAAGCAGGCAGTCGTGAGTTCGATCCCTGGTACCGATGAAAAAGAAAGTAGGTCACTCTGGTTCTTTGATTCAGAACAAACAAGAAGAAATGGGAAATTAACTATAAGATTCAAAACTTACTACACAAAGCCTGGATGGAAAATATGTAGTATTTTCATAGGAAACTCAAAGTTTCCAGATGAGAGTAAAAAGCAAGGCCCGATTCAGGGACATGCCATAGGAATTTTCCAAGTGAGCACATTTTCATGTGTATAACCAGATTTTCCCATGTAGGAAATAAGAAATAATCATTTTATTACACTAATACATATCTAGGTGCATTTATCAATCCAATGATGTAAAACAAGAAGTTAAAAAATAGAGGGAATCATCAGTTTGCATGAAAAAAGTGACTAAATAGAAGGTAAAACACTATCACATTAAACAGATGTTAGCAGGTTAACTGATCTAGATATATTCTCTCTCTAGAAGAACCTGCAAGAGTTTAGAAAACGGTTTGAAGTACACGAAAGTTTTCTTCCAATGCAATGGTGACTGATTTATTTCAAAAGCAAATAGAGAAAAAAAAGCTAAAAGATTCTATTTAAGGAATGCTTTCTTGGCAACAATAATTAACGTAAGAACACATAGTGAACGAAACCTCAGATTTACAGTTGTACATAGTCATTATGCAAAAGAGAAAGATCTGTATATATATTATTTATATATAATACATGTGACCCAGCATTAGGCAAAGTGGTGTGATTACACAAGTACAGTCTCATTTGAATCTCTGTAGCAAATACACGTGGCAGCTCATACACAAGTCAAGAACTCTGTGGTCCTATTATGAATTCTAGAGGGCATTAACCTAATGGTAAATTTTTACCTTAGATTTACCTGAGGCTTAGAAATATAAGAAGTCTGCAGAGTTCAGAGTAACTTGAGTTAGAGATTGAAGAGAGAAGACTGAGCCATAACTGAGGTCCTGAACAGATGAGAGACATCAGGGCCAAGACGGGGCCTTCATGTGCTGCAGAAAGTGGTCCAGAAAGGCTTCCTGAAAGGTGACACCTGATTTGATAGAGAGATGAGGGAGTTTTCATGTCAAACTCAGAGGAACTTTGTGAAAAATAAATATGGGAGCCCGCTTCCCGATTTGTTTTGATTTTTGGAATTATAATATATTCATAGTGCCTAGAATATAGGGTAGAGTGTAGGATTATGAGAAGAAAAGCCATGCTTAGTTTATTAGGTACTTTATAAAGTAATTTTGGAGTTTATGTTTCCTTCTAAAATAAATTGGGTTCATGTCTTAACAAGATCAAGGCAGTACAAGGGAACTGCCTGGACATAGACAGTAACTGTGTAAGCTTTTTCTAAACAATGTAAGAACAATTATAAAATCAGCATACTTTTATAACTATACACCAGCAATTCTAAATAATGTCAGTGATAAAATATTTCTCTTAGAAAATAATAGGTTTTGTTCATCTAGTACTAAAAAAAGTCCACATTTATTGTGCAATGAATGTTAATTAGGTCTATGCTAATGTGGCAAATTGTATGTTTCAAGAACAACTATACTTATAATTGCCTATGCTCTTCCAGAGTCCAGCTCCCAATAGAAGCCTGTGCTTGCTATTGGATGGACTTTTGTGATAGAAGCAATGCTTTGACCTGGAAGTTTAGGTCCCAATAACTCTTCCTTGTTATGTTGGAATTTGACACCCAGTCCCCCCACACACACCTACACCCTGTACTGGGTCAGCCCTTACGCTGCAGAAACCAAGCAATCAGTCATGAAGAATTCTGTAGATGTTCTAGATGACACTTGAACAATAGACTCTTAAAGTTTCCCCTCAGCTTGACAAATTACTTCCCCACCTCTATTCTTAGCACATTTCCTTTAGAAAACTTGAAATTGTGAATTGTTTCTCTGCTTCTCTGAACTGGAAGTCTTCACCCAAACTCTTGCCTGTTTTGAAATCCAGGGTTTTCTGTCTCAAGGTCCTGGAGTCACACACTGAAATGTAATCTGTAAGAAAGTAACTGTGTCTCTGGGTAGAGATTAGATGCTTAACTCTGATATTTGCCAATTAGCAAACATAGATGCCTTAATCACATTTACCACATTCTTTCTAATGTCCTGCAACACATTTGCACCAGCTCATTTCAGCAGAGTTTAAAAAGAAGCAGAGTTTAATCTCTCCCAGTAGTCTGAAGTGTAGTCCCCTTTGCCTGCTCAGCCCCACTCAGCACAATCAGTCTTGGATCCATTCTCAGTTGAGGACCCCTGTGAGTACAAAGATCAACTGACAGTTGAGTGAGTAACAAAGCAATGAGATTTAAGCCCTCAACTGACATCTCTTGCAGAAAACATAAACCATTTTCACTGAGTTTACCACATTACAGATTTGCAAGCTGAAGAAACGAGTGTGTTATTTTAAGTTACGAATGATGATTCCTTGTGCATTAACAGAGAACCAGAATAGGAAGCTGTAAATTAGCAGTTTTGTTAACTACCATTTAATGACATTGTTTTCTACAGGGAAGTTAATTTTGAGGACTAAAATGCAGAGCACCCAATTCTCAGCCTGTTGGAATCATTCTAGTTCATTTGTTCTGTTCTTTCATTCTTACACCTGGGGGAACCAAATATTCTTGCATTTAAGGAGTGTTATCAAACTTAATGGTGATAATGCAGTTATTTTAAAAAGGAAGAGAAATAACTGTGTCGTTTCAATTTTATTACCCCTTAAATTTATACATATGTACTTAAAATTTGAAATGGGACTAAGGATTTGGCTCAGCAGCAAAAGTGCTTGCCTGGCAAGTGTAAGGTCATGAATTTTATCCCCAGTACCAAAAAATAAAATAAAATAAAATTTGAAAATGTGACATAGGATTGTAACTTGGACAGGGAAAATGAAAATTTATCCCATGCATGAATTTTTTTACTAAATTTAAATAATATCTTTCAAAGTAAAATACATTCCTCTTTTAAAGTGTTCATTGATTATTAGAAAATTAGACAACAGATCAGAAAATAAAACATTACGGTTGTGCTAAGATCCACTTATTGTTGACTGTAAACTTTGTTACAAAAAAATACTTGTACAAAAGACTTTATTTGCCATGTTTTTTATATTGTAGCATCATAGTGGTGAAAATATGTTTTTCCTGTAGGTGTGATGCTATTAAATAAATTATTCACCTTCAGCATCATTGCAGGCCACTGGAATGAGTATTTCAGGTGATACTCACTGGGTGAAAGGAAATGATTGTTTTGTACTGTGCCCGTAACAGAATGAATGTCTCTTAGATACCTGTAAAGGTGATGCATCAAATATTCACTGGCAGAAGGATATGGTAAGAGATTTTTTTTAAAAAAGATCACTGCTGATATTATGGAAACTAAATCAGAAAAGCTAGAAGTTTAAACCACCATCCACGATTTCAGCATGATCACTGTTTGCAAAAAGGGGTAGCATGGCAAGGGATATAACTCAGAGGCACAGTGCCTGCCTGGGAAGCATTAAGTCCTGAGTTTAATTCCTGGTACAAAAGAAGAAGGAAGAGGAGTAGGAGAAGGAGGAGGAAGAACAAAGAAGAAAAAAATGAGAGTTGTATAGACAAAAGAGATGAAAAAGACTTGAGAAACATCTAGGAGCTATACTCTACAGGTTGTAACTGAGGAGAAATTAGAAAAAACTAAAGGCATTAAGAGGATAGATTAGGAAATCACTTATGTGGTTCTGCCACGATATATATGCATTTAGATGGGAAATATTAGGAAAAGCCAATATGTAATGTTGCATACTTAATACCAACAATGTAAAGAGTCAATCATTGTGAAGTTTGGATTAAAAGAATTATAAACCAGGATGGGGGAACAAGTCCATAATCCCATCACTGTGGGAGGCTGAGGGAGGAGTTTCCAAGTTCCAGTCCAGCCTAGGCAATTTAGCAATTTAGCATGACCTGTCTCAAAGTAAAAAGAAGAGGTCTGGGGATATAGTTCAGTGAGGAAACCCTGGGGTGTAATCCCCAGTAAGACAATTGATTTAGTTTAATTTAAAAAGAAAAATAAGTATAGCCAAATGTGAGAACCTGCAGTCTCAATTATTTGTGAAGCAGAGGTTCAAGTCAACTTGGCAGCTGTGTCAATCCTGTCTCAATTTTTTTTAAGTGCTGAATATTTTTCTCTGCACTCATTAGCTCAAACTCCAATACACAACCACCATGCTCCCAAAAAATCTAAAATCTCAGGGGGAAATTAACAAGCTTGGATGAATATAGGAAGGGGAATTAGAAAATAAGATGAGGTAGAAATAGAAAATTGGCTGAAATCACTAGAAAGAGAGTGGGATTGATCTGAAGTTGTATGGACAAGTCCTGGTCTATAGATCAAGGTAGTTATTAAAATATATCCGCTTGATACACTAAGTAGGGAGTCATCACAGTTCTTGGAAGAAGGGCTTCACTAGCACGGTGTGGGTGGAAACACTTGTGTGGTAACAGGACCTGTGTCTGGGAGATGGAGAAATCCACATAGCAACTACTGATGATTTCAAGATTTTTGACTCACTAACATAGTAAAATACTGAACAGGACGGTCACCAAAGGAAAAGTTTACTTTATTTTTAAAGATGGATTGTATTCAATTCTTCTGACACAATACCCAACACTCATCATTTAGGGGGAAAAAACTTAGTGTGGGTCATAGCTTTAGGGGCTCCAGTCCATAATCGGCTGGCTGCAAGGCGGGAACATCCTGGCGGAAATCCATGGCAGAGCAGAGCTCTACAGTTCACATTAGGAAGCAGAGCAGGGCACAGTGCCAGGCAGGAACAGTGCCAGGAACTATATATCGTACCTAAGTTTCCGGTCTCTGTGAACCAGTCAGACACATCCATAAGAAGTGTGCTTAATAGCCCAAAGTGGCTCTCAAATCAATCAAAGTAAATTAATTAAACTTAATGGTTAAATAATTGAAACTTGATTATATTATTGATGAACATAGAGAATGTGGATAGAAAGTGATGGGAATAATTGATGGAAGGTGCTCGAGGATGTAAAGGGAAAAGAAAATATTCTGTGACTATATTAAAGACACACTTATTCAATATTTATTCCAGCTTCCCTGGTGTACTGCAGAAACGTGAAAGCTTAAAAACATTCCTGGTTACCTCAAGCCAGAAAACAAGTTTCCCTGCATAATTTAAAGCAGTACACATGTAGTTCAAATAAATTTTGAGATTACATTCACACAGCTTTCATGGCATAGAAATACTAATAAGAGAAGGAAATCTTTATAAGTAAAAGGAATATCTTTATGAAATTTTGTGCATGGTTTATACTCTGTTAATGTTGCTACATTCAGGATAAAATGTCCTTTGATATCACAGGTTGTATATGTTTTATTAAAACTTCCCAGAAATGAAATTAGGCTCTGTTATTCTATTAAACCGTGTGCATTATAACAATTTTATGAATAAATTGCCACAGAAATGGTAACAGAAACATGCCCACATGGGCTAACAGTGATCATCTGTGATATGTGGCACACACACATGCACAACCTTTATGAGAAGACACACAATCCAGTACAGCTCGCACTAATATTCGCACGGTGCAGGTCAGTACATTTCCCCAGTAACTGGCACCACAATGGATAATCAGTAGATATAGCCAGCAGGATTACTGGAGTCCTGTGAACTTCAAAAGTAGTGAAAAAAAAAAATCTTTACCTATCAAAAATAGAGAATAGAGCTATCAAAAGCAAGAGCAACAAGCTAAAACCATGAAGCCAATGCCATTTCAATGAGCTGTCAAATCTAGAATCCTAGGGAGCTTCTAAAGTTAAAATATAGTAACCTCAATTAAAAATCTATTATTTCATTCAAGCTGCAGATGAGACACTGAGAGAATTAATGAACTGAATGCAAGTAACAGGAAAATAATCTTCATGTATCTCAGGGAGACAGATGATTTGTACTTCCTATTTTATTTAGAAAACAAAAGCCTAATAGTTCCATATATACACTATCTGACCACGGTTTGCATCTTACACCTGTGCTCCCCACGACTGGCCACACAATTTTGAGCCCTACGGCAAAATGAAACCATGGGCCCTTAGGCAAGTTTTGGTGAAGCAACAGCAGAGTACCTACTAGGCAGACTCTTCTGACCTCAGCATCCTACATGACCGCACCAGTCACATCCACAAAGATTGTCTCTGGCTCAGCCACCAACTTGTAATTTTAGAGATGAGCTCTGTCAGCTAGCCCACATAAACTCCTCTGCTGGTCACGAATCCCATCTCCTCTTAACTCCTTAAGATTGTTAATTTATTAATTTGATGATCTATCAATCAACATTAAACTCTTAAGAGAAAATGGAAAACTGACATTAGACTCCATCACTGAATTTTTGTGTGCATGAATGAAAACCACGTGCTATTGCCTATATGCTTCCCTTGTGTGTTTAATCTGATTTTCTTGTTAAAAGGAAGGTCACCTGGTTCAGAATAACTTCCACATTGGGGGAAAAAAAAAGGATTGTTGTCAAAGAAGTAGAAATGATATTTTTCTCAGACTAAGTGGCTTTGTGCAGTCACCCAACTTCCTGATCTGTCTAAAGATTTAGTAATATATGAACAATGCCAAGAGAATGAAGAAAATCATGCCTTGAACATCCTGTTTCTCAACTGGTTTTATGCTTTGGAAGCTGAATTTGCAAGTACAATACTTCCAGTGAACCTTGCTTTGTTAGACTTTATGGCAGCTATGTTTCCATGGGGACATATTGGATGTAGTTTTGTGATTCTTGTTGCATATTATGAGATCAGTTAATCAAGCCTATTGTGCTTAGCTTCTCTAAAACTAGTATCTCCAACCTGAAACAAAACTTCCATTTAAATTCATATTTCTTCACTTCTTTCCACTTTCAGTTCTAGACATCACATATTGAGATTGTTAGTGACCGTGCTACCTTTTTCCTATTTTTCTTTTGCTTTCATTTACATCGTAAACATTTTACAAAGGCCAGCCCTTTTCTCCAGTCTTCTGATGAATCCATCTGCAGTTCTGACTACATCATCCTGAAACTAGATGTTAGTTTAGTCGATACTCATCAGGGGAATTTGGCAAAGTGAATATATTATATTTAGTGGGCAAAAATATAATATGTCTATGTGTGTCTCCTATAAGTATAAATTCTAAAAAGCCAAAAATATATACGTGTTGTATTTATAGCTGTAGCCCCTGGGAAAGCATTTAGCTGGTAGACAATTAGTTGGTGAATGGAAGTCATCTGTTCCTTTTGTAGTGCAACAAGAGAAAGCAAAGCATTATGGTAAACACTATGTTGCTAGCTTGATTATTAATCAAGCTAGCAAACTTTCAGAGAAAATATTTCTATATCAAACATGTAGTAAAGAAAATTAAAAGATACATTGTAAACCTATAATTTCTGTATGATATAAGTTGAAAGGTATCAAGTTAAGTTTTGCATATATCACAGTATTTGGTTAATTGGGTAATGAGACTGGGTGAGTCATAAACTAAATAAACACAAAATTCATAAATCTTTGTGTATTTATCCCATTTCATTGATGTCTCTTACTTTCACTTCTGTCCATTTAATGTTATGCAATAATCAATACTATCAAATCCTTGTGTCTATGGTAAAGTATACGCAATTTGACACAGTTTAACAAAATTATAAAATAAATTATACAATTTAGCATTCCACTTTTCAAAAAGCCTTTTCTTCTAAAGCACTGACAATTATTTGGTAAGATGTAAATGCAAAGCTTAAGCTTTTAATAAATATTAGTGCATAAAAATTTTCTGAAACTAAAATTGTATTCTAAATTTTCAAATCTTGAGGGCTGTGAATATAGCTCAGTGGCACTGCATCTGCCTGGCAAGCACAAGGCCCTAAATCCAATTCCTGGTACCAAAGAATAACTAAATAAATAAATTTTAAAATCTTGGTTAAATCTTGGTAGATGCTTTAAGAAAAATACAATTGTCATCAGTTCTTTTATTCAGTGTGCATCGAGTTGCTCATTAAAACCTCTAATGCTATGTTAATAAATTTCCAAGTTATGTGCATGAACACAGCAAAAGCTGTCTTGGTTACTTTGTGTATCTGCTGCAAACCTTTCCGTAGCATATGTGCTCATTTATGGAAAAGATTGGAATTGAATCAAGACTCAAACTGTACTTAGCACACCACTGTGGATTCAATTACTGCTTTCTTAAAAAGTAATTACCCTGATTTTTTATCTTAGCTGAATAATCCTGACACTCAGATCCTTCCTGTACACAGAAGTAGAAAAATGGGAGAACTTTCCATGGAAACCTGTTGCCCACAGTTGAACTGAATTACTTAAATGGATGTGGATTATCAAGCACACAAACCAAAGCCAATCACAGCCTTTTGAAATAAAATAACGCTACAATCTCATCTCTGTAATAATCCTAGGAAATGTGCACAGCCTGATTTTAATTTTATAGACAAATTAAGTGAATCCTAATTAAATTCTTTTATTTATTTATTTGTCTTTTTGAAACAGGGTCTCACTATGCAGTTAGGGTAGGTATTGAGCTCACTTTGTAATCAAGGCTGGTCTCAAACTCCTTAGATCCTCCTGCCTCAGCCTTTCGAGGCTGAGATTACAGGAGTGCGCCATCATGTACAATGGCGAGGGGGGTACCGGGATTAAACTCACGACCTCATGCTTACCAGGCAGGCACTTACACTGCTGAGCTAAATCCCCGGCCTCTATGTACGATATAAACCTTTGCTGTAATCTTCAAAAACACCAATAGAAGGCTTTCATATTAAAATTTAATCTAGATATCTGTGGCATTATGGAATGAATTCACTTTTAAGACATTTTTAAAATTCACTGTAAAAGATGGCCTTCAACTTTGAAAAAAAAAATCATAGAAAAAAATAATTTCTAGAATAACAAAGGAAGTAACTGGTGTCACATTTGGAGAAAAGTGGATGCCTAATTTCCACTTTTTTGGTACAGTATGATTTATTTTTAACACAAATTACCTCGGTTCACAAATGCTTCTGTTGGGAAGCATTCTGTAGAATTCTGCTTCTGCTCGCGAACTGTGCATAGGATGACAGGCATAACTGAAGTCTCCTTCCTCACCGGAACACAAGTGGGGTGTCTCCCCCAGAATCCTGGAACACATTAAGTGCGTGAACCGAGGCACCGCTGAATTTAATGGGTTTAAGATTTTAAAACTTAAAAAAAAGTCTTTAATTCTTCTGCCCAGTGTAAACTTTGTGTTACAATTTCACAAAATGGCAAAATGTGGTCAGGCAAAAACAGTGGCTGTCTTCAGTCAAGACTGAAAGTGGACACCACCCCTGCTGCTACTGAGACCTGACCAGGTCTCATCCTCCACGTGAACTTTTCTGTGACTCCATCCTCACCTTAAATGCTGCTGAAATAAAAATTAATAATTAACACAACTAGTCAAAAGAGAGCAGTAATTAACTGCAAAAGTTCTGCATCAGCAAGAATGAACCATTTTCATGGACTTTGAGGTGAATCGTGTTCACATATCACCATTTTCCTCTCTAAAAATTTTCCAACATATTCAAATTTTCCCCCATCCAAACTAGGTCTTCAATCAAATAAATGCATATAAAGAATGTTCCGTAATGTGTACTATTATTATATTTATTATTCCTGCTATCCCATACAGATTTACTTGTTTTAGGGCAATTGTCTGATAGTCAAAGAATAATTATTTATTTTATCCTTCAACAGTCATATATGTCTATGAACCTTTGGAATAATTTCTTTCTACATAGCTTTAAAAAGAGAAACTCAAAACAAAAGATGAGACAGTCTTTAGTTTGGTAGAATTTCCATTTATGAAGACTCATGAGCAGAATCCACTTTATTACAGTAAAGTGAAAGTTGCAATAAGAAAGTAGATTTTAGGACTTGTTCTTTACTGACTTAAAAATTCTACAGTGATTGCCATGTAGTTGCAAATCAATAAATATGTATCTGTATTATGGAGTTTTTATACATTTAAAATAAAAATTTAACTAAGATACCTGAATAAAAATTCATGAACTTATAGAAATTAAATTTATAAAACAAAGATTATATGCTAGGTACCTATTTTTAGCATTCCTAGCAAAAACCAATCAAACTCTCCCAGTCAGTGATTTCTGCTTTCACAGATTGTGTCTCACATCATAGACAAAGGGAAATATGTAATCACAAAACTGCTACATGACTGAGGTATTTCTCTGCAAAATTCCCAGTGACAGGGCCAATGTAATTCTTTTAGTTCCTCTTAAAAGATGAGTGAAAATACAGATATATGTTTAGTGAAGAGAAAGAAATACAACAGTGTTTTGAATGAAAAACAAATTCCAAATTCATTTGGTACGCAGTAAAAGCTTAGAAACTTAATTTATGGATATAGAATAAAAATAGAAAATAGAACCAATCTCAAACACACAGTATGCCATCATTTCAAACATTTTGAGACATATGATTATGAATACAACCTTTTAACTTAATAAAGTACTGATACATATTAATGTACTTCCACACACTAGCTAAAGTTGGTATAACCTTCATTCAGATGAAGATCTATTCTGGTCTAAGTCTTATTTTTTAAAAAAGTTTCAAAGTTCGAGCACATTTTTTTCTTTTCGTCAGTGATTTACTTACCCTACTGTGCCTTTAAAACTTTTTTCTGAAAATGTAATTATCTATTATCAAATGTTAAATATTATCAGATAAGCATCTCTAGTCTTTCAAATTCCATCTGTTATAGTCCAAGAGAAGAGCCTCAGTGCTTGGAGCTAATCTTTTTACTAATGCTGTACTTCCTTTGGGAGATTAGGCCAGTGACATTAAAAAAAAAAAAAATGGAGAAATCCATGAACCTTAGGTTATAGCCTGTGGACTCAACTAACCAGGGCTGACTTTTGAGTCAATTCATATTAATACCAATGCAAAAGCAGGGGCTGCAATCTTCTCAAATGCATTGCCAGGATAGTTCTTGTGTTATTTCAGAGCTGGAGCTTTCTATCCACAGGTTATTGATTTTAAAATAGTAAGACATTTATGCAATTCCACAATGTAATACTATTAAAATGGTGTTACAGATATGTATGTAACATTAAAAAGTTAAGTGAATGAAAATAGACCACACTGATAGACAAAATGTAATTCTTGTTTTGAAAATAAAAACATATTTAAAAGTAGAGCTATGATGGTGGAAAATACACACAACAATTTCACAGGACTCACATGCATTATTTGACTCCTGTCTTTTCATACTTCCTTGTTTCCTGTAGTTAAGAGACTTCTTAGTTAAACAGATTTTTTTGTTTGAAATGAAAACCAGCTGAGAGAATGGTCACACTCTATTCCCAAAGGAACTTTGTTAAACAAAATGAAACAAAAGAACAAAAACAAAAAGTCCTGAGAACTCCAAAGGTCTCAAAAGCTGATTTCAGGAGGAAGGTTCAAAGTTCAGGAGAACTAGGTACAGTTGTTAAGCAGAACCCCCAGATAAAATTAGATTTGCGAGAGCTGAGCTCAGAGTAAACCAGTGGTTCTCAATAGGGGAGTATTTTTCCTCCAGTGGACCAAAAGGCAACGACATTTATTTATCAGCACCGCTGGGCAGTTGAAGCTGGCATCATCTATGCAGAGACTAGATACATAGCTAAATAACCTATAATGCTCAGCCCATTGCAAAAAAAACAGTTCTCTCTCCAAAATGTCAGTCATGCCTACTGAGATAAATCTGTGTCAAATATAAAAATTTAACGACTGAGAAGGTTGATAAGTTGGTGAACGCTGTAATGCATCTCAGTCAGTTATTCTAGCACTTGCTTTGCAGAAATCGAAACCTTTCTAAAAGTAAAGTCTGTTCTCAGTCAAGGAAATGAGCAAATATGAGTCTGGAAACTGAATTTTGCTGGATTTAGTGGATCATCTTGTGATTCACAAAGGCTGTAGTTAAGGAAGCAATAAGAATGCTTGGCTGGTCTTATGAACTTTGCTATTCTGGGCAGGAAAACATTAGCTAATCACTCAGTCTCTTTGATATCAGGATCCATCAAGGGATTAGTTTCCTGACTATAAGCTTAACCAAAAGAAATAGAGATGTGAGGATAATTCTCTTTAGAGCTAAATTTACTTTAACATGCCTAATCCACCAGTGAGACAATCTGTGGCATATGTAATTATTCCCACAAATCTACTTCATGAAGAGTCAATACTTTAGTGTAACCAGTGGTAGAGATTGGAGAAACAGTTACCTATTTGGACAAAACATATTCCTGTTTCCAGTTAAGAATGAAACAGTTTGTGGTGACAGGAGACAGACTTTTCTTGCACTTTCCCAGTGTCTGTGCTGGTAAAATAGATGAGGTCATGGAAGGAAATCATTTTTGTCTGTAAGCCTGTCAAATAACTCAGTGTGGTGATTTTAGGGCCACTGAATGTCTCTTTTTGTGAATAAAAGGCTACCCTATTTACAAAGTAAAGAATGTACGTCGATTAGAGTATAGACCCAACTTTCCTGGTTTATACCATGTGATCTTCACAAACATTGGCTTTGTACATTTTATCAATAATAACACTAAGTAAAGAAGCAAAAGAATGAGAGCCAATTAAAATATAAAGTAATCATACACAGTTAAAATATATAGACGTTACAGTTTTAAATGGAATATAAATAATGAAAATTAGAAGAATGATTAAGAATAGATGTTTAAACATAATTAAAAGGCTCCTAAAACAAAACACTTGAGACCACTTTAAAAATCAGGAAATGAATAAATAATAAAAACCATTGAAAATTAGAGAATAAGACACAAAGTGTTAACTATATAAACTCCAAGGCTTCACATTTGAAAGTAGAAGCATGCAAGATCTGAGAGATCTAGAAACCATGAAAGTAAAGATTGTTGTCCTTTGAGATTTGACTTTCTTTGAAGGGAGTCTGCAGATACCTTCACTAAAGAGAGCAAATACTGAAATTCAGGTAAGCGCAACAGTATTAGTGTTCAAAAACAGGATGAGGAGTTTATTTTGGACATTTTTAATTTCAGTTTTATGATCTTCTCTTTTTATGTCCTTCAGCCCAAGGTGCAATATTTATATATTTAATCCTTCCATACTTGAAAGCAAAGATGTTTAACTTGCAAACACCTTAGAGCAAAGCTAAATAGCATAATGGTTAAGCCCAAAGAGTCCCAATTTGGACTTAATTCTTATCAAGCAATGTAAGTATTCTACATGTTATATAATGGAGAAGTTTAAAAAGTCAAATGAGTTCATTTAGTTAAAATTTAATAAATTAGAGTAGCTTTTGAAAATGAATGGCACTATGATTTTGTGTTAAATAAAACATTATATCTTCTGGTAAAAGTTGAGTTTGAAGAGAATATGGTGACCAGATGAATGCTTTCATCACACGTAGCAGAAGCTGGAAAGGGGAACTGGGAAATGTTGAGTGCTTTATGCACTGCTTATCGAATTCCCACAGGAAGTGTGATTTTCCGTCTGGACTTGTTTCTTTGGAGAGTTCCTAGGAAGAATGAGAAAGCAAACTGGGCAAATAGTCCTGGTATTTTTCACCCTCCACATGGAGTTAGAGAAAGGAAGAAAGAAATTTTGTTTTGTTTTGTTTTCTTTCTGTTAGATACCCCTAACCCACATGAATTCCTCACAGAAACGAGAAAGCACACCCAACAGGGAAATATAAAATTGCTTCTGCATGTTTTCTCTGAATATGTGTTCTGGGATTTATACTTAATGTTGCAATACTGACACGGATGCCAAAATTACTTCCAGAGAAAGCATCACAGCCTTCAATTCACATCGTAACACCGTGGCATTGGTGTTTCTATCTGTAAAAGGTAATGGGCTGTTTTGGCAGGAAACACCATCCTCCCGTGATTTGCCAAAATGACAAGCACAAAGGCATAGAGGAGGGGAAGCTGGTATAGCCCTTTCAGAAAACATGGAGTCGTTCCTCTGGATACATACATGCAAATCTACAAAAAGGGTGATGTAGTAGACATCAAGGGAATAGGACTGTGCAAAAAGGAACACACACAAGTATGACCACGGCAAAACAGGGGAGTCTCCAGTGTTACCCAGCATGCTGCTGACGTTGTAAACAAGCAAGTTAAGGGTAAGAGACTCACCAAGAGGATTAAGGTGTGTACTGAGCATCTTAAACAAAGAGTCATGATAGCTTCCTGAAACGTATCAAGGAAAAAGATCAAAAAGGAAGCCAAAGAGAAAGGTACCTGGGTTCAACTAAAGCACCAGCCTGCCCCACCCAGAGAAGTACACTTCCTGAGAACCAACGGGAAGGAGCTGAGTTGTTGAGACCCTTCCCTATGAATTCATGGCAAAAATGGGAGGGAGCTCTGCCATTCAGCACCTAACTGGCGGCTAAGTGTTCTAGGCCCTATTTAAAAATAAAAAAATCACCTTGTGTTGTAATGATGAGTTTTTTAATTGAACTGGTACAGTGCCTTCGCCTCAAAAACAAATATTTGGAGCAGATTTTCATTCTACCTAGTTAATTGTGTCAGGTCTTTCCTCTTCAGTATTTTTCTTGCTGAAAGATACTGCTGTGGTATTGTGTGGCTGGATACCCGCATGGCCAAATATTTATGAAATATTTACATTGGCTTGAAGATCCTGTAAACCACCATGGGGCAAAGATGTATCAAAATTAAATGGAAGTCACTTCAGTTAATAAATAGAAGTCCATTTCAATAAAATAAACTTTTTAAAGCACAAAAAAAAATGTAATGAAGGCCTACTGCAAATGAAGTTCATTTTCCTTCTTCAAGAAAAGGAAAATCAAGGAAAAACAGAAGCCTCCTGTAACAGGAGAATTCTGAATGCGTTTGTTGGTTCTGACAGTGGAATGAGACCAAAGTTAAAATTCACACTTCAGGCCATCGATAGTTGCTCACTGATGGAGAAGGCTTTTAAAAAGAAAATCGGTATATTTAGAAGAGGAGGCTTTTAGTTCTACATAATATGTTAGCAGCTCTTTGGTTATCACCTCAAATGCAGCTTACTAATAACTACATTTTTTTAACCTCTAGTGGACACTGACTTTGAAAACTGCACTATAAAAGAGAAAGGCATGATTTTATAAAAGTAAAATTATACTCACCATCTAAACTGGAATATCTGACTCCAGAAGAACCAGGGAAAATTAAACATGTTTTATTCTCTTTCTGTGTGAGACATAACATTTTTTAAAAATTAATATATAATATAATTTTATTGTAAAGTGTAATACTTAAGACACAGATCACATGAAGATGAGTGTCCTCTATTTTCCTAATTAATATGTTTTGTCTGATGCAAACAGAGCTTTTGCTTCAGATGCTGACCTTTAAATCACGGAACTTGGGATGACGACTTCTTGGAAAACTTTCTGTCAGGGCTGAGTAACTTTTGAGCCACGAGAAGAGATTTGTGTTACAGAGAGTTCTCAAAACTGTTCTTAACTTAAAATTAGTGAGAACCATCTGGTTAGTAAGAAATATGAAGTAGTTAAAACAAAAATAACACAACAACTCAAGCACTCAAGATTGAGTGAGAATATTTATCTTGATATTCATGCAAGTAGAGTTGAGTATGAAGATAGGATTTTCCTACAGATGGAGTCAGCTTGCTTGGGATTATGAAATTCCTGAAAACATTTGTTGCTGCTACATTGCTTAAGAAAAGTTTGATCTGGAACCTATTTTAAGTTAGACATCATTTGATGCTGTTACCTAGTTAACTTCAAGACTAGATCACTTGTTCAAGACTAGGCCATACTGAAAGAAAGTTCTAGAAAGTAATTTTCTCAAATTACTTCATATCCTGCAGTTAAATACTTGGTAGCAAGAAAGAACCTGGGGTGTTGGAGGATGAAAGACCTATGACCTGGAAGGGCAGGGAGCCCATTGTGTCCAGGGTCAAGACAATTTATCTCCAAAGGGAAAAGGATGGGAGGGAGTGTGTTATTCATTTCCGCCTACTCCAGGCTTCATAGCAGGTGCCCCCCAAATTTATAGAGATTTTACCAACAAAGTGTATAGTTTCAGCAACTTTCATGTTCTACATTTCCTCTTTATTATGATCAGGCTTGAAACAATTGCCCTTATCTCTAACATAACAACCATCTGGCAGAGAAAGATGGACAATAATTATTGAAAATCAAACTCAGGAACTGTCCACATAGTTCACAAAAGTTTTACTCAGCTGTCACTTACAGAGGCTTTTCTGCTAATTCTAATTGCTCAAGCTAGTAATATACCAAGACCTGACATTAGTGTGGAGGGAAATACACTTTTCTCACTGGTTACATAGGAGCAACACACAGAGAGGGCCAGCAAATGTGCTTGAATAAATCATATAATTGACCACAGAGAGGAATAAAAATAGAAGTTAAAGATGTGCTCTCTTCTTGTCAAATATCTACTTGTTCTTGTTTCTTTATGATGGACTTTTAAAAAACATCTTATCAAAATTAAGAAAATTGAGTCTTAAAAATGCTCTAGTGATAAATTATTCATATAGATACTCTGATTTCAAACTCATACTAAATGGTAATCATTTCAGCTCTTGTTAAAAGGCGCATGATATTACATTTGGCTGTAAATGGAGCAACTGGACTATAGCTGGAAGAATTCAGACTAACAATTCTGTGACTTGTTTTTCCCATTGTTTGTTTATTCATTTTTTTGTTTGTTTTTTACCCTTTTACCTAGGCAGACAGAGATAAGAGCAAAAAGCCAAGATTTTTGTGATTTGCCGAGTGGCTACTTGAAATGACAGGAGAAAAGATAATCTTAACAGGCAAGGCTTCACCCTGCAAGAATGATGATCTGAAGTGGAAACATATTTGTAATTCCACGTCTTGGCTAGACTGTAGCAGATACAATCAGACTGAATGAACTTCCATTTGCAAAGAAGGGTGGTCAGGAGAAAGGGCAGGAAATGGCCTAGGGATCCCCCCTAAACAACCACACAGTTCCCACTGCCTTGGGGAGAAGGACAGAAGTGAGAGCAGGAAAACATGCATTGCCTGGATTGACTCAAAAGTAAAGTAGGTGACTGGCAACAGAGGTAGAGGTGGGTGAAGAGTGGCAAGGTTGCTTGAGCCAAAGCAAAAGTAGGACTTGGAACATTAATTTCACCATGGCAAGAAACGTGAACCTCGAAGCCTGGGGTTGGAGTCTGAATGTAAGTGAGGATTAACAGCAAAGTCCAGCACTCACCACACCCCTTACCCAACGAAACGTCTTTGCAGTTGCACTTAGTATGAAAAGTAATTGTCTGACATGAAATAATGGAATACCCAACTTTAACACACTTTAAAATAGATAAACATACATGACAAGGTTATTCGATGTCATGAAATTAAATTTTATTACACTTACTGGTGCTTCTAATTTGAAGTTTTTACATTCTTTCTGTGTGCTGTTATCTTGTGACTTTGCTTCACGATAATAAAGAAGCAATTTCCTTCCACGTGGTGCCTCCATTATATTGCCTCCTGACCTTTTTGAAAGCTTAGATAGATTTTAATAAATAGTACTAATAAATAGTACTCCTAAAGGATAGCATCCGGAAATGGCTGCTGCTATGCAGACTAAGCAAAGAAATAGATTTTATTTATATCTTGATTTAAAAAGGTGCAAGCTCATATGTAGAGCTCAAAATGCTCATACTGTAAGGGATGGGAAAAAAAATAATGAAATGCAGTAAGGAATGGTTAGGCACAGAGACGTTAAGGTACAACACCATTGTTGCTGAGATAATTTACTTCATCGAAATAATTTAGACTTAGCGTCCCAAACAATAGAGTAGTGAACTAGCAATAAAACCACAAAACACATCCTACGCAAGCCTCAGGGAGGGAAGTGTGAGTATTTTACAGTATTTTACCACCCAGCGGCCTCATTCTATGGAGCACAGGCATAGACAATCTGTGTGATTTACAGGAAAACAAAACCATGCAAAGTTTCACTGATGCTAGATGCAGCTGGAGTGTGATATTTACAGTTTTTGGAAATGATTTCAGCTCGGCCATAGCTCTTCCTCATAGGGATCTTGATGTATTCAAAGAAAAGAGGTTTCTTAAATGGCTTCTCAATCGAAAAGACACATATTTTAATGCAAGGATACATATTGTTGGGTACCTGGGAAAATCCGAGCGAGGCTTGGGGAAGGGACCCTCACTGCGGAGCTCAGTGCCAACCTTCAGCACGCTCTGCCAGCTGCTACCCTGCTGTCACCTTCTCTCTTACAGATCCTCTTGCTCTTTTCTTTATCTGCCTGCATCTCTCCTGCTCTATACTACCTGATTCCTCGCACACAGCCAAAACGCTGAAGGCTTGTGTTGTGCAACTTCTCAGTTAAGAATCTGGCATGTGCTGTCTGTTTTTCATCTTAATCTCTAGCTTCCAGTAGAGCACATAGGGTTGGCTGAGCTTATCTCTGTCTGAGCGGACCCAACAAACTGACCCAAAGTTTAAGCAATGCCCATTGTAGTATAAGGAACAGGTAGGTGGTTTCACTCAAAGCCAGAAGCAGAAGAGTGCCCAGACTGTGGCACAGACAGGTTCGGGGGAAGCCAGAGGTAATTTAGAGTGAAACCCAAACAGTGCCGGGAAGGGGAAGCAGCCTGGGGGTGGATCTGTGCCCTGAGGTCAGCCGTCCAGACAGGAATCCACACCTGGGCGCAGCCTTTGGGAACCTTCTTCTCCCTAAGCTGTGGGAATTAAGTAGGAGTCTTAAATACTAAAAACACACAAAAGGAAATAGTGCCATTTACACAGGCATCAAATCAAAGAAGTAAGAAAGGGGAGATTCTGAAATGGAGAGAAAGGCTGTAGGGTTCTGCACAAAGGGTTCAGCCCTCAAAGCACAGTGGCTTCTGCCATGTCACCACGTACAGGCTTCTTGGTCTGATGGACTACAAGTCCAGGACAGAAATGCCACAAGGTCTCCCCAGCGCTAGGGATCTACAGCACAGCCAGGCTAGTGACAGTCTAAACATTTATGTGTTCCGAGAAATGATAGCAGAACGAGCAAAAGCCAGTCACCATAGTACTTACTTAAGGTCTGCTACATACTGGGGTCATTCTTAAACCCTTTTCAGACACTGATCCATTGTGGTATTTATACCCAGCCTCGGAACTTTTATTATGATCATTTTAGTGAAAAAGAAACTGAGGTAGAGATAATATTTTTTAACTGCCAAAATTATAAAAAACAAGCAGTTGAGGTAGAGTCCACAACTCGATTTTTTTTGTCTTTTTGAGACAGGTCTCTCTGGCAGTTCAGGCTGGCCTTGAATTCACTTTGTAGCCCAGGCTGGTCTCAAACTTGTAGCAATCCTCCTGCCTCAGCTTCCCAAGTGCTATGGACACAGCTCAATATTTTTGCACTAGCGGATACAGTGTTTCTAATAAGAGGCACCTCCAGGAGCCCTTAGATTTATTTTTTTGGTAAATATGTTGACAGCAGGGATGAAACAATATGTAGCAGATAAGAAATAAACTGCCATGGAAGCACTTATTTATTAACAATGTATGGGTAAATATATAATTTTAAAAGGCAATCATGATAAACATGAAAAATGATAAAAATATGGTAAATACATAATTCCAAAAAGCAAAAATTGGGGATGGGAGTATTTTTTTAAACCTCTTATAAAAAGAATTTTAGAACGTGATAAAAGAAGTTACTCAAAAATGATTATGTTCCCCGCCACTCACACTCCTTTGCTGGCCACTGGGAGGACATTTATTCTGGTGAAAGACAAAAAGGATTCTTGCAAAGTTAGCTCCAAAGGTGGAGGGTCCCATTTGCCTCACATCACCATCCCAGCTGGCACAGCTGTGCCAGGGGACCCTAGTCTCACTCCCTACTGCCCAGGATGGGGGACTTTAAAGAAGCCACTTCTCTTTAAAAAAATAATACAAATAATACAAATAAAAGTAAATTCTAAGTTTTGACATTCCCAGGTACCATAGTGCCTAAACTTTTATTGTAAGCGGTTTCTTTCATTTTTCCCTCCACTGAGAGCAAAACAGAGGCAGGCTTTGGGGGAGTTTGGCAAAAGGAGACTAAATAGAACTGGCTGACCTCACAGGAAGCTGGCTCTTCCCAGCAGCTGAGATCACTGGGGCCCGCGGCTCCCACCCGCACAGATAGGCTCAGAGCAGGCACTTCAGGCTGAATAATCTCCAATTCCTACCTCCCCTGTCACTGCGGGCCAGATCAGATTTCACTTCCTTCATATTCTCCAATCCTCATGTGCTCGATCTGTTTAAAAGAAGAAGTGGAGAAGAGAAATCCTCATTTTCAAGTCTGGAGGGGGAAGACAAAATACCCTCAAGCCCGCTGGGAACAACAATCTTCCCAAGAAATTTCCTCAGAGATTTTACTTGTGAGTACTCGGGAATCTACTATCTAGCCCATGACAAATTATTTTTCCTTCTTTTTCTTTGGGGAAAAAGTCAGCGAAGAAGGGAGGTAGAAGTTCACTTTTTTTTTCTAAAATAAAAATCAGCTCTTCTTTATAAACAAAGTAGACTCATATTGCAATAGCAAATTAAGTTCTCAGCATCTTGTGCTTATTTCTTAAGCAAATGTATGAGCAGGGTTTTTGTTTCAGACCGTGAACATTACTCTTTGATTGTTAGCCTTTTCATTATTTAAGATTTTAATAGTTTAAGATTGTAGATTTTTCAGTAGTTGTGCCTGCCTAATTGGACAGTTCAGTTTACCTTTAAATTTCATTCAGAAACTTATGAAGAATTACCAAAAGAGTGCCTACCAGCCTAAAATGAAATAGAAATATTAGAATTCTTGAAGTAGAAATATTAGAATTCTTATAATCTAAATAATTTATGTCAGCATTAACTAACATCTCTAAGAAAATATTTTACATGTTTCTAAAGAGGAAAGCTCATATTCTGAGATATTTAAATGAGAATATTTATGATCAAGTCTATATACTATGCACATGTGTAAAGTAAAGCAATAGATTACACATATACAACGTCTGTTATGTACTCATTGGTTAATAAGTAATATTAAATTGTCCTTCTAATCGTCTGGAAAAGCATACAATTAAATATACTCCCACAGAACTGGAATTATTTAATTATAGAAAAAGTTCATTTCTCCAAAAGAATTAAAGAAAACTGAAAGCCAAGAAAATACCATGGCAAAAAGAAAAGATAAGCAACAGGCTCACTGTGACTCAGTGCTCTGGAAATTAGTCACAGAGTGACTCTGTGTGACAGGAGATAGCATAAACACCAACGACAAAACCCACGCAGGAAGCCTAGAGCCCAGAAAGCTGTATTTCATGAAGAAAGACAAAATACTTCTGTCAGGAGGGGAAAATTTGGGCAAGCCTGAGACACTGAAAACTGTTTGAATCTGACATGATCATTTTGCAAAACATTTTAAGAATTCTTTTAAATTCTTCACTTTGGTGCACAATTCCTTTGGAATGCATTGTTTCTGTCTCAGTGGACAAAAGACTGAACAGTCTCTCAGAACTGACACGGGGATGGAAGTGTCCATCTGAAAACTTTGGGTTAATAAAATGACATAAATGTTAACAGGATCAACATGAGCTTATGTACGTTAAGACACAAAGCATAAAACCTTAAAAGAAAATTTTTGAAGCACTTTTTAACAACAGGAGTAGGTATTGCAGGAAACCAAATTCACTTTCTTTGCATGACCATATAATCCTCCGGGAAATCTTAATGACATATTCATGACTGGTCAGTTCCTCTTGCTTTTAGCTATGTTGAGCTGGACATGTATTCCTTTTATTTTTCTCTTTACCTTAAAGTTTGTTATCTGCACATCCAGTGACTAAATATGACTTGTGCAAATCGGTATTTTCATCCCGATTTTCAATCCCCTGATGATCGTCTGTTATCATACGTTTTATATATTTGTTGGTTGAACTAGTAATTTGACCAGCATCTTCTATATAAACATTATTCCATTTAAAAAGTATAATACAAGAAATCTAAGATGATCTTTGTGTGAAGATGCAGTACTCAGAATATTACTCTGTTCCTAAACATGGGAAGCATGGCAAGCTGTTGAATGAAAAAAAAGACAAGTTCGAATGATTTTATTTACTTGTTGGAAATGAGGAATGTATCCAAATAGTGGATGTGCTATATTATTTAGGAACGATGGGTTGATTAAATTCAGCATCACAAACCTATAGAAAGATTTCAAAGTAAACGTACTTGAAAAAACCAAAAGTAGCCACATATGGTAGCCAACATCTGTAATCTCAGCACCCAGAAGGCTGAGGCAGGAAGATTGCTGCATATTTGAGCCCAGCCTGGGCCACAAAGACAGTTCAAAGGCCAGCTTGAGTGCACAGTGAAACCCTGTCTCAAAAAGACAAGAAACAAAAATCAACAACTAAAGAAAAGATGATAAAAAAAAATGAGTAGATAAGCATTTTCAATAAAACTTTATTAGTATGAAATAACTTCATAGAATGGTAAAATTATATCAGCAGTTTACTTTTGCTCTGTAGCTCATCCAGTCTCAATAAAAGATTTCTCTAGACACTACCCTATCTTCTTTATTACCCATCACTTATTTAAGTAATTTAACTTAGCGAATGGTCATTTTAAATAAAAATGTTTTGAAGATGTCCATACCCAAAGTAGTCTGATCCTTTGATAGAGATGCAGGTATACTAATTTTTCTGATCATTGCCATGTGTGTTAGATGTTAACATGCAGTGCCTACTGGAATCTTTGTTTTTGAGTATCTAATTTCTCAAACATGAGTAAAGGGTACATTTTTTCCCCAGGAAATTGTTTACGTGCTAGAGCATCCCTCTGAGTGACTGCTCTTTTAGTAGAGCATTATGGATTAGCTCCAGAAGTGCATGGCCCTTCTCCGGGCTTCACTTCTCCAAGTGACAAGTGGAACTCAGAGCCAGGCCCTAAGATAGCAAAAAGCTGAGGACAAATCATTTTTCCAACCAACAATAACAAGTCCTTGATGTCAGAGTCACTGTTTTCAGCTTGTTTGGGCCTCCCCTTGGGATTCTATGTTCTCACTTAGCTGGATCATCTACATTTTAAAATTATTTCTAAAAGAAAAGGTTAAAGGACATCCTGGCCCACTTTGGAAGTCCCAATACTGCAATAATTACACTCCAGAAGCTTCATCTGGTATTTGGGCACTTCTGGGGGAACCTGGAGTTATCGAAAAACTTTCTCAATTGAAACATGATCAAGGAAGCATTGCATGTTTTCAGGTAGAGTCTAGTAAACTCCTTGAACATCAGGGCTGTGTGCATATGCATCAGCAGAACGCTGATAAAATGTGAAACGTGTCAGGATTCCCACACTCACGTGCCGGTAACACATTGGCACTGTGCCCTCCAATGCCCCCTCCACTCTGCCCACCTCAGTTTTTCTTCCTATGCTTGGTCTCATCCATTTCCATCAAAACATTCAACTCTATGGAAACACCCTCACCTCTTTCCTTATTTTCCAAGGTTTAAAAGTAGAAGAAATACCATTACTCTCTCAAATAAGGGTGCTTTTCGGATAGTTTAATATTGATTTTAAAGTTTGTTCAGGAAGCTTCAAAACCCAAAGTTGTTTTCATCCAAGTAAATGAGCCAAAATAAGTGTATTGAGCTGTTCCATTGTGTCTACTGTTGTCTTTTCCTGTACAACTGATTTCAAATGTCCCTAAGTACAAAAGGAATGAAATTCTGATGCATAGTACATTAGTCTTAAAAGCATTAGGATAAGAGTCATAAACCAGATGCAGAGAGATGAAGTGTATAGCTCTGCTTAACTGAGTGTCTGTAACAGGGAAGTTTATAGGAAGAGAGCTGCTGGTCACCAAGGGCTCTGTGAGTGGTGAGTCACTGGTTAGTGCATACAGTTTCTGTTTGAGGTGATGAAGATTTTTGGAAATAGATATTGGTTGCATGGCATCATGACCATAATTAATGATCCTGAGTTGTGCACTGAAAAATTGTTCAAATGTCAAATTTCTTAGTATATACATTGTACCACAATAAAATCAGTGAAAAGCACATTCATAATTCTAAAAAGAATTCTAGATTCTTGAAACATCTCTTTGTACTTTCTAAATTAACACATTAATTGCATAAGGTTTTGAATGATGATTGTCTGAACTTTTTACAGAATCTGATCTTCAGGATGGAATTTGGGACACTTTTGCCAGATGTTGCTATATAGGTGCTAATTATTTAATTCATAACATTTTCTCTCTGGTTATAGTATCAGGGTAATTCCAACCTTGTACAATGAGTTGGGAAGTGTTCTTTCCATTTACTTTAATATTCTAAATGGTTTATAGAAAATTGATATTTTCCTTCATTAAGTGATTGATAGCATTCTCTAATAAAGCTGTCTAAGGCTAGACTTTGTGGGAAATTTTGAAAGTATGCAATTTAATTTAAAATATAGCGATAGGACTATTCAGTTTATCTATTTCTTTTTGAGTTACCTTTAGCACTTTGTGTATTTTAAGGAATTGGTATTTTTCATCTGTGTTGTCAAGTGTTGACACAGTGTTAATAATATGTCTTTAAATTTATCTATTTGCTCAGGAGTCAGCTTTTGGATTCATTGATTTCACTGGTTTTCTATTTTCATTCCATTGATATCTACTCTATTTATTATTTTCTTGCTCTGTATTCCTCTATAATATTGCTTTGAGTTTGTTCAATATATTATGTTGCAATGTGCTGTGTTTTTATTTAGTTCAAAATATTTTTTAGTTGCCCTGGGTTTTCAATATTTATGCATAAGGTATTTAAACGGATTATTTATTTACAAATTTGGGGTATTTTCCAAAATATTTGAAGTGTTTTTCTTTTATTTGTAACCAGTTTAGTGACATTAACATAGGAGTTCATATTTTATGTGGTCTGAATGATTTCTAATTTGTTGAGACTTAGTTCATAGCCCTGAGTATAATGCGATTTGGTCAGTGTTCTCTGGTAAGTATTGTGGAGTGGAATATTTTATAAATGTCAATTAGATCAAGTTAATTAATAATGTTGAGTAAATCTTTCATGTCCTCATGCGCTATTTTTTGTCTAGTTGTCCTCCTGCATAGTGGAATGCAGTTATTTTAATATCTGACTATAAATCTTTATTTTAGTTTTTGCTTCACATAATTTGAAGCCAAACACATTGCTAGGAAACTAAGTGTTTGTTTTTGTTCTCTTGATGGCTTCCTCCTTTTATTTCTAATAAAACAACTTTTCATCACTGGTAATATCATTTCCTCCAGAGTGTCATTTTGCATTGATGTAGCCACCCCAGGTCTCCCTTGACAGACACACACACGCAACATTATTCTATACTTGTGATGTGTTTTCACATAGAGAGTGGGCTTACCTAGGCAACGTGCAGCTGGCTCCTGCTATGTCACTCCTTCAGAAAGGATGTGCTTAGCAGAGGGTGCTCGCAACATTTCCACCTGCTGTACTCAGTGACCTGTGTGGGTTAAGTCTACCTTATTGTTCAACTAGTCATATTTTCATTTCCTCTTTATTTTTGGCCTTCTTTAAATTATTATGTACAATATTTTATCTTTTTTATTGGTTTGTTATAATTCTTTACTTGATTTTAATGTGTCGAAGGGGCTTTAGGGATTTATAGTCCATGTCATAGATTTATCTTAGTCTACCTGAAGTGATTTTAATTCCCTTCATCTTATGACAGAACAATCTTCAAACAAATCTATTTTCCCTCCTTGACTCTGGTCTGGTGTTTGTTTTTTCAGATGCTTTTTGCCTAGGATACTATAAGCAATACAGTAAAACATTCTCATATTAATGTTCAATATTTAGGAATTGTTTTAGAATAAAATTTTGGCCAATGCTGCCTCCTTTGCCTCTTTAAATATCCTCTCATCTCTTCCAAGACTAAACCTAAATACAAACTAATTAGGATTCCAAAAGTTACATCACAGGCCACAAATACTCCATTTATAATTTTTGGCTTATCTTTTTTGTCTCTGTGTTTCAATTTGCACTGTTTCTATCATTGTTTTTCAAGTTGACAAATGCTTTTCTCTGCCTGGCTTAACTGGTCTGCATCAATTGGTATTTTTTATCTTACATATTACTGTTAAAATCTCTAGAAATTTGACTTTAATCTCTACTCTCTGACCTCTACTTGATACACTCAATATTTTCTCTAGCTCCTTTGTAATGCGGAATACAGTCAAAACTACCGGTTTACTGTCTTTTTCTACTAACTGCATTTTCCATGTCATTTGCAGTCTTACTTGTGAATCATATCTTGTTATTATCTGTATGCTCAAGAGATTGGGTGTGGATAATTGATTCTGTGAATTTCACTTTGTTGGTTGCTAGACATGTTGGATTTGTGTAACTATTCTCTAAGCTCCATTGTGGGTTATAGATAAATTTCTTGGGAACCGTTTAGTATGTCATTGTCACGCTAGTAAACTCTGTTAGACAGGATCAAAGCAATGTGTATTCTCTGGTTAATATTTACCCACTACAGAGGCAAACAACTTTCTTAGTACTAGACTCGATGCTCCATGAATTGCATTTTTCTGCTCTGGGCAGCAAATTATCCCCGCTTTTTATGCACTGCAAGGGTTGCTCCTCTAATCTCTGCTGTTTTGAATACTTTCATGCAGGCACCGTAAGTACTCAGCTGAACACTTTTTCATCTCTCTGAACATATTTGGGTCTCTTTTTTCCAAATAGTCTCTCTCTCCTCTCAGGTATTCTGCCCTGCATACTTTCGCTGTGTAATTGGCCTCTCTAAGCTCCTAGATTTGAATCCAAAACTCAGAGAAACCCCTTGGCTCTCCCAGCAGCCATCCTGTCTGAGGCAATGTACTGAAACACAGTTTTGGTACGGTGCAGAAACACAGGGCCAAACTTTTTGTTTCTTATCTGTATGGCACCACCCCCAATGACCAAGGTTATCTCATATATTTCCTTTTTAGTCAAGTGCCAATATAAATCCAGTCCATATTTGCCTTGTTGCTAAAAAAAAAAAAAAAGGACTATTTTTAAGAGTATACTTTAATGGAATCAAAAGTACAAAAAAAAAGTTAAAAGAGAAATTTTAAGGACACAGATTCCATAATGTGTTATTTTGCCTGGGTAGGTTAAATACTGTTATTGCCCGTTAGGTGCCAGGAACTATGCCATACCTGAAACTTTCAAATTTACTCTTTCTAGAGTTATTTCATCTCTGATAAGCAGTTTGTTTGTTCAATATGTGCTTTCGTTAATAGCTGTCTGGGAAACTCATATCTCACACTTTTCTCCTGCAACAATAAGTGAGCTTCACATGCTGGAAATCAATCAAACTGTCACCTGTCCACAGCCACTTCCAAAACCATGAGTGCTCGGGGTCACTTTCCTGAAGGCTTGCCACTCAATGATTTATAGCAACCGAGGCAGACAGATCAGTCTGAAAGATACGTGTGCACCAAATGCACACATGCATCAGAAATTAGCTTTGTGTTTGTGTAGGAACAGGTACTTTTCCCAAGTTCTTGTGCATCTTCTATAAGTTCTATTGTCTTAAATTCATTTAGCAAAGTTATTTAGATAATGAAGAAAGTGGTCAAGATAGAAATGATGGGGTTCTAATGCTAACCACAGTACAAAACTTTTTGAAATGTTTCATTTATATTAGAAATATCCAGACCTTCCTTTCAGTATCAACCAAGAATTAATTTCTTCTGAAAGTTCAAGACTTTCAGAGTTAATTGATTTTTGCATGCTTTTTGCTTAAGGATTTGCTGAGGAATGTGCCAACTGAGGAAAAATAAATGTTTGATCAGACATGATTTAGACTGTCAGCTAGTCCAATAGCAAGCAAGATTTTTTTCCTGTTAACTAAATAAACCTGTTGCCCAGCCTTTAAAAATTTTTAATCATTAGCCCTTTCAACAAAATTGAGAACAGTTTTTGAGGACCCAATATTTGCCATATCACCAGTGTGTCCTCATCAGCAGTTACCTGCACCATGTATTATGTATTACCACTTCCTTATTTGGAGGACACAGAGACAGAAGTGACCTTTGTTCATTCCAGTGGTACTAGAGGCCTCACCTATGAAAGGCCTGGGCAGTCATCCTTAGGTAGTCTTCAAGAATGTGTATGAGAAAATGCTTGTGTTTGTGTGTATTTACACACTAGGATGGAGCCCATAGTTTGCTCAGGAGCTTGTAAACCAGCATAGAAGATGTATCTGACATGTGCATAAATAGTGAAAGAAAATATGTAAATAGTATCAAAAAGATTGTCAATCAATAACGTCTCCTGAAAAGGGCAAGATAAATCATTTAATGACAGATAACTTTGACACAGAAAAGGGATACATGTTGAATAAGATTTCCTACAGAAAAGAAATCTTCAAGGAAAGAAAAGATTATCTTTTCCAAAACCAAAAAAAGTGATAAAATCATTTCGAGATCTCTCTTCGTTCTATGATTACATTTTGATAAGCAAATTCAATTTTACACCTTTAAAGCTGAGCATTATTATATGCTTTTAATATAGTAGATAATTCGTAAAATACAATGTGATACTTTTTAATCAATTATAAATTAACCTAGTTATTGAAGTAACTTATAAATATTAAATCTCTGGTCTATTTCCCCAGAAATATCGAAGGATATAAGGAATTTAACCTGAAAACATTATCTCATTCCTGTTATATAATTATGTGGTAGGTAGATTTGGATAGGAAAAAATAATGGAAATTTAGACTAAAAATAAAATACAAAGCATTTAGAATGATGAGAAAAAAGAAAGTAAGAACTGCTTTTGAATGCTGAGAGTTAAAACGGAAGTGGCCCTGATTATCATGTTTTGGGCAGCCTAGGCTGCTTCTTATTTGACGGTCTGATATTTTACCATCTGAATGGAAGCAACTGAAGTTAATTTATTACCCACTTCTATGGGAAGCTAATTCAGCTTCTTAGGGTCCCCATTCCTTTACACTGGTGATTCAGAGACGCTGAACTGGGGATATCTGAACAGATGAATGAAGGTAGCCACCAACAGCTGTTGTTCCAGTCCGGATCCAACTCGGACTGCTCCTAGGTACTTTCCTGAGCAGCACCCTTGGAATTCTGAGGGTTTTCCAACATTATTGTTGTTTGTATGACTGGGAATGCCCTCACTGGCAGGACTGGAATTATGACTTACTACTGGTTTGAAATGTGTATTAGACTGAAGGCTAAAATGTTAATTAATATTTTATTGTTTTTTTAATGAGAAAGTTACTTGAGCTATTATATCTGAAATTAAAATATTTTAAAAATATAGACTTCAGTATAAACTTTTCTTTTCTTTCCTTAGAGCTCATACGATAGGAATATTTGATAGGAAATTTCCCTGTGCTGGCTAACATTTTAGTGGTTTTTTTCTTAAGCAGCAAGCTAAGAAAAACAGCTATAGAAACGTTGAGAAGTCTCCAATGTATCTATTTAAGCAGGAACAAAAGGAAGGAAAGAATAAAAATGAAGAACTTGACCTGATTTTAGCTATTGATCATTGAAATTTAAAAAAATAATAGCACTATTAATTCGATTTTGAGGAGCCAGAAATCCAATGTGATCACTGTAAGAGAGGCCTCATCTGTCTTTCCATTTCTTTGCAAACACATATACATGGTGTCATACTCTACATGAGTTATTAGATTAAGATGAATTGAGCATTAATGAAATAATCAAGAGACGGCTAGATGGTGTGGTCCTAAAATATCATTTGCCTGTCTTACTGCCTAATAGATACACGGAAGAGTAAATGCAACAGGGAAAAAAGCCAAAAGTAGCAAGTGCCCCGGTCTCATTCTTATTTCATATATACAGCAGAAAAACACATTTAATATCTTAGTTATTTTCTTTTCCTTCTCAAGCCAAAACTCATTTTGTACATTTGCATTTTTTCCCATTTCCTTCCCTTTGAAGCTACTGGCATTAGAATAGAGCCGAATTATATTCTCAGAAACCTGCACTTTGATGTGGATATAAAATATCAACCTTATTTATTCTTTCTTCATAAGTAGATGAAAATAATACGCTATAAAGAAGTTTGCTTCCCACCGGATTGAGGTAGCATCAGAATCAGAGATGTCATGATGAAAAAATGTGACTCATTCAAAAAAGTGAACGTCACTTTCTTTTGAAAAATGTTCTAATAGATCTAACTATGAAACGCAGACATAATTATTCCACCTGTTTTTCCTTAATTCTGTCTTAGTAGTTTTGGACAACTGTATGCAGAAAGGGCATAATAAAACTGTATTATTACCACTACTCTGTTCATTGTACTTTTAGCACTTAAAGATTGTCAGTGTATCACATTCATTCCAGATCTCGAGCCCATATTTTAAGTAAGAGTTTTCCTGTTACCTTTCCCTGTTCTTCCTCTCCTGATCATCTCTTTATCCCCTCACACACACTCTCCGTTACTGGTGCTCAGCTCTCCTTTCCCACATCCGGGCCAATCACTTGTCTCCCACAGCTGGCAATGAGTAGGAATGCACTCTGTTATAATCTAGAGTCATTAAGAAGGTGTTACAAGTTAATGTTTATTAAAACACTTAGAAAAGTGCCTACTCCATGTCAAGAGCTGTGTAAATCACTGCTGCATAAACACATTTCCTCTACTTTACAGAAATAATTACCGTTTAGGTGCTGGGGACAGAGACCTGAACTGTAAGCTTCATGTCTGTGGACTAATATGAGGCTTCCTGTGTGGTTCCGCTGGAAGCCTCACAAATATTTCAAGCAACTTCAAATTACTGCATTTTGAGTTCCGCAGCTTTTGTAAGGCGTCGTATTTTTTTTTTTTTTCCTCTCCTGTGGGGAAGCTTACATTCACCTCTTCAGCTCAGAAGGTGGAGCTGTCCTTGATTCCTCTTTTCCTTGTGTTATTTTAATCATGAAATTTACCTGAATTTGCTTATTAGTTTCCCCACAAATCTGGTCCCTTTCCTACAACTCAATTTCTAAAATTCTATGACATATTATAAGCATTTCTCCTTCCAAAACATGAAGCTCTTGATCTTCTGATATTCCAGAGTATACCTCAAATCACTGCATTAAAACTTTCAAGTGCACCTGTTCAGCAGATTGTGCATTTTAAGTGTATTTTTGTCTGTCATCACTCTTGTGATGCTGTAATATTAAAAACGGCATATATGATAATTGGTGACGATCTTACATAGTACATTGTTTGGTTGGGTTACTATTTTCTACAGATTTCACAAACCTGTAGAATCTTGAACACTCTGTCAGTACAAATCTTGCTCCTTACATTTCCTTACTTCTTTCATTGAAGTTTATTCTAAGAAAATTTACCATATAAAGACAATTCTGTCTTCTCTCAACTTATAAGAAATTTCTCACACACTTTTCCCATGCTTTTTTTTTTTTTTTTTTTTTTTTTTTGTCATTTTCCTTTTTATCAGTACCAAGGATCGAACTCATGACTGCCTGTTTGCAAGGCAGGCGCTTATGCCACTGACCTAAATCCCCTGTCTATCCATTTCCCCCACAGGACTGCAGAGATCTTGGTATCTCACTTTGCTATCATCCAAACACCGACCCCTTTCAGTCTACTATAGTGCTCAATAGAGCACTAATCCCCCAGCCTGCCTAGAGCTAAACTTCTTTGTGGTTGATGATAGCAAACAATAACTTACTTCTGTCCTGTGTTTCTCAATTTTTATTTTCTAACTTTCCACAGAGAAGAGCCGGTACCTAACACTTTCAATTTGGTGTCAAGCTGAACTCAAGTCATTGTAAGACAGGTTGAGGGTAGGAGACGGTGGACTCTGCTTTTATTCTTGATCCCTCTTCACTCATCCTCCTCGGCTTCCAGCCGTTTATCCCTTGGCTTGGTTTGGCATAAATTAAATCTATTATTCTGAATATAGGTGGGCCAGTTTTTTAAAAATCTGTTCTAACTGCTTCTATCAAATTTCATTTGGCATCTGGAATCTTTTCTCCTGCTGTAGAAATCACAGATAATGGAGTTTGTAGGCCTGGATTAAATTTTGCAAAGTAAAATTCAGTGGTTGCCCACTGTGCTGTGTGAGTTACACATGTTACTTTTACTCATCATGAACACAAGCAGGTTGTCATAGGCTCACTTACCAAATGAGAAATGAATCTCAAAGATGTTTAAAGCTCTTCCTAAAAAAGATATAATCAAATTTGGATGTTGTTTGTTTCTGTGTGGAGGGCTTTGTTTTTGAGACAGGATCTCACTATGTCATTTGGGCTGGCCTTGGACTCACTATGTAGCACAGGCAACTCATTGTGATCCTCCTGTCTCAGCCTCCTGAGTCCAAGGATTACAAACGTGAGGCACCACACCTGGTTCTTATTTATTTCTTATGCTAATTCTTTTCTCATGATTTTATCATATTGACTTGCTCTCTGTATGAAATAACATCTACACTAATATTTGCTCTGTCTCACCTTTTTTAAATCTTTAAGTTATTTTTAAAAAACTATACAAGACCACACAGATCTTTAGCACTGACAGTATTTACATTGCACCCTCACAGTAGGTGAAACAGCTCTCTAATTTTCTTACATTGTATTGCCCACAATGATATTTGCTGAAATCCAAACCAATACCTGATAAAATTTTAAAACAACACATTTTCTCACCCATAGGCAAATATATAAAGAAATAAATACTTTTCTATGCTCCTAAACAAAGTACTAGTGTCATACTCTGAATACAAATTTTATAAATGTTTATAAACATACATAAAAATACACAAATTTTAGTTCCAATAGCTCTTACTATGAATTTTCCATAAAGAAACAAGAGCACTTTGATATATTAAGCTACAAATATATTTATTGCATTGAAATTTGCAGTTGCCAAAATAGAAATTATTTAATTGCCCCGCAACATGGGAATGATAAAATAAATTTCTAATTACCCAACAAATATGTTATGTAGTCACTAAATAAGATTATGCAGATCAGTTTAGAAAGATATCAAAATCATGATGTTCAAAGACAGAAGAAGTTATCAGACCACATATGGAGTATGATCACTCATACACACATACATATAAGTAAACACTGTGTTCAAGTATGGAGCATCTGCATACTCCGTACTTACAAAGGGATATGCAGTGTTGATTGCCTCTGATTGAGTATGTGGATCCCTACTCAGTATTTTATTTATTCTGTGTTATATTTTATGTTTTTGGAGAGAAGCATTATGTTCTCCAATTTAAGACACTATTTTACCTTTGTACATATGAAAAGAGCAGTTAAATATACAGCAAAGAAATCAAGAGAATAAAGTCTCTCTGAATGCTAAGAGTTTTAGAAATGCAGTAAGAAAAATGTTTATCTTCAATTATATTTTACTGCTGGATGAAAGTATGTATTTTGTATTAAAATTATTAATAAATCTTAACAGTAAAATTTTACTAGAATAAATGCTATTTCAACAATAGCAAATAGAACATTTACTTTAGATGTATATAGTTACACAAATTACATGAAAAGTACTTTTTTTCTAAGTGGTTCAAACAAAAATTAAATAGACAATTTCAGATAACTGCAGTTAGAAGAATTTTTAATTACAGTCATCAGAGATGGGAAAAAACAAAATTTCTGGTTGACCTCCAGAACTTCTTACAAGCTTATTAGAATCACAGAAATCACTACATCAAAAGAAGAATATAATAGGATTTTTACTGAAAAAAACAAGCTGACATTATGGATATGGTTTTAATCAAAAGATCACAAAATACATATAGGAATATGAGTATATCTACTATTGTGTGATCAAGGCTTTTTATAATAAGTACAAAAAGAAACTGATTTCTGGGCATTACAATGCTGATGAAATGCCTCACTGGAGATGTTGTACCACATGGGTCTTGTGGCTTCTAACCATCAATATAGCTTCCTTCTTTCTTTGATGGTAATAGAAAATCATTTTCTTAACATACTACTACTGCTAGTTTATTTTAAAGATTTTTTCATTAAAGATTCTCTTATGAGGCTTTCGGCTGTCAGGTCCCAGCTCTCCAGTGAACTTAAGTGTGTGACCTTGAACAAGTCACTTAACTTCTCTGTGCTTCAGTCCCTGTCTTGTAAAATGGGAGTAGTATCGACCTCACAGGATTATTGCGGGGAATAATTAGAAATATTATCTGTAAAGCATTTAAGGTTGCTCTATAAATACAAAATAATATCTATGAAAGTCGGCATATCTGAGAAAAATATGCATCTCTATTTAATTGTCACGAGAAAAACTTTTTAGTGCACTTTAAATGAATCAATTTGTTTCACATTCTTTAATCTTGTTAGGTACCAAAAGAACAGACATAATAATTTAGGTATGTGAAAAACATATTTACTAGAACAGACAGTGTATAAGTACATAAATATGTACTACGCTATTTTATCTCCATGTCTGAAGAAGGCTGAGAAGACACCATCCAACAAGAGTCAACGCCACAGCAGAACTTCATTTCACTCCTGCGTTGAGCGGGGATAAGGAGCAGCTGGTGGGAAGGGATTTATCGCAAAATTTCTCTTGGCTGCAGCTGAGAATGTCTTTTGGACTCAATGTTTATTATGAAAGATCTCTAACTTCAAAATAAAACTTTCCAATTGTTGCATAATTAGCCCACCCAACTAACTGGCTGAAAATAAAAAAGACACTTTCTTATTAGATGATATTAAACACAATAGTTATGTTCCTAGGACAGTTTTTCCTTGTTATGAGACATCCACAAACAAACAAAGTGAGAAGGTGCACTTTTCTCATTGGTGTCTCCTACATTTGTATAGGAATATGCTAGGTCCTCACCAGTGTTGCCTCAAGCTTAATAATGCACCAAGAAACAGCACAGCAAGTCCATACCTTTGCAGAAAGGAAAGTGCTGGCTTCCACATTTGAAAAAGTAGGAAGATCTTGAGCAGGCCTGAACTGTGTTCCTAAAAATCCCTATGCTGGAGCTTTAACCCTCATGGTGACTGTATTAGGAGATACAGGATTTGATTAGCATTAGAAGAGATCCACTGGGATGAATGGCTCTATAGGAGGATCAACAGAGAGAGAGAGAGAGATGTGTCTCAGCCTGCACAGGGAACTCCTCAGGACTTTAGGAGAGAGCAGCCACCATTTGCACTGCAGGAAGAGAGACCTCACCTGAGCCTGGCTCTGGGATTTTCCAGTCTTGGAACTGTGAGAAATAGCATTCTGTGGCTTAAGGCACCCAGATTATTATTTTGTTATGCTGTTTCTAGCAGAGTAAGACAGATTCTGTGAACTTTAGCCACAAAACTTCTCATGTCCTCACCAAGGAAAGATCCATTCCACGCCTTCTTACTGCCGTCTGATTCAGCACCCTTGTCAGACCTTGGCCTGGAATCCTGCACTGAGACCTGCTGACAGGAAGTCGTCAGGGTTTTTTATTTGTTCTTTTATGAGCTTGTCTATCGACATAAATTTTGACCGTAATATGGTATGTTCCGAGTCCCAAAACACAGTTTGGAATACAATCCCATTGTACAGTAATGACTGCATTTTTCAAATCCGTTCTGTCTTTTTCAAATTATTATGTCATTTTAATTTTTAAAAAAAAATCACGTCAATGTGTAAATGTAATTTTTACTTATATTCAAATTTACCAACATTCATAAAACATCTGATACCATAAAGAAAAAATTAAAGAATTTTTTTCAAAATTAGCTGAGCTTGCAGTGTAGCATTTACAATTTTTTTATTTGTCCTTGTTTTTGACATTTTATCACTCTCAATCACAGACTCTTTCCTTTATAAAATGAAGATAAACAAAATAATAATAAATGTCCCTCAATAGAAAATGTTATTCATTTAAGACTGTCATAATTAATCGACAAACACATGAGGTGGCAATAACCTGGCACCTACCTATGAGATCCAAGTATAGTTTTATTTTACAACATGAAATCAATCCCAGATAACTCAGGAGCTGACTATAATTACGTGCTCAAATGAGCCTCCAGTGAAGTAGGATTTGTTCTTTTCTACTGTTGGTTTTAGCCAAGATTTTTGAAATGTCTGTATATGTGGTTTTCACTTTCTTTAAAGTTTGAAGGGAAAAAATATATAATACCTGACAGATTTTTCAAGTCTATCATTTAGACATTCCTTTGTTTAGGCTATTTTTATTGTGTTCCTTTGGGTTTTGACTGCTCAGTGAACTTTTGTGCCTTTCCCGGTATAAGTGGCAAAGCCCCAGATTTTCTAAGGTTTATGACCTACGCCTTACACAAATGTGGTTAGTTCAGATCTGGGCTGATATATATATTTGGAGTGATGTGGAAATGTTCTACAATAGTATGAAATACCGAGTTTAAATTAGGAAAATAAAAGTTAAGCAACTCACTGAACTAAGAATCACAATAATAACCACTGTAAAAACATAGCAGTTAATGGATTCTATATGTAGGATTAGAAAATCAGAGAAATCAATTTTTTTTATCTTGTGGTTTTGGTGACATCTAACCATTTTTAAACCAAAATGAAAGTAATATTTTGTGAGAAATGAGTAGCAAGAAATAAATAAGTAATGCATTTGTTAATTATTTTATCTGAATTGGACCTTGGTCTCTATTTCAGAAATCTTTTTTTAATTTTATTTTAGGGATGCTGTGTAATAATGTACTCCAGAATCTTATGATCCATTTAAGCAGATGATGCTGAAAAACAAATTATGCATCTCTATCATAAATTTCATGTATCTGCCTAGTTGGTTGGTTGCACAGCATTATTATTATAATACAATAAAGTAGTAGAAAAAACATTTAAGAAACAGGAAATCATTACAAAAATATTGCACAATGTTTATAGAGATACATAGTTCCACTTTTAAAAAACTTTTCAAAAAGAATTGGGATACATGTATGTATAGCTTATAGCTAGAACCTCTGCATTATCCTGATTTTTACTCATATATAAATAATCTAAATGACAAAATATTGTTATTACAGTGATGTCTCAATTCCTTGGGAATGTGGGCTCCAGGGAGACAGTAAATAAGGCTCTGTCCAGCTGATGAGAGTTCGGTATGCAGCACATGGGCAGTTACAAGCCATAGAGTTCCGCGGGAAACTGCCCAAGTATTTACATTTCCACAATGCATTCTTTTCAGAAAATACTCTTTTTGTGAGAAAACTTTGACTCTCAAGCTTCTTGCGGAGATTATCTAAATTCTGCATTAGGAAGCATGCATTGGAAGCCTTGTAAGAAATATGTTTAACAAAAGTTCATTTCCAGCTCCCAGTTACCACAGATATTATGGAATTTTCATCTGAGTGCTACTTACAAAGGGCAGACTTCAAACCACAAAAGTAAAAGGAAAACTATAAAAATTGCTATTTCCCTTCCCCGTAGTGTAGTTTTATTATTTTCTTTGTTTTCTTTGGAATTGGTATGTTGTAAACTCACCCCAAAAGAGAAACAGAAGAAAGAAGGACAGAAAGGAAAGAGCTAGGAAGGAAGGAAGGATTGGAGGGAGAAATGGAGGGAAGGAGAGAAAGAGAGGAGAGAGGGTGAGAATGAGAGATGGAGAAAAAAAGGCACACAGGTTAAAGATAAAACTGATGACTGCCAGGTTTTAGTGGGCAGAAGGGTCGCGCCCTGGGGTTCACCCAAATTGAATGGGTGGAGGTTATATACACAAAGAAAATAACAGCATTAGCTGCCACTGAGGAGAAAATTGAATTCTGCTTCATTTTTTTCAAGTTATCCTTTTTTCTCCATTTTTAGTTCTCTGTCGTGTCTTTTGTTGGTAGGCCATAGGTAATAAAGCTACCAAAATAACATTTCTTTCTTTCAGATGTACCAAATTTATAGGTTAATGTATAGGTTAACAGGTCAATTTATAGGTTAATCACAAAACATTGGTGTTCAACCATCAAAGATAAAGCAAATTACAACTAGAAAGATTATATTAACATTGTATTTATAATTGTGCATAAATACAACACATGTTTTCTAGATTAAAGATGAGAAAAAATCCCTAGAGCTTGTGAAAGATTAATAATTGCTTGCTGGTTTTATCCTAGCGTTCCCAAAATAATGTGTGTGAAAAAGAATGCTATAATCCAAGCTACTTTTAACTAATTCTGTTCTGTGAGCTTCCTACTCACGGACAGTTGATCACCCCATAAATTCTCATCCCAAGTATTTCAACCCCAATAGATTTAGATCCTTAGAAGACTACAGGTTTTATGCTGAGGTGTGTATCACTTCACTTTAGAGTCTAGCAATTTTTGGTTCCTAGGTAAAGCTAATAAGAAAGAAAAGTGTAGGGTTTTTTTCAGTTGTTTTTAGACCTTGAAGACACTGAGATAATATTTGCATTACTGAATAAGCTTCTGTATTACAGTGTACTCAAAATGGTGTCAAAAATTACTTGAGGATGGCTGAAGGTCTACACCTAAAGCAACAGAGTGCTTGCTAACAGGTGCCAGAAAGCCCTGAATTCAATACCCAGTAACAGCAAAAAAGAATTACATGAGGACTGGAAGGGTAATTCAGTGCTAGAGAGTGTGTTTGGCACAAGTAATGCCTAGGGTTCAATCCCCAGCACCCTGCCCCCCAAACTGAAACAAAACAATAAAACACCAGCAAACAATTATAAAAATTATGAGTGATAACAATTCATTTCCATTTAGCTTTCATAGAATACTCTGAGGAAGTTTCTAGCAAAAGATTCATATCATAAAATAGTAAACAGAGACAGAGTAAATACGTCGTGAAATTCACGTACTTTATAAATTACAGAGCTAATGTTTGGCACTTCATAGAACTGGTTTGCAGTCATTGTCCCTGACCACCGTACAGGTTATCGCACGTTTTTACACACAGTACTCAGAGACCTTGGGGAGAAGAGGCTGTCTGACCAGGGTCCTGAATGATAAAGGAAGTCTGACATTGCAGAATATTGTAGAAGACTGTGTTCCACATAAGAAACAGCAACTACAAAGTATGGAACCTGCAATGTCCGTGGCTTATTTAAAAATCAACAGTTTTAGTGGAGCCAGAGTCCTAATGTGCAGTGTTCAAAAAGCCATGGGATTGCCAGAAAGACTGCAAGATGTAGGAAGGAAGGGAGGCTGAGAAGGACAGTCACTCACCCTCCGTGGCGCAGTGAGCCTGCCCCGGAGTGCTGCTGATGACCTCCGCATCCAGCAGAAGTATCCTGACAGTCACTGAAAACAAAATAATAAAATAGGACCACACGTGTAAAAATATTCACACAACTCACATGTGACAAAGGGCGTCATTCCAAAATATACAAAAGTCCTTCAAACTCAATAATAAAATAAATGATCCAATTTTAAACAGCACTTTTCCAAGGAAGGCATTAAAAACGATTTCTCAGGGACTTGAGAATGCGAACAGTTGTTACATAGAATAGCTAAAGAAAGACTGGTAGATAGGAGAGCTGTCTCTGTGCAGATCGAAGTATAGAATAACGTAGCTATTTGTGAGACACTTTGTCAAAGTCAAACATATTCTCTTTTTTTTTTTTTTACAAAGGCAAGCAAATTTTTACCATGCAATCTAGAAATCACTCCCCTAAATGTTTTCAAATTGATTTGAAAACTTCAGTGCACACTACACACAAATATATATAGACGTTTCATTCACAATCAGCAAAAATTGGAAGCAGCTTTCAATATGTGAATAACCAATCTGTGGAGGACCCAAATAAGGGACTATTATTTGGTGACATGAAAAAGTAAGAAGCCACTCTGGAGCCATGGGAGCATGCAGATGAATCTTAAGTGCACATTGCTGTAGGTAAGAAGACAGTCTCCATGGATTTCATAGTGTATGACTGCTCCTTCATGACATTTGGAAAAAGGCAAAAATACATAAAAATGAAAGATTGGTCCTTATCAGGACACTCGGGGGATGAGGAGTGTACAGTGATTTTATAATGGTGCATCGGTGAATATGTGACATGCATTATGCATTTGTGTGTAAGGAATGCCAGGGATGAACCCAGACAGTGACGAGAGTCTCAGTGTCCTGTGCATGTGTAAAACGACCTCACTGAGAAGAAGCTGGGGGGAGTTCTACCTAACTGATTTTAGAAAAAGGGAGGCTCCAAGTCTCAAGGCAAAAGGAACTGCATGTGTGCACTGCAGCTGGAACCCACAGAGTTGTGGGTTCATGGTTTTAATATCACTAAACATGTACGCTGGAACTGAACAGTTAATCACATGAGTGGTAATGGTTAAAGTCAGGCTTCTCACTCTGCGTTTGGACAGCCAGTAGAGAAAGCTAGAATGACTTATATGGCTACAGAATTAAATATGTGTCTAAGAATTTGCCTGTGATTTAATACAGATAAAAATGTTCCATAGAGATTTATGGCCTTGTTGATACACTCTATTAGGTTTTATTCCTGTTAGGTTTACTCCTATGTAGCTAACATGCTAATGACTGCACATATTAATATGCGCACGAAGATGAGCTTGGAAATATGCAAACACTGAATTCTTTGCTACACTCGCGATAACAGACACTTCTACCACTTCTAAAAGCTTTCTTCTGTCTTTGTTTTTATTTTATATCTTTCTTCTTTGTCCTTGTAAGAGCACTTAGGAGAGTCATGAGTGTTGAAGCACTAAATGCTCTTAACAGTAAGCACTGTGCTTTATAGCAGACTGATAGAATTTATTTGTTGTAACTAAAACTTTCCAGCATTGAACAACTTCCTATTTGTCTCACGCCTCTTGGCCCTGGAAACGACTATTGTACTTAGTGCTTTTACGAGTCTGATGTAAGAGATAATCCCTGAAAGTAAAACTTTTTGGAAGAGAAACAAAAGGAAAAATTATTTGACATTGATCTTGTCAATGGTTTCCTGGGTATGAGACCAAAAACATAAGGAACAAAAGCAAAAGTAGATACGTGGAGCTATGCGAAACCAAAAAGTTTCTCTGCAGCAAAGGAAAACATCTGTAGAAAGAAAAGAGAAGCTATGAAAGAATTATGTTCCGAATTTTTCTTTTTTTACTTTTCAAATGGCCTTATTGAGATACAATGTGCATACCGTACAATTCATTCATTAAAAGTGTACGATTTAACGGATTTTAGTGGTGTACTCACAGTTGTTGTAACACTGCTGCTCCCAATTTGGGATTGTTTTTATGACCTGGAAAAGATACTCCACATCAATTAAAAAGTCTCCCAGCTCCTCCTCCGATTCCACCAGCCCTAGGCAACTGTAAGTCTCTGTTTTGCCTCTATAAATTTGCCTATTCTGAATCTTTCATACAAATGGGACCACACAATAGCTGGACCTTTATAATGGGCTTCTTTCGCTTAAATAGTGTTTGCAAGATTGTTGCATGCTGCGATGTGATCAGCACTTAACCTGCATTCCTTTGTACGGATAGCTCACTTAAACTAATCCACCTTCGATTAGACATTTCAATTGTTGGAATTTTTGACTGTAAAGAGCTGTACACACATTTTTGTGTACACACATGTTTTCATTTCACTTTGGTATGTATTTTGGAATAGAACTTGCATTGCTTGCTATCTGCTTTGTGATTACAACCATATTCGTGTATGAAGCGGTATCTTTAGGTTTTGATTTTCACAGCTAGAGATGTACGATTCTTATTGTTCATTTGAATATATTCTTTAGGAAAACTATTCACCGCCTTTACTTTTCTTTCCCTCCTACCAGCCTTTTAACCCAGCGACTTGGAGTAGTACGCCCTTAGTTCTCTGTTTTTATTTTGAGACGGCATCTGGTTGTGTTCACCAGGTTGTCTTGAAACTCTACAATCCTCCATCTCAGACTTCCAAGTGCCTGCAATTACAGAGGTGTACCGCCATGTCCAGCCTCTTACCCAAGGTTTAATTGGGCCATTTATCATTTTCTCATTGATTTGTAAGAGTTTTTGTTATTTTGTATATATAGTCTTTCTGGTCTATCTGGGAAACAGGTTCAGAGATTGTTACGGATGGTAAAATTTGCATATTTGGAAGTTCTTTACATAAAATGGCACACGTTTGAATATTACCTGCACGCACCCTCTCACGTACTTTAATCTCCAGGTAACTTATAACATCTAGTGCACTATAAATATTATATAAACCTTTGTTGCACTATATTGAAACAAAAGTCTGTGTATATGGATTATCTCTAGAATATTTTCTATTTGTACTTAGTTGAATCCATGGATGGTGAAGGTCTATTCTAATTGTTTGTCCTTATCAGATATTTTCTTTGGAAATGTCTTCTGTTGTCCTGTAGGTTCTATTTTTATTTTCTTCATGCACCACTTTGTAGGACATTTTCCTAATCTTTATTAAGCATAATTTATTGTTTTAGTTGCTTGTGATTTTGATATCAGGTCTATAAGGCTTGTCTGATCATGAAATGACAAGAATGTACTCCTGCTTTGTAAGCATGTTGAAAGTTTTACTTCTTAAATTTGGCTCATTGATCTATGTAGTATTGGTTTTTGTAAATGGCACAAGAAAGGGGTCCAATCTCATTCCTTTGCAAGTGACTGCAGTGATGTCTCAGCCTCGCTCTTTGAAAACAGTTTGTGGGTGCATGAATTCGTACCTGAAATCCTACCTATCAACACCCTCAACAAGTTGTTTTAAGTAATAGCCCGAGTCAACCAAGAAATAGAGAAGGCAAATGGGGCTGAATAACATCAAAACAAAACATGAAATATTTTTGTGGAATATGTGAAAGCAGGATTTTGAATATGGAAGAAAATATAATAGCAGTGGAATTCTTTGGAGAATGAAGATGGAAGCAGTTTGTTTTGAGCTCACTGTATCCTCCACCTCTTACTAGTCCAGGCATTGGAATTGGAGAGGGAATCACATTCAAATGTGCTTAGTTTCTGACTCTTCAAAAAGTCCTTGGTTAATCTAAAATTCCAGCCATGGTGTGTGCTTCTGCTCAGTAGATGAAAAAGAAAAGAATCCCAGCTTCCCAAGGCACCTGGACTTCATTATAAATTGAAGTAATGCAATAGAAAAGTCAGAATAGTCAAAGAAGAAGAAAAAGTTTGGGAGAAATTATGTATAGCTTCTACGCTTTGGTGCTTTGTTTTTAGTTTAGTTTCACTTGGCGTTTTGAACACCCTCTGAAAAAGCACTATTACATTCTTCAACTTAATTAATTAGAAAATAAAATAAATATATTAGGTCAGTGGAATAACTTTATGGAAGTAGGTGGCATCCCAGACCTGAAGTGAGATGACAGTTGAATATAGATTGGTGTGGAGTTTAGTGGGAAAATGTAGAACAGTAGTCAAGAGTGAGGGAAAGGATCTGGTCCAAGATTCACTGAAAAACAGTGAAGCTGGTTCACCTGGAAGAAAACTGTAAACAGCTATGTTTTTAGCATGAAAATGCTATGCTGTACCTGGTATGAGTGACCTCCAATAGTTATCAGATATGGCGCACACACCTATGGCTTTGAACAATATTGTTGTCTACTAGCAGCCAATTTGGAATTACTTATGCAAAGGAATATCATTATGCATGAAGGCTTGTATAGTAGTAGATAGCCAGAAGCCATGGAAGTATTGCTTCATGTGTTAGAATCATGTTACACATTCTCCAAGCATGTCCCATTTGGAGCCAGAGAACTTAGAACCAGCATAGTGGGAAAGCAGCTCCTGCCTTGCAGCTTCCCATCCGCCTCTGCTCAATATCTCTGAAAATCTAGAAAATTCCATTAAAAAAACTATCCCTCAACTGAACAAATTGCTTCCTTATAACTGCAGATGCACCCACAAAATACTTCCCCAAATATTTATTATTTGCAACAATAAATGCAAAGTGGCCTTTTAACTCCTTATGTAAGTGGATGTCAGGATCAGAAAAAATGACTTATGGTATTATATTTAAAAATTATGCTGGCAATGGCTTATTGATTTATTGGGGACCTGGCCAAGATCCCCAGTCTCCCAAATGAGTATATGGTAAAGGCCTAAATAAACAAGACAAGTGCTATGATTTTAGGGCTCCAGGAGGATTAAAACCCTCTAGCACAATTCAATACTCTGGGCGCTGAGGCAAGGAATGTCTCTGGGCAGCCCGTATTTATTTAGTTTTTAAACAAGAAAGGGGTTAAGCAAGAGCTTGGAAGTGGTTCAAGTACTATTAGAAGTAACACATTATGTTAATTTAGGAAAACTGTCTTATAAAGGCTCCAGATGGACTTTCACTACATGATGCAACTACCATCTCTGTCTTGTTAGTTGGGGCTGGATCCAGGTGTCCTCAGCTGTGGCCTTCTCTTGCCCTTTGAGGTGTCTATTTGTCCTCACATCAGCCATTCCCAGCCATGCTGCAGCCCTGTCCATGTGTTCTATTTACAGCTCTGGCGGCTGCCAACACTGATGGATGTAGTCCAACCCTCTTCCATGCACTCTGGAACAATAATACTCCCTTCGAGAAGCTACACTCACTTGCTCCACCTCCCAAACCCAAAATTTCATTAAGATTTGCAGTGTTTCTGCATTTTCTTATTCCAGACCTCTGACTGGTTAGGGCCCACACAAGTCTTCCACCTTTCTCCCCTTGAAAGCTGCCATGAGGAAGGGTGGCATTCTTTACGGAGTGAAGCTCTTCAATGCTGCTCTTAAGCTGTTTGAACCTGTTGAATAAAGAGAGCAGTCATTCCATTTTGATGGTAGAATCTTTATGATTTAAAATCCAGGAATAGTAAGTGGCTGTCTTATTGTGTAAAGAAAGTTGGTTTGCACTGAGTAGAACAAAGCTTTTGCAAGGGAAGGGACAGAAAGAGGTCATAGTCACCTGCTGGAGTTCAGCTTCTTGGCTCTAGAGCTGAGATCTCATGGAAACCTGTTCTTCTAGCTCTGGATGGCTCCATATTTTCTAGAATAAATGACTAAACACTTTTCAACCTAAATTTGTCCAACCTGGCTACAGATCTTACAACCAGAGAAAAACCAAAGGACAAGTTTAGGTAACACTTAAGCTGCCTCTATGTAAGGAAGAAATTTGATGGATTTAGTGCTAATTCTCTTGTTCTTTAGTGAGTACCTAAACTCAGCCTGCTTCCGCATCAGGGTGATATAAAAAAACATGCTGTATGTTATCCTTAAACCACAGTAGGACTCTGCATATCTCAGACTCAAGTGGAAATAGAAGAGTCTATCAAAAATGACCTCAACATTAAGATAAAGGCTAGAATTACATTAGAAAGATTATTTAAAATCATGTGTATTTATGCCTGGTGTTAAATACTTTTAAAGTTATATTTTTTTAAAAATTTATTTTAAATTATAATAAGAAATTTGAATTTATATTTTAAATATACATATAATTTAAGTATATAATTTTAAATATACATAAAATTTATGGATGCATATAGTGTATGATTTAATTTACAAGGTTTATATCACCACTACTGATCAAAAAATCAAATATATGTCAACACTTCCAATATATCATGAGAAATATATTAGACTCTGCCACAAGTACCCTTAATGATGCTTCATGTAAAGTGAGTTTTTTGGTCATTATTCAGTTTAAAAGCTACCTGAATCTAATGATGTAGACTGTGCCTGTACAATAGTAACACTGTATCTGTGACTACAGATGTAACCAAAGAAGTCTCTGCACTGTTCTTGATGGGATATCCTCACTGTGTTTGCTGGTTTTTGCTGCTGAGATCTGACTTTCTTTACTGACTGCTCACAGCAGCGGCTGAGCGGGCATGCGCAGGAGCATGAGTCTGTTTCTTTCCCTCTCTCCCTGCTGCAAAAACATTGTACATTTCCTTTTATTTTTGGAGCCAAGGGTGAAATCAGCTTTTTTTGAAGAGCTGCTTGTGATTTTCTATTATTATGATCATGATTATTAATTTTTGCTATGGATTTTTAAATCATTTCGAAACAGGAAAGCTCTCCTTCTCCTGCTGGTCTGATTCCCTAAGGTATATGTTGGCTTTTTCTTAAACTCAGTTTCCTGTGAAACTCTTTTGAAACAAATAACTCTTAAGTTTGTCGAGACTGAACTGGGAAAAGGGTCTGGCTGGAATGTTAGATATGTTACCTTCAACTCTGTGTGATTAGTTATAAAACAAATATATTTGAGAAGAAATGAATTGGAGTTTCTCAAAATAAGCTTTCTTGTTAAAGAATAAAAGGGATGAGAGAAAGTGACAGATACCAGAAATTGGAAGTTTCATCAAAATGTAGCAGAAAGTGCACAAAAATTAAAATATAATTAAATGAGAATGAAGAACACCTGACACTGATCTGGCACATAAAATAGTACATGAGAAGAATCTTAAACCATAATCATGTTAGCCAGTATTTAGCTGTCTCCCAGGTATTGTCCTTTTAATTTGTATTTTGAAATATGATCTGTACTTGAATATTGTTAAATGTGAGAACTGAGGATTGTCTACCAATATGAATGCTCTATAAATATATTTTAAATATAACTCGCAGAACTGTGGATAAAGATCCATAGCCGCACATATTGATGGTCATAGAAATTTGCATTTGGAAGCATCCATAGGAACCTAAGGACAGGACCCCATAACACTCATTTACACATTAGGTGTATCTGGATTCTGTTTCAGAGGTGATTTGTAAAATGAGGAAAGAACTCATGTTTTGGGCTTCCGTATGTCTGCTGCTCAGTCTCCTCCCTGCTGCTCTAAATATGGACCCCGAGGAAGAAGAAGAAGAAGAAGAAGATTATATGGATACTACAGGTAATGTGTTAGAAGCATTATTTCCCTTTTAGTTTTCAAAGCTCTCCAGTTTAGTATTAAACAATGTGTTATATTTTCTGTTTTTCCATAACTAATGTGTGTGTTTGTCTGAGTGTTTGTTTCCTGTGTGACAGGCTCTCACTCTGCAGTTCAGGCTGAGCTGGAATCCCTGGATAACCCAAGCTGGCCTGGAACTCACAGTGACCCTCTTGCCTTAGCCTTCAAGTGCTGGGATTACAGGCATGCGTCACCGTCTATGGCTTCTATGTTTATTTTTAAACTAAGCTCCAAATTGGGTCATTTTAGTGAAAGCTTTGTTGGCAGTATTAAACACTGTAGTGATCCTGAAATATTGCAAGAAGCGACGTGTTGCACAAACAAATCTCTGGCCCCGATAACGAGAAGGAAAAGAGGCTGGTGACATCCTTGGCTGGGGACATCATTGACGGCAGCCCCTGTCTCCTTCTTACTTATATTCCAGTTCAAGAATTTCCCAGGTGAATTGCAACAATCACCTCGTGCAGGAGAGCAGAGGATCTAGTCATCAGTTCTAGTCCATAAATCTCAGAGTCTAAAAATGAGAACACTTACAGTGCAAACAGATAAGGAAGAGACTGTACATTGTTATTTTAGGTAAAAGGTATAGTCTTCTGTGAAAGTAAAATTATGTAGCAAGTTAGTGACCTGCTCGTAGAAATGTCAAAATGTCAGTGACTGTGAGGATACTCACCTGGGGACAGCTTCTAGTGTTTGTGTAACAGTTTGTGATGTGCGCTCGGTTCCCCAAGTACAGTCGTATTTCACACAGCCAGCAGCTCTTGAAGATGAGTAGGTTCACTCTGTTTCCTTTTAATGAAGATTAAATACATGCCTGGTGATGCCTGCAGCTGTATGTTTGAGGCTGGGAAAACCGTGATAGCCAAGAGCAGTTTCTAGGAATCTCAGTTTCATGGAGAGAGCTGAAGCGCAGACGGGCTACATCGGCATAGTCCAGGAAGCAGGTGATACTCAAAGGGGACACTCATGCAAGGAGAGAGGAGGTCCCCCCATTCCTGACTGCCTGCGAACTTGGATGGGAAAGTAGGACTGCAAAAATTTCTGGGAGAGAGAACTTGGTACAATAAAGTAAAAGCAATAGTGTACATTTTGAGATGTAATAAGATGCCTTTTGCCCTTCATTTGGCTCTTTTCTTAGAATGAGGTGGGATAAAATAATGATGTCTTGAAACTAGCAGTGTATGGACCAGGCATGGTGGAGCATTAATATAATCCTAAGGAGGCTGAAGCAGGAGGATTGTAAAAGCAGACCAGCCTGAGAAACTTAGTGAGACTTTGTCTCAAAATCGAAAGAGTGGAATGGGATGCAGTGGGCGTGTGGTTCAGCAGAACCTCACATGTGTGAGATCCTGTGTTCATTCCTAGATGGGAGAGAGAGACAGACAGAGACAGAAACAGAGACAGAATAATGTCCCCATCCTGGTCTGAGGATGAATGAGCCAAGTGCTCTCAGGGTCACTTCCCTCACCTGGCTGGGACAGTCCCTGCCGGGAACCCAGGAGCCCCCTGAAACTCCTGCGGCTGTGACAGCAGCAGGAGCCAGAATGAACTCATCATCGCAAGTCTGAAGCTTACAATCCACCGCAAGGCTCCTTAACACCTATGTGGCTAAAAGATAACTTTGGTTTTAAGGTAGTCAACATAGTCATATGTACCTGGTTTTTCTTTTGCTTCTCCATTGTCTTTAATTAATCTTTCAATATCATAACCTCATCTGAATCAATTTGTCACGTGGTCCAAGGTCAAACCATCCTTTTATAAAAATACATCAATGTGATGAAATACAGCACCATCTTTTATAGAAAAATGTACCAAATTCTGCAGCTTCTCTCATGGTAGACTGCTTAAAAACACCAGAGCAACCAGCAGGGAGGATGAAAGACAGTAAAATTATTGATAAGAAAATAATAATACAAACAAAAACTCCTTTTAAAAAGAAACATCCTTTGCACTAAGACCAATGAGACCAGCAGGAAGCATTTAGATAAAGGCAGGTATGTTCTTGGAGGTTTAGAACCAGACCTGTATTGATGGGTGAGATTTGCCACCCCACAATTTTTATGCAATTAAAAATTATTTAAATTCTATGACTTCCAGTATCCTAAACTACAAAGAAATTGTATAACTACTACTGTACAACTGTTGTATAAAATGCACAAAGCTTGTGGAACATTTTTCCAGCAAAGACGTACACGTCTGTATTTTCTTTTCAAAACAGTGAAATTCATTAGACAGTAGCCTGTGGACTCATCGTTACTAGGTTACTGAGGGCCATGAGTTCACAAACAATTTCCAGGAGAATGAAGATATAGCCAAAACCTGCTCGTTTCCTTTGGCACAAATAGCTCACCGAGGCTGGTGTCCAACTGGTCAACCCAAGGTTGCCAATAATCGGAACATGAACTCCACTGAGAAGTGAAAACCCAGATGGAAAGTTGGCCCTTTTGAGTGGAGAGCCACACACTGTGGGTCAGATGACACCCCTGGACATGTCCCTTTCCAGGGCTGTGTGCTCAGGTGTGAGCCACACACACAATGCAGAGTTTTCTAGCACAAGGCTGCTGAAAGGAATGTACTGCATTATAAAGGCCAAAGAAGAATAATCAGCTTATAATTACTAGAATTTAGTCAAAGTTGGATAGCAATTGCTGTGAAATTATCTTTTATCTTCGAAATTACTTTTAGCTTGATAACTATTAGAAAAAAATGTTACTGAGAATAAATTTTGTGTGAGTAAATGTATGTGCTTGCTCCCACTGTCAGCCTAGGAATCGAAGCCTTGCAGGTCTGTGACAGGCTCCCTCAGTGATTAAGGACGTGTGTAGGAGATTTGCTTTAAAACCATTACAGAGCTTTGTATCCAACGGTAAGCCCATCCTGATTGGGCAATTTATTAAATTTCTGCAATGTATTTTTATGATTTGTAAAGTAAAGCTGACGCCTATCTCAGAACGTTGGGATCACGAAATGATATGATGGCAAAAAGTGGGGAGCCCAGGCATTATTCAGGAAAATTAACTGTCATTGTCACTGTAAATTTGCAATTTTGGTCTCCGAGCTCTTGCTTTTGTGGTGCACTCCCGCCACCTTGTGGCAAACTTGTTAAATGGCATGCTGAACCTTGAGTAGAATGATAAAGCTTAACAAATAGATTAAATAAAACAGTAAGGAATCATCATTGAGACAGAATCTTAGGATAATTACTAATTTATGAGACGGGTTTCTCTGAGTGTATTTTCCAGCTCAGTTGTTAGGTGGTTTCCTGTGTTCCACAAGTCTATAGTTAACTGCTAAAGGTGTACAGCTTTAGGTACTAGTGGTTTCTAAAGTTCCAAAGCAACATCACCAGGGGAATCAAGGCCACCATATTATATGAGGAGAACTGTAAACATTTCTTTTACAGCTAAAGTTTTACAGTTTAATATTCAAAGTGCCAGAATATTTTTATTTTGGTTCATTTCTCAAATTAAGTAAATTCTGAGTTCTGGGATCAGATATTTATTGAATCAATAGATCGGTTATTTACGAATTCCCCCAAAATGTGCAGAGCATAGAAACTTACAACACTAAATCTATCATAATAACAGAAAGTATCCTCCATGTCAGATACATCACGTAAGGTCTTTCTGCAAAGCTATAGGTTCTCATAATTCAACAACCTGAAGTATCATTTACAACTTTCTAAAATTCTTAGGCCTGAAAGTGTGAAACTACATTTGTAATTAGTTACATAAATGTACCATTCAGAAAAAGCTTTCAGTGACTTTGAATTTAGATTGACAAATATGTCAGTGATGAAAGAAAAAAATCACAAATTACTTTTATTTATATACAGATGCTTGTCCATAAAAAATACTTTCAGCCACCTCATAAAATGCAATTTATTAATACCATGTATATATTAAAGTTACATCAGGGCTGGGGATTTAGCTCAGCGGCATAAGCACCTACTTTGCAAGCAGGTGGTTGTGAGTTCAATCCCCAGTACCGATAAAAATAAATAAATAAATAAATAAAGTTACACCAATATAAAATTTAAGATTAGTATAAAACTATCAAATCTGAAACCATTTTTTAAGAACTGTAACCTGAATTATACTGCTTAACATCCACGTTTGTAGATAAAAGAAATTCTTGCTCTATCTGAGAGAACTATTAATAAGTTTATAGTTTAAAATGTTGCAGAGTTAAAAAGAAAAGAAACAAATTTTAAATATGTACATATTAATCAATAACTATTAACTTTGTGTTAAAATTATTTGCATAATACTACACCATATCTGTTGAATCTATACACGCATGCTATAGGTAAGAAATTATGAAAATTTTTTGGAAAATTTGTGTTTTGCCAACTGTATATAACCTGAGAAAAAGCTGATAACATGCAAATTCTGAGGTACATAAAATTCAATTTTCATGAAAATTTTGTTAATAACTCGCTAATTATGCAGTTCACAATAACTTTATTATAATTTTATTTCATATATTTGTTCTACTTTATCAAATATTTGGTCTGAAAAATTTCCATTCTATTGTTTTTGTCAAATCAATTTACTTTAGCTGAAAAAAGTCAATGCAGTTGTGCAATAGATCAAAACAGTGAGATGCTATTTTATACATTAAATCCACATTTTGAAATTAAAAATTGTATCATTAGTTGAGATAAAATTTACAGGTTCATATATAATGTCACCTATGTCAAACAGCAGCCAGCTGTCAAGTTATATATGAATATCAACATTTTTGCAAAGGCTATCATTTTATGGCTCATATAAAACTAAAGAACAGCATTCCTTTGTTTTAAAGTTTTAAAATTGTTAAAGTATGGTTATTATTTGATATCAATATATTATAAATTATTGGCATAATAAAATATTAGTGGTGGAGGATATTCAAAAGTTTCTAATCCAACTTGTATGATGTGCATATATTCTTTCAAAAATTTACTTAAACATTTGGAAGTTACAAAAATTTTAAAATATATTTACCTTTAGATGATTGTAGTTCACGGGTTTACCATTTGTTTGACAGCTCTAATCCGCTTTATATGAAAATGTTAAAGCGCCAGGTATTTATTTTATAGTACATTAAAGGCATGAACTGAAGACCTTGACTGGTTTTAATCTGGTAGAATACTACTGCCCTCTAGTGGAAGAAGTATTTTAGATAACAAGGTTTAAAAGCCCTACTTATAAAACCAGTAATCAATTCTCAAAGATTTAGAAATTTCCTGGATTCAGTATATATCACTACTCAAGGAGTACTACATGGTCCATAGTCATTCTTTTTGTCATTATTGTTTGCATCAATCACATTTTTTTTTCTTCTCAATTCCTTTTTAACTGACAGAGAACCTTGTGTTTACCACATACACTGGCTAACTGTTAACTATTAACCATATCAATAACTATTAACTTTGTGGTAAAATTATTTGCATAATACTATACCACATCTGTTGAATCTATACACTCTGCTATAGGTAAGAAATTATGAATTTTTTTTGGAAAATTTGTGTTTTGCCAACTGTATGTAACCTGAGAAAAAGCTGATAACATGAAAATTCTGAGGTGCACACCTGTGGTGTGCAGTAGCTGGACCTGTCTCCTTAACACAGCACTGTATCACATAGTTACCACTTCTGATGCAAACACTTTATGTCCAGTTTTAGCATTTTTCAAGCATAAAATATACTACTAGCTATATTCACCAAGTTGTACAAAGACTCCTAAATCAGTTCATATTGTTCAAATGAAATTTTACATGAATTAAGTACTATCTCCCCAACTACCTATCAACAACTATAATTTTCAATCTATCTCATTGGTAATTTCTGCAATCAAATGCAGCATTATAAAAACTAGACCTTTAGTGATATTGCTAGACTTAGTAAAATCTGCACGAAAAATATTTCTTCGATGTGCATATCTCTTCCAACAACAAACAACATTCTCTGAACAAAAGAGGTCACTGAGCATTTAGATAAAAAATGTGTAACTCAGGGCAAAAAGATTTGTCTCATTCTATTGAAAACAGGATTGTTTGAGATTTTTCAGTATTATTAAATACAAATTATGGTAACTAAAAGAATACAACATGTATATTCATCCTGTAACATAAACACCTAAAATTATGTTTGCTTTTATATATTTAGGTTCTTATCTTATTTTTTTTGTAGTTTGGATAGAGCCCTGGTCCTTGGATGTTTCAGGCAGGTACTCTACCACTGAGCGGTATCTCCAGCTCTTTATGGTTTTTGTTTGGGAATCACTAAGCTACCTGGGTTGTTCACCAACTTGCAACTTGCCTGCCTCAGGCTCTCAAGTTGCTGGGTTTAAAGGCATCTGACACCACAGCCAGCTCTCATATTCATGTGTGTGAGTGTCAGTGAGTGTGTGTGTGTGTGTGTGTGTGTGTGTGTGTGTGTGTGTATGCAAATACATTATTGTCTCTAAAGATGTCTGTGTGTAAGATAAAGGAACTATAGATTAGGGAGAGAGGTCCAAAAACTGGTTCATCAGCATCTACTCCTAAAACTGCTAAATCAAACGGTGATTTCTATATTTCATTGTGATGGAGCCCCAGTCACCTGAGTGGGGAATGCCTCACAGCAAAGGCTCAGTTCCTTCTCTATCAGTTGGTTGGATCAAGTAATGACTATTAAAGAGTCTAGAAAAATTATTCAATTTTTCTCTGATAAATGAATGATATTAAACTTTAATAGTTGGTAAAAAGAAAGAGTGGTGATATGTTTAACTTGGTAAATTTATTAGCTAGATGTTTTACTAAAAAAGTAACTTTCCATGGTTTCTTAGAAGCCCATTTTGTTGTTATTATACTTTTCTTAAGATCAGGACATATTAAGAAAGAAATAAAAGGAAAAAGACATTATTATTGTGCTGATGGTGGATTACATGTTTGTTTTCATTTTTATCTAGAGAGTATCAATTGGGAGTCAAAGAAACCTGTGTTTACCTTTTGTGCGATGAGGGCCCAAGATGGGCCGTGCAAAGCGATGATAAAGAGATTCTTCTACAATATGTTCACTGGCCAGTGTGAAGAGTTCATATACGGAGGGTGCGACGGAAACCAGAACCAATTTCTAACCATGCAGGAGTGCAAAGAGACCTGCATAAGAGGTAGGTTTCTGGCCTGACAGCCTTGGTACTAATTGAGTCTAGTCGCAGATTTGATGCATTTAGAATGCAGTAATGAAATACGATCTGAGTGCTCCCAAGGAATCTCTCTTTGCTTTGCAATTTTAGCTGGCCCACTCACGTGCTATTTTCCGTTGTGTCATGTGTGATTATAAAATTACGAAGCATTGTTTACTGTCCCCTGGTTTCCTTAACAAAGAGGAAAGAAAAGCTCTTGAGACAGCTTTGCACTTGCAATGAGTCAAGTGTGCATCAGCCTCCCTGGTAACCGTGAGAGGCAAGAGAAGACCATCAGGTGGCTCGTCCCAGCTCAGAGCTGTCTTCCCTGCACACACAAATTCCAAGAACTCACTTGGAGATTCTCTAGCTACTAACTGGAAAACTCTGGTCAAAATTTTGAGTGCCAGGACCTTATTTGGTTTTTCTGAACTGTGAGCTACTGCAGAGAGAAAAGTCTGAGCCTCTGAATCCCCCAGGTCTCACCGGGTGTTCTGTCATGGCTCGGTCTCCATGCTGGTCAGTTGGTAGTGCAGGACCTTAGAGAGGACGCCTTGAGTGTGTGACACTACAGTGGGGCTTCTTTGTTATTCTTGATGATGATGGTGTTTTAGTTTTTTATTGCTACTTTTGTTTTTTGCCAAGCAGGCAGCTGTCTTTTCTCATTCTTTCCAAACCTGTTTAGTTCTTCCAAACGGTGCTGGTATTGTGGTGCCGTGGGCCTGTAGGAAACATCTCGGCGTGGTGAGAAGAGGGAGCCTCTCTGCTCTGTGCCTCTGTGACGTGCTTTGATGTGTGCTGAAGAGCTGACAGGAGAACTGGCAGGAGTCTATTTAACCTCAGAGCACTTCCTTCCTCGCTCTGCAGAGCTGCCCTGGATCCCTCACCAGGGCTCAGTGGCTGCTGCTGGGGCTGTGACTGGCTGGTCACTGCCCATTCATCCCGGATTTCTGTGCCCTGCTTTCTTTCATCGCCGTGGGCCGGCTGTCCTTTGTGTAGAGTGGAAAATCGCTCTTAGACTTCAGTGCCTTGGCTGGGGTTCTGCTTAGCTAATTCTTCGCAGTCCTCATTTTTTTATTTAGCAGTCTGCTTCCTTTCTTATCTGTTAGCTATTTATACCTTGGAAATTCATACCTGCTTCTTCTTCTTCCTTTAATAATTTAGCATCTCTATTTCAGCATTATGCAAAAAAATTATTTACCTTAGACTCTGTCAAATGTACAATCATTTGGCGCATTAGTGGCTTCCCACTTATATCTTTTAAATATCATTATTGAATATAAATAAGTGTAAATCCCTGACCCTCTTCCCCATCTCCATATTATCCTTTCAGTTTCTTAATATCATTGCATGAATGCCAGTGTTTTTTCTTACTAAAGTAAGCTACTGTTATGCTACAGTAGATATATAAAAAATACAACCAGACTTTTTTAAAAGTCACCCAAAGAGAAAATTCTTTCTTTAGCCATAATTGGTTGAGTAGAACTGTCTTTCCTAATGTAAGTATCTAAAAAGAATCAAAGCAAATATGTATCAATCGACTATTTGATGCCACTGATTAAAAGTGCCAGATTGTAATATCTGAGAGAAGGGAAATGCAGATGATGAGCTCTCTGTCCCTGAACTCTGCATGCAGTGGCTCTGGACCCGTGAAGGGGAGCTGAGTAAGGGACATGGAGGTGAGCAACTGGGAGGCAAAAGTAACTGTAGTTTTCAGAACAAGTTATGAGAGAAAATGACTTTATGCAGAGAAAAAAAGTCCTCAGACATTTAGGTGGTATCCTCCTTGAATTTTCACTGAATAAAAAAAAGTCTCCATTTATTTTGTAAGCTTGTACATGACATTTGACAATAGTTATTAAATAACTGTGGAAAAATTTCCAGAAGAATTTAATATTTAATTTAATGCTAGGACTACATAAGCCCTAGAGTAAAGGCTACTGTAAGCTTCCCCTCACAGTGCTTAAAGACAAACTCTACAGGATCTGGTGATCCGTACATAACTACTGGCCAAAAGGAAGTTCAAGACCCTTCAAAGGAAGACAGTTAAACCCTTCAACTAAAACTATAATATTCACAAAAATATCTATGATCGCTCCTTATCCAAAATACAAAACATTTAAAGAAAATGCAAATTGTACTCATAACTAGGACAAAAGTAACTCAGTTCCAGCAGCAAAAATAATAGGATGAAATTAGCAAACAAGAATTTTAAAACAACGATTTCTACTATACTGAAGAATTTAAAGAAAACGTGAATGTCATGGAGAAAATGTAATCTATAAAAGAGAGCTGAATGAAAATTCTGAACCCGAAACACATCATGTATGAAAGAAGAAATATAGCAGATTACTAAGAGTAGACTAGAAACTACAGAAGAATAGATTTAAAGACAACAAGATGTTCCTATATATCTTTTTTTTTTTTTTTTTTTTTTTTGTCTTTTTTGGTAACGGGGATCGAACTCACAACTGCCTGCTTGCAAGGCAGGCGCTTATGCCACTGAGCTAAATCCCCAGCCCCATGACAACAAGATGTTTCAAGCACTCTAGGCTCTAGCCACAAAAAAATAAAACATGAAATCTTGTCATTTGTAGCAACGTAGATAAGACTAGAGATAATCATATTATGTGAAATAAGCCAGGCACAGTAAGCCAAGGACAGTGTGATCTTGGTCACATATGGAATCTAAAACTGTCATCTCAGGAAAGTTGAGAGAGTAACAGTGGATGCCAGACAGCAGGAGCAGAAGCAGGGCTGTAGATACAGCAAGTAAAGGACCGAGGATATTCAGGCCCTGTAAAGTGATTACAGATAGCAGTGATAGATAGATACATTTAAGCTCATTTAAACATCACGTAATGCATACCTGCGTCAAATGCCACATCCTTCTCCATTAACATGCACAACAGTATGTTTTGTTTTGTTTTGAGACAGAATCTCATTATGTAGTTCAGGCTGGCCTTGAACTTGCTTATGTAGCCCAGCCTGGCCTTGACCTCACCAGTGATCCTCCTGCCCACCCTCCCAAGTGTTGGGATTACAGGCCATGCACCACTACACCTGACAAAATCATTTTTTGGTATAAGTTAAAAATATATTTATTGCTATACATGAGGTAGTTTTGTGGTTATAACCAAACAAAAAGTCTTGGGAGTATATAAGAAATTTAATTCTTACTGAGGTATTCTGTGTGTGAATAATTTTAATAGATAATAGGATGTGCTCCTGATTTGCTAAATGCCAACTGATATTATATTATAAATTCTGGCAATTGATATACATATTTTGTTTCTGTTGCAGAATATACACCACTGAAGAAGTCGACATTGGAAAAAGGTGACCATTCATTTATGTGTATGTTAGTAGAACTTAAGTAAGGCACTCAGATATTCTAGAAAATTCTAGGCTTTCCTGTGACAGAGTTGATCATAAAGGTGTATGATATTTGAAACGGTGCTTTGTGTTAGTGGGTATAGTGAAAAATGCAGAGACGCATAGCTTCCACGTGCTATTTGCTGTCATTCTAATGTGGGACAGTGTTTCCTGTTAGAAACTGTTTCCCTCAGTCCAAAGGTACAAGTGCTGTTTTAACAGCTCCCAAACAGTGAGGGAGATGTCGCTAGTCTTGTTTTTGGTCTCTGATCTCTCTAATTCCTTGTTAATGTTAGTGTTGTATCCTTAGAAAATTTTATACACCATTTCCCCAATAGATGGATGTGTTCCTGACAGTTTTATATTCAAGTATCACTGGAGATTTTAATAACAAGTAGTTGCCTTCATCAGCATCATTTACTGGGTGGTACATCTTTATTTTTCTGATTTGAATTATTTTATTTATTATTGTACCAAGAAATAATTTTTTAGTGAATATATTTTATCAGCCCAAATGCTAACAACATACCAAGTAAACCAGTCACCTTTTAATAAAGTACTTGATCCAATCACCACCTGTGGCAATTACATTGAAATACTCAAATATTAAGGGAAGACATCAAGTTATTTAACTCAAGACATGAGATATTACAGAATTCGTAATGATTTTACTTACTTTTATTTGATCATGTGAGAAAAAGTTGAAAATTTTTCATTATCAGTTTAATTGTGAGGCTTCATTTAGTGATCAGAATTTGGCAATTAATTTGGCAGATAATGGCAATTATCAGAAGACAAAAGACAACTTCATTGGTGGAAATCTAATTTATTTTTTTTCCTTATGAACAACAGTAAGGAAGTTTTCAAAACTTTAAAATTAAAGATAGAACTACTATGTGATCCAGCCATCTGATATATCCTGGGTCTATGTCAAGCGGAAATGAAATTAAGACCCTGAGAGGCTTTCTGCACGCCTGTGCTTATGAAAGCTTTATGAAAGCTGAGCTATGGGAGGAGACTTAGGTGTTCACCACCAGAGAAGTGGATAAAGCAAATGTGGTGTATTTACATGATGGAAAAATACAGAAATTGGAGCTTTGTCCAAAATATTCAAGTCCAGTAAGTCTTGTGATTGCACCATAGTTGGCCATTAGCTCACTTCTCTTTAAAGGGTATGTGTGTGACAGAGCTTAAGTGTAGATCACAGCACCACAACTTTGGTGACAGCTGTGTTATCCCAGTTTGGAATATTATCAAAGAAGGGCTATTGGACTTATGCAAAAGCCTCCTCAATCCCTGAACATGAATTTCCTTTCTGCCTCTGTGCTGTTGGAATTGTTCCAATACTTGGAAGAAAATCACTAGGGCAGGATATCATACCTAGTACAGATATTAATTCTAGCATGCAAAAGAATTCAGGAACTTCTAAGAATAGCCATAAAGGCTTCCGTATGTCTCAAATCTTTTCCAAATTTTAAAGTTAAAATCATTCTTAATGGAGTGCATACAGCACTGCGCTCTCTAATAATTCTCACACTTCAATAACGAAATATTCATAAATATTGATAGCTCAGTGTTAATAATTAAACCAAAATTTTCCATATCTTTTTCATTTCCAAAGCTTTTGTAGCACATGGTGAAATACCCTAATATCTTTTATTCACTCAGTTCCTGAAAAAAAATCTGGTAGTTAATTCCTTATTTATTTACCACACAAAGAGCTTGAAATGACAATTACAAAAATTTGTGTGACACTAATGTATTCATTTCCTAAGTACCCCCAAAAGATATGGCAGATGATTGTAATTTTGTAGATTTCCAGTAAAGTTACGCTCTTACTTCTGAATGTGTCACGTCTACCCATTAAACAACTATGTATCTAATTAAATGAACTATTTACCGTAAAAAGCATACTTTTGTGACCCTGTGATAATTTTTAGGAAAACCAGATTTATGCTTTTTGGAAGATGATGTTGGAATCTGTCGAGCTTATATTACCAGATATTTTTACAACAACCAAACCAGACAGTGTGAAACTTTCGTATATGGTGGGTGCCTGGGCAACATGAACAACTTTGAAACACTGGATGAGTGCAAGAACACCTGTGATAGGTCAGGTAAGTTCACCTTCCACGTTACTAGCGCCCTTTTACATAAGGAACTTTAGAGAGGCTCAGATCTGGCGGACTTTGTTTCAGTCATGTGATTACTTCCACATATTTCATCTTCTGTCCTCAGGATACTGTTGTGTAATTTTGGCGTAATGGTTGGATTTCTAAAATTTGTATTCTTATAAAATTTTGAGGGCAAATAGTTATGTGGTAACAACCACTTGAAATTAACCTATTTTATTCACTTACGTAAGTTAAAGGGGCAATTTAAATAATAACAGCTAGACATTGTGGACCATGAACTCCAAAATTCCTCCTGGAATTACTGTTTTATATTGTGCATATATGTAAAGTTCACTCCTTGCAAATATAGTGGAACAATGTGACTATTAGGACTTTTCTTTAAACAACTATTGTGCTTTGCTTCATGTATGCAAATACAAAATTGTGGAAATGCTCTCATGTTTTAATTAGCCATATCTGTTTTCAGAGAATGATCTCCAGGTGGATCATTATATAACCACACCTATTCCACTTGTCACTGTAAACACTAAGTTTGTGACTTCCCACTCTACCAAAGATCCCAGGATTTGGGGTAAGACTCTCATTTTTGTATTTGTTCTTAATTTATATTATCATAGTGGAAAACAAAATGTATTGCATATGAAACGCACCCCTTTGAAAATAGCTGTTTTTTATTTTAGTAATATGTGCTGACATGAGACTTGACTGATGAAGATGTATAATCTCATAACAGAAATATGTTTTCTGATCCTCCTAAAGTATGCTTTGAAGCAGAATTTTGATTATGAATCACATGAAAAACTTTCATATGACATTTAACTCTATGCTAAATTTACCTTTTAAAATAATACTAGGAATTACCAGTCTCAGTGTAGATGGTGAATAGTTTTCCTGGAAGCCAAAGCAGTCTAAAGTGTTTTTAAGTTGAGTGGGGAGCTGGGCAAGGCATCCTGGTGTTAAAGGTCAGATTCAAAGTGCTTGAGTATCCATCCCCAAAGGACATGCCACTCCACAGGGAATTCTCTTCTGGGCTGCTGCAGAATTCCTTTCTGGATTCTCTCCTGTCAGCACACTTATCAGATTTAGGCACGCCTAAAAAAATACTCCCCCAGAAAATGCAAAACTGAGAAAACTGTGCAAACACTGGAAAACAACCAGAGAATGTAATTATCTTGATGGTTAGAAAGAAAATCAAGCAGTATAAATAGAAAGTTTGACCTTGATCATAAAAATCACATGCTCATTCAGAAATGGATCTTTCCCTTAGAAGCAGCCCACGGAAATATGTCAGATGTAAACTCAACAGGAGACTGAGGAGTTCCTGTAGCCACTAAAATTGAATATATGGTGTTAAGAAATGGCAGCGCTTGACCCAAGAGGTGTTTACCCTGGCCAGATATCAGAATCAGATGGGATTCAGAACCAGAATAAAGCAAACTGGCAGCAAGCAACAGAAAGCAAAGAAAAATTCTGTCCAGATGGATTTAAACTGCTGCCAAAGCTTACTGGAACATGCCTAGAACAGGGGTATGAGTTCCAGCTTCTTCTTTTAGGGACCAAATCATTCATGCGAACTGCTTCAGCCCCTAGTGCCACACTTGAGTGTCACCCAGAGAATCTTCAGCATGCCTGTAGAAGGAACAGAAAGAGTAAGGAGACCTGAAATCCCAGAGGGAGGAGAACTAAGCCATGGTCATGCCCACATCGCCCTTCAGTCCTGCCTGTCCTCCTCTGCCCCATCTCCAACCTCCAACCCCTCCAACCTCCAGCCGCCTTGACCCAGCTTAAGCATCAGGATTAAACGAGAGGACTAGAGTAGAAATATCTTTCTGAAAAACGTTTTTGATTTGAGATCTTCAAAAATCAATGACCAACTCATCTCAAGAATTAGTAAATAACCTAAATTGGAGATATTCAGGAAGTATCTTCGTAACAAATCATCGGAGGAATGCAGATTTGCAATGGGCATTGAACAACATGACATCCTTAAAATCCCTTCAGGTCTGTAGGTTCTATAATGAGAGTGGCAAATTCAGTGACAGATGAATTTAAGCATCACCTCTAAATATTGCTTTGTTTGCAATAAGTGTCGCTGTTTCTGATTTTATAGCTGAAGTGCTTTCATTGCATTGTGATTTTATTTCTTTATAACTTTCAGCTCTACAACTTTTCGTTTTTTGATTTAAATATTACCTGTTCAAAAGCATGTTATATATTACTTCTTTAAAAGGTGTGAAAGCTTATGACAGAGGGTTTAATGAAACATATCTGCAAATAAATGTATAAAATCAGGTTTCAATATGCTTCAATATTTTTGTTTGACTTTAGTACCGATTCAAGTACAGATTTTCAGTATTTTAATTTTAAAATGAATAGAATAGATTAGTCCAAGGGTAGTTTTACCTTTAAGTTTAATCAAATATAAAATTTATTATTATTATTTTGTTGTTTTGTTTTGGTACCAGAGATCGAACTCATGACCTTGTGCTTGCCAGGCAGGGCTTAATCCCCAGCCCCAGTATAAAATTTGTTATTGTTTTACAGGCATATTACCAGCTAGGAAAAGGGAAATAAGGAAAATAAGTATAACAAAGTAACATTAATATATTTTAAATATTCCTTGGGATATGTCCATTGCAGGTTTTTATGAAAGATGCCTATGGAGAAATGCAATAAATAAATTATTATAAAAACAAAATATTAAGAAAACAGTAAAAATCTAATAACAAATTTAAAAGAAAGCATTGATAAGCATTTTTATGTGAAAGAATAGGCAATTGAGAGTTGTTTCACAGTAAATGCATTTAAAACAAATATTCATTTCTTTTGTTTAGAGAGCATTTTCTTTTTGATTACGTGCATTTGCCTTAAAACCTACATTCCTCAGGACAAGTCGATCACTTTTCTTCTAAGAACACGTGTTCTTTCTTTTTTTTTTTCTTTTGTAAGCTTTCTAAACTAATACATGAAACAATATTACAGGAAAAACTGAGGTGTTTGCTACTGAGTGACTTCCCATGTGCAGGTAGGCTTCAAATCTGTGTCCCAAGGGCCACCCAACCTCCAGCTGCCCTGTTGCAGTGCAAAAGTTGGAGGCACTTGTCCTGCTGCCCCATCTAAATCCTTGGCCTGTTTTGTCCCAGGTGTCTGCTAAAGTCTAGGGAAAAAAGTGCTCCATTTCCCAGTTCAAAGGATTATACGTATCACCACATGCAATTATATTAATACATTATATTGCATTTTTAAAATATAGTTGATAGTTTATATAAAACCTTGTTTTTCAAGGGGTTTCTACAATGCACAAGGCTCTCTGTAACTCTCAGTTGCTACTGAAAACATGTAAATCCCTTAAAGTTTCAATTCAGTGTGCAGGACTCCTAACATATACGAAATTTCATTCCTTTAAAATTTTTGCCCTTAAATAATAATCTTCAAGTAGAGTATTCAGATATTCTAAAATTTATTGTTTATAAAGTAAAGGCATAATTTTTATGTTCTCTGCATGAGGAGATAATTTAGAAATTTTGTTTAATGTTTAATCATTGCTAAAAATATCTTTTAAATTTTTTTATTCTTAAGTATTCACTATTAAAAATAGATTTGTGAATATATTTTCCTGATGATCGTTCTAGATTCAAGATGTTTGAATCTTTACTAAGCCCAAAGGATGTTTTGTTTTTCCTTTTATTTATTTGTTTGTTTGTTTGTTTGTTTGTTGTTACCTGGGATTGAACTCACAACCTCACACTTGTGAGGCAAGCGCTATGCCGCTGAGCTGTATTACGAGCCCTTTCCTTTTATTTTTATATTTCAGTTTTAAAAGGCTACCTATGTAATTTCAAACACTGAACTATAACCTTCTCTAAAGAAATTCTGAGAAAACCATTTTTAAGCATTTCCCTAGATGAGATCATTCTTTGAGTTTGATCAACTGAATTAAGAAGATCTCAAATTACTTACGGTGAACATGTTCTCCTGCATGTGTGACAGAAATAATTCCAAAGCAGTTCCTCCAGATACTCAGTTCTGCGCATAACCTTTAGAATGAAAAGCCTTTCCAGGTCTTTCCCCCTGCCCTCCCCTATGATTGACAATATGGCATAATAAATAAATAAAAGACCCTTGAGCACAAAGACATGGGTTCAAATCCCAGCTCTTACACTTAAAAGATTTCTTCACTGCTGTAAATCTTAGCTTTCCCCTGCAAAATGGGCGTGGTGATACAACAGTACTACTTTGATAGGTGTCCAGTGAAACAGTCAGTGGATGTACTCCGCTCCTTTGGAAAGGAGCCTGACACCTGGTGAGCGCTGCGTGTGCTGCTGTTATTCATTATGGGATTCCCAGCAATACCGTGCACTGCCCAGGGCTTAGTTTCTCATCTGTAAAACAGCTCTGCAAGTTCCCACTTGCAGAAGAAATTGATATTCCAGCATGCAAACACTGTAGTTATTCAGATAAGGGGAACAAATTAGTTGGCAACAGTAAACGACTAGAGGGACAGAAGACAAGAAAGGAATTAAGATGCATTCTGTACAGTCCATGTGTGATCATTATGTACTGCAAACATGTACTAAGAAAATAACATGAAAAAAGCAGTATCCATTTACGGCTAAGAATAAAATAAATACACTGTCTCAAAAATCACAACTCATCTTAAAACAAATTCACACCAGAACTAAATTGATCCATATACACAAGCTCAGACGGTTCACATGTATTTCTTAAAAACAAGTTGAGCGCCTTGGCATGGACGAGTGTCCTGGGGCTTGGAGTCCAACAGAAGTTGATTTGTGTAACTGATTTTTTCAACACTTCCAACTTTCCAAACATCCAGAGTTCACCAGTATTTTTTTTCTGTTATTCCAGTCTGAACACATGGAAATTTTTATTCATTGCTTTGCTCTTTCTAGTTGTTTGTTATATTCTAGTGCATTTTCGGAAGAAATGCCTGTTTCCGTGCCTCCCATTTCAGATCACCAGCCTGTCCTATTTAGGTTATTGAAACTACCAGCCACCACTCAGACAGAGACTTCATGAGGCTGAAAGGGGACACTGGAGAAATTTACTTTCATATTTATTTTAAATGTCTGTGTATATGTATTGGAAGAAAATTAGAGTTGTCGTTTTTATATGCTGATGAAGTAGTTTTATATTTAAAAACACTTAAATTTTCTTAAATTGTATGTATGTTGAGAATGCTATCTCCAAAATGTAAGCCTGAATTAACACTGATGTAGTCAAAACTGGCCATAGAGGCATGAGACAGACAGACAGCCAGCTATCGTAGAGACAGAGCTTGTAACCCAGACATCCTGAAGGTACATAAACCACAGATACAATCAGAAACCTGCCATCCATCAACTAAACTTATTTACTAATACGCATATACAGAGAAAATATATAATATGAATTATATGTGATCCTTTAACATCGCACTCTATTTCTCTGCAGCCCTTATGTTACAAGATAATCTTTAGCCAATATAACTCTGAAAATTTTTTACAAAAGAACTCTTAATGGATCCATTATTTTTCTGTGTTAATTTAACTTCAGCTATTTGGTATAAATTTGCCTGCACTCTCTGTTAGCTCTTTCACTATTCCAGATTTCCTTACTCCGCCTTTGTTATAGAAATGTGAGGTTCATTAAAGTCAGCCTCCGTATAATGAAACATAAATCATTCAGTCTCCTCTGTGTGATGGTTTATGTGGTTTCTCCAAACTGACATTCACTGTCCCTCCTCATCATAGCTCAGCTGCATTTTCCCTCACATAAAGCACTCTTCTTCCTTCTTCTACTGACTCCCAACCAAGATTTGTCAAATGCTTGCGGGGTTTGTGTATTTTCTTTGCTGCTCTGACTATGTTATAAGCGTCTAAGAAAGAGATGTTACGTATTTTTCTAGCCAACTCCCTCCTCCAGTATTGAGTCTACTGCTTAGCGCACTACAGATGACTTACAAGTTTTATTCATTAATTTTGTGATCCACAGTTACAAAAGAAAGAACAAATGATGGCTGGAGGAAAGCTGACCATTCTTACCAAGTCTTTCTGAACACCTTCTGCCTTCATGTGTCCTTATTGCTTTTTAGGATTTGATAGCTCTTATGCATATGTTCATACCTGTGCTTTTGGAATTTCCTGGATATTTATACAGTATGTGTGATGCCTATGACAGTGTACCATTAATAAAGTTTTTATTTTTATGTGCGTAGTTATTATAGTTCTCTCAACTTGACTTGCTGGTAAATTTCTAACTGACAAAGACAAACTAATATTCTCCAGTGTTCATTCTGGTTCTGGGCCTTTTGGGTAGACTCAACTATTCATAGAAACAAGGAGGTCACATTCTGGATTCTCATAAACCCCTTTGCTTCTTGCACATGGACTCCTGATGGCTACTTTAGGATTACCTGATGGTAATTTGGAAAAAGTCATCTTTGGGTAGACTTCAAAAGCCTACTGGCACTCCAGGCTCTGGCACACACTGGCCTACTGAGAGAAGGACACCTGCGTATTTGACCTGGCTGTCATTACTTCCTCCAGGCTGCAGGGTCCAGGAAACTCATTGGAGGTCATGTTGAACACCTTTGGCTACCTGAATCCTTCATTCTCTCCCTGTTTCTCTCTGTCTCTCTGTGTTTCTCTCTCTGTGTCTCTCTCTGTCTTTCTCTGTCTCTTACTCTCTCTCTAACTGTACTCAATGTATGACCTAGGGTCCACATCTCATATGTGTGTGGAAAAAATGGAAAGAACACACACACACACACACACACACACACACACACACACACACTGACTACCTTGACCTTCTAGTAGAGGAGTTAAGCTGGCAGAGGACTAAATCAACTGCCAAACGCCATTGCCAATACAGTCCATATCAGTACAGATCTGCAGCACAACAATGCCAGTGCTTCTGTCTCTTGCAGAAGATGTGGTTACCTAGAGAGGAATACTGACACCATGGAAACTTCCTCAGATAAACATACCTGCTCCACTGATGCCTTACACATTCAGCTGCATATTCCTGCAGTCGGCAATTCTCAAAATCCCGTTTTATCCGCGGCCCACCCACAGTCCCAAGGAGGTCATTTGCCTGTCCCACACGTTCTCATCTCCCAAAGCGCAGGCCCCACCCTCATAATCAACACCACCAGCACGCTGAGTCTGGGGCCTCGATTTTCTGACAAGCTGGCTTTCTAAAAATAGATAACTTTCAGGGAGCATCTGTAAGGGCTTCTACTTCCTTGGCAGGGAGCTAGTGAGAGACAAAAATGTGGCACTTCATCTCTGCCAAAGCTGCAATCATCCAAAAGCAGTCACCCTAGGTGACCACTGTGGCTCCTAATCCCTCTCTTCCTGCTCCATCTCCAAGAGAACCAAAGGGAAGTTTTTGCCCCACTCAGAAGACTTCTGCAAAGAAAATTTTCTAATACATTCACATGCACAGACCTTTAAGGGAAAGAATTCACAGACCCCCAAAACATAAACCAAATTACTGTATGTGACATCATATTTTTATTAACAGTTAAAATAGGAATAAATATTTTAAGTTTGTGACTATTATACAACTATAAAACCTTACAATTATACAACCCAAACAAACTACTAATACATTAATACCACTAATTTAATAAGATACATTTTTTGGTTAAAAAAAAATCCGTATTGCAATTTAGACTTGGCCTGGACAGCTGCCGAGCAGGTTATGAATGAGACGGGAGCAGTTTAGAAAAAAGCGGTCCTGCTCTATCTACCCTGTGTGTGTGTCATTCTTGGAAAACCATGTTTTTGCCTGAAACTTGGACAATCTTTGCGGAAATACGTTTGAGAAGCACTGATACAAAGCAGGTTGTTTAGAAAAGTCCCAACTGACCCTTTTAGGGGGTCATCGTGGGGTGCTGGGTCTAGTTTTCAAGCCTGTCTGATGCCACTCATGACTACAGATTGAATCGCAGATGAGTGTGTTTGTTTCCAAACAAAGCCTGGAGCTGTCATTGACAATCAACCTAATAATGTTCGCCTTTAATTCTACCAGCTCTCTGCCTCTGCCCTATCCGCATTCCCAGCCTCCTTGTTTGGTGAGCTGTTTTGAGGAGATAGCTCTCTCCTGTGCCAACCTGAGAAATGCCAGTTTCATGCATGTAACTGTGGGTAAGACATATCTAGCCCATTCTTACCTTGAGCTTTAGGGAAGAGGGCATTTGGAGATCAGATAAAATGGGGACTTTCTGACAACTTCTTCTGAAAAGATTATTACAATAGCTTTGCCCAATACTTTTTTAAAATGTGTAGCTAGTTTACAGAATAATACATCACAGTGGTTAAGAATATTGACGGATTTAGCTCAGCGGCATAAGCACCTGCCTTGCAAGCAGGCGGTCGTGAGTTCGATCCCCAGTACTGATAAAAAGAAAAAAAAGACAAAAAAAAATTAAAAAAAAAAAAAAAAAGAATATTGACGTTATGAAAAGAAGATGCAAGTTTAAGTTTCAGTGCTACTATTTCCTAGCTGGGTCTGTAGTCCAAAAAAGAAATCACACAACTCCTCTCAATCTCCATCTCTCAATCTCTTATTATATGTAGACAGTAACCTCTCATAAAATATTTGTGAAATCATAATTGCACAAAATTATTTTATAATATTAGGAATCCAGTGCTTAGCATGTAAGATTTCAAAAACATTAATATTTGTGGGATTTTAAAAATCATACTCATGATAACAACATTTTAATCTGAGGTTTATTTGAGCAAGAAAAAAGAAGTAACATAATTGGGCGTATTTTTTGTAGATGTTTCATTATAATTCTAATACAACTAAAATCTGTAATTTTGCAGTATTTTATTTCATTATAATTATGTGAAATAATATGGAACTTGTAGAGTGCAACTGTAACTATAAAGTACAAGTATATTTTTGTCTTTGATTGTATCTCTAATCAGAGAATGTGTAAACCTATCTTCCCAACTGTATGCTTGGAGACTGGATCTGAGTTCCTTCTAACTGCCAACGCTTGAACAAGAATTGACTGGGTCTACCTGGTGGGATTTGTAAACAGCACTGGAAATATAATATTACCTGATAAAGCTGTCTCTGTAATAATTGGTTTTTCCACTTATTGCTCATTTTCTTAGCTTTTTGACCAATGGAGATAACATATGGATTATTTTCCAGTCTTATATATGCATGATTCTAATGTATTCAAGCAAACTTTCTGTGTTCACACAAAACACAGAAAATTATATTTTACTAATAAAATGATAATTAATTGTAATTATTTAATCTAATATGTATATTTCTCAACACATTAACATGCCTGTAAGCATAATGAAGCTTGTGATGTAGTGTATACTAGTATAATTACGCTTTTCTTTATAAATACTATATAAAATAATGAATCTTATAATAAATAGCAGCTTAGATTTTATGGAAGTGATATTTTACAAAATACTGGAGAAACTATAAGGAATTATTTGTCCCATTCAGTATTTTTCTACTTTTCATTGGTGTGGAGAAGAAGAAAAAGTGATCCATAGCAAATAACACAATGCAATAAAATCTTTGATATGTTGACTAATGTTTATGCTCTTTTAAAACATGATTGTATGCACATAAACACATTACTTTTTGTGAAAAGTTGAGCAACATCTACCAAATTATAAATTGAATAGTTTTAATACCATTCTAATTTTAGATATATCCCCAAAACCTTCTGAACAAAAGCTATTCATAAGAATTGTGGAATTAAGAGATTAATTGAAATAACTTAGACAAGTGGGTAATAGACAAAATATATTGAAATTAATTCATAAAATGAATTATTGCACATAAATTTAAAAATGATCTATAAGCATATAAATCATAAAGCATTGCTATGTATTACTATCAAGTATCACAATAGATAGGGTAGAACATAATTGCATATGAAAACAATTTTGGGAAAGATGTTTACTGAACAATTAAGAGTGACTAAAGGATAAAAATCCAACAATGAAGCACTTTTGTTCTACATTTGTCACCATTGTAAATTTTTTAAAACTTGACAAAATTAATTTGTAATACCTTTTTAAAAATATTTCCCTTTATTACAAAATTCTAGGGCAAAAACAAAAAAAACTTACTATTAAATTTCTTAAATGCTTCAGAAGATAAAATAAATTAATCAACAAGCCATGAGTTGGCACATATATTTTAATCTGCTCAGTAACGTAAAAGCCTAAAAAGCTTGTATAGTTGAAGAGAAGGAAAGATATTACTTTACTGAGAGTGAGTACAAACTTCAAGGTTCACTGGGAAAATTTCAGAGGACACTTACGCAAACCACTTGGCCTGTCAAACACTCCACAACCTCTTGCATTATAGTAGTGTCACTAGAGCATGGTAGTTCCCAACAGAAAACAGGAAGGAATCCTGAGTTCAGAAATCTCTCAGAATCTCCTAGATGGAAGCTACTCAACTTGTTGTTAATGGTAGGATGAAGACAGAATGCATTTCTCAATCTCTCTGGAAAATGAACAAAAGTCAGGTTAGTGTCTTTTTATTTTATCTTAAATTTCTGTGAATAATTATAACCTAGACCAAACAAACCACATCATGTAATTGCTTCAAAACCTTTATATTTCCTTTTATTTTAGATATTAAAGTCTGGATTTTGAATAGGTGAGTGCCTGTCTCTGTATAGATTAAATATGTTAATTGAAAAGGGCAAGCTTTTTTCTCTACGGTGTGCCAAAAAATTGAACTTCCCTAGAGAGTTGGAGATGTAACAGGATGCTAATGGAGGACTCAGAAAATCTTTAATCTAATACGTCTTTAGGAATGTTTAATTCTACTGAGATCCATGCCTCTGTCACCCAATAATTTAGGCCTGCTAGTACACATCTCCAATCCTGGCATTCTGGGAAACTGAGACAGGAGGATCACAAGTTTGAGCACAGTCTGGTCAACTTAACAACTTAGCAAAACCCTGTCTCAAAAAAATTAAAACAAGATGAGAATGTAGCTCAGTGCAAAGACCCTGGGTTCAATCTTAAATACCAAATAACAGACAAAAAAAAGTTAAAATGATTGGTAAAGAACTAAGTATTGACATTTTAGATGCAATCCAAGTTCTGAAGAGTTTTTCTCAAAAGACCCCCAAACTGATGATAATTTATTGCATTGGTAAACACCTCTAAAAATTAACTATGTGTCCTACAATATCCTCAGTGGTTAATCTCAACTCTTAGCCCATTATGGAAACTGTTTCTGGTGCAAGGTAGCAAAGCTGCACTGTGTTGGATGAACCCTGTCGCCCTAAAAATCACAAGACTAAATATCCACTGTCAGGGCATGGGTCAGTCCTGGCCAGTGCTCATCTGCCCACCACGGGCTGCTGTCAGAAGGACAATGCCAGGCACTCTCAGATTCTGAAGTCACAAGGCAGGCAGGTAGAGGCAGCGGGATATCTCGGATAGTTTAAGTGGTCGTGAGACTTCCTGCAAATGTAGTTGTGCCAGTCAGCTCTCCATTGGTTCTCACACCAAAGCCTGGGCTCCCCACTGCCCTGTGCCGCATGCTGGGAAACTCTTGTCTTCCAGCCTCTGGCTAGAAGGTCAGCAGCAGACATAGCTGAGTGACTGGATGGTAGGGGAAGAGTTTCCAGTTACCTGTCCCAGGACACCTGCCGCCATGCCCTTGGTGGCTGCAGCTCTCCTGGAGAGACGCATGATGGCCCCAGTTCCCCTGCCTCCAGGCCCCTTGTCTCTGGTGACTGTCTCCTTCTTGGCCACTTCTGGTCTAGGGACTCAGAACCTGTGTGGACCAGGTTAACTTGCCCTCGCTTGGAAACTGCTTGAGACCAGGTTTAATGCAGGTCGTGTATTAAGGAGAAAAGAAGATGTTTGCTCCCTGTCAACAGAAAATTCTTTCTGTCCTTGCTTTCGGTGTTGTAGGGAGGGCACTGCTATTAAAACGTAAGTGCTAACATTTGTCAAGAAAGGTGCGATTTACAAGTGCATTCACAATCTTACCTGCAACTCACTGCGGGCTGCTGCTGCTGCTTATGCACAAATGCTAAGGTGAAACTAACGTGTGAGTCCTGTTTTATTATTCGTGTTCGTGAATGCTTGCTGAGACACAACAAAAAGAAAACCAGTTCCCCTGGCTCCTTGAAATAGGGGCAAATATTCTCATCTGTTTTGTTTCTGAAGGTAGGTGCAGACCTTTAAAGCTCATGAAATTGAGATCGCGTGGCAGCAGCTGTAACCATGTCATATTCCAAGTGTGGGCTGATGAGAATCCACCCACAGGATCCTCACTAGAGTACTGTGTAAAATAGCAGGACACAGCTGCACCGTACCTCTCCTGGATCCTTAGTATCCTCTCATATAACCTATTCAAGGAGACTGAAGACATCAACATTTTATAGTAACTTTAAGACATTCTGCCTAAATGCATCTTAACGTCAAATTATCGTGTCCACAGATACAAAGCAAGATGAATAAATCTGAAGTGTACTATTTGGAATGTTTTGATTTTACAAATCCTCAGAATTCCTTTGTAAAGCAGTGTTTATAGACCTTTCAAAACCTACATAAAACCTAAAATTCTGTGATTTTAGCTCTTGAATTTTGACCTCAAAATATCACCTTTCTGATTTTTATTTCCTTTGCTGACATTATTTTATTTGGTTCATTACTACATGTTTGCAGTGCGTGATGGTTATTTCCATTCATCTTAGGGAATGTGTGTACATACTTGTTTTACCTTTTTATTCTCTCTTGTTCTCCACGTATCTCCCTTCCTAGGTCTAGATTCTCTTGCCCCGTTTTCATTATTATTGTCTTTTTTTTATAGTTCATGTTTGGGACATATAAAGATTGCATGCATTGTGGGTTGCTGGTACATGTATATGAGACATTTTAAATCTTTTTATATTCTCCTGCTTTCCTTCCCCCACCCTTGGTCTCTTGGTCCCCTTTATCATTTGCAGAAGAAATTTCATATATTGTTCCCATTATATTTATTTCCTCTAATGTTTTCCAATCGACTTTATTACATGAGTTATTTTCTCAATATACTTTAATCTCTACTTAAATATTTAGAAAGAGGACATAGTAAGAATATGTTTATCCAAATTAAGATTATTTTCCCCTCATTTTAGGTCTTCTCTTTTACTTCCTCTTCATCTGAGGCTAATTTGCAAAACAGAAAAAAAAAAAAAAAAACACTGTCATTTGCCTTTGTTGGCTACTGAATTCCTTGAAGTTTTATTTTCTGCCAATGTTGAATGTCTAACAAATCTTCACCTGCATGATCTGTAACACGTCTGACTGTTTGGCAAAGCTACTAAAGTTTCCTGACACAGATTCCATGCTGCACAATTTACCTACAGAACCGGGCTCACAACATCAAGCCTCTGACCTGGGCTGTTGAAGAACACCAGCTGGCTCTCTAACAGAAGTGTACAGAGGAACTAAAAAGTGCCATTAAGCTGAAACTAATTTTCTCCTTTTCCTTCAAGGAATGAGTGTGAAAGTCATTGGTCTCACTGATAGACCTGCTTGTCTGTTTTGTCCAAACTAGTATTCTATTTTGCTAGCTTGGCAATGTTTCTTCCTTTGCAAAAACATTTAATTATTTAGCCCAGAACTGATGCTTCCACTCACACACACACACACACACACACACACACACACACATACAAATATGCTATTACCAAGTCAAACATCTCCAGGATGCCTTCCCCGAAATTTCAGTACCTGAATTCCTACACTTCATACTATATCACTTGGAAGTTGAAGTGTTGAATAATGATTATTTTAATTATGTACAAAGTTTCTTCATATAGAGTGATCCTAAGATTTTCCATTAGTGAATGTGTCTATTTTTTATTCATGGAAAAAGATATCAATACAGTTGATCCTGGAGTATATTTCAGCATTTTCTGGGAACTGAAACACATAATTTTTAATATATACTATTTTACACATTAAGATAGCTACCTTATAAAGATGTGCTATGTATCTAGTATAATAATACGGTATCCATCATCACATAAGGATTTCCATGTTTTCAGAATTCCAGGGACCTTCATGGTGTCTCACCCCAGCAGACAGAGGAATGTGTCGAGCGAATGAAACGAGATTCTTCTACAACTCAGCCATCCGAAGGTGCCGTCCATTTAGCTACAGTGGATGCGGAGGAAATGAAAACAATTTTGCTTCTAAAAGAGCATGTGTGAGAGCATGCCAAAAAGGTATGCAGATAATCTTTCTATTAATTCAACAGTGTTTAAGATAATAATTACATTAATATTATAGGTGATTTTAATCTGTAAAATATTAATTTCCTTTATTATAAAAAAGTAAGATTTGGCTTGTACATGTTGGTTCAGCTGGAGTTGGATAATATATATTACAGACTTTATTCACTGTAATCGTTTCTTGTGTGTCATCATAGACAAAAATCAAGACATTCAATGTTTTATTAAACTTAAGTATGAAAAATTTATCTTAAAGCAATATAACAAAATTTCCTTGAGCTTTCTTACAAATTACCAAATTTTAATGTGTTTTCTTCTGAATATGAAAATGTTTATAATTACATGCAAAAATCATGAAATACAAGTAAAAATCATCTATAATTCCAATAACCATGCATACCCTTACTTCGGCTTTTTTACAGTAAAATAAGAATGGATTTTTAACTAAAAAAAAAAATACTTTTAACCTGTTTTGCTAAGTGACATATGCAATGTTTATTAGACACAAGCTTTCCTACAAAAGACAAAATTCAGACTTTTAAACCCACTGTATCTCTTAGGTTCAACATTAGACGATAATTTGAGGAAATTACAGGTAAAATTCATAAATTCATAAATCTTTGCCTTTCCTCTTGTAGGTTTCATCAAAAGAAAGTCAAAAGAGGGACTAATCAAAACCAGGAGGAAAAGAAGGAAGCAGAAGGTGAAAATAGTGTATGAGCGTATTGTTAAAAAGCCATAAATCTGTTCCACTATTAGAATATTACGTCTAATAAATATTTTACGGGAAGTGTTTCACTGTAACTTTTGCTTTTCCCTTGCTCGAACACCTTTAATGACCACGTTTCATGATGGATGACTAAGGTTTTGTTATTCCCAGGTACTTGCTAGTAATACTTGTGCTTCGGAGATCCTTTCCTAATAAGGTCCAATCACTTATTCTAGGTGTAACTTAATAACTGCATACTAAATGCATTTTTCTCTTGATTCTTAACCATTGGCTTTTTAATACAAATTGTCATGCTCCTAGCCATACAAAATCACATTTTCTCCATCTGGTGAACACTTATTTGAGAATATGTTGCCACTTCTTTGCAACCATCAGGCACCTAGTAACATCCTCTGCAGTCTATGACTAGGTTAAGAAAAGCGGCTACTAACAGACAAGCATCTAAAACGATGACAAACACCTGCTTCTGAGGATGATCACCCAGTTTATCATGGAGAGAAAACAGGATACAATACAATTGTCTTACGTGCTTTCCTCCCTAGGTATATTTCTGATATTGTACTGAGCAATACCTCTGTGAATACTGAGCCAAACTCTCTTTGAACAAAGCATAGTCCACTCTGCAGTATGTGCCTGCCTTATCCTGATCGGCTTAACTTTGAGAGGGGACTGATTGTGACCCCATATGTCAATCCAGAGGGGTAACAATAATGTTAAATACAGGTCATGATGAGAAACATGGAAACACATCATTTAAAGGAAATTCATTATATGTCCTTCCTAAGTTTACTTTTCATAAAATCTTCTCTAACCAGACGTTAGAGAAGGAATATTAGAGAAGGAATATTAAAACCTTCTGATTCTTCATCTGTCATTAGGTTTTGCACAAGACATAACCTGTAATTAATGCTCAAAAAGCACAGTCCTGTAGAGATATTATCCAGATGGAAGATTCTATTCGAAAATTTGTGTCCTATTCACTCAGAGTTCACTAACATTTATCTAGCGTTAATTCCTGTAGCTGTCCGCCTCCCAGAGCATATGCAGTCTCTCAACTCAGCAGCCTGCTGGTCATGGGGTTTACTTCACATTCAGTTCTTATGTAAATCCGAGCTGACATTCAGAGGAGAAAAGAATGACCACCTCACCATTTGGCTTAGCGTCTCAATTGCTCTCTAGCAGCAATATTGTAATTCAGCCTGAAATGTTTGGACTCAGTTTTGATGTTCCATTGTTTTTAGATACCATGCCCATTAAATCAGTCTCCAAATCCTCTTGTTTCTTTTTTGTATGAATTGTCCAATCCCCAGGCTTTTTACTCTGTGCTGTGTCATAGTGCATCAGTATGGAGTTAATTCCTCATAAATATATTTCTCCACTCCTCCAGATCTTCCAAGAACTTACTAGTTTGTACCAACTCCAAATTCCTACCCCACAACCTCTTAATTAATTAATTATTTAATATATCTTTGATTACTCAGTTTATTTACCCATGGCGATTTTCTCTTCAAACATCTGACACCTTCTACACCTTTCATCTGAAGCCAGAGTCCTTCTGACACTGGTTTCAAGATGACTATGAAAAGTTCTAATGTGCAACTATAAATTATTTTCATCCTGTGGTGCAATAATTATTTCACAAGAAAAATAGCATCGATCTGTTTAGGTTAAGGAAAATTTTATTTCAAATGTCCAGAACATAAATAATTGTCTTATACTAGGTCTTTCTATTGAATTTGAAACTCCTACAAATCAAAACTCGTTGTGAAATATGCTTTGCTAACTTTTCTTCATGGCTAGTGGTGTTAATTAAGAGAAATGTGTCCTTCCATGTCACAAAGTTGCCGCAAAGGACACATAGCACAATCATGAGTTAGCTGATTTTCTCCAAAAAATAAACATTTGCTGGTTCATTAATTAGTCAATGAACAGATGTACAGAGATGTCCAGTGTTTCCTGCAGGTCAATATCATTTTACTGTGTTTTAAATAAGAATTCTTTGATGGTGTTGTCTTCCTGTATTTTGCACAATCAGATGCACCTAACTGTGAATTTTATACAGAATTTCACTATACACATGTATTTATGTACTTTGTGATCGGTATTCAAAATTGATGGGTTATACTGAAAATTGTTCAAATGATTTTATTTTTTACATTGTAATAAGTAAAATTTCTTATCCTGAGTAATAAAGTTGATTTGTACTCTTGAAGTTTTTGGTATTTATTAAGAATTCAATGTTCTTTATCACACAGAGATAAAGTCTAAAACAAACCAAATTTTTTCTCCCATTTTTACCGTTTCACTTACTGAAATTGGAATTTGCTGATTGTCTCCTTTACTTGTGAAAAAAACAAGAATGCCAGCCCTTAACAATCCATGTGTTCTATGTTTATTCTGCTACAGTTATATTTACATCAATCCTTTTAGATAGCTGTGTATAAATATAAGCGTTATTTAAACACCTGTCATACAGTCGGACATTATATAGATGGCTTCCAATCCCAACTACTGCAGTCTGTCAGGCTCATCTCTATAACCAGAAGAAGGAAAATGACACCAAACTACCCAATTACTTAGAGGGGCTGTTAGATCTTTCATCCGCTGTTCCTACTCTGCTCCTATTTTTATGAAACTATGCTCAAGTTTGGATTTTTTTCAACTTTCGGCTGTGGGTTCTTTCTTTCTTTCTCAGGGACTTTATCTTGGGAACTACAGGGCTGTATTTTCTGCATTCTGATTGATTGGTTCTTCAACTCAGTGTTTGAACTGTTCCAACTGCATAGCTCATCTCACGGCTAGAATTAGAGCCTTGTTACACCAAGGACTTCCATAATAGTGGTGCAAAATAATTTCTTTTACCAGAGGAAGAATGGGTAAACATGACATACATACAGCGGCGCCTCAGTCATGAATTTAATTCATTCCACTATTCTGGTAACGATAACCTCACTTATATTCACGTGAGAAAGACGGCCTCATCACCCAATACGGAGTCCTCACACAAAACCAAAATTCTGATGAATTCTTCTGTTTGCAGAACAAACAGAAAGGATACATTAGAGTAACTCGTAGGAAAATGGGGATGTGCAAACCAAAATGCTAGATGAAATAAATCAAAGAAGACGGAATGCCACATGATTTCTCTTATTGAAGAAATCCAAAATGTAATTGAAAGAACAAAATATAAGATAATGGATAACAGAGGCAGACTGTGTGGAGGCAGATGAGGATTTGAAGTTGAGAGGATGAGGGAGAATTAAAGTGATTATGTTTTGTCATGGTTTATGTCGGTGGCCCCCAGGCCTCATGCATTTGCATTGTGCATTTGTGATTGGTTCATTGTATAGCACTTGGATTGATGGTGTCAGTGCTACACCCACATAGGGGTGGAGCCAGGATGTGATGTAATGGCAGGAAGAAGGTGTGTGTCTCTCTTGCAGGTTTCTGCCTTGCTGTTTGCAGCCCCCATGAACTGTGGCCCCACCATGCCACCCGGCCTTGGAGCCAACTGAGTATGGACTGAAACCTCCAAACTCTGTAAGAAATAAACCTTTCCTTTCCCAGCTTTGGGTCAGGTATTTTGTCTCAGTGATGAGTAAAAAGTAACTAAGGCATGTTTCAATATGTAGATGTACCACTTCCCCAATAAATGCAGCTATTATGCAGACATATGCCAATAAAAAGAAATATGGAAAAAGTAAAATATCAGTATGTAGTGAGCCAAAAAAGGAAATATTTGCAATTAAAAAAACAAATCGCTATCAGCCAGACTGTGCCATTGGTAAAACATACTTGCTGTGGAGTACAGTGGCATAAACTAGCCAGAGCTGACGCCGCTGCTGAAGCCTACACTGATCACACCTGCCAGCTCCTTGTCTCAGTGACTGATTAATTCCCAAACCCCAGTAGGTGTCGCGAGCCGCTGCAGAGATGTTACTATGCAGAGAGCCCCATCATTTTAAGAGACTCCGAGTACATTAACACTGAGGTTTCCTCAAGGACCAAAATCCTTGTTTTGCACCCATTCAGCATTTAGTTTCTCAGGTAAAGAACATATGCATTTCTGATTTATGCTAAATCACCAAGGTGCTTCAGGCTCATGAAAAGCTTTGACATGATTTTGAAAGTTTTCATTCTCTTTTTAATCCATGCTTACAGGGGCTAAGGAAATTAGTTAAGGATACAGTGAATAAAACCGGTTTTCTACAAGTTATTCTGGTGAGCTTTAAATCTTACCTGCAGCCAAAACTGAACGACTCTTGTCGGCATTTCTGATGGATTTGCTGTCCATCATTGTCAGACAACATCAGCCGACACAATGTTCTTGAGGCTGTTCATTTTTACTCTATATTTTCACAAAGGTTACAATTCTAATTTACTGAACTCTCCCTCCAAGTCTGAAAACAAAGGAAACTGCTACTTCCTTCTTAGTGGATGTTTAAATTCAGAAAGTAAGAACTTGGACATTCCCTGAGACTTTCATTTTTAACACAGCTCCACCTTTAACACAGTGTTCTACAAAAGTTGCAAATTGCTTTAAGGAAACTCTGAGAGACATCCATGCTGCCCAGAAGTTGCTACTCCAAAGATGAAGAACTAAACAAATGACAGTTTTTACTCAAAATATCTGCCACTGTTCAGCAAGGAAGTCTTTAAAATTGGAAAGCTAACTACATGTTAGAAAACTTTTTATTTGACCGTTTACATATTTGTTTTACTTTTCTTTGACAAACGGCACACACATCCCCGCACACCACCAGAGCTGCTCTGTGTTTCCCAGCTGACAATAAACTATTAAACACAAATAAAAAATATTTGAAAGATTGAGAAAGAAAGAAAACAAACCCACTAAATCAAGTATAAGAAACAAGAACATAGGTTTGGAATCAAGCTACTTGATATTTAGTGAATAAGTTTGTGTCTTTAATTCTCTTTCAAAACAATCATAAGAGAAGCAATTATGAGGAAGAAGAGGAGCCCCTATGGCAAGCCTTTAGCTACATTGTTTGCTACATTAAAATGGTAGATATTGCGTTTCAGCTTATTAATTGTTACTTTGGTGAAAGTTTTAGAACAGCAATTAGTAAGTAAGGCAATTGGAAGCTAAAATAGGAATTTAAGGCAAATTTTGTTTGCTAGGATAATTTTATAAAGTGAGGAATGATTATATATGTGAGGTTATACCACTGTTAATAAGATTGAGAAGAAAATGTAAATATGTATATAAGAGAATAAAATGTAAATACATGTATAAGAGAATTAACAAATATTAATACTTGGTATTTGTAGTAATTGTCAAAGAGATATTAATATTTTTAATAATGGAAACTTGTAACTTTTAAAGCATTTATTTTAAAAAAGTAAAAATCAGTGAACTCTTTATGCAATCAATCTATGTTAAATCTATTTAAAAATATTTAAATGTCTTATGTTCCTAAGAAATCTTTAAATTTTCAAAAATATTCACCACTATTTCTCATATTATTTTCCCATATCCACCGAAACTTATGTACCATACATGTATGAATAATATGTGCTGGAAATGTGAGAGCTAGACAGAAACCAGGTTATTATGTAGAAAACCAACCACATAAAATGATGCTAATGCAAACTTCCTAAAGCATTATGCTCTGTTTGTTAATCTTTGCTAATATCTTTTCTCCATAGGAATCAGCTACCCAGGTCCCCAAGAATTCTTATTATTCAGCTTGTCGTTCACAGGATTTTCTTCCAAAAATGTCTGAAATAGTTTGCCAAGTTAAGTATGTTATAAATAGCAGAAAATGGGCAGTAACACATTTTAAAGAAGGGACCAGGCTTAGAAATAAACAATTTCAGTTTCAAGTTCCAGGCCTATCAATTTCCAGTTTTCTAAACGTATGGTTTCTTGAACTGAAAAGTGGAAATAAAACTTAGAGTTAAGTAAAGCCAATGTCTATGTCAAATAGCACATTTCTTTAAACAAATGCCAATCAAATAATTATTTTTCTGCTTCAACTTTCTCTAAAATAAGAGAGACCCAGCAGAACCAATAGACATTACCAGGCCCTTAAAACACACTAATGGATGTGAAACAAAATGAGCTTGTTTCGTGCTCTTAAAGTTCCTTAAAAGTGCTTCTGTTTTCTGAATACTCACAATACCATGAAAAATGAGTTTTCAGTGTATTGACTCTAAGAGATTAGAGTTCACACCGTAGATATTAATTCTTAATTAATACTTTGTAAGAAAAACATGAAAAATTCCCCAAGAAAAGCATTTGTACTTTCTCCCTTACTCCAGTCCCGCCTCGCCCTGCCAGAACCACACACACTGGTGAAGCATGCTTTTGACCTCACATGATCCACGGGACACAGAGGAAAATATAAATTCTCTATCACCGCATCTGCAGCCCAGGCTTTCCGTCTGCTGCGTCTGTGAGTCTTGCCTTATGTATTGATATTCAAGATCCAGGAAAAGTCCAGGTACAGCCCTTGGACAGTCTCCGTGGAGACGCTGGGTGGCCCCTTCACTCACATATACTACACACACACACACACACACACACACACATGCACACACTCACACACACTCACACACACTTCTCCTAGAAGGTACCTTCCCCACTCACTGTACGGCTAAGACAGCACGGACAATTCAGAGCTGCAGCTTATGCTTCAGAGCCTACGTGGATTCTCTCAAATCTACGTGTTACCCGCAACCTCATGCTCGCTCACTTTATTCTTCTTCCCAGTCCTTCATTTCTTCCCTGCCTTAATTTTTCTAAAGTTTAAACAACACAACCTCTATGAATCCCTTGCTAAAAACGCTCTGTCAGGCTCTACTTCTGGGAAACCTGCAATAACACATTTAATTCCTCATCTATCTCTTCACCCCTGTGTACCTTGACAGCATCTGTAAAGAGAGAGCTTTTCTGTAAGAAGTTAGTTCTCCCCAATCTTACTTCCTTCTTTACTCAGTAATATCTGGTTCAGTCATTAAGTGTATTACAATATGAGTATAAAGCAACAGGAACAACAATAAGAAAATTTTTTCCATCCAAAAATTAAAAAAAAAAGTAAATTCTTTTAGTATAAGGATATATTGCAGATGGTTGATGATGAAAAAGTTTGTATTTAAAGGATAACTCTGCTTCAGAAACGTTGCGATCTGACGAAAACATTTATGGAGATAAATCTTGCAGACCACTGCTATGTATAAAATGCTGCTGGTCTGAAATGCAATACGTTAGTGCAAGATCACAGCAAACTGATGATTGAACTTTTAACAAACCATAGTGGAACAAATATCTTTCATTTCTGGACACAGTGGAGACCTTGTTTATCAGAACCGAAAGACATTTATCATCCTGTGATGACATTTTTATTAACAAAAATTATATTTACTGAGAAAAATTCAGACTACCAACAAAACAGCCAAAACTTCCCTTTGCAGTTACAGAATAGAATTCAGTTAATAAAACAGCAATTACTGGGGCCGAAGATTTAGTTCAGTGGCATAAGTGCTTGCCTGCCATGCGCTAGATCATAAGTTCGATCCCCAGCACTAAAACTAAAAAAAGAAAAGAAAATAACAAACAAAAATCCCAGCAATTAATTCATACAAGCTGCATTAAAGACAACAGCAGATGGATATTACTACCGCTCCCCAACATAACGAATCCATGCTGTCCATCATGAGCCTGCTTTAAATTTCTCTGCCAACTGACAGCCCGGCAGGGTACTAGGCAACGTGAGTGCCAAGGAAGAGATCACCGCACAGGGCTTTCCAATGGCACCTTTGGCAGTGTAACTATTTAAAACAGGAACCCGTACAGTTTGAAAACAATCTTACATGGTCTTACACTTCAGTATTTTTCTTAAAATGAGCGAGATGTGTACAGAAGTGTTAACTGCTTTATAGCAAGAAAAAAATCTGCTAGGATCAGTGCATTCATCAGATCTTCATCTTGTCTTCCTCCTCTTTTGCCTTGTGCCTGGAGGACTGCCTTATGGCTGCGCCAGGCTTCCCTCAGCTCAGTAGAGAACCAGGTCTTCTCTGATTTTTCCTGCAGCTGGGTTAGTTACCCCAAGCCTCTCCCTGTCCCACCAGGGCGTCACCATGATAAGCTGGATGTTCTTGGGTTGTTTGGTGATGATCAGGACGGAACACAAAGGCCAAAGGAGGCCTCTAGGTACTCCGTGATCCTTAAATGTCTTTCTTTCTTCCTCTTGAGGAGGGAGACAGGTTTTCACTGCTCTTTCTTAATAGGTCGTGTGTGTGCACTTGGCCACGTCTGCCGGATTTCTGGGTCTGGAGCAGACTTGTTCTTCCATCTCTCCACGTGCCTCTTAGAAAATCCAGAGAGGCCGAGGCCCCAGGTGTTTCCTGTTCTCCTCCCTGCAAGGATTTTACAATGCTGGATTAGTCTGCGTTTGCGAAACAAATGGAATCTCCTGACTGTGGGGAATCGGGACGTTTACGGGTCACAGCTTGGCTTTTCTCACAGGTCTCTCTCTCCCTGCCATCCCACATCCCTTTCCCGTATCCCCTGAGTCTATCTGCGTGCATAATAACCATTTGCCTGCTGGCCTCTTAAGGTCTCCTCCGCCTGTTTTTCAAAGGCCTCAGCTGTCTCTCTCTAGAGAGGAACAAAGTACTCAGTGCTCTTGGCTTGTGGGCCCCGGCTCTGCCCCTGTGGAGCTTGGTGTGCTGCACTGGCTGTCTGAAGATCTGATTTGTGCACCTAATCAGCTATGCAGGAGTTTGGCTGATTTGGCCTAGCCCTGGGTGTCAGAGTTGTGTGGCTTTGAATATATATATGTATATACTAAAGATGATGTGCCATTTTAACTTGTATTTCTAATTTATGTCATGTTTTAATATTTAACAGTCATTTGCCTTGACACTTAATATTTTGTGGAATGAATATTCTTTCACTACACATAAACTTGCTTTAACTGTATAATCGAGCATCAGTATATCTTGCTGTTACAACTCTAGCTGTCAGATCTCTAGATAACTTACTTGTTGAGATTTTTTTTAAGAACAGAGTACTTTGCTTTTGTTCCCTTTGAAAAGCAACTTTTCCTTGTTAAACTGAGACTATTTAACACTAGATGGCAGGATGAGACTATAGATTCCAACTCCTCAAAGCTAAAAAGAAAGATCTGGCAATTTCTCAAAAGTCACAAAAGTACTGAAACAAACACATTATTTTATTTTTTAACATATGTAAGTATGTATTTCTGCATTAATTCATATTTTATCATTTGCAATTCATATAACTGTGCAGATAAATAATAGGGATGAGTTTTTAAAGAAAATTGAGAAATGTACAAATTGCTGTAACTTTAAAAACTTGTATAAGTATCATGATAAATAGTTTTAAAAGTATCTGTTAGTACCGGAAAACATTAATACTTCCTGGCACCTTCTGAACCAAAAAATTACATTATTTAAGAAAAATATAAGACTTGGTCATTTAAGCAAGTGCTGTTTAGGCAAAAATACTAAATGCATATTTAAATAAACCCTGTATTTTCACAATCAGGGTTGATGTTTCACAAATAAGGATCGGTTAAGAATAAATCCATACTCAGAGATGAAAAGACGTCTTTTTCAATGTGAATAAAAACTATCCTAGAAATTGGAAGACATTTTAAACTCTCCGAGGAAAGATTTGAGTTTCTAAACTAAACTACTCACTTTTAATTGTGAATGAATAAATTAGCTTAATTAACTTATTTATTCATATGGGAATATGGCAGCACGACCTTATTTGACAATGATTAAGGCAGAACAGCATGAGTATGGGTGTATAAATTAGAACTACCCTAAGGAACTGAGAAATAGGATTACCCTATCAAAACATGTTTATTCTTAAAAAGTTCACTTTGTACCCTCACTAAAGTAAGCATTCATTACCTTGTTGCATTTAAAACTAAAATGTTAATGAACCTACCACATGTGTTATTTGCTAGCACTGGCTTTTATTCAACCAAGAGTCACCCTTTCAAAGAATCATAAACATTGAATAATACCTAAATCATTTCAAGTTTAACAAGAATCAGTTTCAAAAATAGGTAACATTTGGTGAATTCTTCCTTATGTTATTGGACTCTCCTGTAAAAGCCACATTACAAACACTAAAATACTGCACAGAGAGCAATACAAGAGTTTTGTTCATTTACATACAGACCACATATACTGACTACCCACTTCAAATGCAGCTTTCTGCACTTGTCATGTTTTTATATAAAGTAAGTGTTTTTAAGGCAATGCTAGTGTTTCCCTTACAATGATAAGTTTGGGGTTCAATTCAGGTAAAGCTAGCCCGTTAGCTTTAGAACTAGCCAATAGCATAATCACCACCATGGACTCAGCATTGGATTCACAGTCTTCTTCAGTTTGACGTGGTGCTAACAGCAATTGCTAGGTGCCCATCTTGCGTGTGCTTCATGCAAAGGTGTTTCATTGCTTTGTCATGCTTTGCTTTTTTCTTTTCTTCAGTAAAACTGTGCTCCAAGGCAGCATCCACACAAATTCAAAAAAAGTCTCCAGTTTAGTCAATATAAAATTAAATTTATCAAACCGCAAGCTTGGTCTGAAGTAACCTAATCACTATAACAGGAATGTGGAGGTGCTGAACCCATACCCTCCTGACTGATCAGTTTCACGTGGTAACCTGTGCTCCTAGTGGGGTCCTATAGGCACAGATCCCCCAAAATTAGGGGATCTTTACATAAGTCTGAAGTAAAGGAATCCTGAAATGGACCAAGGCAACTGCTTATCTTAAACATCATTCTTTGTTTACACACATTCTCTACTTATGAAATCTATGTTGATGTTGACGGTGCTCGGCTGGGTTACGCCTATACCTTGTCTATTACCACTCGCTGCTAATTGCAGAGAATTTGGCTCTTGACTCTTTATGAGGTCCTCAGATGTGCTTCAGTGATTAAATAGCACAAGACAAACTATTTTCCTTCAGAAAGGCAGGCTGGTCTATGCATCATGGTGTGTCTTCACTGTTCACCAGAACTGACGCTGTGGGGCTTATCATTCTCTCACAAAGTTAAAATGACCATGAAACATAATATTTTGAATTGGTTTAGGACCTTCAGGCAACCATGAGAAGACAACTAGAGGCTTATGAGAAGGATTCCAGATCTCCTTCAGAACGGGGCAGGAAGGAAGGATTAAGTGTGTTCGGAGGGAGAGGGGGTACCCCGAGACAGATGAATGACAACGGGTCTCTTACCCTCACAATTTTGGAGCATGCCTCCTACCTCTCTCCCCTGTAGTGCTGAATTAATATGTTACACATAATGCCACACTGGTTCAAATCACTCCATTGGTTATGGAAACAGTCGAAGTTCAGCCACAGTTTTCCAGACATTTGTTCTCATGTTTAAACATGCATTACAGACATTCTCCTCATCTGTCTTCTCACTGGCCCCGAGGTAATATGACATACTCCGTCAGATTATCTCCCCGAAGTCCTCATACCATTTATTTCTTCTGACATTTATAAAATGTCAACTCCCAATGATCTATTTCCAGAGATGTAATTTTCCTTTTACTTCTAAGTAACCTACAGAGATGATATTGATATACATTATCCAAGAATCTTGATGGACTACACCCACAGGCCTACATACCTAATCAATAATTTAAATAATACTGCTTCTTCAGTCTCTCTGTTTGAATAGCTCTTTATGTACTGAAGAAGAGAAAGCTTTGGGCAGAGTTTTATCATACAAGCCCAAAATATGAATTTTCTCATTTATTAAAGTTTACTATCAGAAATAAAAGTGAATCAGAAATATTAATCATGTCAAAAACATTGGAAACTATACAGACAGTTATGTCATGAACAAAGTAAGAAAAAAGACTTTTAAAAAATGCAGGATAGATTCTTGATCTAATTGTGGAAAACTCAATGCAGAATAAAATCTGCTTGTCAGATCTCCAAATTAATGAGTCAGATCACAGAATAAATTCAGATGAATGCAGTGTTTTCACATGCTCACTTCTGAAGAGAGATGTGTTTAGATAATTTTTTCCTAGATGCCTGTAATCACAAATTCAACACACACACACACACACACACACACACACACACACACACACACACATACACACACACACCTTTGATTCTTTGATATTCAGATTTCCCTCATCACAGGCAGCTTGCTTTGGCAAGTTCTGACAGAGCTCAGTCCAGGTGAAAGCCAGCTCTGGCTGCTAACAATGCTTTCCTACAGCTCTGTCTGCACGGGCTGCTTCTCGCTCCGGTCTCAGCATAAGAAAGGATCTCTGCTCCTCTCTTGGGGTATTTTACTTGAGAAACAAAGTAACCTAACACTAACTGCAGGCGGGGTCAGAGTGATGTAACAGGAAGCTCTGATGTTTCCCTTCTCTGCTGATCACTTACAATCTGACAACACTTCCAATCCACTCAAAACAACTCCTCTCTCCAGCAGAGTGTCACCTCCTGCCTTGGGACTGTCAGGCTCCGCTTGCTGGAGCTCCCTCACGCCCGCAGGTCCCATTACAAGTTTTCCCTCCTTCCCACCTTGCCTGGGTATAAATCTCTGCTGCAGTATCTCAGAAAATCAAATTCCATCCTGAGCCTATTTCACCAAGAATTTCCTCACGAGCTGCGCTGGTAAGTGCTTCTGTTGAAGTAAATATATTTATTATAAGTACTCTCCTCATGTTGTTTGGCAATGTTTTTACCAAGAATTTCGTAAGTAGCACTGAAATGCTGTTGTATCATGCTTATTTCAGCACATTATCTCAAAGTACATAGAAATATCTATGATTGCTGCATACGATTTATGGTATTCTAGAAAGTGATTTACCCAGTAATAAAACTCTACATGGATTTGAAAGCATGTCTCTGAACATTCCTTAATGCATGAAATGGTGAGTGTTACTACTAGCTGAGCCTCAATCTTCACAGCTGGAAAACACTTCTCCCCCAGGAGGGGTCTTTAAACTTTGAAATCATCGGGATTAAATCATTGGGATTCTATGAAAGGGGCAGAGGAGTAACTGTGTGTGGAGTCTCACCCTGAACTCTGGAGTAGAAACAAGACAAAGTTAAAGAAAAGTGATACATCTGGAATTATTGTATTTGCCTTTTATTTACCGTTCACTTTTGTTTACATTTTCATCTCTAACTGTTGAACTCACGGAGTTTTTTCATTGTTGGTTGTTGCCAGAGTGTTTACCTCTTTCTGGAAACCTGGTCTGTTTCAGCTGTATTTAGAGTAGTAAAATGTTAATTCTGCCTCTTAGCACTGTACCTGGTAGAAGGCATTTTTCAACTTGCTGGTTGCCCCTCTGAGGGCTTAGAGGGGAAGGTATGTTAATGAGATAACAGTGGATAAAAAAAGATAGCAAAATTTTCCCAGAGGAATATATTAGCGGAGAAAGTAAAGCATGTATACAAAAAGGATTTTTTTAGGATAGAAGTCCCTGAAATGTTGAGATGCAACGTCAGTGAACGCTGTTAACACAGCACAGGCTGTCCTGGGCAGTGTAAGGAGCCGGCGGCTGTGAAGTTTAGGGGTAGGGAAGTCACAGGTCTGTTGCTAGAGAAAGTTAGATGTCAGATTCAGGTTCAGAGCGTGTGGACGGGCATAATTTTTAAAGAATGCATTTTCTAACTTGCATTAAGCCTTGCCAGACTGCAGTGAAAGCATCCGTGCTTTGTCACCCAGGCTCTGGCACACTAATAATAGGCGTTGTCACCTCATCCGGAGTGACTCCTGGGTCCTCTGCCCCTCAGTTTTCCCACAGGCTTCCCAGCCTGCTGGAAAGGCTCATTAATTCTTACCTTCGTACTCTGACAGTGCTGTGTCTGGTTTCTATCGCCTTTCAGTCTCACATTCTACAACTGAGTCCCCTGACGTGTATGTAGGGGAGGGAAGTGTTTTATAGTCATTGGGTAATTCGTGAAGAACAAGAAAAAAAGGCATTAAGTGACCCAATCTCCTGGGTTTGTAACAAAAATTAGACCAGCATCATTTCAAGTCAGACTTTCTTCAAAGGGGACATATTATTATGGTATTTTGTAAAGATTAACTCCCTAAACTTTTCTAAATGGTATTTAATTGCTAACCCCAAATATATAATTCTCTTCCAACATTTAATTGTTTTTATCTATATTCATAGCATGACTTAAAATCTTTATTATCAAAATACAACTGGAAAACACTGGACTATGTGTTTTAAGGATCGCAGAAACTCATTATTATTACTATTTGAATAAATAAATAAATTTGAACTGTGTATTCATACTATCTAATAAATTTTGTGTTTTAAAATTGATATCAGAGTATCAATGTATGCTTTTAGCTATAAACACAATTTATTTTTCTAGAGATTTCCCTATGGCATCGGAAAATCGGTTCAAAAATTTCTAAACATGTAAAACATAGCAGTGATAAATTATAAGAGTAATGTGAATTCATACACATTTTACCAAAAACATTGTTTTTAAGAGATGTGATTTTGATTATTGCTACAAGATCTTTTTTCTAATATTTTAGCACCTATCAAAGCATTATTTTAAGTTTAAAATGAAGAATGTTAGTGTGTATAAAACCATTTTTAAGGAATTCAGAAAAATAGAAAAATAAAAATAATTATAACTCAGCCTGCATTTTTAAAGAGTAACTGAATAGCCAATGTATATGATTTTTAAAACTGTAGGTCCTTAATATTATTAAGGTTTAAATGATGTCAACAGACCGGCACGTTTATGAGAACATTTACATTCAGCTGCATGTATTATGTTACTGTTTTTATGTGTAACAAGTGCATTCTGGTTAAAATGTTAAAACAATATTAAAAAGAGGTTTGCTTCATACATTTTGTGTGTATCTGGAACATTCTTTCATAAATACAAAACTAAATGAATTCCACTTAATGACATTGTTTTATATCTCTGATTTAGTACATATTTGGAGCCAGGATAGCAATAATATGTTATCAGATTTATCCATGTTTAACTTTTGATAGTGATCTTTCCAGAAAAATTAACACAACTATGTTTAAAGGACTGAAATAGATATTCACCAAACAAAACTTATAGTTTGTGTATGATTTTGGATGTTGAATATATAATTCTAGTTTTTAGCTGTATAAGGGTGATGGGAGTCAATCTTCACAAAGACATGTATTCAAACATTATCTCAAGTATTCAGCTCTATTCTTAACCTAGTCTTTGTTTATGATTGACAGTAGCCCTTAACATTGAAACATAAACTGTGTCATTGCAATGGTGTTAATGAAGACACTCAGAAATTTGTTTGTAGTACCCCTGAGTTCTTGATGTAATCAATATTTTAGAGAATATACTTAACATGGACAGAGAGTAAACAGCTATTTAAAGAGTTTGCTGAACTCAACTGTGAAGTTTGTGACTAAACTCTAAACATTCAAAATTCCTCTTGTTCTACCATAATTTCTTGTGGAATACCTCTTGTATCTGGCCATTATTAAACAGGCACTTTAATTTAAAAACGGGAAAAACCTCCATAAAACCAATGATTATTTCTCATGTTTAGATAGAAATACAATATGTTTCTTAAATCAATTTTGATCCAAAAAAATCTGTACATTTTCCCATATTTGAGTGAATTTAACATCAAATTAATTTATTTTTTAATTTGGTAGGGCATTTAACAAAAAAAGAAGAACTCTATTTAGTTTTTAAGGACACAAAAAAGCATTTAATTTTCTGTTATAGAAAAATAAGCCATTATCACTGTCTGTGAAATGAATTAGTATCCATGTTTCCTAAGTTACTTGAATTAGTATCAGATGATAGTCATAAATATTTTCTTGGAGTACATTTCTTCCATTCATTTTTTATTTACCAGATATTATGGTGCAAAACTAGCACTAATATTTTTTCATTTATTTTTAAGTGTAAAAAGCAAGTTTTGTCTTCTTATCCTTTCATGGTTTTAACCAAATGCATTACATGTTTTACCACTGTATCAATAAAAAGGACAAATTTCCAACCCAACTCAAGCCAACATAAACCAAAATAAATAAATGGATAAGGAACCCCTATAATGCTGAAACTATGAACCCTATTTTATGCTAATACTTTTGGATATAATTCTATTTTCAGAGAAATTTTATTTACCTTAGCATGGGACAAATTTTTAACAAAATTTTAACAAATTTTTATGCAGTGTTTATAAGGTATAAATTTTATTATAAACCTGTGGTTTTTTCTCTATTCAGGTTCAGCTTAACCTATTCACAGTTATGTCTTTCTGATAAAAAATATAGGGATCCTGAGTGTATTATTTGCTGTGTAAACTATCAGTCTTATGTATTTAAACACAACTAGATAATTCACAAAGCTTCCTCCTCCTTGCATCTTACTCATATGGAAGATCCACTGTAGTTAATATAATTTTTACTGATCCATGTGCTCATTTCATGTCTTTAACGAAAGAAGGCTAATTTGAACCCACATTCATTAATTAACCTGAGGCCAATTTTTATGTAAGCATTTCCCATATAAAACTCAAGTTTGCCTTCCTTTCAAGAATAATCTGAAGGGAAAGTGTGATAAGTACCACAGAGGAATAAAGTCGACTTCAATTAGAAAGACAGATGGAAATGATGGGGAAAGAATGTCATCAATTCAAAACTGTTACTGTTCCCCAAATCCTGTACTTGCTTTTCTTGTATGAGTTGAAATAGGAGTTTTGCTTTGCCTTAGTTAATGGAAACCTAATATCCAAGTAAGCCTAATATCCAAGCCTAATATCAAGGCTATACTCAACTGTCTGTGCATCTCTCCTTTAAACATTTGCTTTCCGTGGAATTTTTTGGTTTTAAATCTTTTCTAAAAAGACATCAATATATGTTGTTAGATAAAGGAAAAGAAGCTTGCCTATTAGTTTTTGAAACTGAAGTGTATATTATTTGCACAAGCACAGCCTAGATTTGGAGTTAGATATCTACATCTAAATCCCCAATTTACCAATTATTAGTTCCTGTTTCTCATCTATGAAATCAAAATGATTCATAGCACAAGGGAGGTGAACAAGTGTAGTTTATAATTACAGTTTTTTTTAAAAAAATCACTGTTTTGCTATCATAGAACCCATGTCAGTATTTAATAAAACAGATACTGCTAATTACTATTCCTGTAGAACTTGAGTGTTAAAAGGTGACTTCATAGTAATGATTGCAAAAGCTACATGGAACAGAAATTAAAGTTTCTGTATTTTATGCATGAAACTCAATGAAGCGCTTCCCGCTTCATTGCGGGATGTATTCAGATATTATCTGTGATGATGAAATGATGAAAGTGAAATACTGGTTTCGCCCTATGTCTACTGATTCTGTAAATGGAAGTATTTTGTCATACCATTGCCCATTATCACACTTCCCATCACTGATGATGTAACGTCACACAGGCATAATGACTCAACAAACTTAAGCCAGACCTTTCCTAAGCAGAAGATAGTAAAATAAGTTTATTTGTGACTTATTTGAATTTTGTGTAATATTCTAGAAGTAAACATAGATGACTGTCAAGAAATTTTTATGGGGCTGGGGATTTAGCTCAGCGGCATAAGCGCCTGCCTTGCAAGCAGGCAGTTGTGAGTTCGATCCCTGGTACCGGTAAAAACGAAAAAGACAAAAAAAAAAAAAAAAAGAAATTTTTATTTGTGGCTAATGTAACAGCTACAGCTGCTCACAAAAAAGAACACTTAAGAGTGACTCAATAACTCAGGGTTTAGAGTTCTAAAGTTTCTGTGGCTGTTTTTAAATGTCACTGTCACAGGCATATCTTATGCCTGACTAATGATAAACACAGACTCTTTTTTTGCATTATATTTTTAAAATACAGAGAAAGAGTACCTGTGCAATGGAATGACAAAGCACAGTTCTGATTTGAACATAATTAATTAAAGAACTCATTTTATATGTAATATGAGCATATTTATGAATTATGGGCTGGGGATATAGCTCAGCGGTGCAGCACCTGTCTTGCAAGCACAAGGTCCTGAGTTTGATTTCTGACACAAAAATTTAAAAAATAATTTAAAAAGTGAAATTTATGAATTAGGATTCCCCAGGGAAAATTAATGAAAACTAAAACTTCTTCTCCAGAAATGACAAACAAAGAAACAAAGAAATTCCATTCAGAGATTCATATTTTTCATATAGCTGAAGAGTTTCATGGTGTCTCCTTTGTTTGTTGGATCCATGGAGAAGAGCATGATTCCCCAAAAGCCATTTGCATAGGACTGTTTAGAATTGCCCAGTTATCGTGACAGCATAGTCCATTTGAGGAGGAAAATTTCTATCCCTGTCACAGCTTAGTCCTTTCAAAGACAAATCTACATTTTAACTCATATAGCTAAGTAGTTATTTCTATAGATGTGAGTATAAATAATATGACATTTACAATGGAATTACACACAACAAAGCATTCTCTGTTAAAGCACGAAAAGTCAAAGTTATAGGAGAACAGTATAAAAGTGGAGTCCCAAATATTTCAAACAAGGCATGCTAAAGATATGAGCCAATTAGAATTGATTAGATTATTCTTAATTTTAGATATTTTATTTTATTTTGGATTTATCACCCATAACCTAAAGTTGTCTTGAAACAATAAATAGTCACAGAAAATACTACAAAACACTGTAGTTAACACACAGGATACTAATCTGGTGACAAGGTGAAAAAAGTACAGTGACAGAGAAGAGCACGGATTAAGATTCCATGCTGTGCCCACAATGACTTTATAATGCCAAGGTAGAGGGGTATTATCCTTGTGGAAATCCTCCTGTCACAGCCTCCCAAGTGCTAGGATTACCATGCCTGGCTGCTTACCTTTAATTAACCCGCATAGGGTGTGACACATCATAAGTGCTTGTAAAACTGAGGAAACATGTTAATAAACTCTTTTAATTTCATATATTTATTTTGAAGGATGCAGACAAAATGGACTCTGGTTCATTAAATTTGAACATAATTTTATGGTCAAAAAAGCCTTGTTTCTTCTGACAATTTCCATCTCAAGACATGATACACAACAAAGTAAATTCTTCTTAAAAAGCATACAGTTAAGGAAGATAGCTTGTGAAGTATTAAATTAATTTAAAAATGAATGAAATATTGAGGAAATACCACATAATAGATTTCAGTGCTGTCTGGTTGTCCCACTTACTTTGATCTAATCTCATTTGAAGGCTTTTATGTTCAAATTAATGAAGCCCAACATTTTTCAACAATTTATTCTTGAGAAAATGATTTTCTTGACCACATTCCTTTTTGGTTCAAAATTAAGTTTTTGATCATGAAATTAACATGTCATCTTTAATAAAATGAATATTCCAAAATTATCAGAGTTCATAGATGAGTTATGATCTTTAATAGCATGTTCTGTATTTTAAAAAGTTACGTCATCACAAATAGATACCACTTTCCCCTCCTAATTGCACAAAAATCTTAGGATTTCAAGGGTTTTTCTAAACCTGGTCTACGTTTTTCCTCCACAATCACATAATGTAATAAGTATGGAAGGAACATAGACTATGGATATACCAAGTGTCTATCTAGGCATTCATCACAAATGTTATCATTCCAATGGTGATACCTATTTGGAATACAATGAAATTTGTAATGAGTTACAAAGGTCACTGTGTATCATATTACCTCACTGACGTAACAGAAACCAGTGAGGGAGTACTTTTTGAAGGAAGTAGCTGATTTTGTTTCTAAATTTACTATTTCTCTCTTTCCCTAATAATTCTCACTTAATGAGACCACAGTGTCACTACAATGTCTGAATATGGTAAAAATTCTAATCTTCCTCATTTGTGGTCCTACATGGTTTCTGGATTCCAGATTTTAGTATTTTTACTTTCTTTTGTTGGTTCCTCCCATGCTAGCCAAGTTCCTGTCTTGCTAGTTCTTGTGATGTAAGCTGGCACGTAGTTAAAGGAAAAAAATGATATCATTTAAATGACCAAGAATCTAGAGGCTTCTTTCAATAACCACAGAATACTCTGTCCTGAGTATCAGAACGCTGTCACCGGTTTCCTAAGAGTCTCCTTTGATGTAACTTTTCTGTGGGTCCCACTCTACTATTTAAAATTTAAACCTACTCTTCTGCCATCAAAATATTCTTTCCCTCTTCATCTATCTGAGTTTGTCCTAGATTTTCTTCTGTAACACTAATCACAATGAAACAAATCCTCTACTGCAAGTTACATATTTTCTAAATTTTTTCTCCATAACACTAACATGTATTTTCCACAGGTGTGCAGATTTCTATCTGTGTTTTTTTTTTTCACTGATACATTCTAAGTACATGTATGCAGGCTTGCACATAATAAGTGCTTAAAAGTTAATTAATAAATAGTTACATTAGAGCAGGGACGTTTATACTTAGTCTCTATTTTACAGGAAACTGAATATTGACCTTATGTTCTTTTGTATCCAATACACGATGGATACCTGAGTTCTGAAGATGTTAGAAGCATTGCTTGTTTAAGAAAAAACAGTAAAAACCAGTTACAATTTTATTATTCTTAAGTTAACCTAATATTTATCTCTCCACTCTTTTGTAAGGGAAGATAAGATGCCTTCTATAGTAACTATAGTGTCCGGTTTTCACTCAGTTCTAAGAAGTGACTCTTCAGACTGGTTTAAATGAGAATGTTGCTCAGTGTTTTACACAAAATGTTGGACTTGCTGCTCAAATAGCCAAACAGTGGCTGTCACTGGCAGAATTTCTCATTGAAAGCGAGAAGGCTGCCAAATCCTGCCTCCCAACAAAAGCCTTTCTCCTTACTTACAGCTCTTGGGACAATCGGACATAGCAGACAAACGAACATAGCAGACAAATGTTAGGCAGTGAAGATGAAAGAAAATACATCCAGCATTTCAGAAAGCATATACTGAAGACATGATTTTCATTTAATAGCAAATCTCTTTGGGAAGCATTGAACTAAACTTCTGTTAAGCTATAAGTGATCTAGTTTGTATGTGTTGATTACTTTTTAAAGATCCTTCTAAAAGGATTGCCTACTGTCAGTGGCCTATCATTATATAGTTTTGGAAGGTTTTTTTTTAAGTGAAAGACATAGGACTATTTCATAAATTCAAACCTAGATTTGTGATCAAATATAACCATGCCTTGAGTGCTTCGTGATGGACTTCTGTGAAAGGTACTTTTAGAATGGACCCAACTCACAAGCTGTCACAGTACAGCTGTTTGTAACTGAGATTTCTCATTTGAGAATCAGAGTCAACTTCACTTCTTTCTGTTAAAACAGAACCCTAAGCAGGGATTAACCTAAAAATACCACAACTTGAGTTCTTCTGAGCCCAGTTATGTATATCATTCAGGAAAACAATAATTTTCCTTTGAGAAAATATTGACTGTCAAAATATGCCTACTATTCAGAAAAAGTAAAATATGTGAGTGTAAGTTTACTGTTCTTTCACGTGCTTCCTAAAAATACATGTACGAATTGCAAGCCATAAGCAAGGCTATTTTGCATTAAAATCAGCTGTGTTTTAAATGAAATATTGCTCAAAAGTAAACTGTCAAATGACTTCTTACCTCCACCCTTTACTGTTTTCTGAAATTTCTGATTTTATTTGAAGTAATAATTATCAAGTAGTGCATTTATGATAAAGTTATTCTCATAAAACTTAAAGAAAATAATATAGAAAAGATTGTAAAATGTAAATTAATGTAAAAACTAGTCTGCACTCAATTCCGTCCTCTCATGCAATGTTTTCTCCATTAGATTCTAAAAGTCCACATAATTGGCTACACAAAGTTATGGCAAGGGACCCCAACAGAAGATAGCAAAAGTAACACAAAATCTGGGACCAGTGACAATTGATGTAAGGACAAAAGTGTGGCATTTTCTAATGTGAGTAGATTTGGTAAAAAGATAGGAAAGATACTTGAAATAAATTTCACATAAATAAAAGACTTGAAAGAATTTTCAGTTCAGTGACCTTGCATTTATAATTTGTGTGCAATAATTTCTCAGTCCGCAGAAGCACATCAGCCTTTCTCAGGTGAATTTCAGCCTCCCTGATGGCAGATGATCCCACCCAGTATTCCTGGTCAGAAAAAGACAAAATATTTGTTGGCAAAATATTTGTTCTCTCTCATTTAGATGCAGCAGAAGCAACAAGTACTTGAGTGCTTGCTCTGGCAGAATATTACTTCTAGCTTGGAGAAAGTCTACTATAATTGTCCTTTAATAAATTAGGTGTACAAAATGTGTGATGAATTTTAAATAGCATCATAATCTAAGACAGAAAAAAATATATCCCAGGAATTTTCATTAAAGAGTAGAAAGATGTGATTGTAGGACTGCAGTTAACTGAGTATTTGTTAGTGACTGAATAAAAAGCCTGATGTAAAACTAGTGTCAAGCATAGAGCTAGAAAATAAAGAGACAGGAAAAAGGAAGAAGACTGAACAGAGTAGAGCAGAAGAGGGCAAGACAGACTAAAGAAAGGCTAGAAAGGGAGACACACTGATTCGGTAAGTCCTGTCTGCATTTCCTATGCCAGAACAGGTAGGAAATAAAAGTCTGCTGCCGAACCTCATCTTTTAAGATGGGTATCGCTTTGGATACAAAACCATAGACAAGTTGGCAGATAAGTGTCTTTCAGCTGTTTTGTCTAAAATTTGTATTAAATGTTTTCTCTGCTCTTTGGTTTTGGGAATAGGATTGAATGTAAAGCCTAAGGATTGTGCTTTGTGGCAAGAATGGAGAAGTGTTGAGATTTCTGTGAGATGCAAACATCACCTCTGGGCAGTAGTCACTTCTTTCTGTGCTGAGGACTGAACCCAAAGAGTCACAGGGATCCCTCAGGGGAGGCCTCTCCTCTACTGGAGTGCCTCAGTCTCTTAGGAGAGAGAGAGAGACTGACATTAACAGATCAGGACAAATGTATAATAACAAAATAAAATAGGGAATGGGGCACAAGTTTAAATCGGTTAATTGTCTGTCTAAATAAGCATTAAGTATTTACTCACATGGAACTACTCATGAATATACAGATATACACAATACTTCTCATTTTCAGTTGAGAATTGCTAGTTATTTGAGTGTAGGGTGCCTTTTTCGTGTCTGTATCATTCTAATCTAAAAGTCTAGGCTTGTAATAACTCAAAACAAAACTTTAGAGAATTAGGAGTACCTATATACATACACCCAGTCAACCCCCGCACACCTCCATATACACACATGCACACATGCACAAATTGATTCAAGGGTTTGGCATTGCTGGTCTAAAATTCCATCCAAATAACTAGGAAAGTAAGCAAAATTGAAGTATAATTTACCCACCTGCATTATACTTGTGAAATGCTAACTATGCAAATTGCTTATATTACAAAGCTATAAATCTTATGCAGATTCTTGTTTGGTTACAAAAAAAAATAATAACTTTCAAACTCAACCAGTACTGTGTAAAGCTGCTCGATCTCCCCCGCTCTCAAAACCCCTGACCCATCAAAAATACCTTGCATTTTAATATGCTTGGATTCATGGATTCAAAACCAACAGATTCTAGAATAAGTAATCATGTACTGCAAAGCTGCATAAAACTTATTTTAATCTTAAATTGAAAGAAATAAAAAAGATAGATAGATAGATAGATAGATAGATAGATAGATGTAGGTGATAGAGAGACAGGGTACAGAATAAATACACTTAAACACTTATTTTCCTAGAATTTAATTTGTCCATTGTCTTCTGCCCTCATCAACACACATGTGCATGTGCACGAGCCCGCAAGCACACACACACACACACACACACACACATACATCCCCAGAAGTAAACCATTTCCTAAACCTGGTCTCTTTCTTTTCTTTGCTTCACGTCTTTACCACATATGTACATGTGTTTCTAGATAATGTTGCAATTTACTCTTTTGTTTTTATTTTTATGCAAATGGAATCCTCATGAACATATTTGTTGGGGATTTTCTTCTTTCACTGAGCACAGTGATTTCAAGCTGTGTCACTACTAAGGTGTATGACTCTGGTTCCATCCCTTCCAAGATGCAATCAGCTCTCCGGTGCATGCATGTAGCAGAATGTAATTATCCTTTCTCCTGCTGGGGGCTGTCTGGATTGCTTCCACCACTCACCTGTCAGAAACAACCAAGCCATAAACACTTTCCCTGCCATCTTCTGCCACCCTGGGTTCCTCTGGGTTCCTCTGGGGAATATATTTCTGAAAGGGATTTCAGAATCCCAGCAGTTTATGGTGTTTGTACAAATTTATATTCCTAGCAACAGTGCATGGGGTTTCTATTGTGAAATATTCTTCCCAAGACTCTGTATTATTGGCAAACTTTTCTAATTCTTGCTAGTCTGGTGGGTGTAACATAGTATCTCATTGTGATTTTAATTTGCATTTCCCTAGTTATGAATCACAGTGAATTTTTATGTTAAACCAAAAAATTTCCCTCCAAAACATTTGTTTCTAATAGGACAGCAGTAACTTGATGCTGCAGAATTATGTCTAAACTACTTCTTTTTATACTTAAAGAGAAAATGTGTCTCTCTCATTAGGTGGTCCAGGATGAGGAAAAAATGTTTTACTATTTTAAAACCAAGAAGATGTGAATAGCATTCTCATCACAAATAATAATACAGGGGGTGACGTCTACAACCTGAGCCCTAACTTGCTGCTTCCGTTTATTCAGATGGATCATCAAATATCTGTCAAAGTCTCCTTTGAAAAATAAGGAGGAAAGAAAAGTGAATAATTCCAATCCAGTGTGCATACATATGTGTGTATGCATGTGTGTGTGTCTGTCTGTCTTTTTTATAGTTTACTAAATAATTAAAATAACTTGTGGAGCTTACTTACAGATCTCCTGAATAAGATTTTGTCACTTCTTACTGTTGGAAAAATTATTTCTTATACTTCAAAAAATCATAGAAGGTGCTGGAATTTGTTTCACAGCATTTCTTATTTTGAATCTGACATTATGTCTATCAGTTCAATTTAACTAATATATTTTTTCAAGGTTTTGATTATCTTTTAACAAATTATGTATGCATGTTCTTTTTGTTTAGCTTAATTATCTGCTTCACTATGGCAACATTGCATGGAGAAGCTATTTCTATTATCCTTATTTACTATATTTCTTTTCTGTGTTGTCAGGATTTAGTTGATTTTAGATTTATTGTCCAATCACTTTACCCAGTGGTGCTACTTAAATAAAATTGCTTACTCTCTAGGTATCTGTATTGTTTTCTTTGTGTTTTTATAATATTTCTTTGTATTCTCTCGTATAGGTTGTCAATCTATTTTACTGCATATTTTGATACTATATGTATAAATTTTTTCAAGGAAAAAGTAGTGGTAGGTACATGCCAGCACACAGTTATTTTCTTAATATGTGCAATACATTTGATAACCAAACTCAACCACTCAGTAAATTTACTGATACTATGAGTATGTCCAAAGCACCAAAAGTGTGGAAAGGTTCTTTTGGGGGGGCTGGGACAAGAGTGCAATTTATAGAACTATGTGGTGAAAATAATAATGTTTCCCAGTCATTTCTATTTCAAGTGACATTTTCTCGCAAGTTGGACAAATACTCAAAATAGATTTCAACTTTGAACTTAGCAAATTCCATTTGTATGCCAGTGAAGCCTGAGGCTGAAAAGGGCATTTATTTTTTCAAAATAGCTTTTAGAAAATCAAGATTCTAAATATGTATAGTTTCTGTTAATGAACAAAAAAAATTCTCTCTTTCATTTGACCAGATCATGATCTTAATTATAGCATGTTAGTTTATAATGATTTATTAAAGTGTGTGAAGATGTAAATATTTACCAAGTAATTTAACAAGGTAATTAAAATGCTCTTTGGTTCTTAAATGATTATTATATTATTTCTTATTTATACATTCATTAAAACAACAATCCTTTTGGCTGTTCAAATAAGTAATCCTGTTGTCTTTGCAGAAGTCCTTGACAAAACTCAGATTACTATAAAGGACTACAGTAAATTAAAGCTCTATGAAGTTTAGGTCAATAAAATGCTTCTCAGATCACAGAATGAGTTAACTGGAATAACTAATTTGCAAAACACAAATCTGACATTTCTGAAATTCTCTAAGTCTATGTACTGTGAAAATGCACAGCAAGGTAAATCACACTGTAGCTGTTTCTTAATTTCCACATTAGTTTGAATCTGCAAAAATGTGTGCAAACACAGTCCTATCCATTCAGTCTTTGTTTAGCAGAGAGGATGCACCCTACTTGTCAGACAAGCTGGACCACATTTCCTACACCTCTGGCCTCTCTGGCTCCCTCTTTGGTGTCTCTGAGCATCTGTTCCCCACCTCTGTTCACACTTTGCAAGCCATGCCTGCTTCCCTTCTATTGCTCAAGTCGTCCTTTCCAGGAGAGCCTGGACACGGCATGGTGCCTTCCTCTCTCTCCAGGTCTTTGTTCAAACGCCATCTTCTCGGAGGAGCTTATTACACCACCTCCTTACCTTTCTCCCTGTACTCACTTAGTCTACTTGCTTGTTTTTCTTTGCAGCACTCATTACCAACGGGCTTCTATATATTTGTTTATTGTTTGTTTCCTCCTGACAACATGAGCCCCATGAGTTCAGGGACTGATGTGTCCCCAGTACTCAGACCGAGCCATGTCTCCATAGATTCTACATCTGCCTGTGATACCCTTGTAAGCAATAGACAAAAACTATCTCCACGCCTGTGCCCATGGGCATGCGCATTCTTAAGGCATAGGTGCCAGACTATCTTGATGGTGACCTAAATGTACTTGATTCATTGTCTCTTGGTTTCCAATTCAAATGCATCATTTAAAATACATGTTCATGATGTTAACGGAGAGCTATACTGGTGTATACCTTTAAGTTAAATTCTGTACAACTCCACTCTCCACTGAATCTTAACAAATTCACTGGAATGTTCTCTTGTCATCTAGGGCCCTACGATGCCACATCAACCACTTTTGCTGCCACCTGTCAAAATTCTGGACCGCCCCACTTTCAGGTATCGCATATCTTATGAAAGAGTATTCACAATCTAATGAAAGTATTATGCTGGATTTCCATGAAGTCAAGGATATTTAGAACACTTAAAAGAGAGAAAGAAAAATTTCCAAGAATGATATGTAGTTAACTTCCAAATGAAGGAAACCTTGAAGATCTATCCAACAAAATACTGGAATTATGGACATATGTTAGACTTTCAAAAATCATTTCCTTGGGAACTTGGGGTGTAGAATAAACTAACCCCCATGTTCTTCCTCCAGGTTTTTACTAGTAGTGCTAAATTATCTTGGGTGTATACTACCGAGTTTGATAACACTGCTAATGGAGCCGCATTGCCACAGACATCATGCATACCTATGTGACGTATAAACATGTACACATACAGTTATGTTTAGTGTTGTAGTTGTAGGTTGTTCATTGTACTAAATCCAGTCATTGTTCCACTCCTACAAATGGATATAAATTTTTCTCATAACTGGAACACAGGGTGATACCTCATTTTTAAATAGGGAAACAGGAAAACGGGAGGGTGAATTGTTTTAAAAATTTAAACTACTCTAGATACTATTTTTAGGACACCCTAGCTAAACAGTTTTAATTCCAATCATGGACCCATACAATGGAATTTAGGGGCTTTAGGGTTTCCAAAAAGTACTGTAGACAGATCTTTTTTCCTAGTTATATTTGGCACTGAGTGTCACGGTGAGTACAGTATTAGTGATGGAGTTTTATTATACCTCATAGCCCTCTTCCTTGCAAAATGAGAGTTCCTGCCTTAAGTTATTTTTAGACTTAAAAGTGCTCAACAATACAATGCTTATCTTCCTCACAAACTGCATCAATATAAATGAAAATAAAGCCTACTAAGACATTTATCTTAAATTCAAGACTCTGTGACACAATTTCTTACTCTGTACTTAAACTGTGATTTTTAAATTGCAATGTCTTGCTGCGAGACCCAAAAATAGGCACTCGGCGATTGTCCTTTGTCCCCCAGAAACGTCTCTGGAAACTCATCATTGTGTTCCTCCCCCATGTGTCAGCTTCCTTTGCACATTACATTTCACATGACTCACTGTCCCGCAGAGCAAGGTCTGAGCGCTCAGAATGCCTGTTTGCATCTGACAGCTGGATTTTTCTTCCTGAAGTTTTTTGTGTGTAATGTGGGGCCAGTCAACTCTTAGAAGGCCCTAAAGTTGCTTAGTGAAGATGCATGGGAAAGAGCAAATAATAGAGAAAAAATTCATGTACTGTGCACCTGTCACAGGGAAACCTTTTAGAGGACCTCCCAGGGATGAGCTGTAAGGTATTTGATGGTTTGAAAGAGATGACTTGGAAGTGACTTAGAACTGCAAGGTTCTAATTTGAACTGCTTTCTCCTGATTACCTCTGCTGAGATGAAACGTAATTGCTGCCTTTGTAATTGTTTTTTCAAATTATATTTCTAGCAGTTTTAAAGTGAAGCAAAGTTAAATTCTACAACGAAAGAGATTGGAAAAATCACCCCTTAGGAGATTAAAAAAATACCTGAAAAGTGAGATCAGCTTGTTATCTGTTAGTTTAAATCACATGTGATTTAGTCCTAATTTAACGGCAAGTACAAAATTGAGATTAAAAGAGGAATTTCTATTCTTAGCTGCTCTACCACTGATATGAAATTACTTCATAAGGTAATTCATTAAAACCTCCGTAAGTCCTTATTTCTAAGTCTGTAAAATGAACCAATTATACAACAGGTTTTCACAGGTCCTTTCCAGATTTTAGAGTCTGGAATGTCCGAGTATATCTGCTGTGAATTAAAGATTCCAGCTGCAAATATAAAACCATCTGAAAGGGCTGGGGATTTAGCTCAGTGGCATAAGTGCCTGCCTTGCAAGCAGGCGGTCGTGAGTTCGATCCCTGGTACCGATAAAAACCGAAAAAGACAAAAAAAAAAAAAAAAACCAAAACCATCTGAAGTTCTTTCTAATAAAAGACATGATTTGCAATAGTTTAATTGTTATAACTTTAAATATTTTTGCATCACTTTATGTAATCATCAAGCTAATTCTAAAATTAGATAGATGGGTAAGAAGAGGAAGACATTAAAAAAAGAAAAAAGAGGACTGTCTTTGGCTAGATTAAATTTTGACCTAAGAGGAATTTATTTCTATTTATCACTGAAATTTAGTAAACTTGCTGAATGTTCTTTCTGACTCCAAGACAGTAAAGATAAAACTTTCTAAGAAATTTCCAATTATGAAAAGGTTCATTTCTCATCTAAATCTTATTCCAATTTACATGGAAATCCAACATGCTTTTCCCCAAGACTAAGGACAGTTATAGACTTTACAAGGACATTAGAAGTCTCGTCCTTTCCATTAATGACTTGAAACTCAATTAAATATGTTTACTAAGTTATACTGACAAAATTATTTGGATTATTGGCTGCATTAATTTTGTTATTCATTAAGTTGAACTCGATAATTATGCCTTAGTTTGTATTATATTTCTAAAGTTGTTTCAGGACAAATAGCATCTTTCTGAATTTTAGTTTTGTATCTATGATTACAAATGTTTATTTAGAACTACTTTTATCTATGAAAGAACTATAAATTTTCTTCAAAAGACTTTGCATGGCAGAACAAGTACCAAGTCAGTCCTCGAAGGTTGGATAAGACTTATAATAGGCAGCGAAGCATATGAGTGTGTTCAGAATCAGGAGTGGATGGTTTAGTTAAAACACTGAGAAATAAATCAAGGTAAACATGAAAAAAGTGGGCAGAGTATTTGGTCTTATATAAACCTTTCCAAAGCTCTGAATTCAATTTGATAGTTGTAATTTTGGGCTGTTGTTCTCAAAGAGGAGTGGATTTCTTAGTGTCCGGTCCAAGACCACAGGGCATAACTCCCCAAATTGTCAGTAATTTGGCCACTGTAGTTTGCTGGCAAAGGGTCAGGGGATGCACCTGGGTATGCAGGGCCCTGACCAGCATGCCCTGGTTTGTGTCACCTCTCTCCTGTTACCCAAACTTCTGACCTACGTGTGCCATATGAACATAGTCCCCATTGGTCGGTGTCAATCTAGAAACAAAGCACAGCACTCTTTAAAATCTTTTAATGACATGGCATTTTCATCTCATTAAATGACACATTGCCAATAATAAATTTTACTTATGTTTAAAATAAATTATCTGTCAAACCAGTAAGGACATTATTACATTTTAGAGCCAAGCTGCCTGGTTTACTTTTAATTTGACAGGTTTTTAATTACTTACTTAAGGCAATAAATCCACCAACTCTGTTTTTTGGTAAGTAAACTTTGGTTAATCATAATACTTAGCTTATGTTTTTATAATGTAATCATGTTCCTGAAAAGCTAATCTTATTTTTTCATGCACCATATCAGTGAATCATTCATTGTGTGCCATTTACATTTCTAGTCTTGCTGGCTGCACTATACACAAATAGATGGAGTAGAGGTTCAAGTAATTAATCCTTAGATGGATACTAATAATTTAGTAAGCCTTCCTAAATCCATACTGTTTCAGCATTATTATTGTTTTCTCTAATAAAATTTGAAATGATAATAAATCTGGGAAGATCTTTATTAAGCATGCATCTCTGACCATTTAGACAGAAGAAAGTTTAAATGTTTATAGATATTTTTTTGTGAAGTTTTAAAACGGAGTAAAGATTTTTATAAGAATTAGGAGAAGCTTAGATAGCCACAATGTAAACAAAGGAAAATGTCTAGGTCACAATATCATTGTCTTTAAAATGTCACTTCTCAACTAGTGAGCTACATCTTTATCCTTCAGGGTCTACTTTGCCTTTGAGCTCTACTGTGTTTTTCTACTTTTCTTTCAAATAATCAATTAAAATAACTTGTAATACGAAAACATTCTTTAACAGAATGAAATTCTATGAGGGAACGGTTGGCAGAGATTGGAATATAATTTCAAGGGGAGAAGGAAAGCCCAGTCTCTGCTAGGAAGAATGCATTCATTTTAATGAATGTGACAAGAATTAAATAGTTCATTTATTTATACATCATTAAAAGCACTTAAAGACATGCTCTAACAGTTATAGTTTAAAATGTCAACACCAAAAATTTGTCAAAAATGACATGCTTTACAACTGAGTTGCCAATTGAAATGAGGAAAGTTCTTCCAGAATTATTTTATAGTGTCAACAAAATGTTTTTTAATAATATTCTTTTAGAGGGTTATAGTCTTCTTCCCTGTAAGGAATATGATGAAATAATAGTTGAATAAACAAATACTTATAGCTTATATTTTACATTTAATATTATACCTTATACATAATTGAAAGGATTAAATAAATATGTATATAAATTTTCTTATAATAAAATTTTAATATTATAACATTATCCTTTATAGTGTATTTGTGACCAGAAAAACTAAGCTTATCCAAATGTTATTTAAACTGGAATTAGGATAATACAACTCAACACTAGAGATATCAAGAGGAAATGTGTTATTGTTCCTTACTAGCACCAATAAATGAAGAAATAAGCCTGTGAGGTTGATGGATTGATAATAAAAAGCACTTTCTCTTTTCTCATTAAGGATGATAAATTAGGAAGTTAATAAAGATCCATTGCAACCAGGACTGTATAATTCACCATGTCTTTATTATATTTGTAATAAGACTATCAGCAAACACTTGCTTTGATTTCGGTAATGAAAAACTTAATATATTTGCAAAAACACGAGAAGCTGTTGACATTTACTTAGTCATAAATGGGAGAAACTTGTTTTTCCGAGGTGGATTAATTCACAGAATAACTGGAGCCAGACACAGTGGCAAATGTTTATAATTCCATCACTTTGAGAGGCTGAGCCAGGAAGATCCCAAACTGAAGCCTAGCCTAGGAAAGTTAGTGATTTAGTGAGACCCTGTCTCAAATTTTACAAAAAGAAAAAGGGCTGAGAATGAAGCTCAGTATGAAAGCCCTAGGTTCAATACCCAGCGTTGGGAGTGAGAGTTTAGAGCAGTTGATTAAAGAAAAGGGAATTTAAGGGAGGTTCATTATCTGTGGGGTAGGGACAGATCTCCATTAGCAAGCTTCCTCCTCAGCCCCATCTGCAGCCGCAGGCCATTAAAACTGAAATGGAAGTCAGTAGTGAATTCTAACACACATTTCCTTGGTGCAGAAAACTCCGTGTCAACAACCGAGCACACGACAGACACCTTGTTTGTTGCACTCAAATATTTTCATGCTGTTTCATTTATTTCCCATCATGCCTCATAGACCTTATGCAAGCTTCCTTCCAGACGAATTAATTATGTTTCATGCAAGATATCAATTTAGACAAAATAGATCGTCTTCCTAAAATACATGGATCCGAGTATGAATATAATTTTCTTTTCTTTCTTCTTCCCTCTTTTTCTTTCTTTCTTTCTTTTCTCTTCCTTCCTTCTTTCCTTCCTTTGCTTTTGTTTCTTGCTTTTGAGAATTGAACTCAGGGCCTCGCCTGCTAACATGGACTCTACCAGAACTATATCCTTGTTTTCATTTATACCATCAGAGTGACAAATCTGCCAGTTCTTAAATTCCAGCCAGCATTTGCTATAATTCCCATCTTCATGTATTTCCAAGATTATCCATTTTTCTTTCCAGATCACTGTCACCCACTTCACACTTAGGAATGACAGATGATTTCTGCCTTGTTACATTAAGGTCCTGGTGATGTAGTTAACATTGAATCATTTATTGATGGTTATTAAAAACAAATTAACATTTATAAATAAGAGTATTTCTGTCTTAGGCATTTGAGAAATGCTGAGAGCCTATAAAGACATGAAGTCATGGCTTATCAAGAAAGCGCCAACATGTACTGTATTTTCACAGGAAGTTCTTGAGGTGACTGAATGTTCTTTGTTCTCTTAGACCTCTATAGATAGGTCACAGAGGAAGACTCGGCACAAACATTCACAGCTTTTCATGTGCTCAATCTAAATTGTTCTTGCCAATGAGAAACACACCTTGGACTTCAAGGAAAGTAGACCTATGATTCAATAATTCCAGCAAATGGTCCTGCCAAATTGTAAATTCTAGTTGACATTTTGTTGTGGGTATTCAGAAAGCTCTTTTTTTTTTTTCCAGTTGGAACATTTTTGTTCTATTATTATTATTCAGTAGTTATGATTTTAAAAGAGTGATTTATATTTGAAAAGTTTAATGTTGAAACAGGGAAGAGGCTCTTATTTCTCATACACCCTATGTAAATAGTTCAGTGTGAAATGTGATTTCTATTTTCTTTACTATAATTCTGTTTCTTTGATATCACTTTTGGGTATGGATTAAAATCTTTTAATGTATTAGCTTTATAATTTCCTGGGTCCTAAATCTTTATAGTTTTTTTTTTTTTTAAATATAATCTCCCACTTTTTTAGGTGAAAAGCTAAGAAGCAAGGAAACTAAGATCTGGTTAAAAAAATAGAAACCCAGTGTCATAATCAAGATCAGTTAATACCCATTTGTTTTCAATTCACTTGTATTGACAATTTAATAAAATCCCCACAATCTGTCTACTCATGCCTCATAATCAATTCTTCATGCAAATTTGATATTCACACTATTATTCTGCAGTTTTTGGTATGAACTTGAATTCAACAAAGCAATCTCTGTTATTTATTGTTGTTAGATTTCAGATATCTTCTCTCTAGCACAGTAACCTAAAGCAAACTTAAATCTGAACTTCAGGAAACTAATCCATTTGTGTATTTATTTCATTTTCCATTGAATTTATGAAGTTTTTTTTTTTTTCTTTTTCCTTTTTATCGGTACCAGGGATTGAACTCATGACTGCCTGCTTGCAAGGCAGGCGCTTATGCCACCGTGCTAAATCCCCAGCCCCTTATGAAGTTATTTTTAACTTTATATAATACTAATATACTAATATATTAATTTATAACATACTAATTTATCCTCCATTCCAGATATTTGTTACTTCAAGAACTTTTGTGGAGTTTTGGTGCCACTCCTATTCAAATAGGCACTATGACTTATAAGGAAAAAAATTTGACCCTATTAAAAAAAGCTTTCTGAAATTTCTCTCCATATCCTGATATGCTAAGAGTGCCTTTCAACCAACAAAGCATTCACATGTGCTTACATAAATTGTGACAATGGTGTTTATAACAGGCTTTTCCATTCTCAATTTATTGTGTTTCTCTTACAATGTAGCAAGTTGTATCCATGTAGCTGGTAGGCTAAAAGAACCTGAATAAACTATATTTTAGTGTTGTAGAAGAACTGAGAGAAAATATATTCAGTTATGCAAAATGAAGCAAGAATCATTAGCAAAGGTTATTATCCTCTGGCTTTCCAATGGTGGAGCAAAAAAAAATAAGGATAAAGGTCACTTTATTAACTATAACTTTATTTATTGACTTTTTAAAAGTCTGTGTGAACTTATATAAGTGTATTTATCTTATAAACGTATATTTTTTCTAAAAATACTAAATATCAATGGAAATTGCAATAATAAGAACACTTGAACTGTGGATCTAATTGGCTAACCTGTTGGGAGCTGCTGAAACTGGAAATTGAATACATGTGCAGGGCTGCTACACACAATGGCAAAATAAGATAACAGCTGAGGATATCTGGCTCCAACTCCAATTTATGAAATAAAGACCACAGCCGCAGGCATTTCTCCCCTGTAGTGAAATGCAACATGGAGATCTTCTCCTAAGATACTTCTTTTTGTTAAAGTAATTTGTTACTTAGAAAAGTCTGAGCCACTCCCAAGGTCTGTTCAATGTCCTATAGTTTCCACTCTAATCCTCTAAATAAATATGGGCTATCCAGAGACATCCCCTGTCTTATCCACCAGAGTTTCTGAACTCTGCGGAGTGTTTTAACCCTCCAGGAGCCCTAAAATCCTACCACTTATTTCATTTATTTACGCTTTCACTGTGCACTCAATTTGGGAGATTGCGGATCTAAGCCAGGTCCCTGATACTAACCATCCTTTCTTTCTTACAATTTTTGCTCTTTGGGCAATAGATTTTTAAACACTACCTTAATGTACTTCTATCAAAGTGCTTTCCTCTCATTAGAGAGGCAGAACCCAGATGGAAACCTTCAACCAAATATTCTTGTCTTAGCTCATTGCTACTACCCTTTCACCAGCATCTGTATGTTTGAAATAATACACAAAGAACTTTGAATTTTGCTGAAGAAAAAATAGGATATTTATAGTTTTGCTGTTACAGGGAACTTCACATGTAAGGATGGGAAGGTGAAGGCTAATAGCATAGCTTGGTGTCCATCTTTACTGGACACATGAACTGATAGGGAGCTTCTAAAGAGCTGATGATCCAGGACATGTCTTTATGAAGATTAAATGAAAATCTGGACAGGAATTGCATTACCTTGGAACATAGTGAGGGGTAAATTGGAGGCCATTTTTCAACCTGTTCTGCACAGAACACTGCAGCTTCTGATACCTGAGAATTAATGACATTTAGAGTGTGAGAGACACTGTCAGAAGAGAGTAGCATGGTAGAGGTGAAATCTTTCCACCTGATTCTCAAGGTAAAATGTAGGGTAATCTTTAGTGATTTCAAGAAACATTTGGACCTGGATCCTGAAGGTCTTATGGCCTATGGTGACTATTTGTGTATTATCAGTGATATGATTTGATATTCAGAGGCGCTGGGACTTGGACAAGGTTTCAGCCACAAAAATAATTATGAATAAATTTATTTAGGTAAAGTAAGAGAATTTTTAAATAGTGTGGAATGAAGAATGAAGGCTTTGGTGCTTGCATTTAGGAAAATTTTAAGTAGATTACAGGTTACATGGCTGATTTACATTTTAATGAGTCACCTGGCAAGAAGAAGGTATACTATGTTTCGTAATAAAGTTATTTTTGGATGGGAAAAATGAGTATAGCTACTTCCGCCTGCTGATATATGTATGATTCCGTTCCTGGCACAGATAGTTCTAAGATAGGCAACGTGTAAATTCTTGTAAGGCAGACATGTTATAATAAAATAGCAAACATACATACTCTTAGTATCTTTAAAGGAAATTCTCAAATGTTTGAAACTTAATTGAATCCTTCTCCAAATCTGTTATGGTTGCTACATTATATCAACTTGAGAAGTTTAGAAGTTTAAGTAAGAGACTCAGCAGGGAGCCCAGAGTTCGTACTTTGTACATATCCTCATCCTGTGCAAAGGAGAGCAAGATTTTGTGAGTGCTACAACTACCCTGAAGTGGGGGTGGCCTGCATAGAATATAAGGGAGGAAAAGAGACTTGCTCTTCCCCACTTTTGCTCTGGTTGCTTTTGCTGGCTGCTGCCTTGAAGTATTACCCCAGAGCCATTCACCCTGCCTTGGAGCCCACTGATTATGGATTGAAACTTCCACAAACAGTGAGCTAAATAAACCTTTCCTTCCTTCATTTTGGGGTCAGGTATTTTGTCATAGCAATGAAAGCAAAGTAACTGAGACAAAGTCCATGTGAAGCGTTCAATATTCAAATGATTTCATATACACAGAATAAGATCTTCAATATATGGTGCTACTGTATTAATGCTTAGATAATCCAAGAGAAGAAAGAAGAAATTTACTGTCTCATCTTTTGTTCTGAATACTTGCCTTCTCTTCTGTTTCTACGCTCTCGTGTCCCATATATGCACTTTCAAAACTGTGCTTTTTACTCAAGACACCTTTCAAAGGTGTATGTCACTAAAATGTGAATCCATATTATCTCTCATTGGTTTTACACTCCGCATTCAGTTGTTTGAAGTCCTAGTTATTTCTTTTCCTCCTGGCAGTAGTTGATAACAATTTGTAATTGGTTTCAATGTGTTCTTTCAATCAACATTTTTTTTCAAAAGAAAGGTAATGACAACTACTAAACTATTTGTACCATATCTTCAACTAGATTTACTATATTTACATTTTAAAAAAGTGTTAGCAGAGATTGCTCCAACACATACATTGTGAATATTATGTCATAATCTCTTTTCTTTGTCATAATCTCTTGAAAGAACTGTGCTTTCATCCAGAACCAGTTCACTACATGAATTTTTTAATTGAACTGAAATTTCAATTAAATTGAAATTGGTGTGAATTGGTGTGAAATTCAGAAGCTTCTCTCTTGCGTTCACTACCTGGAAAATACATGATCTTTAAAATGCATAATTTGATTAACTTTAACCCACTACATAAAATCATCTTAATGCTCTTATTCTGAGGACTTTTTTTTTAGTAGCATCTGTTTTATTTTATAGACTTTGGAGCAATTTCTAGCAGGACTTGGAGCTGTGTGTGACAGTAACATCTACAACTTGAATGATTAGTAGGGTAAGTGGAGGTTAAATCAGTGTGTGAGCTAGTTTCTGCTTCCAAAAATATTAGCACGGTGCTCTAAACTAGCCGTTATTAGTCATAGCTTCCTACAACTTGTATAAATATATTTCTTTGTTCTCATTCCTGAGTAAATGAAATAGCTTATTCATTGATAAGAAAATATTCAATATGAGGTCATTTTAAGAATACCATTTATAAAGAAAGCATTATTTTCTGAAGCTCTCCACCAATTTACACTCTGGAGTCCAGCTCTGAGAGCTGGTTCTATCCGACGATGTTAGTTAGTGAGGGCTGCTGCCAGAAGAAAACATTCCAGGCTGGAAGTCTTAGAGAGCTGAAATTTGTTTCTGAACATTCTGAGATGGGAAGTCCAAGTTCCTTAGACAGCTTCGTTACCTTCACACCTCTCTACACCTCCTTCTGATCCCATCTTCCAGTGGGCAGTCTGTGCTTGTCATCGCTGAGGTGTCTTCCCTTGTTCAAGGTCATCCATCCTGTTATATTGGGACCCCACCCTTATGATTTCACTTCCTCTTATTTTTTTTCTTTAAAGTTCCATCTGCAAAAGTAGCCACATTGGAGGTTACACTTTAAAAGTGAATCTTTTTGGGGGGGACACAAGTTCATCTGTAACACCAACAATTTCTAAGATTATTATTTTACAGAGGATGGAGTATCTTTGGAATATAAGCAAATATAAATAACATAAAGGCAATGACACATCTGTGAACCTAAATCTTATGCAATATGGAGGGAATAGACCCCAGTGATTTAACTTCATACAGCGTGGTAGATTCACCAATCCTTTCGCTCCCGGGTAAACCAAGTAACAATTTAACTGATGTTCCAGCTGGATGCTTATTAAATGCCAACTTAAATGCTAGAGGAGAATCCGAGGATGATTCAGTATAGAAATGGAAGTAGATGTCTATGATATCTTTAGTTTTGCTTGCTCTTATGAAGAATTTATAAGCTAATGAAAGAAACCAGAGAGTCACAATTAACATGATACAATGACATTAGCTGAAACAAGTCATATTTAAGGAAAAAGAAGATTTTATATCATCTTGTAGATCCAGGAAAAAGGGGTTGGAGTTTACAAGATTCTTAATTCTTCCGTTCAGAATTCCTTCTTTATGAAATTATATACCTTTTGAATATTTTTTGGCTTTAAGTGGCTATTTTGATATTAGTGAGGAGAATAAATTCTAGAATTGGTGCAGAGAACAATAATCTGGATATTTTTTCTTAATGAGTAGAACCCCAGGGTTATATGAATGCTTCCAAGTTTTAGCAAATGTAAATCAAAGGGATAAAAGATCAGAACAAAAGATTCTGTGAGGGAACTCTGAGAACCAGATGAGTCAAACTTATTGCTGCAAAATTTAAATCAGATAAAACAAACTGAGTCATAATGTGGCCAATGAGGAACGCTTTGATTACAGTGCAGATTGGCAAAAATATTGAGTTATTTGGTTGTTAATTGTTTTAATGTCTTACTGTGTTGCCCCGCATGCCTCAAATTTCTGAGGTTAGAGAGTCCTCTGGCCTGAGTCTTCTCAGTCTTCTGAGCAGCTGGGACTATAGGTCCCCATCACTGTGTTGACCAAGACACCAGACCATGGAAATGTAGGCAATGTTTGTAAAGAAATGACCCTTGACACTATGGAAATAGGAATGACTGTGTCATATATGATACATTTTAGTTTATAAATCATCCTATTACAAGTAATATAGGACACTCTCTTTTCCATGGTGCTTTTATGTGACACCACTTTAAATTCTATCACAGAAACTTGATGTAAATCCATTCCCTTCAATGTAAAAATGTCACCGTAAGACAGGACATTTGTAGAGAAAAGAGGCTAAAGCTGAAGGACCACAAATTCTCAGGTGAGGGAAATTAGCAGTTAACTGAGACCCTCTCTGAAAAGGGCAGAGGTTAGGTCATGGGTACCGGGGATGTGGGTCTGTGGGAAGGTCCTGGTGTGTACAAACAAAGATGGAAAGGAAAGGGAGGGGAGGGGAGGGGAGGGGAGGGGAAGGGAAGGGAAGGGAATGGAAGGGAATGGAAGGGAAGGGAAGGGAAGGGAAGGAAAAAGAAAAGAAAAGAAAAAAGGGAAAAGACCACGGGTCAATGCAAACCCCAAATGCTACTTTTTTCTGACATGATTTATTTCTTTTCATGGCTAGCTAATGTTCCATGTTCACATTTTATTTACTCACTTATCAATTGATGGACACTTTGGTTGATTCCATCTATTGAGTATTGTGACGAATGATGCAGTGAACATCTGAGTGCAGAAATCTCTTCGGCATGCTGATTTTACTTCCCTTGGAGTTATACCTAGTAGCTGGTCACACAGCAGTTGTCTTTGTGAGGAGATACTCTTTCCTGTAAAGGTTATATTAATTTACATTCCCAGTGACGGTGTGCAAGTTTATTTTTCATCATAGCATCACCATTACTTATTATTGCTCATGTTTTATCCCAAAAAGATAAACCAAGGGTGTTTGCACTGAGCTATATGCTCAGTCATTTTTTTTTTTTTTTCTTTTGGAATAGGGTCCTGCTAAGTCACTATGTTCCTCAGGTTAAGCTAAAACGTGTGATCGATCTTTTAGTCTCTGCCTTCCTTGCAGTCCTAGGACTGCTGATGTGCACCACCAAACCAGGCTCATCATCACCATGGTAATAGGTGTGAGGTGGTATCCCACTGTGGACTGGTATAACACCTCACACCTATTACCATGGAGATGCTGACCGACAGATTCAAAAATAATTGGGGCAAATGCCATTGGATAAAAGGAATAAGTTCAAAGATCTATTGCACACTGATGACTACAGTCAATGGCAACATATTTAATTGACATACGAACATTTTAAAAGGAACTTTTAGCAAATGTTTGCAAAACACTGCGATTAAAAACTCCTTTGTGGCTGAAGACCAAATGAGTGTCAGCTAATTTACTACCACAGACAGCAAGGCGAGTTGCAACAATTTACAAAACAGTTTCTATATTAAATACTTTTCAGACCTATATTGTTCCACTGATTTTGTTAAGAGTTTCGTTTCTCCTTTCTTTTCTTCTCCGTATTTCTCAATCACCTCACCTTGTTATTGCTTTATTTTGCTTGCTAATCATAGCCTGTTGCTAAATCTGCCTGCCTATAGACACATTTTGTGAATGAGCTTTGGGAACTGTTACGGTTCTCTGAGGTCCCATCAAAATTTCCTTCTCATGTGAAAAGTTCAAATCAGGCATGTAAACACAGCTTCTAGCCAAAGCCTCAATGTTTAGGAAGCATTTAACTAGATTTACTGCAATAGAGTATAGAACTGTCTCCTGTCCCTCTATTTCATATCCTACTTCCTGATGTGTTCCTACTTTAACCAACAGAATAGCAAGACTTGTTTATTCTCTGCAAATGGAACTTGATTTGTGGGATAACCTTTAAACACACAGATTATTGTGGTTGCAGTAAATCCACTCAAAACCAAATCTATCAGTCAATCGAAAAACAACTTGCATGGCCACGTTTCTGGGAAACTAAATTCATGGATGTATGGACAGAATGTGTGAGAAGAGACAGTGCTTTATAAGGTACCAGTCAGATAACATCTTAAGACAGTCTGCACAAACATGTTTTGTTTTATATTCACACTGTGTTGGAAAAAAAAAAAGAGTCATTGTGTTTTCAGTCTCTTACAGGATTGGCTGTGATTGTTGGTCCCTTTTACCGTAAAGCAGGTTTTCAGTGAGGTCATTTTGACACAGCAGCTGCCTACATGGAGATGCAAGCAGCGGCGTTAAAAGTGACCATGTGTTATTCAAAGTTGTCTTTATACTGCCAGAAAAATGGAACAGAACACACTGGCTAATACTGAGTCAGCAACCTCCCCAAATAAAAATATGCTAATTCACTTTCTTAGGCAACTGTAGTTACAAAACTTTCTCATACTCAAAATGTGGTGAGAATACTTTCCTCCCATCAGCAAAACTTGGGTATAAATAAGATGCTTGTTATACTACACTCTCAGGTTAGATAGAATGCTTTCTATCCCTACCACTGGGTGAGAATTATAATTAATGATAGCTAATATTAACTTGCATCATAATGATAACTTTTATTAAGATTGCTGTGTGTTAGAAAATGTCCTCACTGCTCTCTATTACTAGTTTTTCAATTAGTAGGCACATTGATACTACATAGTATATACTAATCTTGTCCCCAATTTGCTTATGCAGATGCTGAGGTTAGAGAAATAATATGCCCAAGTTACAAAGTTGTACTATCACTTTATAGCAGAGTTCAATACAGTACAGTGTGAGTCAGTGTCTAACTCTCTATTAGATACATATTTGCAGTTTTTGCAAATGTCAAATCATTCCATTTCACCAGATGTACATGTAAGCAAAGCCATTGAATCACCCTCTTTAGTATTTTATAAATACTGAAACATGAATCACAGATTTTTGTGTTAGACCTTGAACTGTCAACATATAAATTATAGCTCGAATAAAAAACAGTATTTCCAGTTAGTTCAAAATTCCTTTACATGGGTTTTCTACTGGAATTAGAAAAATAGTTCCTATTACTTTCTTAGTCTGTTTCTAATTTTTGATGTGTTAATAACAATGTCTTATATATAGTTATAGTCTTATAACCTTTTTTGTATTTCTCATGCATGGAAGAGGGCAAATTAACTGATAAAAGAGATAATAATTTGAGTAGAATAGCAATCAGATAAATGTAATAATTTACTTATAAGACTTGATATAACACTTGAGAATACTCATGTGTAGTAAGTAATATCACATGCCCAGAGTGGTGGCCATCAGCTTCCAGACATTTAGTAATATGGTGAACTGCTGAAGTATTATATACTTTTTGTCAGACTCCATATGTAGCTGCATTTTTAATAATGATCTCCCAAATCTGTTGAAAAGCAGATTTCTCATGTTGATACACGAGAAATATAACTCCTAACCTTAGAAGTCAAGTGTGCCAAGTTCATGGTCTCACAACACCAAGGATGAGTCCACCATCCAAAGGAAGAAGTGAGGAGAACAGTTTGCATCTCATTCAGCCATCACAGTGAGCAGCTACAGGTGCAGCTGGAAACTGACAGCAGGGGTCAGTGAGTGACGCCCCCTTTCGGTATCTAGCCTGTATCTACTGTGGTATTGCTGTTACACATATTTTTGGTTATACATCTGCTAAACATGTAGGGCTAACAAGTGAGACCTGCATTAATCAAAAGTAACCTCTTGTTATCTATCAAAATAGGTTAAGGCTCTTCAGGGATTACTTTTGGAAGCACTTGCAGTGCCACACATCTGCTCTGTGTCAGCCACCAAGATGGGTCATAGTCTTGCTTGACCACGTGGTTTCCCATGGAAGCATGGGAGGAATTCCATTCTCTGGGAAATCTCACTTTTAGTACACTGTGGAATGATTGAATCCTGTCCTCTGGGATCCAGCACTCTCCCTGTTCAGCCAGTTAAATAGTTCAGCAGAGTTTTAGGATCCCAGAGACAAGGTCCATTCATGATGTGGTATAGAAGCTTCTTTCCTGTCCTCCTCGTGATATGGGAAGCTTATATTTGTAACCAATGGAAACGTTATTAAAATTCTGGCAAGGTAATCCCAATCTACCACCTCCAGTGCAACCCATGATGAGAATAAAGACACTAAGACATATTTATAATTAACTGCAATGAAGGGGTCTTAAGTCTGGTCTACATGAGGGTTCATGGAAAAAAGGTTGTGATCCAGAGTCTACCCCAGATTTTATTAACTTATTAACTGAAGAAGGACGTGGCTAAGAATAAGTGACTGCAAGAATGGCAGGAATTACATGAGTACTGTGAGCTGAGCTAGCCACGAGGCCAGAAAGCACCTCTGCAATATGCAGAGAGAAGGTTGCACAGAAAGACCAATCTGCATAATACAATTGAGGTAGCCATTAATGTCCAGGAGGCTGTTGCTTCAAATTCTGATGTGCAAACTTTTTCTGTCATGGGAAGTCATCGCCTCTTATCTCAAGACAGGAACCCAGTTGACAGCCCTGGAGCACTGCCTCTGCCATCCCACTAGGATCAACCATTTAGAGGGAGACACTGAGACAGGGAAAGAGGACTGTCACTTGGCTTCAAGGATTATGCATCAATACTTCAGCCAGCCCTATTTACATTGTTTAGAGCCAACAGAAAGGAGAAGGAAATGGTTTACCCAGCTCTGCACATATCAGGACATGAAGATAGGGCCAGGTTTAGCTAAAGTGGAGCTAATTGCTCTTTATTCAAAGAGAGTCATGTTGGTGGTTCTCTACATCTTGGGTCTTTGTTAAATTTGGAGGGTGAGGGCCAAAATATTGACTGCCCTCTTTGATTTATCCATATCTAGTCTTCAAACCTCAGTTGTTGAACACTCAGAAGATCAGTAGAGCAGTGGGAGCAACAGGTTTAATTTTATGATGTTATCTAAATCTCAAGCACCTAGAAATACATAATATAATATAGTATAATATAATATAATATAACCAAGAAATATATAATATAACCAAGGAACTATAGTTTCTTTACCAGTCATGGTTGTTTTAGAAGTTGCATCCTACAAAGGTTACCAGATAGCGATTATAAAAGTTTACAGGGAAAAATTGAAATTGAAAGAGATATAACAGTAATTTTAAAACCACTAGGTTTTGTTACTTTCCCTGAAACAACTTAAATTTTCATCTTAATGTACCATAATATTTTTAGTAAGGTGTCTTTATCTAATTACAAGATAGTGCATAACATAAAATTTTATTGAAATTTGTTTTTTTCAGTAGTGTCTTTTAAAATGTATTTGTCTATAAATGACAATAGATTATTATTAGGAATCTTTCATTTCTAGAGTGACACTGCTTGGACTGTGTTTCTTTAACTGTTATAAAATAATTACATAATCATCACATGAACATAAGCATGAAAAATATTGATATCATTTGGTTAGCTATGTCATGCTAGACTGACATGCACATTGCATCCTAAGTAGTTGAAACACAAATAAGAAAAAGCCAGATGCTTGAGCCAAAAGTTTATCACCATAAATCACCAGTGTGTTAAGAAGCTTTTCAGTTTTATATCTTTAAAGGCCTGCACACATGAAAACATAACATAACATACCATGAGGTTGACAATAATTGGTATCACAGCTGTGGTAGTTAACTGACTTTTTCAATTTGAGTAAGAAAAACCCAATTAAATTGAATCAGCGTAGTTCTGGGTGTGGTTGTGGGGATTTACTGAAAACAGGAGACCCACCCTAGGGAAGCTTGTCATCCGGATGGTATGAAAAGGAAACAAAGAAGGAAGAGTCACTTCTGCTTCTCTGGAGGAGCTCCAAGAATCACTTTCACCTTGGACATCAGCTCCTTGCTTCCAGGGCAGATTTTCAGTCTCCAGCCCAGATCCTTTAGCCTTCCACTGGGGACCCTTCAGCCTCCTGAAGTAGCACGGGACTCTACAGTGATTCCACTGGATCCCTTCTGGACTCTTCCACACCTGATCCTGTGGACAGACATTGTGAGCCAATCTTGTAAATCCTTGTATACTTATATATCTTGCATTCACTCTGTTCTTTAGTGAGCACTGACTGATACAATAGCATATAGAAACCTTTCTGTATACTTAGCTTTTACTCTTAAGACAAATTTTAGATTCCTTTTATAGAATACAATCTTACTGACAACAATTAAGGACACCTTTAGAACTCTGATAAGTTTAGGAAACAATATAAATGACAGCAAATAGATTCATCACCCAATATATAAGTGTATTTCCTTTATACAGCAATAAGAATGCTTGTTTAGTTACTGCCAGTAGATGCTGATCAAGTTTAAATGTCTGGACCATATTTAAAGAGATGTCAAAATTTGGTCATTTTATTCATTTAAGGTCTAAACATATCATACAAAAAGAGCACCTATTAATGATTTTGTATGTATTAAACTTATGTAGTATTAACTCTATAACCTTAAGTTTAGATTCACAGCATAGCTTGTTTTGAGATGTAGGCATATATATATATATATATATGGCATATATATGTATATATATATATATGTCCAGTTATATGTTATGTCATAAACTAAGATACTAGTTATTTGTTTAACCAATCATAAACTGATTATTGAAAACATTTTGTAGGTTAATGTTGAAATACTCTTTAGCTCTTTAAGCTCAATTTTTTTAGTAACCAAAAGACTAATGATAAGGACACAAGAAACAATTTTAGTAAAATACTGAATCTTTGCTTTTAAAATATAGCTTTATGAACTGAGAGCATCTAAATATTTTAAGAAAATTGTATTGTCTTAGATATATAAAACTTAACTTTTTAATTATAGTGAAAATATATTAGATTACTAATTAATACTTTATATATATATATATATATATATATATATATATATCTTTCACCATGGAAAATTCGTAAATTATGCACATAGATAATAATAGTGCAGTTTTTTTGTTTTTGTTTTTGTCCTTTTCCTTTTATCGGTACCAGGGATCGAACTCACAACTGCCTGTTTGCAAGGCAGGTGCTTATGCCGCTGAGCTAAATCCCCAGCCCTGATAGTGCAGTTTTAAGACTGAGTTTTTTATATTATCTGACAACCTGGATGGAAATACATCACCAACTCTAAAAACACTTTTACACTTACCAGGTGATTTAAGTTAGTTTACTGTTAACCTATATGAACCACACACTTTGAGGCAGTGACTTGAGCATTTATCTATAAACCAACCTATGCAGAACTTTTGGAGAACATTATATACTTAAAACTGAACATACAGGAACACACATAATAACCTAAATTGTAGGTAAACTTCATGTCGTCAGACTTTAGGGCTTTCCAGCACTCCAGGCTGCCCTGCTGCACATGTCTGCCTGTGACAGTTTCTCCTTACCTGGAAAAGAAACAGGAGGGGAAGAGGCTTCCTTCTTGTTCTGTGCCCAGCTTAGGTAATCCTTAGATTTTGACCTCCAGTGCCAGCAGTTGTGAGCTGGACACACAAGGACGTGACCAGAACTGGTTTGTCCACTCTTCCCATGCATGGAGGATGAGCTTCCTTGTGATCCTGTGACCCGCAGGCCATCCTCAGCTAGAGGCTTTTAGAAGCCGCTGGCTTGCAGCATGTTTTAGAGAGAAATCGTGCCAGGAGAGAGACAGCCCTCTGTGGTTTGCGGAGCGTGGCTATCTTTTGATATCTGCAATTATTAAACTCTTAGGGATCCCTAGAAATTTTTTTGCTAACAATGTACTCAGCTGTGCTACAAAAAGCCAGCCTACCCGGTGGTACAGCAGCATTCTCCAGGGCAGGGGGAAGCGAGATTTCCAGTTAATTTCCTGTTGTGCCTAAGGGGTGAAGGGCTGATACCTTTGGAGTTAATCTCCAGTTCTGCCTAAGAGCTGAAGGGCTGATACAACTGGACTTAAACATTTGAGAGTTTATTCTCTGAGAGTCTGAAGATCACATCTAGATCAGTTTTTGAGAATATGGCCCAGAGACAAGTGAGCTCAGTTTCCCTCTGGTTAGGGCTGCAGGGAGGGGGAAATGGGCCACTCTGGAAACTTCCTGGAATTCAGTCTCCACAAAGAAGAGAATGACTTTAGAGCTTGAGAACTAAATCCTAACCATCTCAGGGGCAGAGAGGTGGTCAAGACTAAAAGCTTTCCCAGGCTGGGCCCATGGTCTGTAGCAAAACATGCCTCTAAACACAAAAGCTACGATTAACTCCAACCACACTGCCTGACAGAAAACCAACAATCAAAGATCCTGAACAACTGTTTTTAACATTCTGAGAGAGAGGAAGAAAGGGAGAAAGAAAATCAAAGGAGATGCTCCTTTAGGCTATCCTGTTTTGGGCTCAGATATGTGTGTGCTTTTGGAAGCAGCTCTCTCCAGTGTCATCCAAAAATTTGGTTTCTTCCACTCTGTGTCTCCGGATGAGAATCTCTATTGCCAGTCACATGAGAAACCCTGCCCAGGTTTGGCCAAAAGTCTCATGTAAGCCTTCCTGGATGTGCAGGGATTCTGATTTCTCTCTAACATGGGGATTGGGGTTATGTAGAGTGTAACAGAACGCCTATCTTCAGTGCCTTACTACATCAACACTTATTTTCTAGGAATTCTGGGGCTTCCAAACATGGAAAGGGGAAAAAAGGATTTTAGGATTGCAGAGAGAAGTACATGACCTTTTCCTGACAGAGGTGAACTTCTAAAACCAGTCCCATGCCTTTTGGTGAAAACCTCAGACACACCTGCACAAGCTCAGCCAAAACCCATTCTAGAAGCTGTCTGGAACAGACTCATCTTGTAGCAACCAAGCAAGTCAAGTAAAGAATACAAAGTCCAAAAATAAAAATGTTCCACACGGGAATTCAAATCATAGTCATCTGTGCTCTCGTCTTTTAACATGGCACGAGCAACCAACGAAAGGCATAAGCAACCAACAAGCAACAGATGACAGCTTCTGACTTCCTACATGAATCACAGTTCTGGAGTCTAGACAAAATACGCAGGGGTACCATGAAACAAGGGCAAACTCAGACCTCCTTCCAGCTAACTTGATGAGACCTCCAAAATGATTCAGGAGAAATGTAACTCCCAACCAGTTAGCTGTCAAATGTGCTGAGTTTGTGATCTCACAACAACAAGGAAATGAGTTGTGAACCAAAGGGAGAAATTAAGAGGGTTTTTATGGAAATAAGGAGAGAAGAATAGCTCCTGGATTCCCAGGAAGGATCTTAAATGGGGTGGCCACTGATGCCCTTTGTGAGGGGTAATTTATACAACAAAGTCACAATATAAGATGGGAGGTGGGTCAAACTGCCATGAGCCTTCAGGTCACAAATAAAGCTTCCTAACTCACATTGATCCAATGAGGATATGAGTCACATAGCAAGGGTGTATGGAAAGAATGAATTTCTGGAAAAGGATGGGTCCAGATGCTCTGCTCGCCCCCTTGGGTGACTGATGCCTAGCTGGATTTGCTGGACCAGGTGGTGCTAATTACAGGATAATTCCAGGCTGCTGTTTATCCCTTTGGGAAGCACACTGGCCTGGTCCCTGCAGCCTTATCTTGAGGCCTGATCTTCTTCAGATGTGCCTCCAGCTATCATTCTGATGTTGTTATTTTTGTGCTGACTTCCTTGAGAGTCCTTCCTTGAAAGAGTTAAAAATAAAGGGATCATCAAGTCAGACACCATTCTAAGACTGTGTCCCTGCTCTCCAGTCCCTTATGGTACTTCTCCCAGCCTAATGTGAGGGTTCTTTTGTTTTTCTGGTCACCTCAAAAGGAAAATCATCTGTACTCCACAGAGACTGTGGATTTCAAGAAATAACATCTGCTAAAGCTATCGCTACTGATGACAATCGGAAATGTAGCAATGTTCCTAGAAACCAGGAAAGACTGAGGGTTACACTCATGCAGACTGAACCCAATTCTGATCCAGGACAAGTATCACACAGGTTTTTGCATGTGACTGCCTGCCCGTTTTCTGAATCTTTGTTCCTAAGTGAGATGATTCTTTCTGTCAGTCAAGATACTGTAGTCTCCCCCGGTCCTCAGGCTTCCCCTTCCTCCTTTCTTGGTCTGTCACCAACTTCATGATATCCAGTTACCCTCCTTCTACACCCAATGCTTCTGCACTGCATTTCTCTCTTGGTGTCGTCTCCATTAAACCATTCTCCATTACATAATGAATTCTCTCCCAGTTGGCATGCAAGAGATTTTAATTCAGTCAAGTCTTCTTTTTCACACTAGATTATATCATGGGTCATTTGCTACCTAGATCATACTCTTGGAGAAAGTATCCTTGCCTGGCCAAGCAACCAGAGGAATGGATTAGGCCGCTTCTCCTGAGACTACAAGTATAGCAGACACTGTTACCAACATGGTTGAGATGCTCATGCACGGGAATCAGTTTAATAGTATTTAAAGGAATGAGTTTGCTTAGTTTTGATTTGCTTTGGTTTGGTTTGGTCTGGTTTGGTTTGCTATACTTTGCTTTGTAGTCCTGAGGCTCAAACCCGAGGCTTTGCAAAATTCTGTCACTGAGCTACATCCCCAGCCTTTATACTAGATCCTTATGTAAAATTATTTGTAGAAAATGCATAACGCTTCATTCTTGTAGTTTTTGTTGCATTTGTCTCAACAGGTTTAAGACTATCTGAACCAACATTTTTTGTTTGTTTTATTTTTTTGTCTTTTTCCCTTTTATCGGTACCGGGAATCGAACTCATGACTGCCTGCTTGCAAGGGTGCTTATGCCGCTGAGCTAAATCCCCAGCCCCTGTTTATGTGTTTTTACCACATTCTTTTCAGTACTTCTAAGGATATCTGAATACTAATAGTGAAAAGGGTGCTGCTCTAAAAACAAAAATTAGCAGCTTCCAACTGCAAAAGAGATGGTTAAAATTTTCTATCCATTATGAATTTGATTATTATTTCAGGCCATCTTTTCTTTTATTACATACCAGGAAATATAACAAAATATACATTTTCTCAGTCTTTTTTTTTTTTTTTTTTTGTCTAAAAATTTGTAGTATGATGCACCAGAAAAATATATTTAAATGCCACTAAATCTTGTAAGGGAGCCCTTACAACACACACACTGCACACACACATGTGTGCGCACACACGGAATCTTTGAGAGTACATTCATCCCCAAGTACAAAGACCCAGACTACCAGTGTCCGTGTGGACCTCTGTCCCCAGCCCATGGTACTTCCATCCTCTGGCCCAGCCCTCAATTCTTCACCCTGCAAATCCTTGCCCTAGGAGTTGGGGAGCTGATCTTCATCTCACAGCCAGCAAACTGTATTTTCCCTCAAACTGGATTCCCCTGGTGCAGAAATGCTGCTTGGTTTGTAGAGTCAATCTTTCCCTCCAGGGTCTGACTGTCTTTCAAGCCTTTGGACTATTCCGTAATTCCCCACAACCCCTTAACTTCTTGCTTTCTTCTCAACAGCCACTTTTGCAAAAGAAAGTAGAAATATAAAGAAATCAACTCTCACCTTCAGAGTACTGAAAGTGTCAGCTGATTGTCACTCTCCCTTTTTAACTTTTAAAATAAGATGTGCCCTTTACTTTTCTTAAGTGGATTGTGGGTGCTGCTTCATGCCCTGAGTTCAAGGCTGTGTTGACTTTAATATTCCTGATGTCTTTTATATATTCAAATTCTTTCACTCAACTGCATCCCCAATAATATTTTAAAATACTGAACTCTGTCTCCACCGTTTCAACTACGTTCCCCACTAAACCTCTTCTCTTTTTACAAAGCCGACCTTCTCAAAGGCTTTCTTCTTCATCCTTCTGTTTCCCTTCCTTGCCTCTAACCCAGTGCCACTGAACTTTGGCTTTCAGCACTAAACCAGATCTAAGCCATCACTGGAAATGCACATTCGCAGATGTCGTAAGACAAACCAAGGGCCTCAGCAAGTTAGCGAGGTGTCCAGGACCCTACCTCTTCCTCCACTCACCTGCTGCTCGCTCCCTCAGACACTGCCCTGGGCTCCTTTCTCACTTTTTATTTATTTATTTTTTATTGATTATATTGGCACATTTTAAATTTTTTTATTAAAAAAAACAAAAGGATAGAAATGATACAGCATTTCAAAATAACAAGAAATTAACAGTAGTTACAATATTGCCTATTTTTAACTTAGAAGTAGTTGTTGAGATTACAAGATTTAGGCATAAAAATAATCAGTCCAACAATAAAGGCACAAGCTGTTCTTACTGATGAATCTACAGAGATTAGTTGTCTGTCTCCTGTACCCAGACACACATGTATTTATATACACATAATCTGTCTTCTTCCTTTTCTCCTTCCCCTACAAAATGATCACTTTTATCCTAAGGACATTGTACCCATACAGGAGATACAGGACTTATCTCAATTCCTTTCTGATAAGAGGTATTTGCCTTCCTACCAACTCCAGACCCCAGCCTAGTGACTGAGGACCCACTTACAAGTATTGAATAAAATACCATTTCGTCCAGGAAATCATCCCTGACCCTCTCAGTTAGGTTATCAGCTTCCTACATAACACGTGTTTTCACTCGTACTCTTCAATTTGCATGAATATTTAACTAATTTCTGTTTCCCTGTTATAATTCGTAAGAACCTTGATTCACTGTTTTGTCCACCATAATTTAACTTACAACTACATCAGTGTCAGGCATAACATAGTGACCCAGTGAACTTTTGTTAAATGTGGGAACAAATTAAACTCTTCTAGAGTACAGGATATGAGCCAATAATTTGTAAATCATGCTTTGAACATGTGTCCTCCCTAATGTATATGCAATTGCTACACTCAATTTAAATTACCATAAAATCAAAGATTTACTACGAAGACTATTTTGTTAAAAGTTATTTAAACCTCGTATTTGAGGGGGAAAAAGTCATAATGAGTCTATTTTCCGACATATACTTAAAATGTAGGTAAATGTCTCCTTTATTTCCCCAAAGACAAAATGGTACCCTCTGGTAGGTTATTTATTCCCTGAATCTAAACAAAGAAGTTTGAAAAGCTGACCCAGAAGAGAGAGAAAGAGACTTGGTGTTGCAAACACTTTCCCAGGGCAACCCATTGACAAGGCCATTATCCGTCATTATTTGCTAAACAGAGTCAATTAAAGACATTCACCATTCCTTTATAAAACTCTCACAAGGTCTTTAACAGTCTCAGGGAAAGCAGAGGTGAGGCAGGAGCAGAGACTTCAGACCTTTAACCACGTGGTGAACATCCAACAGGCTCTGAATTAGTTCCTTTGTACTGGCTTTAAAATGGGATTGCCACTTTTTTTTTATTTTTTAGAAAAAAAGTAAAGCATATACTTCTATAAAATGATATTTTAATTACTAGGAAATATGAAGAGGGAATCATTAAAATGATTTTAAGAATTTTACACCTTATTTTTCTTGGTTTAGCCATGTATTTATCACAGGAATAGAATTGTCTCATTGTTCTACACAGCCACTGAGTTACCTGATTTCTTATTTGCTGGTTGCTTTTCTGAGATGTGAGAATTTGTGTATGAATCACAGTAAAATCCAAAGCCATTCTGATTACCCCAATAGTAAAGATAACAGATTTTTTTTGTTCTTGTTTATTTGTTTGTTTTATAATATAGTCCATAATGAGCAGGGGATTTTAGAACAAGGTTATAGTAAGTGGTAATTTATTCATTTCAGTAATAGATGTTTGAATTTCTATGTCATTCTCACTTTCTAGACAAAAAATACACAGTACAAAATATGGCTTTGGGCTGGAGTGTAGCTCGGTGGCAGAATCCTTACCTAGCAGAAGCAAGGCTATGTGTTAATCCTTAGCACTACAAGTATTATTTCTGCTAGGATTATTTCCAAAAGATGAAAAATATTTCCAAAAGATGAGAAGTATAAAATAAAAAGCGGCCTTTATTCTGAGAACACGGAGAGAGATGACCGGCACCCCCACCGCTGGCATCGGGGATCTTTCCAGCGGACACGTGGCGTGGGGGCATGTAAATAGCCTCGGTTTGGGGTGGAATCTAAGGCGGGCATTAGGGATGCACAGGTAGCCCATTGGTCCTAGGTTTGGCGCCATATGTAAATTTCCTAAGGGTGGGAAGATGGCGTCACAGGTAACTTCCTAGGGGCAGGGGAGATAGGGGCTTCCTGCTTCCGGTTGAGGCTTTAATGGATATAGTGTCCTGTCTGGGCCAAAACCCTTTCAATTTCTATTATTATTATTTTGATTTTTCATATTAAACATTTTTATTTTCAGATCCTATTTTTAATTAATGTTTTAAATACTGTCATATATAAAATATATTATCACTCTTCTTTTGACTTTTTTTTATTCCCTATTAATTAAGGCATTAGGGATAAAACCCACAAATCCCACTTGAGCTAAAAACCAAACCAAGAAGGATAAAGTGGAAAGAAAGCTTTGTAAACAAAGAGAAGGGAGATTGAAGGGAGGGCAGAAAACTAGGGGGAAAAAAAAAAGAAAAAAGAGTAATCAGGATAAATCACTTATAGGTACAAATTCCTTATGAGGAGTGTGACAATTATATACAGCTAAACTGTACTAACAGACCTAATAGAAACAAAACAAAAGCATATATAATATGTATCATTATGTTCCAAGCTTTAAATTTTTTGCATAATAATTTGAAGTAAATTAATGAGAACACTTTCCTTATTTTAGCGGAGACTTCCACATCTAATGCATTTGTTTAATATTTATGTTTTGAATGTAATAACCATCCACTTCCCCTCAAAGAGTAGAATTAAAGAAGAAATATGCATTGGGTCTAATGTAATACCCTTACTTTTTTCAAACTTAATGAAAAAAGAAACACAGGCCTCCCTGGTTTTGGTCAGATTGTGCAAAGCTAGCCTGGTTAAGAGAAACTAAACTAGCTAGGAAACCGTGATGGACCACGACCAAGAAGTCTTTGAACCACACCTGTTGTTGTTAGTACTACTGGATTCCATTCTGTCTCCTATGTAATCCCTAGGTTTGGTTAAAATTAGAATCTGGATTTATGCACATTCAACGTAATATCACTTGAATTTTAAAATGCAGCAATTACTTAAATATATGCCTGTTGCTAAAGAAAGCTTTAATGTCAAAGTTTCGTATATTTTTATTTAAATGTATGTCACTCCTTACCTTATGTCCAAAGGTTTTGCTCTTTCATTTTTAAAAGTTATTTTTACTGTCATATATAAAAGTACATTAAATTTCTAAGATTAACAGGCAAAAATTTACTAGAGAAATTCTGATTGTGCATTATTGATGAGTTAAAAGAAATAGTTCCTTTAAAAATGACCTGCCCATTTTGATTGCTATCACCTAATTTCTGAAAAAATGCTTTCTTTGACAAATGTTTAAGTGCTTTTATTTTACAAATGAACAAAATAAACCAACCTAAATAGCCTTTACTCTCCTTCAATATGAAAGAATTTCCAAATGATCAGACTTTGTAAAACATTAACATAATGTTAACTGATATGAGCATTGGCACATCTGTTGTTAAAGGATAATGATTTCATTTATTTATTCATTTAATAACAGCAAAGATTAATGCATATTAGACAGTGCCTTAGAGACCTAATGATTATTAGTAAGGGTATGTCTGGAAATACTCCAAAAAAGATAAACATTTAAAGGAAAATAATGTTTTTCTAGTGTAATAATATGCTGTCAGAGCGAGCATTGAAAAGACCCACTGCTCCCACCTGTAGTGCCGGCATAACGCGGGAGGAAAGGAAAGAAATCAGTGGTTCAAGTCAAGTTTCTTGGCCTGAGAGAGTCAACGTCAAGCTCTAAAAGTCAGTCAATAACTGGATCCTTTACAAAGTTTTGTTAGCATTATTATACAAAATAATTCTATTTTTCTGCTTTTCATGTCTCTAACTAGAATACATTTCCGTTACACCTTTAATTTATTTATCTAATGCTGTTGAGTCCACCATTTCTTGTCTCTCTCTTCCTCCTCCTCCTCTTCCTTCTCCAACTGTCCCTCCTCTTTCTCGTATATACAAATGCAAACATACACACCACAAATGCAAAGAAACCACATGTTTTTTTCAAACATTCTTTGGTCTTTTAAGTGCCAACCACTGCATTACAAGCAGTGCTTAGTCTAAAGACCACAGATAAAAATAAATAAATAAATGCCGGTCAGTTCCCGGCATTCCCTCCTCTTCTGGGTTTGCCTCTTGCTTTTCCTCACTGGACGCCCACATCGTGTAGATTCACTGTTCTCCCAGGCTTTTTCTTGGTGAAGAATCTTCACAGAAAATTTAATTTCAAATGTGAACTGACTATTCTGTACAACTTGTCTGGTTAAGGAATTTATCTCTAATTTTTATTTGTAATTTTATTTTTATTTTTAATGCATTGTTATTTTATCTTACTTTGTTTTGAGACAAGTTCTTGCTGTGTAGCCAGGCTAGCTTCAAATTTGTAATCCTCCTGCCTCAGCCTGCCAAAGGCTAAAATTGCAAGCATGTGTCACTATACATGTCTACTTGTAATTTTTTAAAGTTTTCTGAGAGATAATTTTCATAAAATGGTGAAAAATATATCAATGTGCATGAGCTATTAGAGAATAAGATATTTTTTGTCACTTGGAATTAAGTCACTTGAGACCATTACCCTTTCTTTTCACACGTCAGAGTTGTTTTGTTTTGTATTTCCTGCTGGGGATGGTGGTGTGGTGGTCTGCTGTCCCGTTTTGGACCAGACAGTCGGTGCATGAGGTGATAAGCCCATCTGTTTCACAGCTTCGTATTGGTGCTATTTTTACATTAACATGTGCAACATTAGATGGCATAAAATGGTTAAAACATTTCCAGACCCAAGCGCACACACCATCTGCAGACACAGATAGCTCTTACACAGCACCATTTAGAGTAATGGGCACATTGCATCCTAAGAACACCTTAGAGGTCATTCCCCGTTCTCACCCTCTCAGGGACTCCAAACTCCCAAACCTTTCTCCAGACTCCAGGCTTTCTGTGCTAAGGTTGACGTCCACAAGGTCCTCTGCCCTGTCTTGAACCCTTTGCAGCCACTTATGGCCAACTAATAGCCCCTGCCACTGGCCAGTAATATTTCTGACCCCTTCTGTTTTTCAGGCTTTCATCTTCCTATAGAATTGGTTAGCCAAATAGAAACCAAAGTTGATAATGTCCACCCAGAAAGAACTCTTCTTAGTCTGGGTTTGTGACAAAGCACAAAAGATTTCCATCACCTGACCTCAGGATGATTAGGAAAAATGAAATGAGTCAGACTGAGTGCTTGTAAAATTTATTACTGATCTTAGAAGAGAGAGCTACTATATATATTTACACAAAGCAGTGTCACTTACATAAGAAAACAAGTGGGTTTTTTAGGGTCTACCCTTACTTACTCTAGAGTGTGTTACACCCAGCACCTTCAGTTGTCTGCAGTGCCTTCCTTTACAGAGAGTGGGGAGCACTGGCACCATAAATGTTTGTGGATCATTTCACTTAAAATTGCAAGACTTGTAACTGGGGCTAATCAAGGCATCCCCTTCCTGCTGATGGGAGAAACCACCACTCACTGGCTGGTTTTCACGCTGCAACACTGCCTCAGGTGATGGTGGGTTACTGCATTTAACCTCAGACCACATTTAAGAAGCACACGTGATCCACCTCCTAGACCTGCAGAACACAACTGAAGCGTGCAGGGCTGGTTGCTGCCTAGATCCCAGTCAATAAGAGTCACAGCTCTTCTCCAAAACCAGAGCCCGTCTGTGGGAAACCTGTGCTCTCAGCCCTGCACCTCCTTTTCTGCTTTTCTCCTGTCTTTTGTTTATCTAATCTGAGTTTCCTACTGCCATATTCTTTAATTGTTATCTGCTGCCATTAGGGGCATACTGTTCAGATAGCCATCTAAAAAGCCTCCTGGGAGCGTTCTGTGCTCAGGCGCCACCAAACCACCTGTTGGATGGTGTTTCTCTCCGGCTAAGTTTCATGGGTTTCGAGATTGCCATTGTTTTGCGGAGTTCGCAGAAATTTCTGCTGAGGAAGCTCTTTACTGGAGAGAGAGAGAGAGAGAGACAGCGCTGCAGAGTACTCTGCGGTTTGAGAAATAGACCTCAGTAAAGCATGGAGTTCGTTTGAAATGACCAAGAGTGACCTCAAGGTATGGGCTTGGTTCCATATAGGCTTTATTAACAAAAGAAAAAGGAAGGAAAGAGAGCGAGAAGAAGTAAAAGAAGGAAGGAGCAAAAGAAAGGAGAAACAAAGAAATAGGTATTTATGAAACCAGTCCAGGTGACTGATTAATTACTTAAGTTTGTTTTGAAGAAATGGTCAAACTGTGCTGCAGTTATGTAGCTGGGCCTACCTGCATAACATAATTCAATTTTCTCTTAGGTTATTAATATTAGGTTATCAATACACAAACACATATCTTTTTGCCTTTATTCTTGGTACATGTCTTGGTTTGGCTTAGTAACTTTTGGGAAATGGGTTGGATCTTGAATTTCTTTGGAATATTTTGCATCTTGATGAAAACTCCCCATCTGAAGATCCCAGGCACGGGGAGCAGGTTAGGAAACGTTTCTGTTGTTTATAGGCCATTAAATCCTGTCAAGCATGACAGGGTTTTTTTTTTTTTTTCTTTTTTTTTTCTTTTTTTTTTTTTTTTTTTTTTTTTTTTCTTTAACACATCCTGGTCCAGTTAAGGCTGAGAATCAGAAAAACTGCTTGGCACAACAATTTAGCAGGAAAGAAAACTATTTTAAAAGTCTTTTGGGAACATGTTTTTGCAACAGGAAAAAACATACAATTGAGTTGATAATAGTGCTCGGTAAAGGTTAGCGGGCCGGGGTGGATTTGCCGTCTTTTTCACAGGGAACGTGTTGTCCTGGAGGGGGGCTCTCACTGAAGCCCAGCTTAATTCAGCAAGGAGCTCCTTCCTGTGTGACTTCTTTTGCCCTGGAAAATCTGTTTTTAAATTGCAACCCAGATGTAGTCACAAGAGTGATTAAAAATAAGCTCTGTTTGGAGTACGCAATATAACGGTAGTTCACAGGCTGCCCCGTGGGACTGTGTCTAGCAGACGCCTGAACCTCACATCCAGATTTCTGTCCCCAGCTTCCCAAGAACCTCAGTTCCTCCTAGGCCTTACCTTTGCCTCGCATCTCACCACCCTGCTCCTTGGGGCAACCATGCCCTTTGCATTTTTCTCTGTCTTTATACTTAGAAAGAGCCTCCATCCACTGCCAATGCATCCCGTCCATGATTGTGAATTCATTAAATGTGGCTTTGAAATGTGCTCTAATTTAACTCTCATGCATATTTCCTAGAATGTGCTGTCTTCATCTTTCCCATTAGAGAAGAGCTCTCTGATAACATGGTGCCCTATTTTAGTTTCTGTTCTATTGTAGAAGATAGGGGCAGATTCTCCATCTGCTGATATCGAGAACTTAAAGACCTACACTGCAGATAAGGTTCCTTTTCTTCTGCCACATTCTTTGAGTTAATGATTGAAGCCCAATAGAATTCTGTTAATCTGTTTAGGTTTCTGAGATTCACCAAGTTCTTAAGTCCATATCTCTGTCTTTTAAGTATGCCTTTCTGTCTTGGTAGGTGCAGACTGTGTTCAGTCACTGTTCCATTGTGGGGAGAAAGTACAGGATACCTGCAACTACAAGGGGAATAAATGATCACGGCTCACGGTCTACAGGTTCAGTCCTAGGATGGCTGTCTCCATGAAGGCAGAGGGAGGATGCTTAGCCCATAGCCGGGAAGCAGAGAGAGGGAAGGGCCCAGCACAAGGATGTTACATGACGTAAATTAGTCACACGAGCTTAAGCATTGCGTAACTTCTCTTTATAACAAATCCAAGGTATGACTATTTAAAAAGACAGACAGATACTAGGAATCAGATAGGAATCAAGGAATGAATCTTTTGCAAATGGGTAGTGGAACCAGGGAAGGGAAGGAGGGGAAGGACAAGAGATAGAAATAAAAAGAATTAAGATGTGTTAAGTATGTGTACCTGCTCCCTAGCAGGAGTATAAACATTATTTACTGTAAACATTATATACTATAGATGTGTACTAATAAAAATAAATTTTTAAAAAAAGACTTTACCCTTCAGGTCAGGCTCAGGGCTGCCCTTTCTCCAACCAGGCATCCCTTCCTAAAGCACAGTCAGCTGTGAACTCAGCAGATGAGTCCACTGTTGCATTTAGACCCTCAGTGATCCAACTGCTTCCAAGAGTCCCAGCCCTTACCACAGACTGCAAAGCTAAAACAGCAAGCAGCTGTGGAGGGTAAAGGAGGGCCTTGGTCAAATACACACAAACACATGCACGCACACACACGCACACACACACAGATCTATCCTACCTTTTCCCTCTTTTTATAAGGTGACTGGTCCTATTACGTGATTATAGTCTCAAGACTTCATCTAAACTAATGAACTAATTGCCCTCTAAAGTTTCAGCTCCAAACACCATTGTCTAGCACATGAAGGCTTTAACATAGAAATGGGGACATAGACCCTGTCATACTTCCCATCCCCATGATTCTTTTTCATCAGTTGCTCACAATTGTCTGCAATATTCACCACTGCAGCCCTCACCTCCATTCTCAGATCAGTCTTGCTAATGTCCAAAATGAAAGCTTTGTCATAGTGCTCAAGACTCTAAATCTTACTTCTCCAACACTTATTAGCTGATTTTTGGCTCCTGGGTTAGTAAATTACGGGACCTTTGCCTTTCTTTCTCAAAGCGGTACCTGTGTGGATGACTCGTGTCAGGGAGTACTTTCTCTCTAAATGTAGACCGTTACTGTCCTTTCCTTTTCTGTGGTATGGAGACTGAGCTTAGACCTTTTGTACAGAGCTACGTGTCCCACATTTTACTTTTCGTAGTTTGAGACCAGGTCCAATGAAGTCACCATCCTGCCTTCCGGGGAAGCCTTGTCTCTCCCTGTGTCTGAGGAACTGGGCATCCCCACAGTCCACGGAATGGCATGTTCCTGGGAGGATCTCATCTCTCCTTCTGTCTCTCTGTATATCTGAGTCCCTGGCTCACACTGGGGAGGCAGGGCACGCTATTCTCCGCGTGAAATACGAATCTCATCTTTTCCAATAGACACAAAACTGTGCATTGTTCACCAATCACACTTATTATCTGCATTTATTTATATTTATTCCCCTTTAGTGTTTTAACTGTCTTGGAAACCAAAACTCATAGCATTTCTGGGTCCATATTACTTCACACAGCTGGTTAAGTTTGGTTTGGGTTGGATTGGGGAGACAGAGTCTCCCTAGGTAGTCTAGCCCAGACTCAATTGGAACTTCATAAGTTGCCTAGACTGGCATTGAACTCGTGATTCTCCTGCGTTAGCCTCCAGAGTGCTGTGATTCGAGGCATATGCCACCACGTCTGGCCTTCATGTGTAATTGGAATAAATGTATGAGTATGTTGAAGGGTAATAAAATGGCCTTATGTTTTAAAGGATGTAAGATGAGAAAATGAAAAAAAAGCACTAAAAACATCTCATTTAATTCTGTGTAAAAATAGCAGAAGAGTTACCTTTTTGTACGTATTTACCTGAGACACAAATTTTTCTCCTTCCTTCCTCCTTTCTGTCATCTGTCTCTCATCTCTATCCCTCATTCCCTCCTTCCTCAATTTCCAATTTCTTTCTCTGTTTCTCTCTGTCTCTCTCTCCTTCCTTTTCCGTCTCTCTCTCACTGTGTCTCTGTCTCTGTGTCTGTCTGTCTGTCTGTCTGTCTCTCTCTCTCTGGTTGTGATACTAGCACTGTAATCCAGGGCCTTATACAGTAGGCAAGTGCTCTGTACTGAACTACATGCTCGACTTCCTTCTTTTTTTTTTTTTTTTCTTTTTCTCCTTGTAATAAACATCATAGAAAACAAATCATTGGAATTAAAACATCTAACCTGGGTTAATTTCCAAAAAAGAAGCAAGATTCAATATTTTCTATTTTTCCCTTGTTAATATTTCTCATCTTTCATGTTTTGCTCAAGAATTAAAATGCTAGAAATTGAACAAAACATGTACTTTTTAATATAAATTTTCAGTTTTCCACTCTTATAAGAAAATGAAAGACCAAAATCTAAAAAGCAAAATCCTTAAAAGGAGAGGAAGGTAAGCAATTATATGTCCTATCGGAATCTAAGGAAAATTTTCTAAGCATATAGCTAGAACTTTTGCCTCAATCAAATATAGTGAGTTATTTTTCTATCAGTTAAAACTTATTTATAAAAGGAAATATGGTATTTTGTGCGTGGATTAAAAAAGTAGTTTTGGAAAACAAGTTTTTAGGAAAATACATGCTTATTTGAAAATCAAAACACTTCTATACGTGTAAAATATAGTTAATTTAGTTGTTCATGAACATGAAATAATGAATCAAAGTAGCAACAGTTCAGAATTTATACCTATGGAATACTATATGTAAGATAGGTACATTTTGGTCAATATCTTTTATCTTACAATGTGAATATTATTTGTCTCTGACAAAATGGGCAGACCAGATATTCTGATCTGTTTGAATCTTCCTTTAGATTCACATGGCTTTCTAGCATTTACTTTTATTTTATTTTTGGTACACAGGGATTGAACTCGACCTCATGCTTACCTGGCAAGCATTTAAGCCACTGAGCTAAATTCCCAGCCCTAGCATTTACTTTTTACACGACACATGCACTAAGGTATAACTCACATAACACACAGCTCACTTGTTGATAGGTGATAATTCAATGATTTTAGCTTATTCCCAGAGTTATGTAATTATTGGCACATTTGATTTAGAACATTTCATCACCAAAGTGTCTGTACATTAGCTACCTTACTCCATGGTTACCTTCCCCCATCCCACCAACCACGGAAACATTCTGTCACCATGGATTTGCCTACTCTGGACATTTCATAGAAATGTCATCATCAATATGTGTCTTTTTGACTGCTTTCCCTTTGTGCAGTGTTTAAAAAAATCATTCACTTTGTAGCAAGCATCAGTATTCCTGTGTTTTGTCACTAAATAATATTCCATCATATAGACATATGTTTCACAGAGCATGTTTATCCATTCCCAACTGATACATATTTGGGTTGGGGCCATTTTTCAGCTGTTGAGATTAATGATGCCAGGAACATTCATTTTTGAGTGCTTGGTTGGCTGTGTACTGGTTTCATTTCTCTTGAGTAGATGCTTAGAAGTACAGTTGCTATATCACAAGATAACAAGCCTTGACATTCTCCAGAACTGCTAAACTAGTTTCCAAGCCCATGAAACCATTTTATATTTCTACCAGCAATGTATGATGAGGGGTGCATTTTCTCTACACCTTATTATACACTTTGTATTTTTTTATTCTTAATTATTTAATAGATAGGAAGTAGTATTTTATTTGGGTTTGAATTGTATTTTCTTGATGACTAACAATATTGAGCATTTTTTCAAGTGCTTATTGGTATTTGTTAGATCCTTTGCCCATGTGTCTTTTTATTATTGAGTAGTAAATGTTTTTTTGCATGTTCTGGATAAAGCCCCTTACAAACATAAGATTTGCAAGCATTTTCTCTATTCTCTGAAGTTGCCTTTTCTTTTCTTTTTTCTTGGCTTTTTTTTTTTCTGACAGTTGAACATCTGGCCTCTCATTTTCTTTGTGGCATTATTTGTGCCCAAGAGTTTCTGCTTTTAATGTAATTTATCTATTTTTGTCATTTTTTAATATCATATTCAAAGAGTTTTCTAACACAAAGTGAGTACTCACACTTTTTACCTGCTAGTTGAATTCATGTTTTGAGATTGTTTTAAACATCTTTCTGTGGGTACACATTAGCTACAAATTATCCAAAATTATATAATGCTAAGCCTCTTTTGGATTTAGAGAAAAAAATCACTTTAGAGATATATTTGACTTAAGAAGTTCTGAACACTTATTAGTTGAGCATGAACTGTGCTTTGGTATAAATAAGAATACTATGCATTGGTGAAGAAAGAAAATAATCTGTAAGTATTTGGATTACCCAGCAGACAGGACCCAGAAGTCATTTGATTTCACAGGGAAGGAAGCTGACACTGGGCACAGAGACCTGGCCAGGACTATTCATGCTCTTCAGTCAGTCAGGACACAAAACGGGTTAAAATCCACACCTAGTGATCACTCTGTGACACCAGCATTCCTTGAAATGTTAGCCAGAGACATTTCGCTTACAAAAGAAAAAACTCCAAGTCAAACCAGCTTAGGCATAACATGTCCTTGAATGGTTACAATTGATGAGGAATTCCAGAGTCCAAATGGACTGCAATTATGGCCAGATTAAAGTACTCCACTAATGTCATCAAATTCTCTGCCAGTCCTCAACTGTTGACTGAGAGCTCCGTGTTTTTGAATCGTTTTGCTCTATATGATAAGGAGGATAGATGAGCCAGATAGTCATGCTATATCTTTGCTATACAGCAGAAAAAAAAAAATTGCAGATAACACTGATAGACACGTCGCAGAGAGAATTCTGATGGTGTAGTTTGGACTACATAGTCATTACAAAACCAAGAAATTTCAGATGACTGTGCTAGTCTGCCAGATTTTAATTAGTTTCCTACCCCAGTGACCAGGAGGTAAGTCGCATTTGAAGCAGAGGAATGGATTCTCTATAGAAAAATGGTTTGTTTTACTGAAAAATTTACCAGAAGGCAGAATCAGCAAAATGTTTGTTCCTCGTAAATGTCAAAATGTGCTAATAGGCCCTGTACACATTTTATTTTCAAAGAGATTGGAAAGTTTAATGTATCAAGACTACTATAACTTTCATGTTGGACTACTATGCAACTTAAGTTAAAATTCCAGGAAAAATGTACTTTTTAATCTTGAGGTCATTTTGTTAGGTAAAATAAGCCAGGCATGGAAAGACAAGTCCCATGTCATCTCATTCACATGTAGAGCCTAAAATGTTGATCTTATAAGAATGGTGGCTACCTCTGGGGAGGGAGAGAGGAGAGGAAAGGAGGGAAGAAAGGAGAGAGAGGGCTAAAGTGGATTAACACTACCGTGTTATAAGTAAATAGGAGTAAAAATTCTGTTGTCCTATTGCCTGCTATTGATATTGATGATAGGCACATAGACAGACATCTTAATGGTAGAAGGGAGGATTTTTAATGTTTTTACTATAAAAAATGTTTCTGGAGATAGAAATATTTACCCTGATTAGAACATTATCCAAATATACATGTATGAAAATTTGATCATATTGCAATTTTATGTATCACTTAAAATTTAAAAGTTATATTTTGACAAGGTTTTTAGTAGGAGACTATATATTTTCTCATCGAATTTTATTCTTGACTTTGCAGAAGGGAAACGTGTACAGTGTTAATCCAAAAAGCCGTTAAAAATATTTTTTTTCTGTTTCTGAGCTCTTGGAGCAATTAATTCTTTCCATTTTGGCTCTCCTGTAGGGCAAGTGTCCCATCAAGGACAAAACATTCTCTGCAATCTCCCTCCACTTTTAACTAATTGGGCCAATACTTGGACACTTGCCTCTTTCAAATAAAAAGAGAGTGACCAAAATCACCGGAAAATAGCTAATTATGCCCACAATGGGAAAATTATTCCCTTGAGTAAGTACTTCAGAGTGTAAAATGAAATCCCAAACTTAATCACAAAATTATCTCTCTTTAATAGTTATTCCACTGTGGACCTGGAATGTTCATTAGATAAACACACAACCTTGGGTTTGCCGGTGCTGGTCCAGAGTTATAAAGGGTAGTATAGCTCTTCATGTGAAAGTCAGATCTTACAGGCTTCAGATCTTCTTTCTGACTGGGTTCGAGCATTATATTGTTTATTATGTCTCTATCTAATTGTGATGCATATGAAAAGTTTGCTAGATATTCAGTTTAGATAGGCTCAGTGTTAGGAAACATAGTTGTATGAACTAGATTTATAGTACTTCTAGGAATATACTTAATATCTGCTTTATTTGATAATTTCATAACTACTTCATAGGAAGTTGTTTATTTCTGAAGATTAAAAAAAACTAAAGATGCAAATGACGATATTCTTAAAACATGGTGTTAATTTTCCACTTATAATATTACTGACATGTTGGCAAACAAATCAAAACTTGTATAAGTTTACTCACATGTCTAAAAATTTTAATGTGTAATAAGAATAGGTAACGTTCCCAAGTTTTCCTTTGATTTTCATAGTAGCTTTTGGGATTAAAAACTACTTTTCAGATGAGAAAACTATTGTTACAGAAGTCGTCTAACTAGCCAGTGTGTAGCTGAGTTAGGTTTAAAAATCAGGAAGTCATGTATTTGTAACCAACTTGTCTCTCTACTTGTAACTTGTATTATACATCACCCCTCTTGTGCTAATTTTAGTAATATCTTAAAAAAAAAAAACCTATCAGTAGTCAATGGTATAATATTCACAATACATTTTTTGAATGCAAACATATGTTAAAAATTAAACACAAATGTCATTTCAAACATAGAATATCTTGGATATTTGGGGGATTTTTTAAAAATCAACTCTTTGAAGTTGACTTCTAGATGTGTTTACTAGGACACACATAGGATTTCAGTAAATTAAATGTAGTATTTTTTCTTATTATTTCATTGAGTATATGTGCAATTTTGAATAATTTCTTAACATGATTAATAATTTCTATTACTTTGTACTTTTAAAAATCTTACTAGTTATTTTCTAAAACATGAAGATGATAAAAAAAGTCAGTGTAGCCAAAATTCAGAAATTATTCAAATCCAGTTCCAGGACCATTGGGATTAGTCCAGTGACGGCTGGGCTAAACATTACCACCTCAGATTCTCCTCTGAGAAGTCTGGTGAGGGATCTAATTGAGAGAATGTTTACTTTCTAATTTGGACTTTCTGTAATGCAAAAGAGATAATTAGACAGTTCCTAAATAGCTTTCCAAAAATACGTATAACCCTAAAAATAGGCAATAAACAAAGAAGCAAAAGGAAAATATGTGATTTTTCTTTTGAGAGGAGGGAATTTCTTATAAATCTCATTTAATGAAAGAAAAATTATCTATCCAGCTGGTCAACCTTTCCTCCTCAAACCTCAGACACCCCTGGCTGTTGGCAGTGGGGGACATAGAGGAAGAGCTCCCGGCTGGAAGAAGGTAGATACACTTGTTTTCAAAAGTATTTGGGAGTTAGTTTACTTTGATCAAAATAGTTCCTCTGTGCAAACTACTTCTTTTCTTTTTTACATAAAGTTTGGGCTTTTATTTTACCTTTTCCTGACATCCTTGATCTACAAATAAGGTATCTGGAAGGGTCTACAGTTTACCCCAGTTACCGAGAAACTGAGGCATAGAAGTGAATTCCAGTTTTAAATGTTGTTGAAATCATTCCCTGCTAGAACCTTGTAGATAAATCTATTGACGGGGCCTAAAAAAAGCATGAACCAGGCCTTTAGCATGAGCATAAGGTCACCTCTCTGACTCAATAAATATTTTTATTGAGGGCAGAAGCTTAACTTTTACCTCACTTTATTTCCCTACAGCGCATGACTTCACTTCCTGTTTCCCCACAAAACTAGAAAGTTGATGCTCAATAAATAGTGTAAAGTGACTAATTGAATTCCTAAAATAGGTATTGGATGCATGTTTAAGAGCTGAAGAGTAATACGGCCCATGTGGTTTTCATTTTGGTAATTTACCAGAATAGTAATTCTGGGTTGTCAAGACACTGATTAATGCAAGTTATAAAAATACACAAATAAATAAAAGAACATCACTGAGAAAATGAATGAAAAGGAGCTGTTCCAAAGAAAAGCATAAATTTATAGGATGAGTCAAAGTGAAATAGGGCATTTATTTAGTCAAATTAATGGTGAGGACGTTCAGTTAAATACACAAAATACAAATACACCCTACACTTTCTTAACCTTAATTATCCAGGCAAATAGAGTATTTCCCTTCTCTGAATTATTATGATACAGGGCAAAGAGCTCCACATTTAGAGTCAGAGAATCTGAATTTAGAGTAAGCTGCAAACACTTTTGCGACCCTGGATAAGTTGCTTATATTTACATACTGGACTTGTCTAGCTCATTTGGTGGAGTTAATCACTGCTATGATTAATAGAGTCATCGAGTGATATAGATAATAAGCTAATGTTTATTGTGTACTTGCTAAGAAGCAGGTTTTTCGCCTATCATTTAATTTAAAGTGGAAAACAACCCAACAAGATGAGTTATGATAAAAATTATAGGCAACGTTGACTTTGTTGGGCACTGCTTGCAATTATCATTTGCAAATAACATCAAATTGCAACCATAGCTATGATTTTGACATCCATCATCAGGTCAGCTTCGAGACTTTTAGTGTTATGAATCCTAGAGTTCGAATCTTTGTTTTTCTTTGAGTTTAATGTACACCTTCTATCAATTATCAAGGTAAAACAAAGAACAAGATTGAAGATCAAGCTTTGTGTTTATTTTCTAATTCAGTAAAATAAGCAGAAAACTGTCAATTTGATTTCCTCAAAATCACACAACAATGAAGGAGCAACTTGAAATAAGCAAATGTGATTTTCTTGCATTATGGAATATCTTTTAAGGTTAGGGGGAATGAGGGGCTGGTTGGCAAGAAAAACATTACTACTTAGTTTTGATGGGAAAATAGGACTTTGATTAGACATTTGTATTTACTTCCTGTACTAGCCACAACCAACTACTGTGAATTTAGTAACCATCCATCTTTATTATCTCACAGTTCTATAGCTTAGAAGTTCTTCAGGCATGATTGGTTTCTGTTTCAAGTGTGACCAGGCCAAAATCAAAGTGCTGGAAGAGCTTGGTTGTCTTTTGGAGGATCTAGTGGGAGATTCTGCTTGGTGCTGGCAGAACTCAGTCCTTGTGGTTGTAGGACTTGCTGGCTGCTGGGCTGTGGGTCATTTTGAATCTTGAGGCTTCATTCCAAGCTTTGCATGTGCATTCCTACATGATGGACCAGCAATAGTGGGTCAACTCTCTTGTGTTTTCCTCTTCTTTTCTGCTTCCTCTTTCCCTGCTGCATCCCTACTGCTAATTACATCTTTTTTTTCCTCCACTTTGAAGTGCTCAAGGAGTTCCACTGGGCTTATTTCCATAAAACAAGCTGATCTAGGATAATCTTCCTACTTAATGGCTTCTGTAATCACAAATGCTGTGGAACAGGACATAGAGGTATTAGAATATTCACTATTCCACCTGTTATATATTCCACTAGTCTATAACACTCGTTCTCAAGCCAAACGTAGATTGCTATGTGTAGGAGTTTGTTTCTGTTTTGTTTTGGTGGCACTGGGGATTGAACTCAGGGCCTTGTGCGTTATAGGCAAACACTTTACCACTGAGATACACCCCACCTCCTAAGCCAACTATAGATTGAAATCACAAATGAAACTTGAAGATTGCTTATTCCTGGACACCAATCAAGAGGAATCAGAAATTCTTGGTGCAGAACCTAAGCAATGGTTTCCTTAATGACTCAAAAAATAATATATGGCAGTATTAAGACCACCTAAAAAAATCATGTTTATGCAAATGAATTAAATTAATTTTGTGAATAATCTGGTGGTTACTGTATTTAAAAACCACTTTTCCTATGTTCTCCTTATATGGTCACTTTGTTATGATTCAAAGCCACAGAGACGGACCACACGTCATCCACTATTTATTCTTCCTGTCTTCATCTACTGGCGCAAACAGACACATGAAGCAGTAATCACAGAACTGTATGTGTTTTCAAGTGGATATTTGAATAATTTTCTCTGGGACATTAATTATTCCTGGGGATATTTTAGAATATTTTTCTTGGTTTCTACTTGATATTTCTTTTTTTTAGAGTGGTCTGGCTAATGTTAAGAACAGAGAATTATAAGTGTACTCGGGTTTCGGCAAGGCCCACTGAGGATGATATATTCATGTCCTACTTCTCCAAATTGGACAGACCAAGGATTTTCTTGAGCATTTAATAAAAAGACAGATTTCCAAAGATTCTGATCCATTTTTTTGGTAGGTTGTGGCCATTTTAACGTCGTCAGGAAGATTTGTCAGTAATTCTCATCCAGGTAGCCCTGCTTTCTAAATTTTGAGGAGCACTGGCTTAGCTTAAAACTCTGCCAACTCCAGGCATCACTTTTAAAAGGATGCATAGTTTGTGTTTCTTATATCGGTAATACATATGTAGAAAGAGAAGCCTCTTTATATTTTGGTTTTCTTGAAAATGTAAGGGACTTTCTGACACAGATTTGGAGGACATTAAAATCTTAACCTGTCCTTTCTTTCTCTGTTGGAAGCAAAGACACATGAGAACTTGCAATGATACTTAGAATACAACGGTACAGATTTTGCTGGAAATAGGAAGGGAGGAGAAAATAAAAAGTGGCCCGGCTCCAGTACTTTGACATTTTTTTTTCAGTAATAGAATCTGTAACAGATTGTGTAGAATGAAGCAACAAGTTTCCCTTTAGCCCACGCAGGTGTGGAATAGGGAGATTAGGAAAGAGGGCTTACTCTTTGATTCAGGAGGAGTGTATCTTGTTTAATATGCAGAGACACAGCTCCTCTTGGCTCTCTCCTAGATTCTGCATACTTTATGGCAAACTAGGCACTGCATTCATAGGAATTGACTGGATAAATAGCTGGAAATAAACAATTTGGTTTAGAGCCTATAAAAATCTAAGAGGCATTCCTTCTGTGATGACTTGTGTTCCACACCTGTGACTAGGTTGTTAAATGAATTGGTTACTAAATGAGAAACTGTATATACAGCAGTCTGTACATAATAATATTCAGAACAAAGAAGTGGTCAAAGGCAATTCCAGCTTGATGATTTTGTTTTTATTTTCATAACTCACAGTACTGTAATGTATAAGCACAGAAAACTACAGTGCTATACTGTACGGTACAGTCAGCAAAAATTACAGTTCTATAAGCAAAAAAACTCACTGAGACTCTATAAACAGAAAATACATGAGTGTGCAAAAGAAGGATAGGTCATTCATCCAAGTGGCAGATCATGAGTGTGAACAGTGTGCATAAATTGTAAGTCTGAAAGTTTGTTAAATGGGTAGGTCATTTAAAAAGAAATATTTGTATTTCATAAATGAAGAAGCAGGTGAAAGCTATTTTCTTTTAATAGTGAAGAGAAATATTATTTCATACTAGGACGAGATAACTCAAAAATTATTATAAAGAAAAATAAATTGATATAAGGTACACAAAGCTATGATAAATTTTTGAGAAACAATAAATGTAAGGCAGGCTTTATGCCATAGGTTGCAAGGTTTCATCTTTTCGTGTGCTAACAAGATTCTAATTTTAAGTAGAATAAAATTTATCATTGATATAATTATCATTGCCAGCTACTAACTGTCTTTACGTTCAACAGAGAAAGAAATGACAGACTAATGCTTTTCCATTGCAGTAGACAAAGACATTAGTTCTCTTAAATTTATGCAATTAAAATACAGATACATGAAATGTTGTATTGTAAGATGAATCTTTGATGGTTTTAGGAAACAAAACCACATGATAAATGACATAGTCCTCAGTGACTAGGCAGCCATATTTCAAGTAACCTCGGTGAATGTGTGTTTGTGCATGAGTGTGCAAGTGCTTGGTTATGTGTTGTCAGGGAATTGAACCAAGAGTCTTTCTCATGCTATGCACTATAACACTGACTTTTATTTCTAATTCTAGTCAACCCTACTTCAAAAGTTACTTGCATTATTAACACAGTCTTAGCTTCTGAAAGTTCTCTCTGTGGTGAAATAAATCATGTAAAAGTTTTAATATTGAAGATATGGTGTAAGAAAATTATTTGGAAATTACAATACTTTATTCTATTTTTACGGTAATTATTTCATTTATAATAATAGAACCAAATTTTCCACTTTAATTTTGAGAATATAAAATAATACTTACAGTATCCATGACACTATTAACTAGTAAGAGAAAGTGTTAGTGACTACTAGTAATACCAGCGATTACTAACAACTTAAGAGTATCAATCAGAACTTTTTCGTCTCTGAATGTCTTTACCCTACTGTACAAACTTTAGCACACTAATCATGCCACTTAACCTCCTTCCATTATTATTTGGTCGCTTCCCCAAATTAAAAGAGCACCACCATATTTCACAAAATAACTCGCTGTCATCAGTAATAACTTTAAAATTCAAAGGATATTAAAAATGATTTTTATAACAGCTTTAACCAGTTCATATCTAATGTATTTTAGCCAAGCTCAGTTTGGAATAACTAAATATAGAAGAGAGGACCACCTGCAAATGAGCCAGTAAGAGGACTCTGTAAAGAGCCAGTGAGTTCCACCAAGACATACAGCTAGACATGCTTCTCTCTGAACAGTCTTGTCATTACATTTACCAATACTTTTGGTGAAAAGGTGATTCCACCATAAATGCCACTCATCACTTGTGTATTCTGGTAGAAAACTTTGCCAGATGTCATACAGAGTAATAAGCAAGTGAACTGAATCACCCAATACATTAGACATTGCTCAATTCTTGGACAGTGTGTTTGAGTGACTGTCATTTAGACTTGTGTCTCTAACCTTGAGAAACCCAGAGCTCTATACTCTCATCAATTACAAGATAGTACACAGCACAAAATCTGACATTTTCCACCTCACTGAGGAATAAAGAAATCATGTTTTTGCATTGATAAATATTTTGTGGGTTGAATAAACTTTTCAGTAACTGGTGCTAGGCTGATTTAGTAAGCTGCAAGACATATTTCACCAAGATAGTGTGTGAAATGCTGAGTTTCAGATCTAATAGATAAGCAATAAAAATAACAGCAATGTTGGGCAAAGTGTTTCTCAAATACACTGAGTTTGGAAAACTTCCAAACATGGTATTTGAAGTACTTTCCCCTTCAGTTTTTTTGGAGGCCATGTACATATGGAAAGTAATTGAATCCTGCATTGTGAAAGTCATCAAAGCATTGTTTTGTGAAACTTATCTGATTTCCAAATAGAATAATATTTATGTTCTTATTTATATATGTAAATATACCTATACATTTTATACAGAAAAACATGAAATGTCAATATTTGCAGTATGACCTAGCCATGTTTTAAATTTGCCTTAATCTTCATATGTTCCAAATTCAGATCAGTCAATTCCTCTTGATACAATATCCAAACAATGACAGCACTGAAAGCTGTCACTCTAACAACTGAAGGTAGAGAAATTAAGTTATCACTAACACAAAAAGGAACATTTTAGAGTAAGGTTGTATTCACACTCTTAAAAATGTATGCAAAAGAAACAAAAAGTAAAATAAAACAAAAGAAATCTTTTCTTTGGTCTTTCTCTTAATTCTGGATGACAATTAAATTCTCCCTAAAATTTATTTTTAAAGGCACTATGATTTAGAATTACATAGCTATAGATACAATAAATTTAGACGTACTTATCTACATTATAAATGCCTGAAAACAAAGTTTTCGCAATTCTATGAAAAGAGGAATAATGAAAATGCCATCAATGAGTCATTATTTTAAAAACAGCATAATCATGCTTTAAAATCATTAACTTGCAGAAAATATATATACATTTCCATGCCAAATGTTTTCATTTTATATATCTATGATTCATATTGAAACATGCAGTGAATATGCTACATTAACTATATTGCAAAAAAAGAACCTAAAACAGTAGTTTGATAAAATATCACAGTAGGAGTGTGTACATGGAAATAATTTTATCATTGATAAATTGCATAACTATAAAATCCATCAATATTTTAGGTCATGACCCCTGACTTTAAGAAATTCTTCAAGACAATGTCAGATATGATCCAAGAGAAAATGTGATTTGAGTCTGGAGACAATCGTGCATGTAAGTACTGGGAAATTAGATCTTTTCATGGTAAAATGTAATAAAAACTAAAGCATTAGGTCTTAATTTTATCTGTTACAACCTTATTTTTAATATTTAAGATGTATGCAGTGCTTCCTGATTTTTTTTTTTTTTGCTATGTACTTCTTAAGATCACCTAATAATAAAAACCCAAGACAGCTAAGAGAAGAGAAAACCATATCCAAGAAGATTGCTACAACTCACAAGGACACAGCTTCTGGGTGAGTCTTGGTGAGACTGGTGCAACAGAGATTCTATGTGCTAATCAGTTGGGTGCTCTTCTTGCATGGGATTACAAACAATAAATGAAATGTGACCGTGTGGGAAAAGGCTTTGACACTTCTTACTTGGACAAAAGCCTAATAGCAAAAATCATGTGTAAGTTCCCTGAGAGAATCAAATCTAAGCTCAGAATTCAATGTCAAGAATCTGTTGAGCGTTTTTGTTTTTGTTTTTGATTGCTTTTGAAAGACAGTTTTTGCATATTCGATTGAACGAATAGTACATTCTATGGTTATTTCATGGGAGTTCACATACTGTACTCCTGAACATTTTATGGAAAGTAAATAGTAGGAATTTCAACCCAGCGGTGTTTACCTCTTAGAATTAAGGTGGTGGATGGTGTCAGAGAGTTCATTGTTGAGTTGCGAGGGTGCTTACCACTAGAAATACCTGATTTGATATTTGTCATCTCCTGTGACCTTATATAAATAATGTTGATGGCTTATAAAAGCATTTATTTCCTGATTTAAAAAGAGCTTCCTGCTGTAAAAATTATTGTTATTAAATTATAAGAACATTTTTATGGTGTAGTTATGTTGATTCTCTAGAAACTGTCCCAAGAATTACAAATGATTACAAATTAGCAACACTTACAGGAAATGAAGATAAATTTCACAGCAAAATATGTTACCAAGATTTGTGTTATGATGCTCACTTAAAGCATCCAGTTTTTTTGGTTTTTTTTTGGTTTTTTGTCTTTTTGAGACGGAGTCTCGCTATACAGTTCAGGCTGGCCTTGAGCTCACTTTGTAGCCCAGGCTGGTCTCGAACTCGCAACGATCCTCCCACCTCAGCCTCCCAAGTGCTGGGATTACAGACGTGAGCCACCAAGTCCGGCAAGCGTTTAGTTTTAATACTCTAATCATTTCACCCCAGTTTTAGTAAAAACACTACCAAAAATAGGGTGTTTTTTAATTACTCAAAAATATATGTAAAAGAAGTAGTCCTATAAATAAGTCCAATGTAATTAACCTAAAAAATGTTTAATCTCTTTAGTACTTTAATCTTTGATAATCTGACATTTTTGTAATATTCAATGCTATTAATTTTGAAATAAAATTATTATATAGCTACAAAAGAAATTTTTTGAGGACCATCTCCACTTATTTCATAAATATTGATAAAATTTTTATTTCTTTCATTTTACATTGCAGGTTGATTTACAAGTATTTTGTCTGAGCAGTAAGGATGGAGAAAATGTGTGTCCTGTATTTTCTGTTTCTCTTGCCTTTTGTAATGGTAAGTATAAAGTCCTCTGACTTATCTCCATATTTAATATTTCTATTTTACTCCCCATTAACCTGTAATCGATAAACTTTAATAACTACAAATTAAGGTGGACCCGGGATGCATAACCGCATACACATCCAGTTTGTCCATGATACTTTACTTTTTTCAGTGTGTGTTTTCTGTGCTCTAACTGGCCGAAGGTGCCTCAGAAAAGTCAGGTGAGAGAGGAACAAAGATGAAAATGCAGAAAACTCCAGAGAAAGTTATCAGAGCCTGAAAACCGTGGAATGGGTCCGCATAGTACAGTTGCACAGTCAGTAAAATATTTTTAATCAGCCTTACGGTTTCTGAATTAGATTTTTTAAGATAGTACTACAGTTCACAAATTTTTCTTTTTTTATACCAACTGATTGATATACATTGATTGATAGGTGATTTAAAATCATGTAGTGTGTTTTGAATTATTTTCTCATGCAGTTATTCAATAAGTAGACACTGATGCTAAATTTGGGGCAGGGGTGTATGTGTGCACCTGTGTATGTGTACACTTGTGCACATTTTTGCACGTATGTGCTAAGGATGTGGGAAAGGTAAAGGCAGCTCAAAGGTGATCTATTGCTCTCATAAAGGAGTCAGGTGCCTTTTTAAAACTATTTTTAATTTTTGAAACGTTTTATTCGCACTTTTCTCTGCTTCAAGTGAAAACATTGACTGTGTTGTTATATCATGATATGTATGAGAAATTGAGACTTAATCTCACCTAATTCTGTGGCAACAAAGAATTTTCCCATAATGTTTCCAGGCAAACCCCACAAAGACTCAAACATAGAAATTCAGGAAAAATGCAGAAAACCTAAGGCAGGGGGAAAATTACATTCCTGTCAGTCTCTGCATTGAGAACATTTTCAAGTCCAGGAACGGGACAGATCTTGTGTATCTGAGAAGTTATTTTTGAGTGCATGAAATTTAGATAACAGGACTCCTCTTTCCTCTGTGCTGGCTTTGATCCATCAAGCCAAGCTCAGTAACAGCCCGCTAGCCTAGAATTCATGAGTAAGAGCTCCCGCACTGCAAAAAAACCAAAATGTGAATCTCCTGTCTTGGTTAATGGTCTAAATATCCGTCATTATTTGGACAGTAGCAATCTATAACAGAAATCATTTTAGGAAATTAAAACCAAAGTGTGAAAGAGTTACTGTGAAACAGTAATCAGGTGATAGGGAAAATAACTGTGGGGGGAATATTATTATTTTAATTTCACTCATTTTTAACTCCCTGCTGGAAAACAGAAAATCATGAATGGGAGGATAAAGGAAGAAGAGGAAGGTAACTGCTTATGGGGGACAACGAACACGAATAATGTGAGAAATAGATTGAAAAACATTAATACTAGCTTCATGTCATTCAGCACACAGCTAATGTAAATAATGAAGAACTGAAACAAAACTATTGCTACTAAATCAGAATATATTTGTTTACAACTTGTTTAACTCTTTCTCCAAGTACACTCTATGAGTACACTCTTCACCGAGACTGTAAAAAGTTGCTGCTATTTTAATAACAGTAACAGTTCGCAAGGATTTGTAGCATTTTCCACGTACTAGTTACCTTGATGCTGTTGTGTAACGTTTTAGAGTAAGAAAGCACAGGCTTGCTGGCAGGGGCAAAGCAGCTTGCCTACACTTACCGAGCAGGCAAAAACATCGAGGAAATTTGGAACAGAGCTCTGTATTTCAGGATGCATATTTAAGTTGTCTGGAAGCCAGCAGCCACAGGAGAGGCTCTGGGAGCTGAGGGTGCTTCCCTGCTTTGCCTGTTTGAACTAAACACGGTGGGAGCACTTAAGACTGTGCAAATCTCCAGCTCAGGGGTTCTTCTCAGGGAGTTGGTTTTCCATTCAGCGAACCCTGCATTTTCTGTTTTCCACAGTGAGGAACTCTAGCAATGTATTTGCATAATTCTGAAGTTGTTTTACTCTCTTAGTGTCTCGCTACAGCAGAACCAGAAGAACAGTCTAATGACACAATGCACTTGAGGGTGACTCGAAATAAAATCATGACTGCTCAGTATGAATGCTATCAAAAAATTATGCAAGACCCCGTTCAACAAATAGAAGGTAACGGTGACTAATTCCAAATGCGTTTGACATGTTTTTAAAAGAAAATTACTTTTATGCTACTTTGGCCTCTGCTTAAAAATGAAATAGTTGCTAGATTTCTGACACATGTACAGTTTTAATTATTACTGATTTATGGAAATAACTTATGACATGATTTACTGCAGTTATCTTAGGGAAATTAATAAATTGCATTATGGTCTTTTAAGAGTAATATCTACGGTTTAAAGATGTTAAACACAACAAATGGTATTATTTGTACAAAGAAACAAGTCTCACATTGAATCAGTGATGGCTGACCTCCAACTCATTTAATTTAGATTTATTTTTATTGGTACCTGATAGGGATTTATAAAATAAAATGATCTGTATGTAGGGTTATTTTTAATGATACACATTTTTACAGTTCATTTGATAGCAGAGCTAATGAACTCCGAGTGTTTCTGGCTCTGTTAATATATTCTTTATTTTTCTTCATACTAACTCTCATGGAGGAACTACTTGGACCTGGTATGTGCTTAGATTTTGAGGATATAAAGATAAGTAACATGAGCAGAGGTGCCTTAACTAGCAAAAACAATTCCTCTATTTTATCTGGCAACTCTAAAAAAGTGTTATTTTCAAAATATAAACCATAATATCCACAGTGAAACAAAGCAAAATAGAGACTCTTTAGATCTGATTTTTAAAACATCAGAGGAAAAAAAACCTTACAATATTTGAAAAAGTAATTGATATTTTAACAAACTGTGTATAAATGCAATGTTAGAATATTAACATTCACAAATATCAAAATGACTTTGGTTATAAAAGAAGTAAACAAATTTTCTTACATTGAGAAAATTTAGACTCAATTTAGCTAAACCATGTAACTGGAGACCTTTGGAGAAGTATTAATAAGTCTATCGGTATTTTTGTTCTATTAGTCATGAAAAAGAATAAAATAGGCCAAAAGATGATAAGTTATCTAACTTAGTCAACAAGAGTTGACTTAAATTAATTAAAATACTTGTAAACATACTCTATGTTAACTGATGTTTTGCACTCTATTCTGTTAAAATCTAAATGGCAATATAAAGTGTTGAGTTAATCTCTTCTAGATACACGTAATATGTAATAGATATGTGTAATAGATAATTTTTAAATGGTGTTGAAAAATAAGAAAGTCTTTAAAGGGTTTCAAAGTAAAATATTTATGTAATTATGTTTTCCTGAAATCCATTTGACCACATTATCTTTTTAAATGTAATCCTACTCATTTCTCCAGAGGTCATAAAACACCATTTGAAATACACTGTGCTTTACAATCTGTTATGCTGCCAGAGTTGAAGTTATTAGATAGACTTTTCCAACAGTGACTACATTCACCACCTTTTCTAAAACTATTTGAAGAAAATTTTTCTGCTAAACCACAAAATTTATTTTACTAAGTATTATGTATTTACAAATTACTTAAACAATGTTTAAAAGCCACAAGAGAGAGAAAATTGTATCTGTGCTTTTTGAAAAATTGTGATCATTTAGAGTTTCAAGCCATGAAGATTTTTTCTATTTTAAGAGGGAGGGCTAGTTTAATTTTTCTATATCAATCTGTTAAAATTAATACATATTTCAAGTAGCATTCAGGATTCTATTTTTTTTTTTTGTATCAGGATTTGAACCCACAACCTCACATGCCAGACAGGCACTTATGCCACTGAGCTAAATCCCCAGCCCCTAGGAATCTAATTTTAAAAATATTATAAAGTTACCTTCTTCGATCACAGGCTTAAAATATTGCAACAGTGATCAGTTAGTTTCTCTCTGCCTTTGAAAAGCTATATATTTTATGTTAAAAAAGCTTTTTGAATTTTTAGTAGTACATGTTAACAGTACATAATAGTTACATTCTCTGTAGGGATTTGGTACACGTACATAGCACATTTCCCTTCTTTTATTCTTCCCTCCATCCTCCTTTTTTGCAACATTGTATTTGTTTATTTATATTACAACCTTATAAAATTAATTACCATATATACAAATTAACAACCAGACGAAGCTGAAGATTTAGCTCAGGGCCATAAGCGCCTGCTTCACAAGCACTAGGTCATGAGCTCAATCCTCAGAATAACAACAAAACAAACAAACAAACAAAAAACAGATGAACAGATCAATTACATAGAATATGTAAGACAACTGTACTGAATCAAGATACACATTTCGATACATTTGCCATGCTAGGTTAAAATATAATTTTTCTCTCATTTTCTATTATCCATCATACCCATAATGCAAGTTTTTCGTATACAAGATACCATGCAATATTTAAGTTTGTGTGTCTGCATTACTTCACTTACATTTTAATGTAGAAGGTTATTTGTCTTAACATTGGAGAAATGTGTGAGGCTGTGAAGCATTCTACTTGACGTGAGAGAAGAAGAGGAGCTAGAAATACCTTTGTTTTCAGTAGACAGGCTTTATTCCGCGTCAGTGAGAAGCCACCCTTAAACTCTGTCTTCCTATACGGTGGGCCCAGCGGGTTGCCTGACACTTTCCTTTCGTCCTCAGGCATTTACTGCAACAGAACGTGGGACGGCTGGCTGTGCTGGAATGATGTGGCAGCAGGAACCGAATCCATGCAGCACTGCCCGGATTACTTTCAAGACTTTGATCCTTCAGGTGAAAGCAGAAACTTACATGCAAATCCCAGTGACATGTATCTAACAAGCCCTAGGCTCACCAACTTATGGTTGTCTTTATTGTTTTACAGAGAAAGTGACAAAGATCTGTAATAAAGACGGAAACTGGTTTAGACATCCAGAAAGCAACAGAACGTGGACAAACTATACCCAGTGTAATGTTAACACGCCTGAAAAAGTGAAGGTGTGTCATCCTCAATAAATGAAAATTTACATGATATGTTGTAGGAAAGAGTTGTCTAATGCGGTAGCATACAAAATTTGGGCAGTTTCCATTCTGTTACAAAACGTTTTCGTTATATAATTTGAGAAGAACAATGAAGAAAAATATCTGTGGAAAGAATTATGACTGATTCCATCATTATAGGGAGGAAGCCGTCTGTTAAGTAACAGGGTATTTACAAGTCAATGTCTCAGGACTGGGGTTTCAGATTTTCCAAAGAAAACATACCTACGAGTGTAAGAAAAGGGGTAACTTTCCCCTGTGGAGGAGTCTAGAATTACCTCAGAAACTGTGCTTAAATAAACAGGATAAGCTCAGTAGGGCTCAAAAGGTACTATCTGTCCCTCAGGAGAAAGCTTTCATTCTGACTGGGCGTCAGGTCGCTCTGGCATGTTCCCTCTTTGGACACCAGGCAATAGAGTTGATCACTATAATACAGCTTCACGGACAACTTGTGTGCTTTTGCACTTGTGTGTGTGCATTCAGGCAATTTATCTCAGTGATTAAAACTGAGTCCTGGAATATGATTTCCCGTTTCTGCTTTGTCCCCACTATGTGACCTTGGGCAAGACATTTGGCTTGGTCCATGCATGTACCAAATGGAATGGCAGTAGATTTCAGAATGACTATCTTTCAGAAGAATTTTGGGTAATGCAAGAGAAACAAAAAGATCAGCTACAGTAACATCTTGATAACTCCCAGTTATTTTTTAATAAATTATATATTCCTTCTTTATTCAGAAAGTATGGGAAGAGAATTATAAAAATATACCACAAAATGGTAGGTTACACACCATAAAACAGAAAAAGAAAAAGTAAAAAGAAGGAAAAGATAAAACATTTGTAAAGACTATAGGATTTTTTTAAAGACCTGCATATGGGCTTCAAATTTGTCAAAGGAAAAAGGGAAATCCATTGGAGAGAGCCCTAGCTGGCATTTACCACGGAGCAACACATGTTATCCAGGAGTCCTAGAGTTTATAAGTTCTAGCTCCATATAACCTAGACCAATAAGCAGTGCTTCACAGATTTAATGTGTGACTCTAATTTCTTAAAAGATATATGGTTTATCAAGTTTGATGTCCTTCATTCAAATTATATTCAAGTACTTATTGACTTTAAGGAAATCATTGTAAGGCTATCCATTCAGATGTTTGTAAAATCAGCATATTTTCAATTCAATTTTAGGTCTTATCCATGTCAGCTAAAAGATAATGTGTAGTATTTTTAAGAGTCTAATTTTATTTATTGATGCAAATTGCAGACTGCGCTAAATTTATTTTACCTGACTATAATTGGACATGGATTATCTATCACATCGCTGGTTATCTCACTGGGCATATTCTTTTACTTCAAGTAAGTACACTAAAATTATTTTAAATTGTACAAATTATTCCTGGTAATGCCTGCTTATGTCATTTTCTGATGAAATATGCAAAGATGACATAATGTTTCAATTATTTAAGTTGAAATGAATTAACTTTATTTTAGCTTTGTAAATATGTTGAGAGGAGATTGATGAAATAACCCTAATTTTACAAAATCAGTAGTCATATAAGAATGAATTAAGGGAATAAGAAGGAAGCCCCAATATCAAATAAAACTCAACTCTATTTTTCTTTTAAAAAACTGGCAACTATTGTAGGCCTTATTTTTGAGTATTGAATTTCTTGGTCAATTTTCATATCATTATATGTGTGCATGACATGAACTAGAATTTGGCATGAATAATAGCACTCAATATCTATTGAAATAAAATTTAAATATGCTATAGTTAAGCTATTTTTAATGCTGCCCCATTAATTGTACCATTTATATTTTCGTATTAGTCTGTTAACGAATAAACAAGCTGACAAACTAAAGTTCTGAAAAAAAAATACTTGCACTTAAATTTACAATTAAAAAATAAATACTATAAGCATGTTACTAATTTTTAAATAAACATATAAACACTATAATGTATAAACATTATACATTATGACATATAAACACTATAATAAACATATAAACACTATAAATGTAACACTTATCAAGCAATTTCTTATTTCATAGGTATTGCTATAATTTTAAGTACAGTGTATTTCAACTGTTCTTTATATAACATTATATAATCTTAGGTGTTACCAGTTTTTAAAACAACCACGTAAGTGGAGAAATGATACTATGTTTAATAGATTTTTAAAACTTTATTACATAAAGCCACAATTCTTAAACATTAACTTGATTTCCACTTTTTCCACTCATAAAAAATGGAACATTCTTAGCCTTTAATTTTCTCATATTTTACAATACTTTTTACAGTTTTTACAATACATTTTTTACAATACTATTCCAGTGTGTTAGGACCCTGGGGTGAGGTTGGTCAAAAGGCATGTTTGTATTTTTTGTTAGGATTTTTAAAATATATCATCTCAAAAGTATCCCAAAGCCAATGTGTTACAAACAAATTCATTATTATATCTCCTCTTCCAAAACTAAATCTGGGTTTCTTCCATAGTTACTCATCTTCATTGTTTTTCCTTTGCCTTCATAAAATCTTTTCCTATACCTCCTAAAGTCTCCCCGGTGCATTCACTTTGCTTTATTTCTGCCCTGTCTGGTTTTAGCAGTTGTATCTCCTTCATTCAGTTCTAACCACAAATCATAAGTTAAAGATTCAGATCAAAGGTAGATCTAATTTTCTCCTCCTTTGCTTAAAAATTTTGCATTTCCTGTTGCAATTCTTGCAAAATTAAAATCATTCACTTTCTCATTACCTCCTTCCTAGCTTGCTTAAATGTATTTATTTCTCTGAGCCAAACCTAGGCACTATTTTCATGTGAATTCTTTGCAAATTCTTTATTTCAATATTTCTGAAAATGAAACTAATTACAGGGGTATGGAGTAACATTCTAATAACATTTGGGTGACCACCATTTCTGCAAATTAAAAACTATTGTGGTTAAGACTCTTCTGATTAAATGATCTGTTTTGATTTTGCATGCAATAAACCAAAATTACCTATGGGCATTATATTTCTGAAGGAGATAATGCTAAAAAGTATCACATTTATATTGCATGCCAAAACAGGTTGTCAGAAAGAGAGCTATGTTTTCTTGGAATTTCACCTCAAATCTCCTCAAACAAGTTTTAATTTTGCAAAGATATGAGTAAAGCTCTGGTCAATTCCATAACAAAGCTTCTTTATATGAAAGAATCTGAGATTTAAGTGAATAAATATTCACTGAAACTAATGAGGCAATAGTGGGGCTTCCAAAGAAAACAAGGTTCCGCGCCAGATGGTACCAATAATTGTAAGGTGTTTGACTGGGAATCTCTAATCAGACCACTCCTTTACTCAGCTCTTAATGTAAGCAGAAAACCATGCATTAGAATTGACTTATTAAGGGCCAGATCGGGTGGCACATGCCTGTAATCCCAGCACCTGGGCTACATAGTGACTTCAAGGCCAACCAGAACTATACAGAAAGACCCTACCTCAAAAACCAAACAAATGAACAAAATACGGAAGCTCTACAAACTGTAAGCTAAATAAACCTTTCCCCTAACTTTAGATGCCAGGTATTTTGTTTCAGCAGCAAGAGGAGTAACTAAGGTATCACCTATTAATATCAGCTCTGCTTTTAAGTAAGCTTAGTTTGTTTTTCATCATGTTTTTAATGATGGATGATGATATTGAGTAGACTTACCCAATACCTGGCATTTAGGAGCTGCTCAATAAATGGTAATCATCTCCTAATCTCCTCATTAGGCTGTATCAGTCAGTGAGGCACACAGATACACTGAGGTAGTCATCCAACACTTCTGCAATATCATAGTAATGTACAGCTAAAACAAGACAAACAGACAAATCAAGCAAAACAAAACACCATGCTATTGTGGAGCTGCGAAAAACCATGGCAGAGGGTTCATTCTCACTCATAATAACAGAAGATTCCCCAGTGATGCTGTCATTGCCACAAAGCTTCAATGGTGGGTAGAATTTCCCCAGGCAGCAACTGTGAGCCTTAAGCCATGAAGAGATTACCTAGTCTCACACCCAATATTATTGGTTTACCAAGTAATTAACAAGCTTTGCCAAGATTCCTCCTGGTCTTTGGCTTAGTCATTTTGTTTGGTTTAGATCACCTTTAAAAATGGATTATCTGACCTGAAGAAATCAAGCTACTTTCTTGTGATTATCCATTCTCAGGCCATAGATAAAACATGAGAAATCTTCCTCAAGTCAGACTCCCATGTGGCATGGCCCAACCTCTTATGTGTCCAGATGTCATAACAGGAGCCTGTGTTTTCCAAACAGGCAAAACGGGGCCACTCTTGCCACCTACTTCCTTTGTAGCGGGGAACAAGTGATTTTCATTTCTCTCATCCTGAGTTTCACATCTTCACAATGCAGGACACATTAGTGCTGCATCACAGATTTGTTCCAAAAGCTGATGGAGCGCAGTACTACCGGTGAGACGCAGGGTTAACACTTGCTTGCTTCAGAGTGTCACTAGCGAATTGCCACCACTCAAAATAGCCCATTAGAAGACTATGATACCAGTAGTTGTCATTGTTTGGCCTATGAAACCAGTAGCATTTTAAAAAATCAAAGAATAACATTTCTAGTTTTAGATACACTATATTTAGGAAGAAAATTGTGTGATATTCATGTTGAAATATAAGTAAACATGCAATGAATAGTTTTGAACTAAATTAATCATATGTCAGAAAGACAATGGCTAAATAAGGCAGATAAGACTAACAAGACTTTACTCCTGCACATAAGACACCATGAAATTTGCCCCATCCTTGAATTCATATTAAAGAATTCTTAGTCTTTAAATTTAGACATTACTTACTTATGATTCCCAGAACTATCCACTGAAATGGGGAAAGTCCCCATGACTAAGGGAAATAAACATCACATAGTTTGCTCAGGGAAGCAAACATTCTTTTCGCTGATATTTCTTTATACAATCTAGGACTTCACATTGTATCTTGCACATAGTAAATGATCAATACATTTTTGAAGAAAACAGACATGGACTGGTATTGAGGCTTATTTGCATGACTGACTTTCTCAGGTCTTATCAGTGACCTTTAATAAAAACGTTGGCCTTTGGCTTTTCCATCAGCAAAGAAATGAATGGGGCTAAGACTAAAATTCTAATTGGTAAAAACAAGATGGGAAATTCTGCAGTTAAATTAAAGCAAGCCCAGAGCTACCTAGAAAATACAGCATTAAGTGGCTCACAAAGACTTTTATATAGAGTTGGGGACACTAGAAATCACTAGCTTTACTCCACCTAACCCAGAAACCATTCCTAGAGGAACTAATGTTCTATAAAAAAATATTATGTATTAAAAACATCTTTCTACTTCTTAATTCAGTTCCTCACAGTAGTCTTCCTGGTTCATCTTTAGTAGAGGAAAACAGTTTTCTCTTTTGGTAATTGAAGGTCACTCATTCACCCTAATAAAAACCCAGAACTACACAAGATGTTGACTTAGGGTACTGTTCGTTATTTTTTGTTTTAAAAGGGAAGAAAAAGTCTACTCTTCATCCATGCTTCAAATTAGAAGCAGAAAACATGATATACTTGTTTTATATTAGTACCAATTAAAGGAAAAAGCTAGAGCAGACGATAAAAAAGAAAGAGAACAGCAAGGGAGGGAAGGAGAAAGGGCCATAACTGGAGGGTTTGCCAGGCCCTGAGAGGCAGTGACTCGTGCTCATAACAGTCCTTGGAAAAACAAAGCAGAACCCTTTAGATAAAAATAAAATAAACTTTACTGGAATTAGTTGCAATTTATGTTTTAATTACTGTTTAAAATGCGAAAGCATGTCAGCCCTTTCTCTTATTTCCAATCAACATGAAACGATTACTCTCCTAGCCCATAAAAGAGAGAGTCTGCATCTGATTTGTAGGAGAAAAATCTCTCTCTCTCTCTCAATCTCTCTCTCTCTTCTGTCTTGTCTTTCTCTCTCTTTTTCTCTTTCTCTTCTTCCTTCCTTCCTAAAACTTTTTGAAATGTCTTTGATGACATTTAGTACACTAATTCCAAACAATTTTAAAGACAAGCTGCATGTCTAAAACTATAGACAATGTTATTTTTTCCAGGTAGTTGCTACCGCTCTGTGTTAAAACTTCAGTCAAGAAACACGTATCTAGTTGGGAAGGCAGCGCATTTTTACTTTCCTAAAATAACATTTTACTGACTTACTTTATATTTTCAAAACAGCTAACCCAATTCTCTCGATTTTTCTTAGATTATATCTAAATATGTTTTAATCAATATTGTGATTTTTTCTTCCACTTAAAAAAAAATAAAAGCAAACATTCACTTAAGTTGTTTATATAAAGCCTGGCAATTTTGCGCTGTAAGTGATTTGACAAAGGCTAGTTTTAAAATTAATCATCTACTATTCCCTGAAGAGCATACTGGACAATGCCTCCCCTCGGTCGTCACTTGGTTGGATTTTTAACTTCCTTTCTTTCTCTCTTTCATTCTTTTTTTTTCTTTCTTTCTTTCTCCCTTTTTTCTTTCTTTCTTCCTTCTTTTCCTTCCTATTTATATATTTTATTATATTTAATATTTCAATAAATAGTACTCAGTCTCTATCCAAATTAATGAATTTTAAGCAATGTCCTGAAGAAAAAATCCATCCCCCTTGTACTGAATGTAGCAAGAGCTGAAAACTTTCCTATTAGTAATGAGAGTCTTGTTTGGAAAACTGTGTCCATTTTATTTATGCAATAACTGCTTTTCCACATTAAAGAATCAGATTTGAATAAAGATATAGTAGGACAGAGGTAGTAGATTTGGTTTAGCAAAGGCCATTTCTGCTTTAAGATAATGGATATTATTTGGCTTAGGAGCGGAGTCCGGGTTTGGAAATGTAAAGTAAATAACTACATTAGAGTATTTGGATTGGTAAAATTGCAATTGTAAAGTTACAAACACAAGTTAAAGATCACACGCTCCCAGTTCTAGTGATATATTCATAACTATTTAATTTCTTTATATTTATCTAGTCTTTTTGAGAGAATATACATAAGAGCTATTTTAATATACTTCAACTCATATGAGCTTCAAATGACATGGTTTTAACAAAGCTGATGATGCATTGTTTTTATAAAAATTTTATAGTTATTTCAATGAATTTTATAGTTTGAGAGACAGAATAGAAAACACATTTTTCTCACAAAATATATTCTGTCATCAAAATATATTCAGTCTTGCAGGTAGCGTATTTTCTTAGACTCATTCCACAGATATGACTCTAAATAGGAGGCAGGTCAAAGCAACCCCCCCCCACACACACACACAGAACCTTTGTATGCAGGAAAATAGAAAGCAAGAATGATCGGAGATTCTGCTGTTAGCATCTGTTGATGGACAGTAAGATGTCAAAAGCACAGACTGCCTTAAATTGATGAGTTAAAGATGCAAAGAAAAATAAAGATCAAATAAACTATAGCAGAAAATGACGCAGCCCAAGAGTGCATGAGCACTACATGAGGAAGATCATTCTAGTAGCAAAGCCCTTTGAATTTAATTTTCTCCATCTATAAAGTGGAAGAAAACAAGGTGAACCCTTGCCGTGCGCTGTCACATGATCTGTTCTTCCCGCTCTGCAATAACAGGAGTCCTGTGACTGGACTCGGGATGTCTCCTCTGTTTGGAAAGCTTTGCTTCCCAACCTTTTCTAATTTTTAGCTCTATTTTGAGTATTCGCCTCATCCTGGCCCATCTCTCTTCCTTAGTTTTGATTTATAAATTTTGATTTTGCTATTTAATTTATTGTCTATTTGTCTTGAGCTATAATGAAAATAAACTGAGTTTAGTACTTTGTTCTGTTATTCACCACCATATCCCAGGGTTTCGGTAGACAGCTGCAAAACAATAAATACTAAATAAATAAGCTAAGAATTAAATAGATAACCATAAGAAATTTAAATTCAAGGGGTCAAGTAATGAAAATATAAACTGTACAAGGAGAAAAGAAAGGGAAAAGATTGTGTGTATGTGTATCATGTAAACTACACTATTAATCTCTCTTAGTTCATCAAAATGAACAATTTGTGGTTTCATTGATCACTTTTTTCTTGCTTATATCTTGTAATTTGAACAAATACTTCGAAAGACAACAATACTCAATATATTGACCAGTATTAATTTCCTATTGTTTTGTTTTGATATTGTTTAATTATTTATTCTGTTTGATATCCTTTAAAATGAAAAACAAAATCTTTTCAGCTCTGAAAAACAACAATATTGATAGTTTAACCAAAGAATGACTTTGAAAAGCTTATATCTGTTCTGGGATATATTAGGGGCTCACTAAGTGGTGGCTGCTCTTAATTTACTTTTGGGTAAAAATTTTACTTTTGAGAGGTTTTTGTTTCATATTTTTTTTTTTTTTCCGGACAGTCCTGGGACTGGAACTAGCCTCGTCTCACTAGGCTACATCTCCAGGCCCCTCTTTTAAAAAAATTATTTTTTGAGCAGATTTGTAGTTTTGTGCTACTTACAAGGCTTCTGTGACTCACACTGTTTCTAATCTGCCCTAGTGAGGGGCGATTTCCAAAAGAGAGCTGTTGATAGGTTTCCACCACTCCCTGCCACCCAGATGATTCTGTCACCTCAAAACTCCATTCAGTAAGCCAAACACAGAGATAATAGTTCTTCTTTGAATGCATTTGTTATTTTTTTTTTTTTACCTGTTTCTGACCGCACTCAGATTGACTCTAACTCTCCTTTCATATATATAGTTGGTGTTTTACTGGAAAAGATCTGAGAATTGGGAAATTAAGTTAAGTAGACTAGGATAAGAAAGTGGTGTTTGTCAATTAGGTTAAGTTTACATTGTTTGTATTGCCTGGTTCCGTGATTCCTTTTGTTCATTGGCACTGAGAAAATTGGTATGGAAGTTTCTCCCTCGTGTCCAAATCAAACAAAAACAAAAGAAAGCTCTTCACCTATGTTAGCGGCAAGAAATTTGAAGAAAGGGTCAACATAGCATTTGGGGTCACCATGGTTATGAATATGGTGATTTTCAAACAACTACGGACAGGATAAAATTCCTTGGAAAAGTAATTTAGGCTGTTTGCTCTACTGACTTTTACTGTATAAAAAATTTCCTCCTAAAGCTAAATCCCTGCATTTTTGTCCAAAAAGATGACAGTTTATTTACTATTTTATTGAGCTAATTACGAATGTTTGTTTAATAAACAGGCAGTTTTATAATACTGAGGTAAAATCTGATGTTATTTTATTACTGTTGGCAAAAAAACTCAGAGTATTTAATTAAAATCAATGATCGACAATGATGTTAAATATGATAGCTAACTTAACACCAAGTATTAACTATAGATTCAATGGTATATTAACCATAGATTAATTTGTTCCTTTTAACTCTCAAGCCAAACCTACAAATATCCTGCACTAAGCATAAGGAAACTGAGGATCAGAGGCCTTAGAAAGAGTAACTCAAAAACGTACTTAAGTTGATGGTAAGGTCCAGACTCATGCTAAGATCAGGCCTCAAAGTAAATTGAACATTAAGTGCTGATTTAAAGATACCTGCTTCTAATCATTCCAAAAAGACATGGTTCCATTCTACATGAGGAATAGTGGTATTGTTTACACACTTGTACCATCTATCTCTGTAATCCTGCTTGCCAAAACTGCACATATTGAAATGGTGTCCTAAGATAATTATATGTAAAGAATATGAATTGGAAATGGTCCAGTCCCATCACCACACTTTCTATTCTGTGGTTCTGCTAGAAGACAAAGGGATATTATAAAAATCCAAGAGACCAGAGAGAAGGTTTTGGAAAACATTGTGTAAGCCTATAAATAACTGATTTTAATATACTGAGTAAAACAAGAACATTTAAGAATTTAATGTAGGTAAAATTGGTTAGAAGTTAGCATTTGAAAAAGATCTTCAAATTTTGAAGTCTCATTTAAACAAACCACTTGTTTACATGTCTATGGTTTTGATTTATAAGTTGATTTCATTTGTAGGAATCCGGTTACATGTGTTAATGAATATGTTTAGAAGAAAGCAGAGTGCATCTCTAGGAAGTTTTTTTACCACAAGACACTGATAGAAACCATATGTTAGATAGCATCTGTCTGAATTTAAATCACACTGTTCCTAGAGGTACCAATGGAAGAAACTAAAGCAATAGGTTAATATTTTAGACAGTAGGATCTATTTTCATCACACAAAGTAATATGATTGGAAAGTGGTTCCGTTTATCACATCAATTTAGGCAGCTCAATTCAGTGTTCAGGGTTTCCAAAGCAGAGGTCGCTGGTGTGAGTTATATTGGGTGGGTTACCTAGATTGACAATAAACTTGGGTAGTTTCATAAAATCCTCTAAATAGTTTTTTAGCCCAAAAATGAAATAATTTTCATCATTCTCTTAAAATTTTAGTGTTTTTTCCGGATACTAAATCAATTTAGGTGGATTTCATTTTTTGCCCCAAATAACAGAGAGAAATCTAGTGTGCATCCTTCTGTCACACTGGGAGAATACGAAGCCACTGGTGGTGTGCATATCCCCACAGTGGTCACATCTTTAGAAGAGCGTGTATAACACAGCTCAGGTTTAAATCTTGTCTTTAAAGAGAGATTGTGCTACGAGTAGACGTTGGGAAAAGCAGAGAGCTCTGAGCAGAACACAAATGTAGATCATCCCAAAGAAAGGGAGGGTGATTAAGTGTACACAAAACAAATGAAAGCTTTTTTAAAAACTGCGGCTAGCATTTTATGTGAATATCTTTCAGTCTTATCAAATGACTATTACTAATATCAACGGTTATAATTAACGCTGTTTATATCATGTTCCTTAGGTTCTATCTATCAGCTTTTTCCTTCTCATTCATAGGTTGCTAATTTGCAAAGTCTATTTTCAGTGTTCATTTGCTTTAATTCCTATTTACTTCTAACAAATATTTCATATTTTCTCCCTAGGAAAACTTTTGAGTTTTTCCTCATAATCGGCAAACTAAAATATACACATGTTTATGAATAAACCTAGATATAAGGATATTCAGATGAAAAGAGAAACATAATTCATTTAAAGAAAACTTTATTTTTCCCATAATTAACAAATATAACTAAATCCTGCTGCAAAAAAGGGGCATCTTTACATGATAGGAAGTTCCTCCACAAATAAAACTCAGCACTCCGCAGACAGAGATTAAGCTCAAAGCACTGAAAACAAGGCTGCGTGAACCAATTTTACATGTTTGCATGTTTTATTATAGAAGAGTGATACATTATAGAAGCACACACGATGCATTTGAGGGAGTGTTAGTTACTAGACCTTTTCTCTTACGCATCAATTCTCTTTACTCTCTGAAGACAAACCAGTCATGTTAGTTCTATGTCATTTTATTGAGAACCGGGATGTTGTTATGATGTGTATCTCAGTGTTGCAGTTCCATTGATAATACCAAGAGTGATGCTAGTATTTTTTTGCAATTTAAAATTATTTTCTTTTCTATACAATATTCACTTTGTATATCAAGCTTTACCTCTGCCTACCTCTCAATATCACTACAGTCAAGGCCAAATAAATAACCCCAAATATGAAATGAGCGGTTATTTGTTGATTACATTTTGGAAGTCCTCAGCTCGTTTAGTTTATACTTGGTGCTACACAACTGTCTTTGTGCACTCAGTTATCGTTCTGAGAACCATCGCCTCCAGCAAGACTTTTGTATAAATCTTCACTAACAGCACACAATTTTGTGGAAAGCACATGTTGGAAATCCAAAATACTAATTTGGATTACGTTCATTTCCATGTTCTTTAAAATATTAGAGCTATGTATAAACTCATAGAACGATAGCTGATAGAAGTTTCTGAAGTAGTATAGCCTAAACTTTGTATTTTAAAATATAGGAAGCCTGGGTATCTTACTCTACCTCTAATATATTGGACATGGTGCTTCTTTCTTTCTTAAGAGGTATGGGGTAAAATTATGTAAAAGTTTCAAGGGAGTCTGGTTTGAGTTGTAGCAGATTATCTATGATGGCCATGTTAATAGCATAATTTAGTAAAATATACAGCATGAGATTTTAATGTTCTGTGATATCTTCCTATATACGTGCTTAGACCTAACATTAAACATTCAGGTTCAAGTGGATTCCATTCTATTATTTTAAAAGCCTTCAAGTGTATGCTTGATGAATAGGTAATGTGTGAGTTTCCCCTTGGGTAGTCAAATACAGTCTTAGAGTGCAGATGAATTCAGCCTAAAAGGTGGCATCGTATATCACTCTAACAATGTCTTTTTCCAGAAATCTGTGTTAAACTTATCTGTTTGCAGTGAACTCTTCTTGTACATTTATTTTAGACTGAAAGAACTTCAGTAGAAGTGGTATTATTTTTATGTCTTATGTACCACTGGGCCAATTAGAAAACATATCAGCAAAACTGAACCGTCCTGGCGGTTTGCTATGTCTATACTTTCGTCAGTTCGTCTACTCAGAATGCAGTGATATCTTTCTCATAATCATTTAGCTCCACAACAAGCACAGGACAAATTAAACAAAAGAGCTTATCTATGTGGCATAATGAAAACCACATTATCTGTAAGAGAAATTTACAGATAAATACACACTGTTCAAATACAGTTAACAGTATAATTTTAGATGATTCAACTTGACTAAATCCCAGTTTCTACTTTTGCAGAATAAATAAAAAGTACTAATCCTATTCCTATGCTAACAGAAGATGTTAGTGCAAAGATTTAAGACAGATTTTTAGTCCCAACGTAAAGTAACTCATTTATCTCTAGATTCTCAAGAATTACATGTTTTCCTTAATTAAGATTCATTAGGAAGGGATATGAGGAAGAAATAACTTCTACAGAATTAGAGCAGCTTCCATGAATTGATAATGCACCTTAGTTTTACGAGATTTAGTAAAAATGTGGAAACCTTTTATGATACCAACACACTGTTTCTTGTTTTGTAGGAGCCTAAGCTGCCAAAGGATTACGTTGCACAAAAATCTGTTTTTCTCTTTTGTTTGTAACTCCACTGTGACAATCATTCACTTTACTGCAGTGGCCAACAACCAGGCTTTGGTGGCCACAAATCCTGTAAGTAAAATGAGCTGGAGTCTTTTGTGTTCAAGGGTCAGTGGGCAAAGGCAGGTGGCTGCCAGAGTGAACCCCACTATGTGTCATGTGTGTAATTGGGTAGACGTGCTTGTCTGTTCTCAGGTCTAAAACACAGACAGGGTTATGGCTATACAACAGTCAGGACAGGCAAGTTTCTTAATTCTTCCTAAGATGTGAAAAGTGCATAACAAGAGGAAGAGTAGGTTTCTTTGTTCCTATTATTTACATGTGACACACGTCTCCACTTTACTATGACTAGAGAGGACTAACTGTTGGGCCACTGGACTCGTAGCTCTATAACACCTAGTTGATCCAATTTGAAAAGCCCATCAAAGCAACTCACTGTGACCAGGAGGAGATCATGATATGGAAATGCAGGCCTTAAACTATGTTTACAATACCAGGCTAACTAAAAAATCAGTGAAACAAAGAAATTAAGGCTTATGCACCTGCTAAGTCATGTTAAACTTCATTTACATAAAATTTTAAATAGACCTACCCACCCCTCATTGTTCCAGTGAACATTTAGAAATTATTTCTTTAGAAGCCAAACTTTAAAAATATAAGTTGAAATTTACTTTTAAGTTTGTGTACATTTTAGGCAAGCAATATGCATGTGCAACCTGTGTTTGCCTGGAAATACTTGTACTTACAACAAACATACTCAGTTTTAAAATATTGTTTTCATAATGTTTGCAGCATATAGAACACAGTTTTGGGGAGTACATGTGTGTATGTGTGCATGTAAAGTGTTTTTTTAAGAGATTAAATTATCAATTTATGGCAATCAGAGAAGGGAAGGAATTTTCACCCAATGGGTCAATAAACAACACTGTCATATGTGTTTTATGTGTGTTTTTAGGGTAATTTCCAAAGTTCTAAAATTCCCTCTATTGTTTGCACATGTGCATCCGGATTGTTTAATCTTGTAGGTTCCACTCTGGAGTCACCGGGCTAGGAAACACACTGGGGTATAATTAGCAGTACAAAAACTGGCTGACATCCTGTCAGAAGGCAGCGTGTTTCTCTGGAACAAGGAGATTCAGATTTGTCACAAGGCTGTAAAGCAAATGTTTCAAAATTTTGTGTGTTTTGCAAAAAATATGAACTTTAGTATAGTTATTTTTAGTAATTTCTTAGAAAAATGTATTGCTTATGTCACCAGTGTCCTGCACAGAAATCTATTTTTGAATCGTGCTCTAACTTCTTTTTGTCATGCTATTGCGTAGATTACATTTTAATGGAATCAAGAATTAAAATACCAGGGGCTGGGGTTTTAGCTTAGCAGCATAAGCACCTGCCTTGCAAGCAGGCGGTCATGAGTTCAATCCCAGGTACCGATAAAAATGAAAAAGACAAAAAACAAACAAACAAAGAATTAAAATACCGATTGCATCTGAAAATCTGAAAATATATACATAAAAATTTGAAGCACCAGTCTATCATTTCTTCATATATTGTTGAATGCATCATTTTTATCTTTGGGAGGATGTTAATACAATATTGTGTTTCACATAAAGTTGCATTACTTAAAAATAAAGGTGCATTACTTAAAAATTTTTCACATATATGTGTATACTGAAGAAATAGTCTTTATAAAGTCATTCAGGCAGGAGGATTGTGTATAGTGGTAGAAGTAGCCTTGGAATTACAAGATTTGTGCTAAGGGTATATTTTGATTGATTTATAAATACAAGGAAATCACTTTTTCTTTTTCAGTAGTTAGTTTTTACCCATAAAATGCATGGTTATTAGTAATACAAGCCTCACAGAATTATTTTAAGGATTAAATAAAACAATATAAGTAAGGTTTTAAGCTAGTTCCCATATAAATGCTATTAATATTCTGTGATAGCCCAATATGTACTTTTTAATGCTTTTCACTTATATTTTTCTATTTATTGAAAAAATAGTATTTCAAAAACAGTGATTTCCACTACAAATTTATTGAATGTTAGATTGGAAATTAGAGCAGATGGGAGTACTTTGCCATGTATTTCTGGACAAACTTTAAATTTATTCCTGTTCAGGGAGTAAACTCTTACTGCTTTGGATTTTCTGTCCACAGTATGTGAGCCTCCTTTTTCCTGAATCAGTAAGTGTAGAGAAAGTAGAGAGCTCAGAAAAAGAGGGAAAATGTTCTTTCTTCTTTACTATTCAGGAAACACTTGTACTTTATATTTGGCTAGGATGATATATGGTCCTGTTACTTTTTTATTTAATAAGCATTTGCAAATAATAGCACACAGTGTGCAAAACTTTCCAAGGCACCTGTAATTATTTGTTTTTAAAATCATTATGACTTTTCCCTAATGGAATGTAACAATCAAGGGATCTAAAATTAAAATAGATTTTAAAATATGCTCACATGACATGTTTATATTCATAGTTACATAATGACCAGCAGACTTTAGGAAAGCATACACTCAGTAAATGAGGAAGATTTCAAGTTTACAGAGCTTTCTGGGACAGCGACAGCAATAAGTCTTGGGAGTCTGTGGCTAAAAACACTAAGGGCACCACTAGATGAGTATAAAGCCTGGCATTTTACCTTCTGCATGATTAGTATACACATATTTGTGTAGAAAACAGAATATTCTGTGTTTTCCTGAAATTAGACTATCACTTTATATAGATTCCAAAACGAATGAAATTTGCACCCTTTCTCCCCAAAGGTGAGCTGTAAAGTGTCCCAGTTCATCCACCTTTACCTTCTGGGCTGTAACTACTTCTGGATGCTGTGTGAAGGCATTTACCTGCACACGCTCATCGTGGTGGCTGTGTTTGCTGAGAAGCAACACTTGATCTGGTATTATTTTCTTGGCTGGGGTAAGAGCCACTTTGCACTTCTGCTAATCCAAATGAACTAAAAAGCTTTTAGAGGATGCAAGCTATTTGGGGAATAAAAAATGTATTAGTTTTCCATTGTTTTTAAAGACTGCCAGATCTTTGGTGCTGCTTCTTGCTGTGAATTGAAATCTTTAAAGCAAAGCTTGGCTGTCTGTTTCATTGTTTACAGTAGTCACTGGCTGATTAGTAATACAATGTCCTTTTTTAATAATTTTATTTCAGTATTCCAGTGAATAGTTTATTGTGATTGACACTGTAATGATTAAAAGGATTAAGATGATGCAATAGAGGTCTTTTTGTATCACTCTGAATTTCCCTTTTTGCTATGCTAAAAGAGTATACCAGACTTACCTAGGTTTGAGGATCCATCTTAAAAACACTAGTGTTTGTATTAAAAGGCCAATTTGTAATTAGACTAGAGGTATCAGTAATTAAATAAAGGCAGGCAAAAGATCCACATAATATTACACAATATTATTTATAAAACAAACAGTGACACACTGCCATATTGAAGAAGTAACTGAAGTAAAGCAAAATATGAGATTCTATAAATTACTTATATAAGACTAGTCTCCAGAAACAAAACTGAAATATGACTTATCTATGTATCTATCATCCATTTATCATGTCTAAATCAAGATAGAAAAACACACACTCTTCATTTCATTTTTGAGAGATCTAATTGAAAAGTTCAAAACATACAACATTTCGGGTAAAATAATAATTTCTGGCTGGTGTTGTGGGGCATGCTAGTAATCCCAGCCTTCAGAGGCTGAGGCAGGAGGATTGCTGCAAGTTCAAAGCCAGTCTGGTCTACACAGTGAGCTCAAGGATAGTCTGAACTACAAAATGAAACACTCTCTCTCAAAAAAAAAAAAAAAAAAAAAAAAAAAAAACAAGTAATAATTTATTTCTCTCTTTTGCTTCAGAAAACGGGTATTAACCTGGTTGTCACTATAAAAACTCTCTACAAACTTAGTTAATTCCATTTCACAAAAGTGTATGAAAACTGAATTTCTTCTTGGGATTTAATCGTGAATTAATTCACTAAAACTCTGAGGAACACCAATTCAAAATGAGTTTCATTAAAACAAAATCTACAGGCATATTTTCATATAAGTGCAGAAATATAAATACCTGAGAGTTTATCATATGTATTGCCTGGCTGTACAGATAACATTTACTCAATAAATATATGGTGGCCAGTAATTGTTGTTCCTAAAATATCTCTGAGTTTCATATTTTATCCTGTATTTTAGAAGTGCTGTTGATAATAATATTACCTATTTCTCTTCCTTTTCTTTGACATTTGTAGGATTTCCATTGATTCCTGCCTGTATACATGCTATTGCCAGAAGCTTATATTACAATGACAAGTAAGATATCTCTCTTTATGATTTCTATTAGAACTTAGTAAAATGAAAACCTTTGACATAATATTTTTATTTTTCTCCTAGTTGCTGGATTAGTTTTGACACCCATCTCCTCTACATTATCCACGGTCCAATTTGTGCTGCTTTACTGGTATGTCATTCAAATTCTCTTTTTCTTAACCAGTGTGTCAATTTCCAGAATCATTCCTCTGTGATACCCTCCAGATTCCAGGGGTCAAATATAACGTACACAGAGCGCTTGGCTGCCTAGGGTTTGAGGAAGAGGCTGTTATTTGAGGTGTGGGCTGGAGGGGTAAGGGAACGAATTTGGGAAGGATGATCTAGCAATGAGAACCAAGAGTGGGAAGCTACTGTCACCCCTACTGTTGCACACACAGCACGGGGCAGTCCTAACGGAGTTGGACATGTTCTGGGAAATCACCCAAGGAGAGTCCTGGTGTCTGGCAGAGGACAACAGCTGCTGGCAGCCACAGCGCAGAAGAGGAGACACACCAAACTGCTCTCTCTTCTCATGCTCTGTTCTCTTGGTTCCTTCCATGGCCAAGTACAGCCAAGGTTAGAGGGCAGGAAAGCCCTAGCCATGAGTCCATCCTCAGATACCTTGAGGATCAGGGAGAGCTGAGCGCAGACTTAAGGAATCAGGGAGGTGAGGGAGAAAAACCAGCACATCTGCACAAGCGCGGTATTCCAATGAGGAAAAGAATTTCATTCCAAGATCATTGCTTAAATTATTTTATTCTAATAAGCATCACAATATGAATGCGTCAGTTGGACATCTTGAGGCTGATTTAGAGAAGCAGAAGTCTCTTTCAGTGCTTTTATTGTATTATTTCAGTGAGTGAATGGATTAATATAAATTAGCATGGTTCTCTCATACAACATCAGGGATTCTAAAGCAATTAAATGTTCCTAAGAGCGAAGCCTTAGTTACAGCTGATTTGGAAGTGCATTTAAAAGATAGAAGTGGTGTGTCTTTCAAATCATATTCAAAGCTACCTGATGGTAGCTTTCAGACTCATTGTTACATCTAGATTCTCATACTATTTTTCTAGACTTTTTAGCTTTGATTTAGCGTGTGGCTGTGCTAGACTACCACACAGGCTATCCTCATATATTCCATTACCAAGCCAGTCTCAAAAGTTTACGTACTTAAGAAGGTGACTTCTGCTAACTGCATGAGTTTAAATTCTGCTTCCATCTTTTACTTGCTATCTGATCTTAGTTAGGTAGAAAATTAAACAGTCACTCCATACTTCGAGTCTCCTGATTGCAAAATAGACAATGCAATAACAACTTTTACAATAGCAACAAACTGATGGAAAAATAAGTTTTCAAAAAACAATCCCAATCAACACACACACACACACACCAAGGAACAAATTTAATGATAAACTTAAAGATCTCCACAATGAAAAATATAAAACATTAATGAAATAAATCATAGCGAAGATACACAAAACTGGAAAAACATCCCTGTTCAAGGATTAGGATGATTAACATTGCTAAAATGCTCGTACTGCCCAAAGTGACCTATAGATTTAAGTCAGTACTCATGAACATACCAATGACCATCTCAGAGAACTAGAAAAATCAATCACAGAATTAGCAAAACAGCCCTGAGCACAGAGAACTGTATTGGAGACAACAGGATACCTGAGTTCAAAACATAAAGCTATAGAAATAAAACCTGAGTGCTACTGGCACAAAAACAGACACACATACCAAAGGAACAGAATAGATTCCAGCCAAGTTATTTTTTTATGATACCAGAGATTGAACTCAGGGCCTCGTGCTTGCCAGGCAGGCACTTGTGCCACTGAGCTAAGCCCGCCACCCCTGGCCTCAGCCAAGTTATCTTAACTGAGTTGCACAAGTGTACATTGGAGAAAGGACGGTTGCTTCAATCATTGGGCTTTGGTAAACCGGATAAACACATACAGCAGAATGAAACTAAGTCAAACTTCCCACCACACCTAAAAGTCAATTCAGAAAAGATCAAAGACATAAGTGTGAATACCAAAACTATGAGATGAAGCTCTCCAAGATATTGGAGAAGAAGAAACTCTCCAAGATATTGATACAGGCAGTGATTAAGATGTCCGAAGAAAAGGCAGCAAATATAACACAAGACAAATGGGACTGCGTAAAACTGAGAAGCCTCTGCACAGCAAAGACACAATAGTTATGAGAATGTGCAAAATGGTAAAAAAAAAAAAAATTGTGAACTATTCATATGGCAAAGGTTAATATCCAGATTATGTAAGGGATAAAGAAAACAGTGAAACATAAATCTAACTTAAAAATGAGAAAATAATGCAAGTGGACTTTTCTCAAAAGAAGATACATAATTAACCAATGAGTATACTACTGATAAAATATTAAATATCACTGAACCACAGCAACGCGAATCAAAACCATAATGAAACATTATCTCGTCCTGGTTAAAATACTTGTTATCAAAAAAAAGCTATAAAGGAATCAGATAAAAGGAAACTCATACACTGTTGGTGGGAGTGTATATTAATACTGTCATTATGGAAAATGATATGGATTTGTTTAACAAATTGAAAGTAGAATAATAACTTTATGATCGAGAAATTCCACTGTATTATAGCAAAAAGTTACCCTACAGCCATGCATGGGCTTTGCTTCTCCATATGATAGCCAAGATAGGGAATCAACCAAAGATATCCATTGAGAGATAAATAGATTTTAAAATGTGATACACACACACACACACACACACACTGGAATATTACTGAGCTGTAAAAATGATGTCATATTGTCATTTGTGGCGATTGCAGAAGGCATCTTGTTAAGCAAACTAAACAGGTATAGGAAAGCAAAATGCCTAGCACCTGCAAAATGTACAGCAGCAATTTCGGGAGCGAGGAAAAGAAGGTGTAATCAGGGCAAAATGTCATAACAGAGCACATCTGACCAGTAAGGAAGAAAATCAAGGGGCTGGGGTTTCAGTTCTGCTAGGGCACTTGTCCAGTTTGTCCCTGTGAGTCACTCCCTAGCACTGAAAGAAACAATTAAAATTCACTTCATTTGTGTAGAAGTGTTGCATTTTATTCATGGAAAACAACATTAAGAGTCCCTTACTCCACCAGTTTCAAGTGTTCAGCCCTTGTTTAAAGACCAGGGTCCCTCACTGACCATGCCAATCCCAAGGTCCTGGGAGGAATGTGGCAGTTATTCATAGGATCGTAGATGTCCCTTCCAATTTCTATCAATAAGATATTTTAATCAGATTTCTCTCCACCTACACTTCCGTCATCTGATTTCCCTCTTGGGGCCTGGTCCTGCTAACCATAGCACTTTCAGATCCTGTTAAGGGGAACCCCAGAGAGGATGCATCCAGGGTGTTCAGTGGGAGCTACCAGGTCGCCTCAGGGAACAGCTAAGCGCTGCTGACCATCTAAGGACCCCCTCCAGCCACTGCATTCCTTCGCCCTGCTTTCCTCTGTGGCCCCAGGGTAACATGGCAACATTGTCTAGTGCTTACCAGCTCGTGGATCGCATGGCTGTCAGGATAAACAATCTCTTCTCAACTATGTTTCATCTACAATTCAAATACCGTTCATCTGAAATTTAGAATTTTCCTATTTTCTGCTTAAAATATATGAAAGTATTTACAGAAAAGAGGAAGCATTTAAGGATTAGAGTTATGTGGAAAATATAGTGGTGAATGGTGTCCAATTCACTCCACCACAAGTATTAGAGAGTAGTTCACATGGATTAACTCCATCGCCAATGCTGATCTCCAGTGAACTGTCTTCACTGTGCTGGAGAATTACTCTGCATTTAAAAATTTTCATTTAGTAAGGATCTAAATTTCAACATTTATATTGCTTCATAATTTATCACTTTATATATTTGATTTTTAAATTGTTTTTTATTATCATTATTTTGTGGTGTTGGGGATTGAACCCAGTGCCTTTGCAGTGAGCTACAACTCTAGCCTTTCCTCTTCTACTTTTTTTATTTTGAGCTAGGTCCTCACTACTTGCAAAGTTGCCGGGTCGGGCTCAAGCTTCCGATTTTCCCACTTCAGCTGCATAAGAGTATATTATTATCTTCTCTAGTAGTGGTTACTATTTAATAAAACTTTTCAACAGTGATGAGGCTTAGGATGAGTAGAATTGTAGCTGACAAGTTGATTCATCATACTTCATTCTTAACATAGATTGAAATAGCTTTTTCTGCTTTTATCTTATTACATTTAGTGTCTGTGCATTTGTTCCTTCCCGTAAACAAGTTGTCATCAGGATTCTAGTATATTTTTGAAGCATATGCAACACAGAATTCTCTAAGAATAGTAGTGGAATATTTTATGCCCATTTATTTTCCTAACACATGCCTCAAATAAGCAAATAGATGTTTCCACTTGCTCATTTCTTCATTTTCCTGTTGTTTGTTGTTTTCTATGCCAAATAAAGTACAACCATTATAAAAAATGTTAGTGTACACCTATAAATTAGATATTGGTTCGTAGTGTAAAACTTTAAGAAAGGACAGATGCTATAAATCAGGGTGAGGATAAAGAAAAAAGGGCGGCAAGTAGCCTTGAGGCTTTTCTGTGGTTAATGTTGATAATCGTAGGACAGGCCTAAGGAATGAAGGGGCGGGTGCAGAGAAAATGGACAAAAATTAAAAGCAGTGACTTCAGTGATTGGGAGCAGAGAAGGTACCATTGAGAGAGACAGAGACAAACAGACAGACAGAGAAAGTGTTTCAGCAAGACTGTTTTGAATCACAATCTTGTCTGCCTTTCAAAGAATGTCATTTCCTGGGCAAAGCTGTTAAGACAAAATAAATAGGAAATGTATAATTAAGGAAAATAATTAATAGAAAGGTATATGGGATGTCAAGTTATTTTATTTCCAGGATAGTCAAGATTGAGTGTCTGTTGACTGAAATGCATAACTCGGTCTCTTCAGAAGGATAAAGATGACAGCATTATTTTGCAGTGCTGTGGTGGGACTGATGCTACAAAACATTGTCACACATATGGCTATGTAGTAAAGAAACACAGCAAAGATGAACAAAAAGTTGGAAATAGTTACTATGGCACAACGTATTTGTAGAATATACTGGATGGACATTGATATAAAACAACATTTATTAAAGCAATTCTGAGAGTTGAAAATTATTAAAACTTCTAGATTTTAGATGATGGAAAGATTCAAAAATACAGCATGAGACAGTGAGCTGATAAGAACTCTAAAGCATTTCACAGCTGAATGTACTTCACAATATTACTACCATAATTTTATTTTTCTAACAGTTACAATCCTTAGAACTGATGTAACGTGAACAAATCACAATTCCAGAAATCAAATTAATATCTTAAAGCAATATACCCTTTGGCAGTACATTTCTTGTACATTATATACATTCTAGGATTTATATAATTAGAGCTCCATCGTGCTTTTTAATACTAAGTGATTTTCACGTGCCATTTCATTTTCTTTTCAGGTGAATCTTTTCTTCCTATTAAATATCGTGCGTGTTCTCATCACTAAGTTAAAAGTCACGCACCAGGCAGAATCCCATCTCTACATGAAAGCTGTGAGAGCGACCCTTATCCTGGTGCCGCTGCTTGGCATTGAGTTCGTGCTCCTGCCCTGGCGGCCTGAAGGCAGAATTGCTGAGGAGGTGTATGACTACATCATGCACATTCTCATGCACTTCCAGGTACGATGCTCTTAGCATCAGGTAGCTGCCTTAACAAATTTACATTGAATTTTTTTTTGGGGGGGGGGGTTCTTTCTTGACTACTTGCACTGCAACATGGTTACAAATACATGTACCTTCTTCACTCAAATTCAGGTAATTTCATTTTCTTTTACAGGGTCTTTTGGTCTCTACGATTTTCTGCTTTTTTAATGGAGAGGTATGTTGGTTGACTTTATTTCTTTTATCACCCTATTTATTTAAAATGAGATAGAATTATAAATTCCCCACAAGTAACCATTTTAAATATCATCTCTGTCAAACATGAGGACATGGAATATTTTCCATAAGCATAAATTTCATTCTCAAAAGTCTCAGGGCATATTGACGGTTAAGGCTAGTAAAATCTCAGCCTTCCTTTTAAAATATTTCATCAAGGAGTTATTCATCTAGTCTTTTGACCTAGTATATCATTGGACATAGTATATCTAGACTTTATCCCAGATACCCTGCTAGGAAATTCTTAACTTCATACAACATACATTCTAATGAAAAATGGAGCTCATTTCTCCCTTACCCCTCTTTTTCTGGCTCCACAGTGTGGGTTTGAAAACAGTAGATGCAATAAGTTAAGACCAAGTAAATGCTCATTCAAGCAGGGAGGAGAGGCCATGGGTTAGGAAAATTAGGATAGAATGCTGTTCCTTACAACATAATGGTGTGCTTTGGGTAATTCTTGATTGTTACTCAAGACTTTCCTATTGGTAGCTTTCAGAAATTTTACAAACTAGTACTCAGGGCTGGGGATTTAGTTCAGTGGCATAAGCACCTGCCTTGCAAGGTGCTCGATCCCTGGTACTGATTAGAAAAAGCTAGTACTTTATTTTTGTGCATGCAGGTTTGTGGTAGATCAATGATTGAACGATATTGATGCAGCTGTTTACATATTTCTAATCTTCTTGACAAATTTTAGCCTGAAGAATTTTGGCAAAACCTATCAAAGTTTAAAAATCCAAACAACTGATACATAGACAGCTGATAACTGGAAAGGCAACCACAAAGCTCTATATGGGAAACACATGGAACGACGCATGACTTTTATGAGAATCATTCAGATAAAGCAAATCAGTATTTGAAGTGATGTACATGTCATGAAAAGCTATCAGATATCATTTTTATTTGCTCATGTAAAATTTTACTTTGTCTTGCCATATACTGATTTATTGCTTATATTAAAAATTAAAATATATTTTAATTTCAAAATCTAGGTATTTCTGTATTGTAATCCCAACTGTTGTGTACAGTCTTCCAAGTATTATAATTCCTTTTCTAGTCTTCTTCACAATCCAAAAAATTATATTTATAATCCCATTGAGACATTATTGGAATCCCAGCAAGTTAATTCTAACCTACCACCTCCAATGAAACCCACAGCAAGAGTAAAGACACCAAGACATGTTCCAAGTGAAGGACAGCCAAGGGGTCCTGAGTGCTGTCCCCACAGAATGTGCAGACAAAAGCCCTGACCCTAGGCGTCTCCGAGAATTTATTATCTTATGAAGAAGGGGGTGGCTTGAGGGTGAGTGACAGTGAGGATGGCGGCAATATGTAAGTAACTTGAGCTGGCTGGTCAGGAAGGAAGAAAAGCATTTCTGCAAGATGTAGAGATAAAGATATGCAGAAGAAACAATTTGCATAATTCAATTAAGGTAGCAACTGAATTGTTTTAGGAGGTTGTTGCTTCAGTTTCTGATATGTAAATTTTTGTGCCCTGGGGAGTCATAACCTCTTTATCTCCAGGCTCATACCCAATTGACATTCCTGGAGCTGACTGGCTCTTCCATCCCGCTGTGCTTATATATTTTAGAGAAAGCACAATGCAAGGAAACAGGAGGCTGTCTGATGGCTTTAGAGATTGCATACCAGTACCTGGCTAGACTTATTTGCAATGCCTAGAGCCAATTGAAGAGAGAAGGAAACACCTTAGCCAGCTCTGAACATATCAGTATAAGGAAATAAGTCTCCATATAATCAAAGTCCCAGCAATTGTTCTGCATTTAAGGGGAAATCACTGGAGCTGTCTACTACATTTATGTATAGTTGTGAAGGATCATCATAGCAAACTAGATTTCACACCTTTATGTGACCTTCCCATTATTATTCTATATCAAAGACAAGAAGGGCTGTTTTCCTGAAATGTACACAGAGACTATAATCAGAATAGAAAAGTCATTTATTTTCATAGTAATATTTCAAAAAGGCTTCGCCATGCAGTTCTATAAATGTACTACTGTACAGAGAGTCAAATAGTTCTCTATGCTGCCTGTGTATGCTGTAATAAATATAGATGACAGAGATGTGGATACCTGCCAAAGAATGGGCAAAAAATACAAAATGTACTCCTCTTTATCTCCAGAAACAAAATTTATTTTCATACATGTAATTTTTATTTTTTCAAATGCATTTTATTTCAAGGGGAGAAACAAAATGAAAAATAAAACTAAAACTAAATTTCAAAACACATCAATCAGAGGCAACAATAGTATATACACTGCACGTTGTCATCCCCAGATCTTTCACCCAGAGCACAACACATCGGCTTACAATTGTCTGAACAGTACCAGCACAAATCTGTTCTTCACTGAACTCAGGGAGATCAGTAGAATAACTATCTTAAATATTTTCACAAATCTCACAAGCTTTCCTGTTATCTAGTAAGCGTAAAGTCTGTTCCAATGGCTCCCTCATGAGATCCTTCATGTATCATAGATTCATTACTAGATTTGTCAAATAATTCGTTTCTTAAAAATATACACATGCAAATGGAAACAACCATCTCTGAATCAGCACCTCAAATTGGCCCTTTGATTTAGAAAGAGTGCCCAGGAAAAATCCAAACTAATGCCCAACACTCCTGTTACACTTTATCTGTGAACGCAAGAGACACAGAACCTTGATCTTGAGCCATGTCCTAAAATTGAGAAAATTTTGGCACCAGAAATTACAATAATAAAAATCTTTGAGCCAGGCAGTTGCCAAATCCTTCAGTTCTTCAAAAACATCTCTAAGATTTGTCTCTTTTCCGTCATCTCTGGAGATACGATCCCTGTTTGAGCATGAGTCATTTCTCGTCTTAAGAAATACTACAGTCCCTCCTGTTTGTCTCTCCGCCTTTGAGTTTTTCCCTCTCTTAGAACATGAAGAAACAGTGGCCAAGTTCACTTTGCATGGTTCCAACTATGTCATGTTCCTCCTAAAACCATTTGCCCAAGCGTGGGTTCTTCCTTTCCGCATTTAGTGGCTTGCCTTTAACCGAGTAGCTATAGCTTTTCACTTGTACTTTTTATTCAGGTTTTAGCTAACATTTTCCTGTTAGCATTTGCCACTACAGTGACAACTCTGGTTTCCTAAGTGCTGTGGCCACTTTGACTCTCCACTCGTCCCCTCAGGCTGATGTAAGTGCTGTTAGCCTAGCTCGGGACCCCAACTGTCAGAGTGGTAAATGCCAACAACGATAGGAGATCATCTGTATTAGTAAGAAAACATTATTGAAAATAACTGAATCCACATTCTGTCATGAGAACAAGGTAGAACTATTACATAAAGCTCTATGAAACTTGCATCTGATTATACTAACAAATGTAGACTTGGTTCCTTATTAAATGTTAATATGATCAATGCTATATTCTAAATATTTTAATTCACTGGTTACTTACTGTTTAAAAATAAAACAATGAAATACATATTTTAATAACTCTGGGACATGTTCCTTTCAGTGTTTTCATTTAAAATCTAGTGGCCTTTTCCATGTCCTCTGGAACAAGTGTGATCTTGTATTAGAGGAAGCAGATAAGAAATGAAACATCCTTATAAAGAATAACATAAATAAACAGCAGTCTTCAAGGCTGCTTGGTCTTTAATTAGGTTTATTTTAAATTTCAGAAAATGAAAACCCAAATGTCAGACACTGGCCTGCCATGTTTTTTTTCTGTTGATTTAGTTGTGAAGAAGAAATAGGGTAATGGCCTTAATCACAGATATTTCAAGAGCATACATCCAAATATTTCGAGCTATTTTGTCTTTTAAAGCTGAATCAAAGGTTTGCTTTTTAAGACTACAAGTCCAGCTAATATATTTCCTGTCAGCATTTATGCAGAATCTTTTACATAAAGCTATATTCTGTTTCTCTTTAATTGGAAGCTTTATAGATTCTGTATTCAATTAGTCAAGCTCTGTTATAAAGAGAAATTTGTTAAATATATTAAAAATTAGGTTACAATATAATTCCCATCACAAATATGCAGATAATTGGTTACTACTTTGTTTTAAAACTGTGAATATTTTACTTAACATTTGTAGACTAACCCCCTCCCATTTACAATTTCTTATGTTCTTAAACATAGTGCATACACAGACTTTATTTTTAAGTTACTTTAATTTCCATATTTTATTTGGAGGACTTTTAATTACAAGATCAAAGGGAAGAAAAGTATATTTGAAGATAAATACACATTTTCCTCAAATATTTTTACTTTCAATGTATGCTGATATGCTCATACATCCCAGCCCATTTCCTTCCTTTTTATAACTGTGTAATATAAATCAACTTTAAAGTCTTCAGTTGCTGAATTCACAATATTTAAAGCTAAGTCACAGCACTGCACTTATATCTATTTCAAATTGTTGAGAGAAGCTACAAAGAAATTTAAGTAACTGATTTTGAGTTCTACCAAAATAAATTGCTGATTCTATATTTGACTGTTCCTGTTTTCCTACATGCTAAAACATGAAGTAAGATAATAAAACTGTATTCATTTCAAGTGATCAAGTAGAGGAGACTTTATCACTAGGTGCTGCAGGCATCCTGAGAATCTAATTTGTTATAGAATGTATGCAGTTTGGAGAAGAAAATGAAAAGGAATTAGAAATCATTTTGAAAGATTTAGCAGTGAATTGTATACATGCAGACAATGAATACAAAGTTGAAGAATTCTATAAAAAGAGAAGAAAATTTTAAAAATGAGCACATATATTTAAAGAGCATAGATGACTAGAAATTAGCTTTTCGAGGCTGACATTCCCTTTGGGATAAAAATCAAAGGGTCAAACAGTGTAAGAAGCCGTGGAGAAGATGGTTAAAACAGTGCAGACCTAGAGCAGATGTAGATCAGGCCAGAGGGATGGGGCTAATACGTTTGCGACCTGGCAGCAGACTATTCCTGCTACCCTTTTGCTCATCAGACCTGCAAATGTACAGGCCATCAAGTTCCAGGTGTATTTGAATATTCTCCTTTGTGATTTCAAATGAGTAATATCGTTTGAGTGCTTTAAGCTTAATGAAAACCAAAGTCACTGAGTGTGACTCACTAGTACTGATCTCTAGTTCCAAAGAGAAAAATCTTTAAACCTCAGATTCATTCAAGGAGAGAAAGATCCAAACATACAGACTGTGAAGGACATTCTTAAACATTTTCCCCCAATATTCATCGCATTTGTAACTATTTATTCAACACCTGTCACTTCTCTAGGGAGTCAACTCTATGAAAACAAATACCTCACTCTTTCATTGGCTTGCAAATGGTAATTCAGTGACAGGTTGCTAGTGCCACTAAAGATAATCATGAAGATGATTTACAGTCCTGTATCTTTAACTTGCCTTATTTTGTACCTTTCCCATATTCTTTTATACAGCCACTACTTATCATCTCATTTTATTAATAAATATGTTCAGTTGAAACCAGATGTATGCACAGCCTTGTATATGGGAATCTGGATTAATTATGTTGGATGATGCATATGTGTGTATCCCTAAAGCTTCAAAGAGAACACGTGGGATGAAATACAAGTGAAGCCTTAAGTACAGAATAATCATGATGTATATCCTAATGTAAACATAATTTACTCATCTTAACTGTAATTAAGTATGAAGAGGAAGCAATATTACCCCATCACCCTTCAGCTTTGAGATGCAGCTTTCCTACAACATGCATTTTGTTAGGCATCAGGTGTAACATGTTCATTTCCACTCACAGACGGCTCTTGTTCTGTGCCTTTTTTAATGGACAGGTTCAAGCAATTCTGCGAAGGAACTGGAATCAATACAAAATCCAGTTTGGACACAGCTTTTCCCACTCCGACGCCCTCCGCAGTGCCTCGTACACGGTGTCCACCATCAGCGATGGCCCTGGCTTCAGTCATGACTGTGCCAGTGAACACCTCAATGGGAAAAGCATCCACGACACTGACAACATGGTCCTAAAACCAGAAAAGTTAAAAGATTTAGCTATATGAAAGTAGGGGGATCGTGGTCTATTGTGTGCCCCCCATGGACTCAAGGACTTAGACCCATGATTTCAGTCGGAAGACTTCAGTATTAAGTGCATTTCTTGAACGCCATAAAGACCTCAAATGAAAGGAGCATTATGTTTATTGTTCAACAACTAGCTGTGTGGGGGGGCTGGCTTATGTCTGACAGTAAGTACTCCAGTACAGCTTATTTCAGAGTGCCCACTTGACATCACTGGCTGTGGAATTGCGGGAAAAAAAGCACAATCCTCTTGTGATCTGGTGTATGCATCAGCTTTAGCACATACACTGCACAAATTAACCTATGAATACAACTATAGAGGTTCACACGCACACTGGGTATGACCCTACTTTTGTTGTGTAAGAAGACCTAGCTAAGTCTTATAGACGTGAAAGCAAATTTTGCTTTGAATTTGTGGTCTGTAAAACTCATTATCCAATTTTTAGTGGTGCAATTGAGTTTCATTTGCCCAGACAATACTCTACTCAAATGAATCAAGGAGTTAATTATTCTTGTTGGCTTACTCTCTTTTTTCTTAAAAAAAAAAAAAAAAAAAAAAAAAAAAAAAAGCGACCAAGAATTGAAATGAACTATATACTCACTTCCTGATATAGCACAGTTATATCCTGAGACAAATCCACTTATTCAACTTGGTGAACAGGATGTATGATATGCAATCCTATTTCTGTATGATTAGGTAGATATCTTGGTTGATGTTACAAAACACATTGTCCACTACTTTCCTGTCTTACTTACTACACAAGTGGGGGTGGGGAGGGTTGGGAAATCAGTTTCCCTGTACCTGTAAATAGAAGCTTTGCCCTACCATTTCTACTGTGTAAACAAATTAGCAATCATTTTACATGAAGGAAAACAATGAAGGATTTTTTTATTACCTTGGGAATTTGTAAAAAAACAAAAGATTTTTGTGAAAATTAGCTTGTAAATATTCTATTATTTTATTTTATAGCCTGAAATCAAATATATATACAACCAAGGTAATTTTTTAAAAATAAGATACATAATGAAACAAGTTATACATGTTAATATCTGATACTGTGTCTGGGCTGACTTTTTTTAAAAACATAGAGTCTGGAATTCTATATTTCATAAATATTTTAAGGACAACCAGATGCCAGCATCAGAAGTTTGAGAACTAAAAAAATAGAAACATCTATGATAAGATATAAAATATTTATTTTAAAAATGCAAAGCCATTATTTTATTGGCATAACAGCTTTGATGATTCATATCTTCATATCGGCTTGATGTATTTTTTTCTTTTAGTTTGAAGATGAACTCACATTCTATTCAGAAATTTAAAACCAACTACTGTAATAACTGTCAATCTTATGGGTTCTACTCCATTAAAATATTTTTTTAGTGACTTACTATATGATGATATGTAGTATTGAAAAGGTTACAAATAAAACATAGAGGAATATTCTCTATATAATATGCAATGCTTTAATAGTTTAATAGGCTGTGATATATAATAACGCAAATCAGAAAAGACTTGAATATCCATCAATTGCAAAGAATTGTGAGATATTTACAAAATAAATGCAATAAAAGTTAATCTTGCTAATGAATTAAATTGATCTTTAAACCGGAGTCAGTTTTTCTAATAATATTTTCCACTGATTTCTGAAAAACAATAATGATTTCAAATAGTGAAAGTCAATTTTGATAAAAGTCATGTTAGTGTATTTTGAAGTTGTCAAACAGCTGAAAATTGATTAAACTAATGGTTTAGTCACCAAAATTATTTCTTGAATGGTTAATCGATGGTGAGTTTGGAGGTCACTTGAAATTGTCAAGGAAATTGTTTAAGTTAGAATGAATACGTTAAGTGGTATGTTAAGTGTATTTACAACTTATAATTTATCTATACATGTAAAGGTATTAGTTTAACATTTTTGAAATTTATAAAAAACTGTCATGGAAAGAAACAAAACCTGTTTTCAGCTACCTAAATTATTCAAAAAATTTTATTTTAATAAGCCATACGTTAGTTATTTATTATTCAAGGGCCCAGATTCATATCCTTTGCAGACAGTGTTCATGTATTTCAGCATTTCCATAGTAGTAAAAAATGTCAAATTATCAGAGAGCATGTTAAAGTGATATTGTAATTTTAACTTGCTTTTCACTCTACTTTAAACAGATTAAGTGTGTTGCACTGTGGCAGTTTCCAGATGTGCCCACCAGTCTGTGATCTATTAGTATTAATTTTGTTCCCACATGCTTTTAAGAGTAATTATCTTTAAATGTCAGACTTCTCTACATTTGAAGTGCTCAGACCTATCACCCATAACCAAGTAAACCTTATACTTTTTAAACTTGAGCTTCTTTGGTATCCAAAACCTAATTTTGAGAATCTCTAGCTTTTCAGATGGAGATCAGCCATTTTTTGGCAAGTCCTTGTGAAAGTCCCATTTTTATTTTCTAAAAATTCTATTTTGCTGTTTTTTTCAAAAGTTACTTTGTAGTGTGTTTACTCATAAAATAACTCTTCTGGAATTTCGTGTTTGTTCACATGCAATCCAATGTACATAGACAATGGTAACTGTAGTGCTGTATTTATTGCTTAAATATTTTTAATGTGAAATTCTTTGACATTTTTCTTCATTTTTACCTGCTAAAAGAAACTATCTCTAAAACTATTGAAGCTATTCCAGTCAATTAAAACAACTCATGTTACACTTACTCAAATCATGCCTTTGTTTGATTTTATGAAAATATTAAAGCTAAAAGTTAAAGTTGATTTTTCCCTCATGTTTATTGGAGTGCTGAATAAGCCAATTAAGAAAATATTTCTTTTAGCATTCAGCTAACCCTTTTTAACGCCTATCAATATATGTCTATTACCTTCTCTGAAGTCTTCAATAAACCAAGAATTTAATTTAATTAAATTTTAAAAGTTATGAATTTGTTTTTCTAGCTAAATAATCAAACAAACTAGAATGTATACAAATCTCTTATGTCATAAAAGTTGTGCATAAGTAAGAAAACGATTAGGAATTTGTCTCCTTTTTTCCTTTATGTAATTTTATATTGAAAATCAGAAAGAGAAGTAAGAAACATATTGAACACAATTGGTTTTTTATGGTACTGGGAAGTGAACACAAGGCTTTCACTCTGAGCCTTCTCCCTCTCCCCATTTGCTTTTGGTTTGAGACAGGCTCTCTCTAAACTGCCTAAGCAAGGCTCCAACCTGGGATCCTGTCTCTGCATTTTGCTAGAACACCAGTATGTACCACTATATTTAGCTATTAAAGATGATTTTTAAAAGAAGGCAAATTCATGGCTTGCACAAATGAAAAATGAAATTGCATCTCATTTTGCAATTGCAAACTTTTGTTGAACTCATTAATGAGGGAACCAATAACACATTACCATCATTCAAAAGAAAAGTCAAAGAATTGTTATATTTCAGTATATAAAGATGCTGAAATAAATGAAATCAAAACCACACTGTCAGTTACAGTTTATTAAAGAATTTATATTTCTGTGATTAAGAAAAAATGTGCATAAGTATCAATCTTCTACAACTAACATTCATTAAATATCTCAATAGGAGTAACTTAGGAAAAGACAGTAGGAAGCAACAGAGATGGCATATATATACTAATATATATGTAGACATATATATCACAGTATATTACACACCACGTGCAAATATACCAGGTGGAAAACATCTGTCCATTTTAAAACTTCTGTCATGCTTTACAACCTCTTTTTATTCTGATTATAACAATTTTTGAAAACATTCTTGATTAAAAATCCTGCTAACCTCGTACGGATTTGCCTGATTATTTACCTATCTGTACAAGAGTGTCATTATGACTTATGCCTCTTTTGCTTTGTATTTAGAATCATAATGCATTCTGAGTAGCTCCATTGAGATACAATTCGTATGTCACACAATTCATTTAAAGTTTTTTTAGTCTACTACAACTGTATATTTTAGTGTATTCATAGGTATATGAAATTATCACTACAATTTCATTAGATTTTTATGATCTCAGGTAAAACGTTATTTAGCTATTCCTCTGGCATATGCTCCTACTCCAGCTTTAGGCACATCTAATCTAATTTCTGTCCCGTAGATCTCCTTATTCTGAATGGAACCACACCACATGTTATCTCCCGTGACTGATTTGTTTCACTTCCAGTTTTCAATGTCCACATATATTTTAGCATGTATCCATTATTTATTTTTTGGCCCTGAATATCATTTCATTGTATGAATATATCATACCTTATTTATTCACTTTTCTCTCAGTCTACACTGATATCATTTCTACCTTTCGGTTATTGTATAAAATGCTGTTGAAACCCAGGTTTTAGACATAAGTCCGCATTGCTCTTGAGTATATTTCTAAGAGACATTCTGGGTCATCTGGTTTAATCATTTGAGTAACTGCCAGATGGTTTTCCAAACAGCTGGGTCATTTTATGCTCCCAGTGTTTGAAGGTTCTGATTTTTCCACATGGTTCTCGAATTTTTTTTCACTAGGCTTCCCAATGTGTTGGGAATGATATCTTGTGGTTTTAACTTGCATTTCTCTAACAGTTGATATTTGGGAATATCTTACCATGTTTATTAAACATTTGCAGATAAACAGTTTGCAAATATTCTCTCATTCTTGGGTAGTTCTGTCATTGTCACAATTTTTATGAATTACAATCTGTTTTTTTCTTTTTGGGTACATAAAGCATATCTGAAAGTTCTCTGCCAAGGTCAAGGTCATGAGAGTACCTCTGTGATTTCTTTTCACAACATTTGTTGCTTTTGTATTTGCCTTTTTGATCTTCAGTCTGTTTTGAATTATTCACATCTGCTGTGATTAGCTTCTCTTACTTTCGATGTATGTCCACAATGCATAATGGTTGTTACATTCATTCCAAGGGATTGGTACACATGTAAGTCATATCTTCGTTTCTGATCCTTCCCAAGTGTCTTTTCTCCCTCTTCTTCTGGACTTCTTCTCCATCCCTAAAAATCCTCCTTTCCATTTCCCACTATCTTTTCTTTATTTTACCCTTTAATTAAATTATATTTTAGATTTCTTATATAAAATATAATCCACATGAGGGCCAGAGATTTAGCTCAGTGGTGTAAGTGCCAGCCTGGTAAGTGAGAAGTCATGAATTTGATTTCCGATACCAAAAACTTAAATAAATAAAACATAGATCACATGATACTTAACTTTGTGTCGGACTTATTCACTTAACATTGTGGCCTTATGATCCATTCATTTTCTTGCATGTGACATAATTAATCTTTTTCTTTATGACCCAGTGATATTCCATTGTGTAAATGCATCACATATTCTTTATGCCTTCATTTTTGGATGGGTACCTAGGCTTTCTGCAGAACTTGGCTATCATGAATTGTTCTAAGCACGATATGCATGCAGCACCTTAGCGTGATGTTTAAAAAACAAAACCAGGAAGATGCATCTGGATGAAATGGAATTTCTACTTTTAGAATTTAAAGGACTCCATTCTGTAGTGTCTGTACTAGTTTACATTTCTCCAACAGTGCAGAAGAGTTGCTTTTTCTCCACATCCTCTCAAGCATTTATTGTTTCAGATCGGCATTCTAAATAGAATCTTGGACTTACTTTGATTTCCAGTACTGTAATGCTTAAAGATAATGAACATCTTTTCCATGTACCTACTGACATTTTGCATTTCTTTTGAGAAGTATCTATTTAGTTTGTTTGCCCACATTTAAAATCTTGATGTTTGTGGGTGGTTAATTTTCTTGTGTTCTTTTATGTCTACATATTAGTCTTCTATCAGAAGACTTCATAGCAAAAGTTTTGTACCATTTGTAGGCTGTCTTTCACTCTATCAATTGTTTCCTTTTTCTCTGCAGAAGCTTCTTAATTTAATCTATTCTACTTTTTATTTGTACCATTTTAAAACATTTTATTAGTATACCCTTGTGACACATAGTATATGGATTCATTGTAGGAACTGATCTTTATGCATATCCTGTCTTGGTCCTTTTTGCTTCTGCTTCCCTCAATTTATTCCCATCTCTTCCCATATACACAGGCCCCTCCCAAATCCGTGATCTATTTAGTTTCATGTCATCTATTATTTTCTTTCTAAATTATTTATACTTTGGGTTTCTCATACAACAAAAACCATGGGATGCTTAACATACTGTGTAAAAAAAAAAAAGCTCCTAAAAAGCCCCATTGTTCCATTTATTACTAGATAATTACTTTAAAGTATAACACAAATTCAAAAAATAAATCTGAGAAATTATCAGTTGAAATATTACCTGGAATAAACACAGCAGATAAGAATGTAAGAATAGTCATGAAGATCATTTGAATCATCTGGACATTTACTTTTGAGTTGAGCACTATGCTGAAAGCAACATAATCACGATTTTGGAATACAGATTTTTAGAATATGGAAAAATTTAGTAAGCAGTGATAGTCGAATGTGTTTGTCTGCAGAACTGACCAAGGCATTATAGGCAATTAGACTTTACATTCAGCCAAGGAAAGCATGAATCTATTATGCCAAAATTGCTACACAGTATAATAAAAAGTGTAAGGATAGCATGAGTGTGAAGTATTCACATTTAGCTTAAAATTCTAAAACAAACAAAAGCACTTTACTTCAAGCTATACAGAGATAAAGTCAAAAAATATTATACATTCTACCCAGGAAGAACACAGGAAACCCAGTATGCTTTCAGACTATCAGTTCTGAAGTGCTACCTTTGGTGAAAAATCATTAAGTGTTGTATATATTACTAAAGGTGATACATCCACGTTATTAAACTAATGATATAATCTAAAACCAGATTATATTTTTAAACAAATTTCTGTCCACCCATTGACATGAGTAGATACCATTTGAAAAGTACTATACCAGGAGCAATATAGTTTAAAGTGAAATTCCTCCTTGGGCATTTTACAACCTAAGTAATATTTCACACTATGATCTGTTCGTGCTTACTTTCAAATTCACATTTCTGAACTTAGTCTTTTCGATTGTGCAACTTTGTTTTGGATCTATGAGAACAACAATTCAAACTACAAAGTAATTCTGCAACGTAACTCACAGACGTAGTTATTAAAAATGGACTGAATTAAACCTGGTATCACTGCTCCCAATTTCAAAATGAAATACTTTGGGTTCCAATTGGAGACTGTATCAAAGTCTCAGTTGACCCAGAGAGACAGCTCCTCCCTTGGATCAAAATTCCCATGCATGTCTCCAAAAGTGTTGTAAACATTCTACGACCTCGGCTCATAGCATACAGGGGACAGGGGAGGAAAACAGACAAACAGGGAGGCAGAAGGTCACCACTGTCTCACTGAGTCACACACAGAGCGTGGACTCGGGGACACTGCCCTGCCCAGCGTGGGGCCACTGATCAGCTGGCTGCTGAGAGTGGGTGAGAGTCCATGCTTCTGGCTACACAAGAGTGAGATACACCCAGCGAACAAGCAACTCATTTCAGCTTAAACACCAGGGATTTTGTTTTTTTTTTTTTTCTTTCTTTCCTTCTATTTTCCTTTTTTTTTTTCCAATGCGGTGAGATAATAAACAACCTTGCTTGAACCCAGCTAATATTGAAATAATCATTACCTCAGCGTATATAGAAACATCTCTCTCTCAGCAATAACACAAAACAAAAACACAAATGAAAAAAAGAGAAACCCTGTTTCACCTAGGTCTATACGTCAAGGATGCTTTTCCACACTGCAGTTTGTATGTCAGAGCATGATTATATGTTTACAGTGACTATTGGAAAGTGAGCTAAGCAGTCCAGGTATGATGCTGGCTGTCCTGGAATCCGCTTCAGGCCAGCATTTGCAGTACTAGCCCCCAGTCTCCGATAATAAAGAGCCTTTGTCTGCACTTTAGATGGCAACTGTGGTCTAATTGCAGCTTGACCTCTCTTGCTGTGATGAAGAGTCATGTGGCCAAGGAGTCAGATTCACCTAGAGCTTACACCTACACTTGTAATCACACCCTTAGCCACAGGGACACCAGAGTCCAACCCAAATGAACTGATTTCATATCCAGAACCTCACAAATACTTTTTAGCCCTATTCTGCTCATTGGTGATGAACCACACCTGCTCTGTACTTACCTTTAATTTTAAGAAGTGGCCATTGCAGACTTTTGTACCAAAAGATGAACAGAACTCACCTTTGCAAACTGAGGCATGTCTTCACCCACAAAGGGGAGCCATGCAAGTGCAAGGAGTAGCTAGGGGTAGGAATTAGGGGTTCGTCTGAGGACCTGAGGCCAACCACCACAGTCAGTTCATACACACAACTCTAAGAATGCTGAGCTTTCAGAGAATTCCAAATTTGAAACTAATTTTTGGCAAATAATTATTTATAAGGACTGAAGTACAAAAGTATTTGTTTTGTGACTCTGTTTCTATATTTGCAATATGTCAAATAGATGGCTTCTACTGGACCTGTGCATCAGGTCTCAAGGATATAAGGGAGGAGCTTCAGTATTTTTTCCAGATAAAAGTAGACTGGTTTGAGTAATAAAGACATTCATGTATTCATGTCAGTCCTTTACGTCCCCAGTAGAAATGCTCATATTAAATGGTTCAGTTCTTTTCCGTGTTGTCATAGATTCATTTGCTGCTATTACAATGCATGTATTTAAATTTTTATTTTCATTAGTCGCTGTTTACATTCCTTAATCATTACATTTATCTTGGGGAGTTAGTATGTGCACATAGTACGTCTGAATTCCTTTTTTCCACCACATTACCCTCCTTTTCTTTTTTCCTCATTCTATTTCTTGCTCTACTTTCCACTTGCAAAACCTCTATCTGTTGTTTCCTATCATTCATCTTTCACTTCGCTCTTTAGTTTGTGTTCCTTACACAAAAGAAATCCTGCTCTTACTATGCATATCAAATCTTGCATTTACCTATTTACAGTGGCGTGCAGCTTAAAACTTTTTAGCCAATAACCATGAAAAGAGCTAATATGTTACCCATGCATGACCCTGTGATGTGCGGGGCACTTATTAAAGGAACTTTATCTTTGATTTGCTAAGTGAAATTTCACAGTTCCTCCAAAAGTCCTTAGCTCCTTCCTCTGAAATATTTTTAGGTTCAGCTTCCTTGTTTTACATATCATTTCCAATTCTTTATTTCCTGGCATTAAATAATAGTATCTGTTGTTGTCTTAAAAATGGAACTAAGCATCCAAGCTATGGGTCTCAGTTCTCCTTCCTCTCAAGACCCTGGTTCTCTGGAAAGATTCGGGTCCTCAAGGATGTCCTTGCTTCCTCCCCACACAGACTACGGAAGCTTCTGTCCTGTGTCCTCTCTGCCTTCATTCTGCTGCTCACAGGGCACATCTGACACAGAAAATGCAACTGTCCTTCCTCTGGCACCTATAAAAATTATACTAATTGTGCCCCACACTAGACTGATTTGGCTATCTTCCCCCAGCCTTAAATTTACTGTGCACAGCTGCCTGCCCATGACATAGCTGTACCCCTGGGGAAAGTTAGTGGGGGGACACGCAGCACTCTGTGAAAGCAGAATAGCTTGGTTGATTCCTACTAACCGTTGATTTCTTGCAGACACAGGATCCGACTACGGTGCCATGCTCACGGGTTCTTCCCGTAGTGTAGTCTCGCTGCTGGATATGTCCTCTCTGTTGGCGTCTGAACCCCTGATAGCTGAAACCTCTGTGAAAGCTGATTTTCCCTTTCTGAGCCCTGCCTTCTTCATTAGCCAGGCTTCCTTCTCTCCTTTATCACACTTCCTCCTTTGTAAGATGGGAGCTTGACAATAGTGGGCACTCAGTAAGGAGTGTTCCTCTTCTCTCATCAATCAAAATTACACCCACAGGACAAATGGGAGCTTCAGCTACTGATAAAGCATACCTTCTGAAAATTTGCATGTCAGTGTGACAGTTACCAAACTATACAGTTAAGACCAGGTCATCATATCGTGTATACCAATAAGAGAACGTATGGAAGAAAATACAATGAAGTCCTCCAGAGGACTTTCTCCTGCCACTAGACAAGCAGTTTTTGAGAACACAATCTAGTAAATAAAAAGAAACAAAAAAACAATTTTAAAATAACGACTTCTAAAAGAAAGAATTGTCAATAACTCCTACAGTACAAATTCCCAAGTACAAAACCTAGACATATTTCTTTTCGGACAAACTATTGTATCTCCTGTCTCATGATGATGGTAGTTCATGTTTCCAGGTCTGGATTATTTCTTGTTTTAGTAGTCTGTCCACGGTGATTGAAATTGAAAGAATCCTTTTTCTTTTCTTTCTTTTTCTTTCCTTTCCTTCCGATGGAACGAATGTCACCACTCAGTTATGTCAAATGGCAGCTGGTCATTGACTCTGCCTCTTTGCAGCCACAGCCAGAAAGGCCAGGACACAGAATCAGAAACTCAGAACTGAGTGAAAGTCACTGCCCTGGGTTGTGTTCCTTGACCTCGACTTGTTTTTGTGATCTTCAAATATTCATTTCCTCAGACATGCTGGTGTCACATGAAGTCAGGACCCCAAACATACCATATCTATGAGGTTCTAAAGAATTGAAGAGCATCAATTAAACACATAAATCAATGAGCCAAGATTACAAAGCACATGGAAAGAGACAAAGACCACAGTGACTCTGAAGGCTTCATGTAATGAGACAGGAAATTCTGTAGCACTGTTAGTAATTTCCAGTAAACTACTGGATCAGCTATGCTTTCCCTGCCACAGGTGTTAGGTTATGAGATGCCCCGGGGAAGAACAATTTATTCTGTCTTCAGAACACATCTGATTCACATCCTGCCTCTCCTGTTGTTTTACAGTGTATCATTTTTATCAGATTGCAAGGCAGACATTTTTTAGATGGGCTGAAAATCATGTATGAGTGAGCATCTTGCAAGCGTTCTTTTTCCCTAACGGTTTGTGGATAGACACCAGAAGATCCATGATCTTGGATGCAAGGAACTCACATGCCTTTATTTTCATTAAATGTTGGCTGAAATTCAGTATCTCTTCTCAATAGATAGAGGCACAGACCACAATAATGTAAGTAACGCTTGGAAATTTATCACCAGTAAGAAACACAGACACACAATCATATCACACTGCAACTGTTGTAGGTATCTGGATGTAATTTTTTTTTTATCATCAGCAAAGAAAAGTACAGCAGTAATTAAATACTCCATGGATCTTGTTAATTAAATGTGTTACTAAGAGCCACATTTATTATTGCATCACAAATTCGGTTTTGATTTTTAGATAATTGAATTTCAACTTAATCTATTTCCTCAGTAATGTATGTGTTTTGTTTTGCATACTTAGAAACAATATTCTGTTGAAAACTTATCGGGTCCATTACGGTGTCAAGGGCCCAAGAGACACAAAGCAGTGATCACCCAGCCTTCCAAAGAGCAGTGCCTGTCACACTTGAGGGTGCATCAGTATTTCCGGGAGAACTTGTTAAAATGCCAATTACTGAGCAGATGACCAAAATTTCTGGTTCTGCTAGCTCTGGAGAAGCTGAGAACTTTGATTTCAAGTAAGTTCCCAGGTGAGATAGAGGCAGCCCCTCAAAGATGCTTGTGACTGTACTGCTTAGAAAAAAGACTGAGCAGTTCTTAGGAATAAAAGGTCAATGAGAGAGAAAAGGGAGAAAGAATTTGTGGAAATGGAAAGAGCATTTGGGTATGGAGAGAAATGAGAGATAGAGAAGTTAAGGGGAGGTAAAAAGCGATCAAAATGATATATGTGCACCAATTCTGCAAGACAAATATAAGTACAATTATCACAAACATAAACTAAAACCATAATAAAAATCTCGAGACCCTTATAAAGAACAAAAACCAAGGACTAGAGTTGTTTAAAATCTTGGAATGATGACAAGTATTAATTTTTTTAAATGTAGACATTCCATATAATTAAAAGATTTTCAAAGGAGTATCATATTCACTTTAGAAATATTTATATTTTAACAGGCCATTCTTTACTTGTAATTATAATACAATTCAAAGGAAAGCAATTTTATCAAGAATAAGAATATTTTTGTACTGATCAGGAAGAGAAACATCCAAGGTGCCAGGACAGAATTTTCAAGCAATCAAACCATAAGAAATGTGGTTTTTGATATTTTATATGGACATCCTTCAAATGTTTCCTTCTCTAAGTAAACCATCCAGGAGAAGTCACACTTCTGAATGACAAGGATCTACTGTAGTGTCGAACAACTCACTTTATTCCTCTTAATCCTAAAATATCCAGGACATTTTAGAAACCTGCTCAAGATAGGAAAATCTAAAGTCTACTTATGTAGATCTTAGTGCGAACTGAACAACCTTTACATCTGTAATTAATTTCAATTCCAAAGCTTGATTTTTACACTCATAATTCAGTTAGTTCTGCCCCAAATTAGATTAGGTGCCTATGGGATCTTTTGTTTCCTCTGGAGGATATTTATTTCTTCTTAGGCGAAAGTGTATTCTAAAACCTTGTGTGATGATAAACTCTTGTGTTACAGTTTATGTTTCCTCTCTGTGACTGTGGGTTTTTAATTAACAGTTGCCCTGGAGTTATATTTGCGATCATGGGTTATATAATTTGGAACTCTTTCTGCAAAAGAAAGAGACAAAGCATGATGTTGAAAGGAAAATGTTTAGTGACTATGAATCAGTACTTATATTATATATATTGTTATCCATATTTATGTTCAGCTCAGAATTATAATATATTCCATTCTTCTGCACTGAAGTACTTTTTTTTTTGCTTATCCAATTATTCCATTTCTGTTTAGCTTAGTTTATTAAACGAAGGACTGTTTTACTGAGCATAGAGAAGACTGAAGTGAGAAAATGATGAGGAACACATCTCAATGCAGCCTAAGTAAAAAGAAATTTGGATCCTCAAAAATTTTTCACAGGATGGGGGGCAGGTACCTGAGCTGAGAGCGCAGCTACCATGCAAAAAAGTCAGCAACTGAAGCAGAGCTGGTAACATAAAATAGTCTGTCCAATTTGACTGCAGGCCTCTAAAATTTGAGAATCTAAGTAAAATGACACTTTGATTTTTCAGAAGATAAAGCCCGGGTGATTTCACAGTTAAAACTTATTTTTTTAACTGGCAAAAGCATCAGTGAGGAGAGAGATTAAAACACACATGCAGAACTATAAAAGAAAATGATGTCTTCGTTTTCTTTGTATCAAAAATAAATGGAAGCTTTCATTAGCATCCAAGACCTCCAAGATCCTCCAAGATTTATTGTAGTTCAGAGAAACTGCTGTTTGGAGTGTGTTACCAGAAACCTTTTCATTTCTACTCTTCCCAAGTATACACAGGAGGATAAGAGTTATTAAGTAGTAAATGGTAACAGCCAATCACTTGATGGGCTTGATATTGTTGTTTCACATGAAAGATCAGAAAAGTGAAAATGTAATTCTGAAACTTAACAATTATCACTTAATTTTTTCTCATTTTCATCTTCATGGGAACTACTTTTTAGAGTATTTTCAGTTAATAAATAAAGATACAAAATAACTGCATATGTTCAGAAGGGAGAAAATTTTCACCTGGGTGAAAGTATTTTGGAATGCTAAATATATTGACAAGTTAAACTTTGAAATTTTAAATCTAACAAAAAATACTGATGGCCCTGGAAAGACTGTGTTGCATATTAAGTCTTCTCTATGTGAAGCTTAGAGTTTAAGAAGTAACTGATCTTGGGAGCAAACCCATGCAGAAGAGTTTCAGAAAACCAACCACGTCTCTGGGTGCCTGCTAACACTTTCTGAGAAGAGCAAAATATAAGAAAAGAAAAGAAATCAGACAGTAAAGGAAGAGATGCGGATGAGGAGAGGTTTTAAAGGAGAAGCAGCCCGGGTCCCACGGTGCTTCTGTAGGCGAGAGTCTGTGTTCGGAAAGTCAGTATGCATTCTCTCACTCCTACATGGAAAAAGAGAGCGTGCTCTCAGCAAAACAGGTGGAGAAATCGAACTGTCACAGGAAAAGGAAGATAAAACACAGTGAGACATTAGTGAGGACAAATTAACAGATTATAACAATTGATGGGACACAAGTCATCAAGAAATGAGAGATTTATAAAAGGGTTCCCAGAGTTGGAGCATAAGGCAAGATACAAGACGGAAACCCTCATAAAGTAAATAATATGGGGGAAGATTGGCATCATCAGGAAAAGCAAACAGCTCCATTCTGGATGTACAGAGAGCAGATAATACTGGATGTTAGCTTGAGACTTCCAATATGGAACACTGAACTTCTTTCCTTCTTTCTCCTCCTCCTGCCTTCCTTCCACTTTCTACTTCTTTAATGGAAATGTGACAATGGAAGCCATGACACTTACTGGGATCACCCCAAAAGCAAACATAAATGAGGAGGTGATTGAGGATATCAAGTTAAGTAACCTGAGTGTGAGACATGGTTAAAGAAGAAGTCATAAAGGTGACGGAGACAAAAATGATCACAAAAGTATTTGATAAAGTCATGTTTTAGAAGGTCAAGAGCTTATGGAAGTCATCTTGTTCGATTGTGTAAATTCTGGAGAGGCTAAAAAGCAAAAAAAAAAAAAAAAAAAATAGGTGGCCTCGTTACAGAAGTATGAAAACTTGAATCAATTTAGTCACTCATTTGGTCAGTAAGTATTATTCCTGGAATTCTGACATACCTATCAACAACATTTGTCAGCATGCACATTATAGTAAAATAAAACTACATCTTTCCAACAGTTTTTCCAGAAAATAACCCAATGTAGGAAGGCATTGTGGCTCTGCACTGTAATCTCCTAAGAATGACATTTCTGTCAGTCACTTTCCTGTCCACAACTGCCTTTTAATGAATCGAAGACATATATCAATATAAATATTTATCAAAACAATTACTAAATACTTAGTGTTCTGAAATGTCTATGACAATATTTCCTAATCATTCCCACTCACCTGTACACATCGTTATCAACAAAATCATATCAAACCCTAAAATTTTTGAAAAAAATAGAAATTGCATATTTAGTGATTTTCCATTTAGAAACAGAAACATCCTCTGCATATTTTAACTACTAATCCATGTAAACAGATTACGTATCCAATCTTTATCAACTAAAAAGTCTAGCTCCAAATGTAACCATTCAATTTTCAGTCCCTCACATGCCTGCTAGATAAATGACCTATTGTCTCTTAACTACATACAAGTAAACAAAGAATTGTAATATCTGTTTTGCAGAGTTATGAATTAAAAGCAAATTAACTAATATCCAAGAAATACCTAAGAAGGAGATTGGCATAAGAAGTTTTGATGAATAGCAATTATGAACATAACTTAAAATATCTATCAAAATATATAATGACTGTTTTACAAACCTAATCTTAAAACTGTGTGATTAGAATGTTTTTCATTTATTTGTCCCCTAGAACTATAAATATCCAAACTAATTTAATTCATACAAAAGTTTTCAAAAAGCTGAGTATGTTGGTTGGTGCCTGTGGTCCCAGCAACTTGGGAAGCAGAGACAAGAGGATCTCTTGAGTCCTGGAATTTGTAGCTAGCCTCGGCAATATAGTTTTACTTTGTATCAAAAACAATAACAAAAATCCTAAAAAAAAATCATTACTATTGGGGCTGGGGATTTAGCTCAGTGGCATAAGCATCTGCCTTTCAAGTAGGCAGTCGTGAGTTCAATCCCCGGTACTGATTTAAAAAAAAAAATCATTACTATCTCATTGCTGAAAAATGAAAGAAATGAAGCCTCAGTAAGTCAGGCAACTTGGCTAAGCCAGAAAATGCCAGAACTACAGTTTGTTTGCTGGCCTTTCTTTTATAAGTTAATTTTATTTTTGATTGATGCATAACTCTTTGTGCATATTTATGGGGTTCAATGTGATGTTTTGATTAGTGTACCATCTAGTCACGATCCACTCAGAGTATTTAGCATATCCATTACCTTAAACATTTTTTGCTTTTTAGCCTCTCCAGAATGTACTGAAGAGTACATTCAAAAGCTAGCATTTTGAGGTGTGTAGCGTGTTTGTACTAACTGTATGCATGAGAAATTACTTTTCCTAATGGTGCTACTCTTTGACAAGCTCTACCACCACCATGGCCCTCTGGCGACCACTCCCTGCACTCTGGTGACCACTCTTACACTCTCAGCTTCTCTGAGGGCAAATTGTTTGGATTCCACATGCGGATGATTTCATGCATGCTAGGGTATAAAGACAGAAAGTGCACCTGCCCTCACAGGATTTAGTCATCTAATATTAGGTCTGTAATGAGCCCAGATATTTATTACTATAACACACTGCAAGTAAAATACAACAATAACAAAGTTACATTTTAAGAGGAAAGTGAAATCAATCATGAAAAAGAAAGTCAGAGAATCCAGCAAATAGTTTTAAAATAAGTGTGATATGGAAATCTTAAGAAGACATTGAGGGCGAGTTGGAAAATATTACTTATACAATCATGCCACCAGATTGCTTGTCTTGAAGAACATGAACATTTCACAAAATCAATAAACTTATATGAAATTAGGAAGGTGACATCCAGAACTTTTCTTTACTCTAAAACAATTAGTATTTTGTGACAGTGCAAGTATACATGCAAGATATTCCCCAGAAGCATGATGCAGAAACCTTTGAAGAAATAAACAAAATCTGTGGTTTTCAATTTCATTGAGCATCATGCCTTTTCATCCTACAGCTTCTATGACTGAGTGGATACTTAGGAATGTAGGTAAATGAGAAGAATGAATTTTTGAAAATACATCTATTGTAGTCAGAGATTGTGAGGAGAATCAATTAGAATCAGGACATGGAGTTCATAATACTATTTTATGATGGTCACCCAGAGTTAACACAAGGGAATGCAGGAAATCTATCCACAACACCAAAAATACAGGATATTCAACCAAGGGCCTGAATCCCACAGCAATGTTCTACATGAGTTCAGATGAAGACCCAGAGCTCATGACAATGCCTCCAACTGAAGGTCTAGAGTCCCCGAGAAGGACTCACGCCAGACTCTATTATGAATCCGTGCTGGGAAGGCCCAAAGGTCAGCATTGGAAGCTAGAAAGTCTATGCCATTGGGGTGAAGGAGCTGTGCTGGCAGGTTGAGGGTTCTACACTGGAGTCAAGAAGTCTTGCTTATCATAAAGACCAGGGCTGTCCTGAAAAGCACCACAGCCATCCTCAGGGACACAGAGGCCCTGAGCTCCTCCTCCAACAAGCACAGTCGGGTACATGCCAGGAAGCCAGTGTGACAAGTTCATCCTGGAGACCAAGTGGCACACATCTTCCCCTACGGAGCCAGGAAGCAATGCTCAATGTAAGAACCAGAACTTCTCAAGAAGAACCAACGGCTCAAACAGCAATGTGTAGGAGAACCCACAATGCCTCAATGCCTCCTTTCTCCTCCTCCACATCTCTACTTATGCTGGCAACTTTCCTCAGGTGGCAGGAACATCTACACGCAGCGCCCTGCAGGTTTAATTCTGCAGGAGTTGTTTTTAATCTCTAACAGCATCTTTTCTTAATTAATGTGGAATCATGACTAGATTTTAGGAGATAATTTACAATATCTCATAAATATTTTTAATGCAGAGAGAGGAAATAACATTCATCAGATTCTCAAAAACTAAGAAATCTAATTTAAGAAAAAGGGCATCAAATGAGATGAGAAGAGAGAGACGGCAAGGGGAAGGAGAGAAGAAATGAGAGCAGAAATGAAATAATTCCCAGGCACCAGTACAAAGTATTTTCATAGGCCCAAGTCTTTAAACACAGTAACGCAACACATTAAATATCAAATAGCTCTTAAATAGTTATTGTGTTGATTAATATTTTGAATACAAATAAAGAGATCATTGAAACACAGAACGTTTCTCCAGCATTTACATTTTCCCAACAACTTTTGGGAAAGTATTTTTCTTTTAGTTTAAATAGATTTTAAAAAAAACAATAAAAATGATAGAGGATTACAAAACAAGATGACAGGAAATTAACAATGGTCACTATATTGTGTATTGCTATTTCTTAAGTAGTTGCTCAGATTATAAGTACTAGCATGCTCAAACAAGATAAGTGCTCAGTTTATTTCCATGAACTAATAGAATTAGTGTTGCAATTATCTTAGCTTTTTAATCTATATGCATCAAAGTCATCTCAATCAGAACTGACCTTCTGTTTAGTCATATAGGCTTCATATTAAGTACTGATTTTTAGATGCCTAAAATTGTAACTTGGTTTGTCTTGTTTTGCTTAGATGCTTCCTAAAATTTTTTAAATTAGGTTTATTGGTACAATTTAGAAATACATAATGATCATATTCATCATAAGGACCACCTGCACATGATATATACTATTTCTCTTAAAATTATAATTTGCACTCCATATAATCATTGTATTTACTATTGAGGGAAATTACTTTTAGAAGTATGCATTAAACACACACACACACGCACACACTTCCCTTGTTCCTACACATTGTACATAAATCATGACTGATTCAGAAAAAAGAACACTGAAAACTTGTGTCATTATGACTTTATTTTCTCTAATGATCAGAAATAGTGCCAGTCAAATTAAACAGAAAGATTGTTTTCATACTAAGATTTTAAAGGAATAGTTTTTTTTTTTTTTTAAATTATCCTATGCACTACCTCTTAGGGTTTTGAGAATTTACTTACCAGATGAACTGAAGCTCTCCATTACTGAAGTCACTTCCTGATAAACAGCCAACATGAGAAATAAATAAATATAAGGCAGTTTGTGAATTCCAGGCTTTTTGGCTGGTCACAATTGATGTGCTGTTATCTTGGCTTGGGGACAATAATTGTAATTACTTTCTTCTAAACAACTGACTTCAATCCAGTTTAAAATGTCATAACTTTATGGATCTGTTATAGCAAAAATTAACAACGGCAAGAAAGACAAATCCAAGTGGAATATTTTTCAAACCCTCCTTTTTTTCCACCTTCTTTTTTTGTTTCATCAAATTGGAATCACTCCCAACTTTAAAGAAATCACAGTTAGTTTTCTTCCCCAGTCTCTGTCTGTCCAGAGAGTTAAACAATCACATCTGACATCTGTAGCTAGAAAACATCCTGACCCTTGTATATATGGCATTTCACGGGTGTTAAAATAAAGTGACATCTTTTTTGTTAAACACCATGGTTATTACATCATTGTAAATATATCTATATACACTTTGACTAGGTAGCAGCTTCTAAGACATGTTTAATAAATGCTATAATAATGTGTTTCTTGAATTAGAATTTTCATTGACTTAAGTAAAAGATTGTTGATATCTCTAAAGGCATATTTCAAAGAGTATCATTAATTCAATAACGGTAATCAGAGCTACATTTCTATTATGTGATAGTTCAAAGTGATGAATAATCTTAATAAATCATAGTTATTCAATTTAGAAAGTGATGCTTAAAAAAGGAGATACATGTTCAAAAAGAGCAAAAGAAAAAATTCACATAGATAATGAGAAACCTGACCTTTGGAAGTCCTATAAAATGTATGCAAATTTCAAATACAAAAGAATATGGAAGGTAGGTGTGAATCTTTTAATCAAAAAAGTTCTAATATAGAAAAAATAATGAAGCAAAAACTGCATAATGTGACCAACAATTTCACCAGAGACTTGTCCAATAGGTTAGATAAGATGGGCCAAGTGAAACCAATTTTCCCTCAAAGCAATACTGAAGAACATTTTGCAAGACTTTGATTATGAAAAGACCAAGAAGAGGAGGACGCAGGGAGGTTTGAAATCTTATGCCCAAGGGCCTGGAAAGATTATAGCTGAAATCACACGAGTAAAGGCATACTGAGAGAACATTTAAAGGGAAACAGATGCTGTAAGGTCAAACATCGATAACAGCCGCAGGAAAGAAGTTACTAATCCTCACTGTGAAATTGTAACTTGTACAGTGACGATTGTGTCACCCACATTTTCATGCATACATTGTCTCATTTGACTTGTTGCAGAAGAGAAGAGGACATAGGAGAAAGAAAAAGAAGAAAAGTTTAAGTCAAGCAAACAGTGCATTTTAACTTGGACCACTAGGAAGACATCAGAGGACATCTTAATGCCATTTATTGAGTGCTACTCTATGTTCTGGACATGATGGTACATTTTCTAAATTTATTTTTAACCTTCACCATAAAGTTTTATAATAGACATTATATTTCCCTTTGGCAAAGACTCAGGAAAGTTTTGTAATTTGCCCTAGAACACACAAGGAGGGGAGAACAGAGTAAATATCCATCTCAAAGCGCACTAGATAGGGCCACTTAATATAAAGATTCTAGGTCAATAAAACTGGGACCTGGCTAAAATAGTGATAAAATTGTACTTTCTTGATCATTTATTTCCCAGTCAGCACTATGATCTGTTGTAAAATAAACCAATCAAAACAGTCTGTGTATGCTATGAACTAACATGCAACTTTTGCCTCTTTGGCATTGCTCCCCAACGACCATGAACTAAACAGCTTTGTTCTGCCATATTTTCTTGGGCCATGAAGTTTCTGCCTCAGCTCTACCGACCATGGACCGAACCTCCTTAACCCTAGAGCTAAATAAAGCCTCTTCTCCTTTAAATCGTGACTATCAGTGTTAACACAACCCTTTAACATTTAGCATTTGTAAATTTGCTGAGATTACAGTTTCACTCTCACACAAGTCCTTGCATTATCTAGGATCTCACAAATGCAAGCTATGTAGAAAGTCTGTTACATACTTGTCTCCCTTCAAACGGAGCAATGTGACCATAATAAAAGCTGCTGTTCTGAGTGGTGCATTTTTGTACCAGATTTACTCCAAACACTTTATGTAACTACATCCAAGGTTACAAGGTCATTATGAAGGAGCAATAAGTATTGTGATCCTCATTTCATTGGTGATCAAAACGAAATAAAGTAGTTGAGTAGTTTCCAGAAGATTACAGGGATGAGCAGCAAGGCTCCAGGATAGAGAGGGAACCTCCTGTCTCTGGAGCCTAAGTTTTGGGTCAGCACGTTGTTCTCACTTTGAACAAGTCAGCAAAGTAGGCAGCCACCATGGTTTTAGAATCCGGTCAGTGTCCGGGTGAGAAAGAAAAGAAAATTTTCACCAGGTGCCATAAATGAAAATCAAAGCAGCATAAAAATCCATTTCTGGTTGCACCTCCATGCCTTTATCAATAAAATAAAACAGAAACTTATCTGTGTTTATATTTACATTTTATGCATTTTTGAAATATAGAGATAAAAGATTTTACAAACATTAAAATGAAGAATAGTTTAAAAATTTGTATAACTCTTGGTGTTTTCTGTATTTTAGTTACTGTCCTCATCACTGAGATGTAACATCCAATACCCCCATGGAAAAAAGAAGTTTAATTAGGGTCATAGTTTTTCACATTTCAGTCTATGGTCAGCTTACTCCAAGGCTGGAAGACACCTGCTCACACATAGCCAGGAAGCAGAAAGACCAGGACAAGTCAGCAGGGGTTTTCCCTTCCGGTCATTCCCCCAGAGACCTGGCTCCAGAGAGACCTCACCTCCCAGCAGCATGATTAGCACACTCAGTTCAGCACCCCATGCAGTCACCTCCCCAGTGAGCCCCTCTGTGGAGAATTTGAGGAGGCCGTCTAGATCTATACCATGATATTCCAGTTCTTGTTGTTTTTTATTTTTTATTTTTTTATTCAGAGTCTCACTATGATACCCAGCCTCGTCTCTCAGTTTGGCGCTCAATTGAGTCTCCTGCCTCAGGTTACCAAGCAGCTGGGCACGAGGTATATACCACCAAGTCTGGGAAAATTTTCCTAACCAGCATGGAAATGCTGGGGGAGGCTGAAAGAAAATCCAGTTTTAGATCTTCACGGGGAGGGCATTATCTCAGGTTTCAGATGGATGTAGGGGAAAAAGAACTTTTTATTCTTCAGTACAAGAACAGTGATACTTGAAAATACAAATGAGGGAATCATTTTAGAAGCTTATTTTGTATATTCTGAAGCAAATGAAATACGATCTCAGGTCTCACAGTGTACTTTATCGTCAACTGATATTTATTCTACGGTTGATGATATAAAAAATTTGAACCACGATTTTGTGGAGACGCAAAAATATTAAAAAAATGACACAGTTCTCATAAAACTTTCTGATATAATGGGCTAATAAAATTAAAATATGCCAGATAACATCTGGATTTTTATTCCTACCTAATATTTAAATTCCAATAAATATCAGACAAAACAAAACCAACATCACACATGCCACTATTCAATTCTTCCTTGAGCTGGGTAAAGAAAAGAGTTCTGTTCATGTCATTAATTCCATGTACTCCAAATTAAAGCTATTGCACTTTTCACAGGTGCTAGATTCAACTTAACTATACTTTTATGTTCTAGCCTTTAGCCGGGACCACTAGACAAAGCAAATTCCACGTATTATGACATCCTGATTCTCAACTACCTATATTTAAGGAAGAATATTTTTCTATGAAGGATAAAATGGATATCAGGGAAACAAAATACTTACTTTAAGAAGAAAAGAATTGTCCCAAGACCTGGCCACGGTGGGACTCAGGCAGCTTATTCTTCCACACTCTTGGTCAGCACCCCCAATGTGGGTCAGGAGGAGAACCAGCAGCTCCCATGAGCCTACAGGCACGTGGGCTGAGAATCAAACACCCTCCCCCACCTGTAGCTACTGGGGATAGACATCTCAGTGTCTCTTGGAAGGATGACCACAGGCAGTATAGCAAATATGGGGGATTTCCTTCTATCTTCTGTTTGAAGGCAAAGATTGTTTTCGCTGTTTTGTTTTGTTGTTTCTTTTGCTCTATTCTATACTCTCAATGGTTTTTATAATGTTCTGTTTTTGGTTTGATTTCCCTGTACCTAATTGACTGGACCACTATTGTGAAGATAACAAGATATACCATAGTACCTATTACTACCATCCCACTATCCCGCTGTGAAGTTCTGTACCAATTTCACTGCATTGTCTCGATTGGCTTTGTTCTGTCTTGTTCTGTTGTATTTTTACTACCTTCAAAATAAAATTTAAAAGAAAGAAAAGAAATTAATCAATGAGCTAAGGTTGATAATATTAGCTAAAGGGGAGTTTCTCTGTCTTTTTCTTTAGTATCTATTCACAATCTCCCTAAACATACTGTAGTTTTGTACATCCTGAATTCATCAGTGTCAGTTTTTAAGAACAGTACCAATATCTTTCATATTTTCGCCAAAAATTCTGAAGACAGGAAGACAGTATTTTTCAACTACTTTAACTTGTAAAGTGATATACTGTTAAATTAGTGACATGTGACTCAGAATTCTAAATGAATAAATACTGAAAAAATATTATTCATTAATTTTCTTCAAGATCTCAGTGAAAAAGGTTTTGTGGTATACAAACTTCACTGACTGACTTCTGATGAACTACAGCACTATCATAATTCGGAGCTGTCCTTCCAAACACTCTGACGATTTCTCCTGTCCTTTAGCCTTTATCTGGACCCCAGTAAGATAGAAAAAGGGAAATGAATTTAAAGGGTAGTGTGTTTACGAGATATCTTTCATTTTTATCATTTCAAAATAATTTTAGAACGCACACATTCCTCTAAAATGTACGCGATAGAACATTTTTCCCTGTGAAAATACTTTTGCTAGCTTATCTTCTTCCTTGCTTATGATACACATAAATAGAGCCTTTATTTTGTTTCCTTCTGGCTTGGAGAACTAAGGACCTTGCAGAGATTTGCAGCTGGCAAGTTTTTTGCTGGCTTAATGAATATTCATCAACATTTGCAAAGACAGTATGACAAGGAAAACTTCCCATTCTTTAAATACATAACAGAGTTTGTCCCATTCCTAATGATTACTTCCTGTTTTTAAACACTGAATTACACTTGTAGGGGATTAATGAAAGGAAACTCCCCTGCAAGAAGGGAGAAAAAACTGTGTGGAAGGGTATGAAGAGATATGCTGATGAGACATTTTAGAACTTAATTGTGATTTCAAAGAATATTCTATTCATTCTAGAGTTACATGTGATTCACAAAGCAAGTTATTGCACTAAGATTAGTATGTATTCACCTTTAAAATCCTTTGAACGAACTCTGATGGAGACTAAAAGAACTTTGTCCTTGTGCTTTGTAAGAACTATTTCAAATAGTTTATCTTCATTTTCAACAAGCCCAGAACTTCATATAATTAATCTTATCTCCTCTGCTGGGTACCTCTAGGTAAATTAGGATTAATGGGGTGAGATGGGAAGGTTAAAACTCCTACTACACAGATATTACACCTGGTAGTCTGAGGCTTTTGATTATATCATATGGGGCTTTTGTTAACAGTATTGTTGAATCCAGAAGAGAAAGCTAAAAGCAAAGCAAATCCATTGCTGTAAATATAACATTAAATTGCAGCAAACTAAACAAGTAAAGTAACCCAAGTATTCGCAAACATAAACATTTTCTCTATTTCTTTGTCCTTATTGCTATAAAGACTGTCCTTTTTAATAAAAACAAGAATCTCCACTTGAAGGTTAGTTTACCTAAATATATAAAGTGTGATGTAAATGAGGAGAGTTATGACATTGTAAAAGTTTACTTTAAAATGCGACAACATTAGTGCTGTTAAATGAATTCCATAAAATGAAGAAAAGGTTGACATTTATATTAGACAAGTGTTATATATCAGAGCCAATTTTTATGTTCATTAGAGCTGAGACACTAAAAATTATTCAGTGTATGATTCTCAACTACACTGTGATTCTTTGGAAATGGTATGAGATGGCTAAGTGTTTCACATGCACACACACACACACACACACACACATACACAGTCTTTAGACTTTTCTGAACAGTACAACAACAAACTATTTTTGCTCAGACACTTTATACCCTAGAAAGCTATTTTTAGAGTGAATCACATCCTGATCTTCAAAAACAATGGGATAAAACTGGGTTCTCAATACAGGAGCAATATTTCCACTGCGGACAGGAAGTATGTGTATGTATGTGTGTGTGCGTGTGCTCGATATCTGTCCAAAGAGCTGCCAATAGCTAATTCAATTCTCTCTATATTTTGTAAGCCGTTTTATGTGAGTAGCACCGTGTGATTACACTGCTATCAAGTGATTCCCAGTTACTCATTTTTATTTTTTTCTGTGGTCTCTGATAAATAACACCCTACATATTTCTGTTCGCATTTTGTTTTAATGTGACAAACTGCTTATCACTGAATTAAGGAATAGTAGATTGAGTATTGTGTACTTATTTGTCTTTGAGCCCCACTGAAATGTCTCCTCACATCTTAGAGGATAATGTCTTGTACCACGGGAAAATGCAATTTCTCTGAATCAAGCAGACAGCTTGCAAACAGATGGGTGAGCCCTGCTGCTTTTGAACTTCTGCCATGCAAAGTTCACACAGAGACACTCTCTTCCATTCTCTGTGTTTCTCCAAGTGGAGGCAGGGTTTTCCAGATGCATATTCTAAATGATTTTTGTCTCTCAAAAAAATACAAAAATGTCTTGCCAAATCAAAGATCTAAAAATAATAGATGGTAGTGTATGACTGTTTTTGATATTAACATTACATCTACACTATTTATCCATTTTTTGGTAGGAAGGAAACAAAACAAAAAATGCTGTACATGTTATCAATCAAATAAATGTAAGGAGAATATTTTTCTTTTCCTCAGGCCAATTTTTGACTTTCATGGTACAACATTGAAAATATAATTGTGAAATTAATAGAAATATTCCTCTATTGTGTGACATTCTGCAAATAGAAGTCAATATAAAATACTTACGTTACAGTAAGATTTTTTTTTTGGGTAAAGTACTATTTCTCAAACAAAGTTATAATTATATTATTGGCATATAGACTATGCTATTAGATCAATTACAGTGGACAATGGTTTGCATAAAATTTGTCATTTGTAATTAATAAGCAATATTAATATTTGTCTTTGTACCAATGTGTCTTATGGCATTCTGTTTTATATGGCACAATGCACATTAATTAAAATTGAAGACAAAAATATAAACAAATGTAACGATTATTAGAAACCAATGAATGTGACTCAATTAAGAAAGTAAATATTTATTTTGTAGGACACAGGGGAAAATGAGTTGAAAAGGGAAGATAATTTTATTTGGTATAATTATTCTGTCTGCAGGTCATCAAAAAATAAAACAGGAGAAAGAAGATGTACTAGTAGAGATGGGCTTGAAAGGTATGCTTTTAATCATCTTTTGATGTGGCCTTATACAAATATGACTACAGTGCCAGAAATTTTAAACATCAGATGGGGGATATAGCTCAGGGGCACAGCTCCTGCCTGGCAAGTCAAGGTCCTGAGTTTGATTCCTGTAACAAAAAATAAAATAAAATAAAATAAAATAAAATGAAAAAGAAAATTTTAAATTCCTGTGCATTAACAGTTTTCTGACCAGTTTGTTGTGTGCACAAAACCTCTCAGACCCTACTTCCTCTAAGAATATGGCCCTAATTTGGAGAAACTTGCATCATTGCAACAGGATAAACCTGTGTTGATTTTGGCTGTGATTACCAAAATGTAATGGTTGCAAGTAGACAGTGAGCCACAGTTTGTTTGCAAAACGTTATGCTCCACCACAGGGTTAATAGTATGTGTCTTCTACACTAAGTAAGAGTTGCACATTCATTCCATGCCTGCCATAACGAAATACAAAGTTAAATCATTTGTAGGAAAATTAATGGGACCATAATGCCACATGAAATGAGTCAATTGCTTCAAATATCACAGGATTACTCTTCTATGAGAGGCAAAAAGTATAAAGAGTGAGATAAGATAAAGGTAATAAAAAGTGGGAGAATAGATCTTTCTGAAAAGGGAAAGGGGTCAAGAGATAGTGGGAAGGAGGAGAACGGAAGGAAAGGGGCTAAAAAGGAATTCAGATGTGTTATGTATGTGAACACATTTACAAGGAATGGAAACATCATGTACCATAAACATGTACTAGTAAAAAATCTAAAATAATTGCTTAATATTCTGTTATGCTATCCATTACCTACACCTGAGCTGCTCAAAACTGGTAGGAGATAGGAAAGAAATAGAAAGTACGGCAGCCAAAAATTTATTATGTGTCCTAAATTAGATAGGAAGAACACACAGATAATGTCATGATTGCATCAAACAGGATGAAGGTCATAAGACTAGAGGTTGCTGAGTTCTGAGCAGGTCATTCTCCACTTTACACGCCTCTAATGACTCTAAGTAATGGACAGATGTCAGAAGGTTTGCTTTCCAGCGAGACTCACCTCCTTCAGCCACGTGAGATCTTACGTGGACATGAGCATAACGGCTCGTCTTTCGTCAGAGGAAGGCTATGCAAACACAGGGGCCGCTCTACCATCCCTTCCAAAATTTAGATCCTACCCAGATTCTCAAAGCTGGCCGCCCCTGCTGCCCTCCTAATTCTTTGGTACACGTATCTCCTTTTGACTGTGGTTTTCCAGGCTAATACTTGAATGACTCTGCCTCTTGTCTGTCAATCTGATTTCTTCCTGTTCACTTAGGCCAGGGGATCTAAGTGACACCTTGATTCTGTTTTTTCCTAGTATTTCCTTCTCTGCTTGATTATACCCTCTGGGAGAACCTAGTGGTTATATGATAAGCCACAACAATATCACTTTTTCATTCCCCTCAGTCTGGTCTAGCATGTTGGCTGCTGTCCTCGGTACTAAGACAATGGGTTATCCGCTTGAACCTCCTGCGCTTTCCTTTTGCAAGGATGCATCACCCCCAGAGTGGTTTCAGCCCGTCTTTGCCTGTCTTCTCAGGCCATTTTGTTCAGTCCAGCCTGGGGTCAGGGCTACCCTTTGCTGCCCTCTTCTGATTCACAGTCATTACGGCTTTGATTGGCCAGAAATTAATTCCTTTTGAAGATCTCTTCTCATGATTCCAATATGACCACGTCTTACATCCCTGCCTGTAGTAATACTGGCTATTTCTATAACGTTTAAGGGAAGCAAAGGTACATACTTATCAGATGAAACACTGCAGTAGTCGCCACTTAAATTAACAGTAGCAACAGCTGCAGAGTTCACCTGTTTCTGAGATCATCATAACTATGCCAAGGTATCCGAAGTGACTCATAATTAAATAAGCAGAGAATTCCAGAAAAAAAAATTTGGCACACTAATTATATACTGGGCTCCCTATTTTTGTATTTGTGAAAATACTGTAACTACAAACATATATTCACCTACTTAACAACCATTTGTGATTATGATGTACCTGCTAATAGTTTAGACTGTTGTCATTTAAATTCATTTTTTCATTCAACAAAGACTTACGTTTGCTTCATGCTAACTTGGAACAGGGAAGTCACTGACATCTATATGTGTCCACAGTATTTGCATTTTAGAAGACGAGTTCTAAGAGGGGTACACACATTAAAGAAAAAAAAAAATTCCGAGGATCCAGGTGTGGTGGCACACACCTGTAATTTCAGCTACTTACGAGGCTCAGCAGAAGGTCAGAAGTTAGAGACCAGCCTGCGCAGTTTGGTAAGCCTGCCTCAAAAAGTCAAATGCCCTGGGGATAGGTATTCGTCAACTTTTTGTCCATGGGACAATAATACCTGACATTCACAACTTAAAGGAAAAAGGGGCTACATTTTGTCTCATAGTTTTAAAGTTTTGGTCCAAAGTCAGCCAGCTGCTATATGAAAACTTGGAAAATGACTCTACTTCCAGCAGGCAGAGATGAAGGGACAGAGGGCTGGGAAGGGGCTGTACCTTCACAAGCCCCTAAGCCTGACCTCCTGGGACACAGGCCCACCTCCTGAAAGGGGAAACTCGTCCCCGGATCCACTCATTAAGGACCACGGCTCCTCTGGATCTAATCGACTACCAAACACCACACCCTTCAGGTGCGATGCTCCAAAGGACACTGAAATCAGAACTATGACGGGACGTAATCCAGTGTGGAGCTCTGGATTCCATCTTCTGTGTGGAAAACAAAAGGAAGGAAGGAAAGAAGGAAGGTCAGCTAAACGTGCCTCTAGGAGGGAGCAAGAGTGGCCAAGATCAAAAAAAATAAAACAGACAAGTGGGAAATGTTTCAGTATAGGCAATGATCCATTGGAAGACATAAAAATTTGAAAGACTTAAAATTTGAAAAATGTTTCTTCATTACCATGGCATAGGAGGGAAAGAAAACTAAAGAAGATGAGGAGTAGCTGAATTCTTGGTGAAGGAGTTTGGAAGGTATACCTATCTGCAATGGAACAAAAGGCAGTCATTAAATGATTGTTGATGGTGGGGTGAGGGGTCAAAACTGCGTTCTGGTGTTGATTATTATCTCTGATTATTGCTTGGCTGAGGGACTGAAGTAGAGGATCCTGTGACAGTGCCCGTTAGAACAGAGGTACGAAAGACCCGGTCACTGAGCCATGTTTTGAAATTACTGGCCTGACCCTGCAGCTCTGTGGTAGTTTTCCTCAGCATACACAAGGCGCGAGGTTCGATCTCCAGGACTGAAAAAGAAAATGCACAGAGACTTGTAAGTTGCACAACAGAGAATTCACAAAACAGGGGGCCAGGCCAGCAGCTAGGATTATGTTTTGACTGTAAGGAAATGAAACTATAAATTAATAATAAAATCATGAAGAGAAGACCGACCACTTTGTTTATTCCACATGCAAACATGTCCTAAAACCCATGACATGCTCTAAATTTTAAAATCGTCAGAACATTTCAAACATTTTCAAATGAGACACTCTGAGGTTCAAATTCTTTATGTCCCCCCATCCTCCTGAAACTTGTCTTGCTATGCTTCAGGTCTCCTACCTACTGGTTTTTTGTTTTGTTTTGTTTTTTTTACTCTCTCTATTCCTAAAGTTTCTCATGTCACTCAAAATGTGTTTCATTTACTCCCTAGAAACACCGTGTATCTTCTTTTTCTCCTCTTCCATCTCCATCATTAATTTCTATAAATTTTAACACAGTTTTAGTTTTAGTTTAGTTGTAGTTTCTTTCTTAATTCTTCATTTATGCCTGTATGTGCCTTGTCTCTTCGGTGTGTTGTTATTTTAGACCCTGATAAGATTGCTAACACCGTTAAGCTGCGTATATATAGTTCATTTTGTGCTTTATTGAACGTTTACTCTCATACATTTAAAGACATGGTTCACAAGACCTATGTTTTCACTCTACTTGAATTTCCTAGCTGGCCGCGTTGGGTTTTATTCTCTCCAGGGAATGATGAGAACTGTGGGAGTGGAAGAGCCCCAAAAGTGTAATTATTATTAAAGAGAGAGGAAAGGAGGATGGTCTGGGGGATGTGACTGCATGTATGTTTGAGTATGTGGGATGGAGATCCATATTACTCAACTTTTGTTGGATCATTGATCGGCATTGTGTGCAATCTCATTCTATGAATGTTTACTTTACATGCTTTAATTTTATAATTTGGACAACTATCTCAAAGATGACAATATGTAACCGATTAACTAGTGAAATCTCACTGTATTTTTTTCCTTGAAATTCTGTATTGTTTGTACCCTTTTACTGCTTTTTTAAAATTTTATTTCCTGTCTTTTTTTCTCTTTAAATAATAAAAAAAATTTTTTAAATGCTCAACCAAAAAAAAAAAAAAAAAAAAAGAAAGTTAAAAAAAAAAGATAGCGAAAGTGACAAAGAGAAAAAAATAAGAGATAAATTCAGGCAAAGTTACTATCTCTAAAATAATTCTGAGTAATAGTTCAGTAGAATGTGGTTCATTGAGGAAATTAAGAGTACTTTTAGACAGAACGTTTTATTGTTTTGCTTCATAAGCCTTCATTAGGTAACCATTTTACGGCATGTATAAACTCATGTATTAGGTGCTTACACCTAAGGAGAGGGAAAAGAAATTCAAGGTGAATTACAAGGTGATCTCCTTGAAAGGAGAAACAGTGAATCATACGTGTTAGACCAAGAGACTATTGATAACAGATTTCATGAGAGCTTGGATTGAAAGTATTTCTGCTAGGATGAAACTGCAGTGCTGCCTTTGATGAATGAACACAGAAGCACATTCTCATGCAAGAACAAGAAAGCCCTAGGGGTCCGAGTCAAACTGATGCCATTCAGGCACTGTTTGTCTTATTCCCCTGATACCCATCTCCTGCATTCTTGGCCAGGGCCAGTAACAGAAGCTGATTTGCTAAGACATGTCTCTGTCTCTGGGTCCACCTGAAGCTAGGCGCTCTGTATGTGTGTGTGTGTCTCTCTCTCTCTCTCTCTGTCTCTCTCTCTCTGTCTCTCTCTGTGCGTCTGTCTCTTCCTATTTAAACATATTTTAAGTATTATAGGTATAGTATAATTTATTCTTCTTTTGTTCCACATTACAATATTCAATTAAGGGGCTGGGAATTTAGTTCAGCGGCATAAGCGCCTGCCTTGTAAGCAGGCAGTCGTGAGTTCAATCCCTGGTACCGATAAAAACGAAAAAGACAAAAAAAAAAAAAAAAACATTTAATTATGCCTCACCCCTTTGTGAACCTTTAAAATCAAGCCCCTCTTTTAGCTTGAAGGGAACTGACTGTATCAATCCAAGGATATAAATTCTTCTGAGTTTTAGGTGTTTACAAATGCTTGTCAGTTTCAGGTCACTAAAATGTTATACACTATCCTCTGCTCTACAATATAATTACTTTATAACTGTGGGACATATTTTAACAGACAAAGGATGCAACATATCTTCTGAGAAATAATGTAAGGCTGTTTATTTTGTTTTTTGAACGTGTGTGAAGTGAGGGTACTAAGAATTGAATCACCACCTTGTGCATGCTAAGCATACCTGTGCCGCTGACCTAAGCACCACCATATTTATCTGAGGTTTTACTTTTTACACTAAATCGTAAAAGACTAAACTTTGTCTCAGTATCACTGCACAATATTTTTATTAAAGGTGATTTTAACAATATGTAGACTGAAAAGTTTACATCCTCATTACTCAAACCTGGACAATCAATCAGCATAGACTTCATAATTTGTTTCTAAAATAATATACATTAGTATCATAAATGCATAAAATTATCACAGACACATGAATAATGAAAGTCAGACTCATTTGTTAATTCTGGGTTTGGAGAATGAGAAACTGGAGGAGTTGAAGCTGTATCTTTTGTGATTTAAACCTTAAAAAGGAAAGAGAACCCCAAGGTAAGAAAGACACATATAAAAATCCGAGAAGCCTGGCAGGGAGCATATAGCAGTCTCTCTGAGAGACTAAGGCAGGAGGATGGCAAGTTCAAACCTAAGTTGAGTAGCTAACCAAGTTAGCGAGAAACTGTCTCAAAATAAAAAATTGAAATAAAAATAAAAAGTCTGGGACCTAGATTAGTGTGAAGGCCCTGGCTTAAAGTTCAGTTCCCAGTCCTGGGGGAAGGATTTTGGCAAAGCTGAATCCTATGTAGTGAAACAGATCTTATTTGCATTTATAAAAGTCAAACTAACACTATGGTCTTTACATCTATCATCATAAAAATCTACATGAAAATAAAGTGGTCTTTCTATTTTACAGAATTAAAAGGGTGACCAAGAGGTAATACATGCTTCTCCATGTTGAATAGCAAATGAATCTAAGATGGGCTGGATCTCATGGCTGCTGGTTCCCAGGGCCATGGGCTTCACCACCTCTCCCTGTATTTGATTTGATTTGATTTTTCTTTCATTTTTCTGTGTGCTGATGTAGTTCTTTTTTAAGAATACAGAAACAGGAAATCAGAAGAGGTTGGTTAAGCTAAGAATGATATTCTGAAGGTTTACATAGTGATTTATCATCTTCAATTCCTTTTTCATTAGCATGTATTTGCATTTCAGGGTGTTTCTATTGGTCTTGGGGAGCAGGACTGCAGCCTAATACAGCTGGGCTCCTTTCCATCCCCCTCCCCTCCCCACCCACCTTGGGATCCTGTTTCCCCTTTTCCATTATTATTGTTAATATCATTATTTTAGTTCATATTTATGACATATAATATTTACATTTGTTGTATTTGGTACATGTAATTGACAAATGTTAAATCTTGTTACGCCCTTTTCTCCTGTCCCCTTCTCTTGCCTTCCATCTCTGAGACATCTCTTTTGTGCAAAAGTTCTATCTCCCTGTTTCCATTAAATCTTTCCTGCCCTCTTCACACCTTTGCCTTACTCAGATGAGAGACATCATATGGTATTGTACATCATATGGTATTGTGACTTTATTTTATTCAACAATATATTTTCCCGGCGTACCTGTTTGTCTATGAATGTCTAGATCTATTGTGCATTGATACCACAGTTTCTTTACCCCTTCATCTGCTGATGAACATACAGACTGCTTCAGGATTTGGCTATGTTGAACTGTACTGCTGTAAACATTGGTATGCATGCATAGCTGTCATACAATCCCTTCAGCTCTCTTAGAGAGATACCTAGAAAGGTAATAGCTTGGCCAAGTGGAATTTGTAATTTTAGTTTTAGAGAAAGTGCCACACATTTCTACACTGGTTGCACTGGTTTACACTTTCACTAGAAATGTAGATGGCTTCCTTTTTCACTGCAGCCTTGCCAACATTTGCTATTCTTTGATTTCTTTATGATTTTTGTACTGTATGGTGTAAGATGAAGTCATAATGTTGTTTTAATTTGCATTTCTCTAATGACCAGAGATGATGAACATTTTTCAACTATTTACTGGCTATTTGTACTTCTTCTGAGAGGTGTCTATTCATTTTGCATCCCTGTTTTTTGTTGGATGTTTTATACTGAGTGGTCTAACTTTTTTTATGTTCTTCATATACTGTAGATATTCTTCTGTCTGAAGAATAGCTGGAAGGAACTTTTTCCCATTTTGTAAGTTGTCTCTTTATCCTACTGTTTCCTTTGCTGTGCAGAAGCCTTCCAGTTTGACATGACCATATTTGTTGATACTTCTTGTATAAGTGGAGTTCTGTTCAGAGTTCTTGCCTGTAGCTATGAATTCAAGTATTTTACCTGTTTTATCTTCCAGAAGTTAAGTATTTCTGTTTAAACATTGAGATCTTTGATCTATTTTTATTTTAGTTAAGTAAATGATGTGAGATATGGGTCCAGCTTTAATTTTCTTTTCTTTTCTTTTTTTTTTTTTTTTTTTTTTTTTTTGTCTGTTTCCTTTTTATCAGTACCCGGGATCGAACTCACGACTGCCTGCTTGCAAGGCAGGCGCTTATACCGCTGAGCTAATTCCCCAGCTCCCTCTACCCCGCTTTAATTTTCTATAAATGAATAGCCAATTTTCCCAGCACCATTTGTTAAATAGGCTGTCTTTCTTGTACTGTATATTTGGGCTCCTTTGTCAAAGATCAAGTAATTAAATGTGTCTGGAGAGGTTTCTGTATCATCTGTTCTGTTCTATTGTCGATATCCATTTCTGAGCCAGTACCTTGCAGGTTTTATCATGGTTGCTTGGCGGTGTAGCTTGAAAGTCAGGTATTATGATTCTTCCTGCTTTGTTCTTGTTGCCCAGAATTGTTAGGAGCTTTAGAAGTTTTCATCATGAATTGTGAACATCTCAGTGATGAGTTAGGTGCATTTGTAATGCCACTCATTGTCTTAAACTAAATAATGTTCCATAGAAATGTATCTTTAGAAGTGCCTGTGGTGAAGGCCAGGAGGAGAACCAGAACTCCTGAGATCCGGCCATGGTGGGACTCAGGCAGCTTATTCACCTGCCCTCTTGGTAAGCACCTGCAGCTTGGGCCTGGAGGAGAACATCACCTGTGAGCCTACTGCCACGCGGGCTGAAAATCAAGCACCCTTCCCCCTCCGCACCCCCCCCACCTCCCCCCATAGCTACTGGGGATAGATGTCTCAGCATCTCTTGGGAGGATGACCATATGCAGTACAGCAAACATGGGGGATTCTCTTCTATCTTCTGTTTGAAGGCAAAGGTTGTTTTCACTGTTTTGTTATATTTCTTTTGCTCTATTCAGTACTCTCAATTGGTTTTATAATGTTCTATTTATGGTTTGATTTTGCTATACCTAATTGACTGGACAACTATTGTGAAGTTAAAGAGATATACCATATTACCACTATCCCAGTATCCTAGTGTGAAATCCTGAACCAATTTCACTGCATTTGTTCTGTCTTGTGCTGTTGCATTTTTACTACTTTCAAAATAAAATTTTAAAAAAAGAAATGTATCTTTACACTACATGAAGGATAAATCTGAGTGTAAATGCCTGAATTATTTAGCATATGTTATCGATGGTTATTTCAATGATATTATTTCAATATTATTGATAATATTTATACCACCATTGACTTTTTAACATATATGATCATTGAGGCAGACATCATTTGGACTCAGAAAAATTGAGTGTACTTTGTCACTCTGTTCATCTCTTTTTAGAATAATGGTTTCAGATTTTCTCAAAGTTAAAGACAGGAATTAAGAGTTGATGTGTTGATTTCCCAATCCATATGATCAGATATTCTGTAAATATTTTCAGTGTCCAGAGAGAAATGTTTTAAAGCCCTGTGCTTTGTGATTGATTTAAAAATTTAGAGCTCATGACACAACCAGTAATAGAAAGACCTTATTTCTTGTTCCCTCGCCATCTCTCTGCAGACTTTCTTCTCTGGTATCCTACCAATTCCAGCCACTTTAGTAGCCATAAAATTTTTATTCAAAATCTGAAAGCAGTTATCTCATGTACTGTCTCCAGATTTTTAATTATGGCTAGTGAAATTCAACCAGTTGCTCTGTGTTATTTCTGGAAATAAAAGATGCCATAAAGAGATTTCAAATGTTCAGCAAATGGACATCTTTGATAAACACCTATTATATGTATGTGAAACATTTATTAAATCAAAATTATGGAATGGTTGATAGCTTATAATGTTATTTCACAACTACTGATCTATTAATAGCTTATAGTGCTGTTCCACAACTGTTTGATCTTGGGTGTACAGTTGTATTTTCTTTTGTTTATGGGTTCAGATGCTTATTGTAAAATATTTGAGTTACTTACTGAGACCACACAAAACAGCATTATGTGGAGCCTAATTTCAATGCTCTTCCGAAACAGAATAAGGGCATCTTAGATGATGGATGTAGAGAATTGGCTGAGAACTAAGGAACATCTTTCGTCCACTCAAAGCTTTGGCACTCTTGGGCCTCAATGCACACACTCATCTTCCATCATAAGGCTTTAATTCTGACAGACCAAGCTACAGAAGCCATCTGGAAGAAAGAAATTTCCCCACCCATGCTCCCCACTGACTTTAATATGACCCATGAATACTGTTAACAAACGTTAACAAGCACCAGCTGTTTTAACTCCATCACATTTAACTCTACTTTTTTTCCCCCTTAGCTTCTTGCAACTATTTGTAGAGGAAAGGAGTTTGAATTCAACATTGACAGTGTGACCTATTTAACAAATATAATTTCTTGGATTTTCTCTATTTTGATTTCTTCAATGTCACTTGCATCCTGTTACTTTCAAGATGTTAGAAATGCTATGCAACATAATAACTAATACAAATTGCTGATATTTAATAAACAGTATTCCAGATAGGATATATTGTTAAAAATATATTGTAGTTGTATAAAACAGCAGACATATATCTCAATTACTAAAAAATTGACAGTTTTCTCCTGGCATTTTATTTACTGGATTAGGAAAATAAATTTTTATCCCACTCAGCGTATAATGTAGTGTTTTCCAAACTGTTCACAACAGTTTCTTTGTCTGTAAAGTCAGAGGGTTGAATACTTGAATCCTAATTCATAAGTCCACTGAGATGTTTTGTCGCAGGCAGTGAGCACCATCCGAGCAGCCCTCACCTGCCCCAAGCTCTCTCCCTAGTGGGCACAGAGTGCCTGGCACTCAGAAAAATCCGGAAGTCCCTTTTCCTCTGTCAGATGATGTTTTGCCCTTGGGAAAGTTTTTCAACATACATCGGAAAATAATTCAGTATACAAGACACATAAATCCTCAAGATTATATTTATGGAGATAAAGGTAGAGAAGAGCTATAGATGAATCTTAACATCGTTAGCCTTGAATGATGATTCTTATCCCACAATTAATCATGAACTCCTTACTGGAGCAAATCCACACCACCTTGTTGACATACACTGCTCCTGCTAATCTCATAGTCCTTCTGCATCCTTCAGCAGAGCTGGGATTGGAGCAGCTCATCTTGCTAAAGTGTGTCTCTATGTAATCCAGCTGCACTATTCTTTCTTTTCAACTCAGTGACTATTGATTGGCACATTTGTATAATATTTCAAAATTTTCCAGTTGCTGCCTCACACGCTTACTTCTTTCAAGCATATTTTGATGTAGGTGTTTTCTTTCTCAATGAGGAACTTCCTCCATGTGTCATAAAACCACATGAGTATTTGTTTCTCTTGCTAACTCTGATTTCTAACAGTGAATTAGAAAGGAAAAGTAGCCACTGGTTCCAGGCACACACATACCGGGTCTACTATAAGATGCATCTAATGCCAATCAACACTTATTAACCATTGTCCATAATTATCCTTTCTGAGAAATGTGCATGATAGTAATTCAGGTCTTCAATGGTAAACGTCTAATAGTCTCATAGAAGTCTAAGAATTTTCATTTTCCAAGGAACAATAACCCTGAAAACTAGTCTGATTTATTTGAGAGGAGTATATATTTCTTGAAACTGAATGATACATTATGCTTACTGTAATGTTTCAGTCATGTCATACATATGTTACCTTTAAAACTATAAATCAACAGTATTTTAGTAAACTGTCCTATGTCACTCTCAGAAAGTGAAAATTTGTCAGTGCTGCAGAAAGAAATGACTCCTGTTGTCACCCAAACTCTTCTTGCATCATCATCCAAATTTCAAAAAGTAAATTATGCAAAGATTTACCAGGTTTTCCAATACTCCAACAAGGGAAATATCCTCTAGAGCTAGGATATAGGAGGAAAATGACACACGTAAAACTACTCTAGCATTGTATCAGTACAAGGCTTTGAATTCTAACTTTGATATTATTCTAAAGAGGTAGATACAAGCAGGAGAGGCCCCTAGTTGAGTTTGGGAAAGTCTTTGTTCTTGGTTCATGTTAACAAGACATAATGGTTACATTCATTGTGATCCATGTACATGACAGCTCTTAGTTTTTCAATTCCCTTTCTCTCTGCTTGAGTTAGGCTTTTAATCAAGTACACAAACTAATAAAGTCATTCCTAGCTGCTACCTAAAATAGCATGCTAATCCAAGAATCTCAGTTAAGTACACTAAAGTCGATACATTTGATATACTTGCTATGTTTTACTCTTTGTGGTCAAATCTCTTTAGAAAAATTATAGTACGTATTCCTCAAATTTCCACCAATGCAATCTGAGCCTTTTTTTAACTGCAGAAATTCATGTCATTATCCTAGTTTTCAGCATAAAATCCAGCAATGCAGTGAATTTAACTTACTTTGTAATATCCATCCACAGTATCAAATTTTGGGTCAAAGTTTTATCTACAGAAGCCTCAAGGCCATTAGAAAAATCACTAATTTAAGGACAATACTAGAATCTCTGCGGTTGTCTGACAATACCCTGAATGAATTAAACCATTCAATTTACAATTTTATAATCACTCCAATTAAGTCAAAAAATGGCAGCCTAAATCTCCATTTATTTATAGCTTTTTCTTTTGTTTAAAAGAGACCAAAAATTAAAAAATAATAGAAATGGTACAGAATTTCAAAAGAAGATGATTGAAAATTAATAACAGTTATAGTATTGCATATTGTCTTCAAAATAGTTACTCAGATTACCAGATACAGGCATGCAAAACTGATCAAACAACATGAACTGGAAAAATGAGTAATACAATTATCTTAGCTATTTTGTATAGATATATGTTATTTTTCTCTTTCTTCTTTTCTCTTTTTCCCTATCCCAGTTGTTCTTTCCTTTTGAGCAATTTCCTCCCCTTTCACAATATCAATCGTGCCTTTTTTGGATCTTACTTACTCTCTATTTCTTACACTAGGGAGACAAAAAAATTTACACATACAAGTCTGATTTATTTCATTTATGAGTATTGTCTCTGTTGCATCCATTTACCTATAAAATCCTCAAGTTTATCTTTTTTTTTGTAGCTGAGTAGTACTGCATGGTATAAAAATACCGTATCTTTTTATCCATTCCTTGGTTGATGGGCATTCCAGTTGCTTCCATGATTTATCCATTAAAAGTTGTGCTGCTATAAACATGGGTGTACATATTTCACTGTGGTATGATGTTTTCACTTCTTCCGGAAAAATACTCAGAAGTGAAATACTCAGAAGTGGGTCTAATGGGACCACTAATTCTAGTTTGTTGAGGATCTCCACACTGATTTCCACATGATTACAGCAATCTCTATGCTCCTACCAACAGTGGAGAAGAGTTCCTTTTCCCCACAGCCCAAGCAGCACTTGTTATTAGGTGATTTGCTGATGATAGCTAGTCTATATAGGCTTAGTTAGAATTTCAGTATTGTTTAATTCATACTTCTTGAATGATCAATGATTTTGAACTTTTTTTCATATATTTATTTGATGTTTATATTTCTTCATCCAAGAAGTGTGTATTTATCTCAAATGCCTATTTTTGGATTATGTCTTTGAATTGTCTTATTCATTCATTACATGTTCTAAATAAGAGTCCTTTGTCTGAGGGACAGTTGACTAAAATTTTTTTTTTCCCAATTCATGGTGAATTTCTTTTGATGTGCAAAACGTTTCAATAAGATGCAATCCCAGTTGTTGATTATTTGAAGTACTTCTTGTGCAGTTTGCTTTTGGTTCATGAACTCTCGGCCTGTCCCTAAATTTTCAAGATTTCTAACTACTTTCTTTTCCAGTAGATTTAGTGTTTCTATTTTAATATTTAGATATTTGGTCCATTTTGACTTTAGTTTAGGGCATGGTGATGGACATGAGTCCAGTTTTAGTCTTCAGGATGTGGAAAGCTAGTTTTTCCAGCATTATTTATTAAAGAGTCTATCTTTCTTCCAGTGAATATATGTGGCATTTTATAAAAGATAAGAGTGTGTCATTGTGCCTCATCTTCTATTTCGGTCCACTGATCTCCAGGTCTTTTTTCTTCTTTTCTTTTGTCAGTACCATGCTGAATTTATCACAGGAGCACCGTGGTAAAATTTCAAGTCAGGGATCTGTCTTGTCTTTGTTGTCCAGGATTTCTTTTGATATTCTAGGTCTCTTCTGGTTCAAGATAAATTTTAGGAATTTTTTTCTCTAGATCTGTGAGATATGCTCATGGTATTTTGATAGGGATAGCACTAATTCTGTACAGGAGTTTTGGAAGTATGGTCATTTTTCACAAAGCTGGTTTTTCCTACACCTGAGCAAGGAATATCTTTCCATTTTCTGAGCTCCTCAGTGATTTTTATTTTCAGTGTACTGTAATTTTCAATGTATATGTATTTTATTTGTTAGATTTATTCCTAAGTATTTCATTTTGTTGAATGTTATTGTCAAGAATATGGTTTCCCTAATTTCTCTCTGTGTGTTTGCTGTTTGTGTACAGAAGTGTGATTGATTTTTCTGAATGTTGACTTTGTAGCCAGTTATGCTACTCAATTTGATTATTAAATTTAGAAGGCTTTAGGCAGAGTTTTTGGTGTCATGTTGCCTGTGAATAATCATAATTTCATTTCTTCCTTTCCTATCCTTATTCCTTCTCTCTCTACTGTTTAATTGATCTGGCTAATGTTTCCAGCATTGTATTGATTAGGACTGGTGATAGTGGGCATTTTAGTCTTGTTCCTGATTTTAGTTTCAATATTTGTCCATTTAGTATAATGTTGGCTGGTGGTTTGTCATAGATAGCTTTTATAAGATTGAGGTAAAGATCATCTATTCTGATATTCTGTAGGGTTTTTATTATGATTGGGTATTGGACTTAAAAAGTTTTTCTGCATCTATTGAGATGATCATGTGATTTTTCTCTTTGGCTCTGTTGATATTGTGATTACATTTATTGATTTGCATATGTTCAACCATTCCTACATTTCTGGGATGAATCCCACTGAGATATGGTATACAATCTTCTTGATGATTTGCTGAATTCCATTTTCTAGTATTTTATTGAGGATTTTTGCATCCATGTTGAATAGGGAGACAGGCCTATCGATCTCATTTTTGGTTGTATCTTTCTCTGGCTTTAGTATCAGTAATACTTGCCTCCAGGAATGAGTTAAGGAGAATTGTTTCCCTTTCAATTTCATTAAAGATTTTGAGGGATATTGGCACTGTTTCTCCTCTAAATTTCTTATAGAATTTAGCTGTGAATCCATCAGGTCCTGGGATTTTCTTTGTTGTTAAGTTCTTAAATGCATTTTCAATGCATTTAACTGATATTTGGTTATTGAGAGTTTTTATCTTCTTGATACGTCTTTGGTAATTCATCTGTTTCTAGGAAACTGTCCATTTCTTTTGTGCTTTGCATCCTAAGAGAGTAAGGGTTTCCAAAGTGGCTACTGATGATCTGAATTTTCACAGGATCTGTACTAATTTCACCTTTTTCCTTTCTTATTGCACAAATTTGAGGTTTTTCTTTTCTTTTTCTTTTTTTTTGGTAAGGTTGGCTAGGGGATTATCAATTTTATTTATTATTTTAAAGAACCAACTCTTCAATTTGTTAACTCTTTGCATTGTTTTCTTGGTCTCAATTGAGTTAATTTCTACTCTATTTTTTTGGAATTTCCTTCCTTCTTTGGGCTTTGGGCTTGAATTGTTCTGCTTTTTCTAGTAGCTTTTGGTGAGGCATTAGGTTTATTTGTGCTTGTTCCATCTTCCTGATGTGAGAATTTACTGCTATAAATTTTCCTCTCAAGACTGTTTTCACTGCATCTCACAGGTTTCTGTAATTTGTGTTTGCATTTTTATTTGTTTATAGATATTGTTTCACTTCTTATTTAATTTCATCTGTGACCTATTGGTTGTTCAGGAGGGTGTTGTTTAATTTCCCTATGTTGTTGTAGTTATTATGGTTTCTTTTGTCATTAATTTCAATTACCTTGTATTATGGTCACATAATATGCATGGGATAATTTCAGTTCTTTTCCATTTACTTAAGCATGTTCTGTGAACTATTTTGGAGAATGCCCCATGTGCACCTGAGAAGAATGCACATCCTGATGTTGTTGGGTGGAATACTCTGTAAATGTCTACTAAGTCCATTTGTTCTCAGGTTTGGTTCAGTGCTGTTATTTCTTTGCTGATTTTTTGTGTAGTTGTTCTATCTCTTTGTTACAATTGGGTGTTGAGCTCCCCATTACAATTCTTCATTTAGTTGTTTGATTTTTTTATGTTTATTAAATTTGTTTTATATAATTGGATGGTCCCATATTTGGGGCATATATACTTATGATTATTATCTCCTCCATTTTGAACTTTTTTTCTAACAAAATTGAGATCTTCTTTATGTAGAGATCTTCTTTATGTCTTTTGACCATTCTTGTTTTGAAGTTCACATTATCTGCAAACAGAATAGCTATGCTGATTTTTTCTAGATTTCTGTTACATGGAGTATTGCATTCCATCTTTGATTTTCAGTAAATGTATTTCCTTTTGAGTGAAATGTGTTTCTCATATGCAGCGTGTTATTGGATTTTGTTTCTTGATCCACTTGCCTTGTTCCATTCTGTTTCTTCTGGTTGGTAAATTGAGGCCATTTACATTTGTGGATATAACTGATATACATTGGCTTATCTTTGTCATGTTATCTTCCTGCTGTTGGCTTCCTACTTTTCCTCCTGTTTAACTGTTTGTCCTTCTCCGTGGTTTCGCTTTCTAACATGTTTTTCAGTACTCTTTGTAGGGCTGGTTTGGTGGTTATGAATTTCTTCAGTTCCTCTTTGTCATGGAAATATCTTATTTTGAAAGATAGTTTTGCAGGATACATCAATCTGGGTTGGAAATCATTGTCTTTCAGAAACAAATACTTCATTCCATATTCTTCTTGATTTGATGGTTTTTCTTGTGAAGTCTGCCATGATTCTGATGGACTTTTCTTTATAGATCTTTTTTTTCTCTCTCTCTAACAAGTTTCTGTTTGTTTGTTTGTTTAGTACTAGAGAACAAACTCATGACCACACACTTGCAAGGTTTGTGTTGCTGATCTAAATCCTCAGCTCAACAACTTCTAATATTCTGTTTTTGTGATACACTCCTGGGATCTGGATTATTATGTGAATGGGTGTACACTTACTTTGATTGTAGGTATTTGGAGTGCTGTATGCCTCACTTATCTGTGTGTCAGATTCTATTCCCCTGGTTGGGAAATTTTCTGC